>NC_060146.1:208386021-208986021 GCF_021461385.2 Schistocerca piceifrons | reverse complement strand
AGAGAGGGACATCAGTTGCACCACACGGCGGGAGGAGGGTGCCTAGCACAATACATTTTCTTTCCCCGGTAAGCGTTTTTTGTGTTTGATACTTTTGGAATTTTAGTTTTACATGATGATTTTAAAATGACCTTTTTCATGTTTGAAATGTACTAACTCGTTTTTTCCTCACAGCAGGTCAACTAGTGTGTGGTTGCAAAATTACGGTCCCATTGAGTTCATTTTTGGAGAGAGGGACATCAGTTGCACCGTACGGCGGGAGGAGGGTGCCTAGCACAATACATTTTCTTTCCTCGGTAAGCGTTTTTTGTGTTTGATACTTTTGGAAATTTGGTTTTTCATGATGATTTTCAAATGACCTTTTTCATGTTTGAAATGTACTAATTCGTTTTTTCCTCACAGCAGGTCAACTAGTGTGTGGTTGCAAAATTACGGTCCCATTGAGTTCATTTTTGGAGAGAGGGACATCAGTTGCACCACACGGCGGGAGGAGGGTGCCTAGCACAATACATTTTCTTTCCTCGGTAAGCGTTTTTTGTGTTTGATACTTTTGGAGTTTTGGTTTTTCATGATGATTTTAAAATGACCTTTTTCATGTTTGAAATGTACTAATTCGTTTTTTCCTCACAGCAGGTCAACTAGTGTGTGGTTGCAAAATTACGGTCCCATTGAGTTCATTTTTGGAGAGAGGGACATCAGTTGCACCACACGGCGGGAGGAGGGTGCCTAGCACAATACATTTTCTTTCCTCGGTAAGCGTTTTTTGTGTTTGATACTTTTGGAATTTTGGTTTTTCATGATGATTTTAAAATGACCTTTTTCATGTTTGAAATGTACTAATTCGTTTTTTCCTCACAGCAGGTCAACTAGTGTGTGGTAGCAAAATTACGGTCCCATTGAGTTCATTTTTGGAGAGAGGGACATCAGTTGCACCACACGGCGGGAGGAGGGTGCCTAGCACAATACATTTTCTTTCCTCGGTAAGCGTTTTTTGTGTTTGATACTTTTGGAATTTTGGTTTTTCATGATGATTTTCAAATGACCTTTTTCATGTTTGAAATGTACTAATTCGTTTTTTCCTCACAGCAGGTCAACTAGTGTGTGGTTGCAAAATTACGGTCCCATTGAGTTCATTTTTGGAGAGAGGGACATCAGTTGCACCACACGGCGGGAGGAGGGTGCCTAGCACAATACATTTTCTTTCCTCGGTAAGCGTTTTTTGTGTTTGATACTTTTGGAATGTTGGTTTTTCATGATGATTTTCGAATGACCTTTTTCATGTTTGAAATATACTAACTCGTTTTTTCCTCACAGCAGGTCAACTACTGTGTGGTTGCAAAATTACGGTCCCATTGAGTTCATTTTTGGAGAGAGGGACATCAGTTGCACCACACGGCGGGAGGAGGGTGCCTAGCACAATACATTTTCTTTCCTCGGTAAGCGTTTTTTGTGTTTGATACTTTTGGAATGTTGGTTTTTCATGATGATTTTCGAATGACCTTTTTCATGTTTGAAATGTACTAACTCGTTTTTTCCTCACAGCAGGTCAACTACTGTGTGGTTGCAAAATTACGGTCCCATTGAGTTCATTTTTGGAGAGAGGGACATCAGTTGCACCACACGGCGGGAGGAGGGTGCTTAGCACAATACATTTTCTTTCCTCGGTAAGCATTTTTTGTGTTTGATACTTTTGTAATTTTGGTTTTTCATGATGATTTTAAAATGACCTTTTTCATGTTTGAAATGTACTAACTCGTTTTTTCCTCACAGCAGGTCAACTAGTGTGTGGTTGCAAAATTACGGTCCCATTGAGTTCATTTTTGGAGAGAGGGACATCAGTTGCACCACACGGCGGGAGGAGGGTACCTAGCACAATACATTTTCTTTCCTCGTTAAGCGTTTTTTGTGTTTGATACTTTTGGAATTTTGGTTTTTCATAATGATTTTAAAATGACCTTTTTCATGTTTGAAATGTACTAACTCATTTTTTCCTCACAGCAGGTCAACTAGTGTGTGGTTGCAAAATTACGGTCCCATTGAGTTCATTTTTGGAGAGAGGGACATCAGTTGCACCACACGGTGGGAGGAGGGTGCCTAGCACAATACATTTTCTTTCCTCGGTAAGCGTTTTTTGTGTTTGATACTTTTGGAATTTTGGTTTTTCATAATGATTTTAAAATGACCTTTTTCATGTTTGAAATGTACTAACTCGTTTTTTCCTCACAGCAGATCAACTAGTGTGTGGTTGCAAAATTACGGTCCCATTGAGTTCATTTTTGGAGAGAGGGACATCAGTTGCACCACACGGCGGGAGGAGGGTGCCTAGCACAATACATTTTCTTTCCTCGGTAAGCGTTTTTTGTGTTTGATACTTTTGGAATTTTGGTTTTTCATGATGATTTTAAAATGACCTTTTTCATGTTTGAAATGTACTAACTCGTTTTTTCCTCACAGCAGGTCAACTAGTGTGTGGTTGCAAAATTACGGTCCCATTGAGTTCATTTTTGGAGAGAGGGACATCAGTTGCACCGTACGGCGGGAGGAGGGTGCCTAGCACAATACATTTTCTTTCCTCGGTAAGCGTTTTTTGTGTTTGATACTTTTGGAAATTTGGTTTTTCATGATGATTTTCAAATGACCTTTTTCATGTTTGAAATGTACTAATTCGTTTTTTCCTCACAGCATGTCAACTAGTGTGTGGTTGCAAAATTACGGTCCCATTGAGTTCATTTTTGGAGAGAGGGACATCAGTTGCACCACACGGCGGGAGGAGGGTGCCTAGCACAATACATTTTCTTTCCTCGGTAAGCGTTTTTTGTGTTTGATACTTTTGGAGCTTTGGTTTTTCATGATGATTTTAAAATGACCTTTTTCATGTTTGAAATGTACTAATTCGTTTTTTCCTCACAGCAGGTCAACTAGTGTGTGGTTCCAAATTACGGTCCCATTGAGTTCATTTTTGGAGAGAGGGACATCAGTTGCACCACACGGCGGGAGGAGGGTGCCTAGCACAATACATTTTCTTTCCTCGGTAAGCGTTTTTTGTGTTTGATACTTTTGGAATTTTGGTCTTTCATGATGATTTTAAAATGACCTTTTTCATGTTTGAAATGTACTAACTCGTTTTTTCCTCACAGCAGGTCAACTAGTGTGTGGTTGCAAAATTACGGTCCCATTGAGTTCATTTTTGGAGAGAGGGACATCAGTTGCACCACACGGCGGGAGGAGGGTGCCTAGCACAATACATTTTCTTTCCTCGGTAAGCGTTTTTTGTGTTTGATACTTTTGGAATTTTGGTTTTTCATGATGATTTTAAAATGACCTTTTTCATGTTTGAAATGTACTAACTCGTTTTTTCCTCACAGCAGGTCAACTAGTGTGTGGTTGCAAAATTACGGTCCCATTGAGTTCATTTTTGGAGAGAGGGACATCAGTTGCACCACACGGCGGGAGGAGGGTGCCTAGCACAATACATTTTCTTTCCCCGGTAAGCGTTTTTTGTGTTTGATACTTTTGGAATTTTAGTTTTTCATGATGATTTTAAAATGACCTTTTTCATGTTTGAAATGTACTAACTCGTTTTTTCCTCACAGCAGGTCAACTAGTGTGTGGTTGCAAAATTACGGTCCCATTGAGTTCATTTTTGGAGAGAGGGACATCAGTTGCACCGTACGGCGGGAGGAGGGTGCCTAGCACAATACATTTTCTTTCCTCGGTAAGCGTTTTTTGTGTTTGATACTTTTGGAAATTTGGTTTTTCATGATGATTTTCAAATGACCTTTTTCATGTTTGAAATGTACTAATTCGTTTTTTCCTCACAGCAGGTCAACTAGTGTGTGGTTGCAAAATTACGGTCCCATTGAGTTCATTTTTGGAGAGAGGGACATCAGTTGCACCACACGGCGGGAGGAGGGTGCCTAGCACAATACATTTTCTTTCCTCGGTAAGCGTTTTCTGTGTTTGATACTTTTGGAGTTTTGGTTTTTCATGATGATTTTCAAATGACCTTTTTCATGTTTGAAATGTACTAATTCGTTTTTTCCTCACAGCATGTCAACTAGTGTGTGGTTGCAAAATTACGGTCCCATTGAGTTCATTTTTGGAGAGAGGGACATCAGTTGCACCACACGGCGGGAGGAGGGTGCCTAGCACAATACATTTTCTTTCCTCGGTAAGCGTTTTTTGTGTTTGATACTTTTGGAATTTTGGTTTTTCATGATGATTTTAAAATGACCTTTTTCATGTTTGAAATGTACTAATTCGTTTTTTCCTCACAGCAGGTCAACTAGTGTGTGGTAGCAAAATTACGGTCCCATTGAGTTCATTTTTGGAGAGAGGGACATCAGTTGCACCACACGGCGGGAGGAGGGTGCCTAGCACAATACATTTTCTTTCCTCGGTAAGCGTTTTTTGTGTTTGATACTTTTGGAATTTTGGTTTTTCATGATGATTTTCAAATGACCTTTTTCATGTTTGAAATGTACTAATTCGTTTTTTCCTCACAGCAGGTCAACTAGTGTGTGGTTGCAAAATTACGGTCCCATTGAGTTCATTTTTGGAGAGAGGGACATCAGTTGCACCACACGGCGGGAGGAGGGTGCCTAGCACAATACATTTTCTTTCCTCGGTAAGCGTTTTTTGTGTTTGATACTTTTGGAATGTTGGTTTTTCATGATGATTTTCGAATGACCTTTTTCATGTTTGAAATGTACTAACTCGTTTTTTCCTCACAGCAGGTCAACTACTGTGTGGTTGCAAAATTACGGTCCCATTGAGTTCATTTTTGGAGAGAGGGACATCAGTTGCACCACACGGCGGGAGGAGGGTGCCTAGCACAATACATTTTCTTTCCTCGGTAAGCGTTTTTTGTGTTTGATACTTTTGGAATGTTGGTTTTTCATGATGATTTTCGAATGACCTTTTTCATGTTTGAAATGTACTAACTCGTTTTTTCTTCACAGCAGGTCAACTACTGTGTGGTTGCAAAATTACGGTCCCATTGAGTTCATTTTTGGAGAGAGGGACATCAGTTGCACCACACGGCGGGAGGAGGGTGCCTAGCACAATACATTTTCTTTCCTCGGTAAGCATTTTTTGTGTTTGATACTTTTGTAATTTTGGTTTTTCATGATGATTTTAAAATGACCTTTTTCATGTTTGAAATGTACTAACTCGTTTTTTCCTCACAGCAGGTCAACTAGTGTGTGGTTGCAAAATTACGGTCCCATTGAGTTCATTTTTGGAGAGAGGGACATCAGTTGCACCACACGGCGGGAGGAGGGTACCTAGCACAATACATTTTCTTTCCTCGTTAAGCGTTTTTTGTGTTTGATACTTTTGGAATTTTGGTTTTTCATAATGATTTTAAAATGACCTTTTTCATGTTTGAAATGTACTAACTCGTTTTTTCCTCACAGCAGGTCAACTAGTGTGTGGTTGCAAAATTACGGTCCCATTGAGTTCATTTTTGGAGAGAGGGACATCAGTTGCACCACACGGTGGGAGGAGGGTGCCTAGCACAATACATTTTCTTTCCTCGGTAAGCGTTTTTTGTGTTTGATACTTTTGGAATTTTGGTTTTTCATGATGATTTTAAAATGACCTTTTTCATGTTTGAAATGTACTAACTCGTTTTTTCCTCACAGCAGGTCAACTACTGTGTGGTTGCAAAATTACGGTCCCATTGAGTTCATTTTTGGAGAGAGGGACATCAGTTGTACCACACGGCGGGAGGAGGGTGCCTAGCACAATACATTTTCTTTCCTCGGTAAGCGTTTTTTGTGTTTGATACTTTTGGAATTTTGGTTTTTCATGATGATTTTAAAATGACCTTTTTCATGTTTGAAATGTACTAACTCGTTTTTTCCTCACAGCAGGTCAACTAGTGTGTGGTTGCAAAATTACGGTCCCATTGAGTTCATTTTTGGAGAGAGGGACATCAGTTGCACCGTACGGCGGGAGGAGGGTGCCTAGCACAATACATTTTCTTTCCTCGGTAAGCGTTTTTTGTGTTTGATACTTTTGGAAATTTGGTTTTTCATGATGATTTTCAAATGACCTTTTTCATGTTTGAAATGTACTAATTCGTTTTTTCCTCACAGCATGTCAACTAGTGTGTGGTTGCAAAATTACGGTCCCATTGAGTTCATTTTTGGAGAGAGGGACATCAGTTGCACCACACGGCGGGAGGAGGGTGCCTAGCACAATACATTTTCTTTCCTCGGTAAGCGTTTTTTGTGTTTGATACTTTTGGAGTTTTGGTTTTTCATGATGATTTTAAAATGACCTTTTTCATGTTTGAAATGTACTAATTCGTTTTTTCCTCACAGCAGGTCAACTAGTGTGTGGTTCCAAATTACGGTCCCATTGAGTTCATTTTTGGAGAGAGGGACATCAGTTGCACCACACGGCGGGAGGAGGGTGCCTAGCACAATACATTTTCTTTCCTCGGTAAGCGTTTTTTGTGTTTGATACTTTTGGAATTTTGGTTTTTCATGATGATTTTAAAATGACCTTTTTCATGTTTGAAATGTACTAATTCGTTTTTTCCTCACAGCAGGTCAACTAGTGTGTGGTAGCAAAATTACGGTCCCATTGAGTTCATTTTTGGAGAGAGGGACATCAGTTGCACCACACGGCGGGAGGAGGGTGCCTAGCACAATACATTTTCTTTCCTCGGTAAGCGTTCTTTGTGTTTGATACTTTTGGAATTTTGGTTTTTCATGATGATTTTCAAATGACCTTTTTCATGTTTCAAATGTACTAATTCGTTTTTTCCTCACAGCAGGTCAACTAGTGTGTGGTTGCAAAATTACGGTCCCATTGAGTTCATTTTTGGAGAGAGGGACATCAGTTGCACCACACGGCGGGAGGAGGGTGCCTAGCACAATACATTTTCTTTCCTCGGTAAGCGTTTTTTGTGTTTGATACTTTTGGAATGTTGGTTTTTCATGATGATTTTCGAATGACCTTTTTCATGTTTGAAATGTACTAACTCGTTTTTTCCTCACAGCAGGTCAACTACTGTGTGGTTGCAAAATTACGGTCCCATTGAGTTCATTTTTGGATAGAGGGACATCAGTTGCACCACACGGCGGGAGGAGGGTGCCTAGCACAATACATTTTCTTTCCTCGGTAAGCGTTTTTTGTGTTTGATACTTTTGGAATGTTGGTTTTTCAT
This sequence comes from Schistocerca piceifrons, assembly GCF_021461385.2. NCBI lineage: Eukaryota > Metazoa > Arthropoda > Insecta > Orthoptera > Acrididae > Schistocerca > Schistocerca piceifrons. The sequence continues at coordinate 208,978,841 of NC_060146.1, read as the reverse complement.
GATGATTTTCGAATGACCTTTTTCATGTTTGAAATGTACTAACTCGTTTTATCCTCACAGCAGGTCAACTACTGTGTGGTTGCAAAATTACGGTCCCATTGAGTTCATTTCTGGAGAGAGGGACATCAGTTGCACCACACGGCGGGAGGAGGGTGCCTAGCACAATACATTTTCTTTCCTCGGTAAGCATTTTTTGTGTTTGATACTTTTGGAATTTTGGTTTTTCATGATGATTTTAAAATGACCTTTTTCATGTTTGAAATGTACTAACTCGTTTTTTCCTCACAGCAGGTCAACTAGTGTGTGGTTGCAAAATTACGGTCCCATTGAGTTCATTTTTGGAGAGAGGGACATCAGTTGCACCACACGGCGGGAGGAGGGTACCTAGCACAATACATTTTCTTTCCTCGTTAAGCGTTTTTTGTGTTTGATACTTTTGGAATTTTGGTTTTTCATGATGATTTTAAAATGACCTTTTTCATGTTTGAAATGTACTAACTCGTTTTTTCCTCACAGCAGGTCAACTAGTGTGTGGTTGCAAAATTACGGTCCCATTGAGTTAATTTTTGGAGAGAGGGACATCAGTTGCACCACACGGTGGGAGGAGGGTGCCTAGCACAATACATTTTCTTTCCTCGGTAAGCGTTTTTTGTGTTTGATACTTTTGGAATTTTGGTTTTTCATGATGATTTTAAAATGACCTTTTTCATGTTTGAAATGTACTAACTCGTTTTTTCCTCACAGCAGGTCAACTAGTGTGTGGTTGCAAAATTACGGTCCCATTGAGTTCATTTTTGGAGAGAGGGACATCAGTTGCACCGTACGGCGGGAGGAGGGTGCCTAGCACAATACATTTTCTTTCCTCGGTAAGCGTTTTTTGTGTTTGATACTTTTGGAAATTTGGTTTTTCATGATGATTTTCAAATGACCTTTTTCATGTTTGAAATGTACTAATTCGTTTTTTCCTCACAGCATGTCAACTAGTGTGTGGTTGCAAAATTACGGTCCCATTGAGTTCATTTTTGGAGAGAGGGACATCAGTTGCACCACACGGCGGGAGGAGGGTGCCTAGCACAATACATTTTCTTTCCTCGGTAAGCGTTTTTTGTGTTTGATACTTTTGGAGTTTTGGTTTTTCATGATGATTTTAAAATGACCTTTTTCATGTTTGAAATGTACTAATTCGTTTTTTCCTCACAGCAGGTCAACTAGTGTGTGGTTCCAAATTACGGTCCCATTGAGTTCATTTTTGGAGAGAGGGACATCAGTTGCACCACACGGCGGGAGGAGGGTGCCTAGCACAATACATTTTCTTTCCTCGGTAAGCGTTTTTTGTGTTTGATACTTTTGGAATTTTGGTTTTTCATGATGATTTTAAAATGACCTTTTTCATGTTTGAAATGTACTAATTCGTTTTTTCCTCACAGCAGGTCAACTAGTGTGTGGTAGCAAAATTACGGTCCCATTGAGTTCATTTTTGGAGAGAGGGACATCAGTTGCACCACACGGCGGGAGGAGGGTGCCTAGCACAATACATTTTCTTTCCTCGGTAAGCGTTTTTTGTGTTTGATACTTTTGGAATTTTGGTTTTTCATGATGATTTTCAAATGACCTTTTTCATGTTTCAAATGTACTAATTCGTTTTTTCCTCACAGCAGGTCAACTAGTGTGTGGTTGCAAAATTACGGTCCCATTGAGTTCATTTTTGGAGAGAGGGACATCAGTTGCACCACACGGCGGGAGGAGGGTGCCTAGCACAATACATTTTCTTTCCTCGGTAAGCGTTTTTTGTGTTTGATACTTTTGGAATGTTGGTTTTTCATGATGATTTTCGAATGACCTTTTTCATGTTTGAAATGTACTAACTCGTTTTTTCCTCACAGCAGGTCAACTACTGTGTGGTTGCAAAATTACGGTCCCATTGAGTTCATTTTTGGATAGAGGGACATCAGTTGCACCACACGGCGGGAGGAGGGTGCCTAGCACAATACATTTTCTTTCCTCGGTAAGCGTTTTTTGTGTTTGATACTTTTGGAATGTTGGTTTTTCATGATGATTTTCGAATGACCTTTTTCATGTTTGAAATGTACTAACTCGTTTTATCCTCACAGCAGGTCAACTACTGTGTGGTTGCAAAATTACGGTCCCATTGAGTTCATTTCTGGAGAGAGGGACATCAGTTGCACCACACGGCGGGAGGAGGGTGCCTAGCACAATACATTTTCTTTCCTCGGTAAGCATTTTTTGTGTTTGATACTTTTGGAATTTTGGTTTTTCATGATGATTTTAAAATGACCTTTTTCATGTTTGAAATGTACTAACTCTTTTTTTCCTCACAGCAGGTCAACTAGTGTGTGGTTGCAAAATTACGGTCCCATTGAGTTCATTTTTGGAGAGAGGGACATCAGTTGCACCACACGGCGGGAGGAGGGTACCTAGCACAATACATTTTCTTTCCTCGTTAAGCGTTTTTTGTGTTTGATACTTTTGGAATTTTGGTTTTTCATGATGATTTTAAAATGACCTTTTTCATGTTTGAAATGTACTAACTCGTTTTTTCCTCACAGCAGGTCAACTAGTGTGTGGTTGCAAAATTACGGTCCCATTGAGTTAATTTTTGGAGAGAGGGACATCAGTTGCACCACACGGTGGGAGGAGGGTGCCTAGCACAATACATTTTCTTTCCTCGGTAAGCGTTTTTTGTGTTTGATACTTTTGGAATTTTGGTTTTTCATGATGATTTTAAAATGACCTTTTTCATGTTTGAAATGTACTAACTCATTTTTTCCTCACAGCAGGTCAACTAGTGTGTGGTTGCAAAATTACGGTCCCATTGAGTTCATTTTTGGAGAGAGGGACATCAGTTGCACCACACGGCGGGAGGAGGGTGCCTAGCACAATACATTTTCTTTCCTCGGTAAGCGTTTTTTGTGTTTGATACTTTTGGAATTTTGGTTTTTCATGATGATTTTAAAATGACCTTTTTCATGTTTGAAATGTACTAACTTGTTTTTTCCTCACAGCAGGTTAACTAGTATGTGGTTGCAAAATTACGGTCCCATTGAGTTCATTTTTGGAGAGAGGGACATCAGTTGCACCACACGGCGGGAGGAGGGTGCCTAGCACAATACATTTTCTTTCCTCGGTAAGCGTTTTTTGTGTTTGATACTTTTGGAATTTTGGTTTTTCATGATGATTTTAAAATGACCTTTTTCATGTTTGAAATGTACTAACTCGTTTTTTCCTCACAGCAGGTCAACTAGTGTGTGGTTGCAAAATTACGGTCCCATTGAGTTCATTTTTGGAGAGAGGGACATCAGTTGCACCACACGGCGGGAGGAGGGTGCCTAGCACAATACATTTTCTTTCCTCGGTAAGCGTTTTTTGTGTTTGATACTTTTGGAATTTTGGTTTTTCATGATGATTTTAAAATAACCTTTTTCATGTTTGAAATGTACTAACTCGTTTTTTCCTCACAGCAGGTCAACTAGTGTGTGGTTGCAAAATTACAGTCCCATTGAGTTCATTTTTGGAGAGATGGACATCAGTTGCACCACACGGCGGTAGGAGGGTGCCTAGCACAATACATTTTCTTTCCTCGGTAAGCGTTTTTTGTGTTTGATACTTTTGGAATTTTGGTTTTTCATGATGATTTTAAAATGACCTTTTTCATGTTTGAAATGTACTAACTCGTTTTTTCCTCACAGCAGGTCAACTAGTGTGTGGTTGCAAAATTACGGTCCCATTGAGTTCATTTTTGGAGAGAGGGACATCAGTTGCACCACACGGCGGGAGGAGGGTGCCTAGCACAATACATTTTCCTTCCTCGGTAAGCGTTTTTTGTGTTTGATACTTTTGGAATTTTGGTTTTTCATGATGATTTTAAAATGACCTTTTTCATGTTTGAAATGTACTAACTCGTTTTTTCCTCACAGCAGGTCAACTAGTGTGTGGTTGCAAAATTACGGTCCCATTGAGTTCATTTTTGGAGAGAGGGACATCAGTTGCACCACACGGCGGGAGGAGGGTGCCTAGCACAATACATTTTCTTTCTTCGGTAAGCAATTTTGTGTTTGATACTTTTGGAATTTTGGTTTTTCATGATGATTTTAAAATGACCTTTTCCATGATTGAAATGTACTAACTCGTTTTTTCCACACAGCAGGTCAACTAGTGTGTGGTTGCAAAATTACGGTCCCATTGAGTACATTTTTGGAGAGAGGGACATCAGTTGCACCACACGGCGGGAGGAGGGTGCCTAGCACAATACATTTTCTTTCTTCGGTAAGCAATTTTGTGTTTGAAACTTTTGGAATTTTGGTTTTTCATGATGATTTTAAAATGACCTTTTCCATGATTGAAATGTACTAACTCGTTTTTTCCACACAGCAGGTCAACTAGTGTGTGGTTGCAAAATTACGGTCCCATTGAGTACATTTTTGGAGAGAGGGATATCAGTTGCACCACACAGCGGGAGGAGGGGGCCTAGCACAATACATTTTCATTCTTCGGTAAGCAATTTTGTGTTTGATACTCTTGGAATTTTGGTTTTTCATGATGATTTTAAAATGACCTTTTTCATGTTTGAAATGTACTAACTCGTTTTTTCCTCACAGCAGGTCAACTAGTGTGTGGTTGCAAAATTACGGTCCCATTGAGTTCATTTTTGGAGAGAGGGACATCAGTTGCACCACACGGCGGGAGGAGGGTGCCTAGCACAATACATTTTCTTTCCTCGGTAAGCGTTTTTTGTGTTTGATACTTTTGGAATGTTGGTTTTTCATGATGATTTTCGAATGACCTTTTTCATGTTTGAAATGTACTAACTCGTTTTTTCCTCACAGCAGGTCAACTACTGTGTGGTTGCAAAATTACGGTCCCATTGAGTTCATTTTTGGAGAGAGGGACATCAGTTGCACCACACGGCGGGAGGAGGGTGCCTAGCACAATAAATTTTCTTTCCTCGGTAAGCATTTTTTGTGTTTGATACTTTTGGAATTTTGGTTTTTCATAATGATTTTAAAATGACCTTTTTCATGTTTGAAATGTACTAACTCGTTTTTTCCTCACAGCAGGTCAACTAGTGTGTGGTTGCAAAATTACGGTCCCATTGAGTTCATTTTTGGAGAGAGGGACATCAGTTGCACCACACGGCGGGAGGAGGGTGCCTAGCACAATACATTTTCTTTCCTCGTTAAGCGTTTTTTGTGTTTGATACTTTTGGTATTTTGGTTTTTCATGATGATTTTAAAATGACCTTTTTCATGTTTGAAATGTACTAACTCGTTTTTTCCTCACAGCAGGTCAACTAGTGTGTGGTTGCAAAATTACGGTCCCATTGAGTTCATTTTTGGAGAGAGAGACATCAGTTGCACCACACGGCGGGAGGAGGGTGCCTAGCACAATACATTTTCTTTCCTCGGTAAGCGTTTTTTGTGTTTGATACTTTTGGAATTTTGGTTTTTCATGATGATTTTAAAATGACCTTTTTCATGTTTGAAATGTACTAACTCGTTTTTTCCTCACAGCAGGTTAACTAGTATGTGGTTGCAAAATTACGGTCCCATTGAGTTCATTTTTGGAGAGAGGGACATCAGTTGCACCACACGGCGGGAGGAGGGTGCCTAGCACAATACATTTTCTTTCCTCGGTAAGCGTTTTTTGTGTTTGATACTTTTGGAATTTTGGTTTTTCATGATGATTTTAAAATGACCTTTTTCATGTTTGAAATGTACTAACTCGTTTTTTCCTCACAGCAGGTCAACTAGTATGTGGTTGCAAAATTACGGTCCCATTGAGTTCATTTTTGGAGGGAGGGACATCAGTTGCACCACACGGCCGGAGGAGGGTGCCTAGCACAATACATTTTCTTTCCTCGGTAAGCGTTTTTTGTGTTTGATACTTTTGGAATTTTGGTTTTTCATGATGATTTTAAAATGACCTTTTTCATGTTTGAAATGTACTAACTCGTTTTTTCCTCACAGCAGGTTAACTAGTGTGTGGTTGCAAAATTACGGTCCCATTGAGTTCATTTTTGGAGAGAGGGACATCAGTTGCACCACACGGCGGGAGGAGGGTGCCTAGCACAATACATTTTCTTATTTCAGTAAGCAATTTTGTGTTTGATACTTTTGGAATTTTGGTTTTTCATGATGATTTTAAAATGACCTTTTCCATGATTGAAATGTACTAACTCGTTTTTTCCACACAGCAGGTCAACTAGTGTGTGGTTGCAAAATTACGGTCCCATTGAGTACATTTTTGGAGAGAGGGACATCAGTTGCACCACACGGCGGGAGGAGGGTGCCTAGCACAATACATTTTCTTTCTTTGGTAAACAATTTTGTGTTTGATACTTTTGGAATTTTGGTTTTTCATGATGATTTTAAAATGACCTTTTCCATGATTGAAATGTACTAACTCGTTTTTTCCACACAGCAGGTCAACTAGTGTGTGGTTGCAAAATTACGGTCCCATTGAGTACATTTTTGGAGAGAGGGACATCAGTTGCACCACACAGCGGGAGGAGGGGGCCTAGCACAATACATTTTCTTTCTTCGGTAAGCAATTTTGTGTTTGATACTTTTGGAATTTTGGTTTTTCATGATGATTTTAAAATGACCTTTTCCATGATTGAAATGTACTAACTCGTTTTTTCCACACAGCAGGTCAACTAGTGTGTGGTTGCAAAATTACGGTCCCATTGAGTACATTTATGGAGAGAGGGACATCAGTTGCACCACACGGCGGGAGGAGGGTGCCTAGCACAATACATTTTCTTTCTTCGGTAAGCAATTTTGTGTTTGATACTTTTGGAATTTTGGTTTTTCATGATGATTTTAAAATGACCTTTTCCATGATTGAAATGTTCTAACTCGTTCTTTCCACACAGCAGGTCAACTAGTGTGTGGTTGCAAAATTACGGTCCCATTGAGTACATTTTTGGAGAGAGGGACATCAGTTGCACCACACGGCGGGAGGAGGGTGCCTAGCATAATACATTTTCTTTCTTCGGTAAGCAATTTTGTGTTTGATACTTTTGGAATTTTGGTTTTTCATGATGATTTTAAAATGACCTTTTCCATGATTGAAATGTACTAACTCTTTTTTTCCACACAGCAGGTCAACTAGTGTGTGGTTGCAAAATTACGGTCCCATTGAGTACATTTTTGGAGAGAGGGACATCAGTTGCACCACACGGCGGGAGGAGGGTGCCTAGCACAACACATTTTCTTTCTTCGGTAAGCAATTTTGTGTTTGATACTTTTGGAATTTTGGTTTTTCATGATGATTTTAAAATGACCTTTTCCATGATTGAAATGTACTAACTCGTTTTTTCCACACAGCAGGTCAACTAGTGTGTGGTTGCAAAATTACGGTCCCATTGAGTACATTTTTGGAGAGAGGGACATCAGTTGCACCACACGGCGGGAGGAGGGTGCCTAGCACAATACATTTTCATCTTCGGTAAGCAATTTTGTGTTTGATACTTTTGGAATTTTGGTTTTTCATGATGATTTTAAAATGACCTTTTCCATGATTGAAATGTACTAACTCGTTTTTTCCACACAGCAGGTCAACTAGTGTGTGGTTGCAAAATTACGGTCCCATTGAGTACATTTTTGGAGAGAGGGACATCAGTTGCACTACATGGCGGGAGGAGGGTGCCTAGCACAATACATTTTCTTTCTTCGGTAAGCAATTTTGTGTTTGATACTTTTGGAATTTTGGTTTTTCATGATGATTTTAAAATGACCTTTTCCATGATTGAAATGTACTAACTCGTTTTTTCCACACAGCAGGTCAACCAGTGTGTGGTTGCAAAATTACGGTCCCATTGAGTACATTTTTGGAGAGAGGGACATCAGTTGCACCACACGGCGGGAGGAGGGTGCCTAGCACAATACATTTTCTTTCTTCGGTAAGCAATTTTGTGTTTGATACTTTTGGAATTTTGGTTTTTCATGATGATTTTAAAATGACCTTTTCCATGATTGAAATGTACTAACTCTTTTTTTCCACACAGCAGGTCAACTAGTGTGTGGTTGCAAAATTACGGTCCCATTGAGTACATTTTTGGAGAGAGGGACATCAGTTGCACCACACGGCGGAGGAGGGTGCCTAGCACAATACATTTTCTTTCTTCGGTAAGCAATTTTGTGTTTGATACTTTTGGAATTTTGGTTTTTCATGATGATTTTAAAATGACCTTTTCCATGATTGAAATGTACTAACTTGTTTTTTCCACACAGCACGTCAACTAGTGTGTGGTTGCAAAATTACGGTCCCATTGAGTACATTTTTGGAGAGAGGGACTTCAGTTGCACCACACGGCGGGAGGAGGGTGCCTAGCACAATACATTTTCTTTCTTCGGTAAGCAATTTTGTGTTTGATACTTTTGGAATTTTGGTTTTTCATGATGATTTTAAAATGACCTTTTCCATGTTTGAAATGTACTAACTCGTTTTTTCCACACAGCAGGTCAACTAGTGTGTGGTTGCAAAATTACGGTCCCATTGAGTACATTTTTGGAGAGAGGGACATCAGTTGCACTACACGGCGAGAGGAGGGTGCCTAGCACAATACATTTTCTTTCTTCGGTAAGCAATTTTGTGTTTGATACTTTTGGAATTTTGGTTTTTCATGATGATTTTAAAATGACCTTTTCCATGATTGAAATGTACTAACTCGTTTTTTCCACACAGCAGGTCAACTAGTGTGTGGTTGCAAAATTACGGTCCCATTGAGTACATTTTTGGAGAGAGGGACATCAGTTGCACCACACGGCGGGAGGAGGGTGCCTAGCACAATACATTTTCTTTCTTTGGTAAGCAATTTTGTGTTTGATACTTTTGGAATTTTGGTTTTTCATGATGATTTTAAAATGACCTTTTCCATGATTGAAATGTACTAACTCGTTTTTCCACACAGCAGGTCAACTAGCGTGTGGTTGCAAAATTACGGTCCCATTGAGTACATTTTTGGAGAGAGGGACATCAGTTGCACCACACGGCGGGAGGAGGGTGCCTAGCACAATACATTTTCTTTCTTCGGTAAGCAATTTTGTGTTTGATACTTTTGGAATTTTGGTTTTTCATGATGATTTTAAAATGACCTTTTCCATGTTTGAAATGTACTAACTCGTTTTTTCCACACAGCAGGTCAACTAGTTTGTGGTTGCAAAATTACGGTCCCATTGAGTACATTTTTGGAGAGAGGGACATCAGTTGCACCACACGGCGGGAGGAGGGTGCCTAGCACAATACATTTTCTTTCTTCGGTAAGCAATTTTGTGTTTGATACTTTTGGAATTTTAGTTTTTCATGATGATTTCTAAATGACCTTTTCCATGATTGAAATGTACTAACTCGTTTTTTCCACACAGCAGTTCAACTAGTGTGTGGTTGCAAAATTACGGTCCCATTGAGTACATTTTTGGAGAGAGGGACATCAGTTGCACCACACGGCGGGAGGAGGGTGCCTAGCACAATACATTTTCTTTCTTCGGTAAGCAATTTTGTGTTTGATACTTTTGGAATTTTGGTTTTTCATGATGATTTTAAAATGACCTTTTCCATGTTTGAAATGTACTAACTCGTTTTTTCCACACAGCAGGTCAACTAGTGTGTGGTTGCAAAATTACGGTCCCATTGAGTACATTTTTGGAGAGAGGGACATCAGTTGCACCACACGGCGGGAGGAGGGTGCCTAGCACAATACATTTTCTTTCTTCGGTAAGCAATTTTGTGTTTGATACTTTTGGAATTTTGGTTTTTCATGATGATTTTAAAATGACCTTTTCCATGATTGAAATGTACTAACTCTTTTTTTCCACACAGCAGGTCAACTAGTGTGTGGTTGCAAAATTACGGTCCCATTGAGTACATTTTTGGAGAGAGGGACATCAGTTGCACCACACGGCGGGAGGAGGGTGCCTAGCACAATACATTTTCTTTCTTCGGTTAGCAATTTTTTGTTTGATACTTTTGGAATTTTGGTTTTTCATGATGATTTTAAAATGACCTTTTCCATGATTGAAATGTACTAACTTGTTTTTTCCACACAGCACGTCAACTAGTGTGTGGTTGCAAAAATACGGTCCCATTGAGTACATTTTTGGAGAGAGGGACATCAGTTGCACCACACGGCGGGAGGAGGGTGCCTTGCACAATACATTTTCTTTCTTCGGTAAGCAATTTTGTGTTTGATACTTTTGGAATTTTGGTTTTTCATGATGATTTTAAAATGACCTTTTCCATGATTGAAATGTACTAACTCGTTTTTTCCACACAGCAGGTCAACTAGTGTGTGGTTGCAAAATTACGGTCCCATTGAGTACATTTTTGGAGAGAGGGACATCAGTTGCACCACACGGCGGGAGGAGGGTGCCTAGCACAATACATTTTCTTTCTTCGGTAAGCAATTTTGTGTTTGATACTTTTGGAATTTTGGTTTTCCATGATGATTTTAAAATGACCTTTTCCATGATTGAAATGTACTAACTCGTTTTTTCCACACAGCAGGTCAACTAGTGTGTGGTTGCAAAATTACGGTCCCATTGAGTACATTTTTGGAGAGAGGGACATCAGTTGCACCACACGGCGGGAGGAGGGTGCCTAGCACAATACATTTTCTTTCTTCGGTAAGCAATTTTGTGTTTGATACTTTTGGAATTTTGGTTTTTCATGATGATTTTAAAATGACCTTTTCCATGTTTGAAATGTACTAACTCGTTTTTTCCACACAGCAGGTCAACTAGTGTGTGGTTGCAAAATTACGGTCCCATTGAGTACATTTTTGGAGAGAGGGACATCAGTTGCACCACACGGCGGGAGGAGGGTGCCTAGCACAATACATTTTCTTTCTTCGGTAAGCAATTTTGTGTTTGATACTTTTGGAATTTTGGTTTTTCATGATGTTTTTAAAATGACCTTTTCCATGTTTGAAATGTACTAACTCGTTTTTTCCACACAGCAGGTCAACTAGTGTGTGGTTGCAAAATTACGGTCCCATTGAGTACATTTTTGGAGAGAGGGACATCAGTTGCACTACACGGCGGGAGGAGGGTGCCTAGCACAATACATTTTCTTTCTTCGGTAAGCAATTTTGTGTTTGATACTTTTGGAATTTTGGTTCTTCATGATGATTTTAAAATGACCTTTTCCATGATTGAAATGTACTAACTCGTTTTTTCGACACAGCAGGTCAACTAGTGTGTGGTTGCAAAATTACGGTCCCATTGAGTACATTTTTGGAGAGAGGGACATCAGTTGCACCACACGGCGGGAGGAGGGTGCCTAGCACAATACATTTTCTTTCTTCGGTAAGCAATTTTGTGTTTGATACTTTTGGAATTTTGGTTTTTCATGATGATTTTAAAATGACCTTTTCCATGATTGAAATGTACTAACTCGTTTTTCCACACAGCAGGTCAACTAGCGTGTGGTTGCAGAATTACGGTCCCATTGAGTACATTTTTGGAGAGAGGGACATCAGTTGCACCACACGGCGGGAGGAGGGTGCCTAGCACAATACATTTTCTTTCTTCGGTAAGCAATTTTGTGTTTGATACTTTTGGAATTTTGGTTTTTCATGATGATTTTAAAATGACCTTTTCCATGTTTGAAATGTACTAACTCGTTTTTTCCACACAGCAGGTCAACTAGTGTGTGGTTGCAAAATTACGGTCCCATTGAGTACATTTTTGGAGAGAGGGACATCAGTTGCACCACACGGCGGGAGGAGGGTGCCTAGCACAATACATTTTCTTTCTTCGGTAAGCAATTTTGTGTTTGATACTTTTGGAATTTTGGTTTTTCATGATGATTTTAAAATGACCTTTTCCATGATTGAAATGTACTAACTCTTTTTTTCCACACGGCAGGTCAACTAGTGTGTGGTTGCAAAATTACGGTCCCATTGAGTACATTTTTGGAGAGAGGGACATCAGTTGCACCACACAGCGGGAGGAGGGTGCCTAGCACAATACATTTTCTTTCTTCGGTAAGCAATTTTGTGTTTGATACTTTTGGAATTTTGGTTTTTCATGATGATTTTAAAATGACCTTTTCCATGATTGAAATGTACTAACTTGTTTTTTCCACACAGCACGTCAACTAGTGTGTGGTTGCAAAAATACGGTCCCATTGAGTACATTTTTGGAGAGAGGGACATCAGTTGCACCACACGGCGGGAGGAGGGTGCCTTGCACAATACATTTTCTTTCTTCGGTAAGCAATTTTGTGTTTGATACTTTTGGAATTTTGGTTTTTCATGATGATTTTAAAATGACCTTTTCCATGATTGAAATGTACTAACTCGTTTTTTCCACACAGCAGGTCAACTAGTGTGTGGTTGCAAAATTACGGTCCCATTGAGTACATTTTTGGAGAGAGGGACATCAGTTGCACCACACGGCGGGAGGAGGGTGCCTAGCACAATACATTTTCTTTCTTCGGTAAGCAATTTTGTGTTTGATACTTTTGGAATTTTGGTTTTCCATGATGATTTTAAAATGACCTTTTCCATGATTGAAATGTACTAACTCGTTTTTTCCACACAGCAGGTCAACTAGTGTGTGGTTGCAAAATTACGGTCCCATTGAGTACATTTTTGGAGAGAGGGACATCAGTTGCACCACACGGCGGGAGGAGGGTGCCTAGCACAATACATTTTCTTTCTTCGGTAAGCAATTTTGTGTTTGATACTTTTGGAATTTTGGTTTTTCATGATGATTTTAAAATGACCTTTTCCATGTTTGAAATGTACTAACTCGTTTTTTCCACACAGCAGGTCAACTAGTGTGTGGTTGCAAAATTACGGTCCCATTGAGTACATTTTTGGAGAGAGGGACATCAGTTGCACCACACGGCGGGAGGAGGGTGCCTAGCACAATACATTTTCTTTCTTCGGTAAGCAATTTTGTGTTTGATACTTTTGGAATTTTGGTTTTTCATGATGATTTTAAAATGACCTTTTCCATGTTTGAAATGTACTAACTCGTTTTTTCCACACAGCAGGTCAACTAGTGTGTGGTTGCAAAATTACGGTCCCATTGAGTACATTTTTGGAGAGAGGGACATCAGTTGCACTACACGGCGGGAGGAGGGTGCCTAGCACAATACATTTTCTTTCTTCGGTAAGCAATTTTGTGTTTGATACTTTTGGAATTTTGGTTTTTCATGATGATTTTAAAATGACCTTTTCCATGATTGAAATGTACTAACTCGTTTTTTCCACACAGCAGGTCAACTAGTGTGTGGTTGCAAAATTACGGTCCCATTGAGTACATTTTTGGAGAGAGGGACATCAGTTGCACCACACGGCGGGAGGAGGGTGCCTAGCACAATACATTTTCTTTCTTTGGTAAGCAATTTTGTGTTTGATACTTTTGGAATTTTGGTTTTTCATGATGATTTTAAAATGACCTTTTCCATGATTGAAATGTACTAACTCGTTTTTCCACACAGCAGGTCAACTAGCGTGTGGTTGCAAAATTACGGTCCCATTGAGTACATTTTTGGAGAGAGGGACATCAGTTGCACCACACGGCGGGAGGAGGGTGCCTAGCACAATACATTTTCTTTCTTCGGTAAGCAATTTTGTGTTTGATACCTTTGGAATTTTGGTTTTTCATGATGATTTTAAAATGACCTTTTCCATGTTTGAAATGTACTAACTCGTTTTTTCCACACAGCAGGTCAACTAGTTTGTGGTTGCAAAATTACGGTCCCATTGAGTACATTTTTGGAGAGAGGGACATCAGTTGCACCACACGGCGGGAGGAGGGTGCCTAGCACAATACATTTTCTTTCTTCGGTAAGCAATTTTGTGTTTGATACTTTTGGAATTTTGGTTTTTCATGATGATTTCTAAATGACCTTTTCCATGATTGAAATGTACTAACTCGTTTTTTCCACACAGCAGTTCAACTAGTGTGTGGTTGCAAAATTACGGTCCCATTGAGTACATTTTTGGAGAGAGGGACATCAGTTGCACCACACGGCGGGAGGAGGGTGCCTAGCACAATACATTTTCTTTCTTCGGTAAGCAATTTTGTGTTTGATACTTTTGGAATTTTGGTTTTTCATGATGATTTTAAAATGACCTTTTCCATGTTTGAAATGTACTAACTCGTTTTTTCCACACAGCAGGTCAACTAGTGTGTGGTTGCAAAATTACGGTCCCATTGAGTACATTTTTGGAGAGAGGGACATCAGTTGCACCACACGGCGGGAGGAGGGTGCCTACCACAATACATTTTCTTTCTTCGGTAAGCAATTTTGTGTTTGATACTTTTGGAATTTTGGTTTTTCATGATGATTTTAAAATGACCTTTTCCATGATTGAAATGTACTAACTCGTTTTTTCCACACAGCAGGTCAACTAGTGTGTGGTTGCAAAATTACGGTCCCATTGAGTACATTTTTGGAGAGAGGGACATCAGTTGCACCACACGGCGGGAGGAGGGTGCCTAGCACAATACATTTTCTTTCTTCGGTAAGCAATTTTGTGTTTGATACTTTTGGAATTTTGGTTTTTCATGATGAATTTAAAATGACCTTTTCGATGATTGAAATGTACTAACTCGTTTTTTCCACACAGCAGGTCAACTAGTGTGTGGTTGCAAAATTACGGTCCCATTGAGTACATTTTTGGAGAGAGGGACATCAGTTGCACCACACGGCGGGAGGAGGGTGCCTAGCACAATACATTTTGTTTCTTCGGTAAGCAATTTTGTGTTTGATACTTTTGGAATTTTGGTTTTTCATGATGATTTTAAAATGACCTTTTCCATGTTTGAAATGTACTAACTCGTTTTTTCCACACAGCAGGTCAACTAGTGTGTGGTTGCAAAATTACGGTCCCATTGAGTACATTTTTGGAGAGAGGGACATCAGTTGCACCACACGGCGGGAGGAGGGTGCCTAGCACAATACATTTTCTTTCTTCGGTAAGCAATTTTGTGTTTGATACTTTTGGAATTTTGGTTTTTCATGATGATTTTAAAATGACCTTTTCCATGATTGAAATGTACTAACTCGTTTTTTCCACACAGCAGGTCAACTAGTGTGTGGTTGCAAAATTACGGTCCCATTGAGTACATTTTTGGAGAGAGGGACATCAGTTGCACCACACGGCGGGAGGAGGGTGCCTAGCACAATACATTTTCTTTCGTCGGTAAGCAATTTTGTGTTTGATACTTTTGGAATTTTGGTTTTTCATGATGATTTTAAAATGACCTTTTCCATGTTTGAAATGTACTAACTCGTTTTTTCCACACAGCAGGTCAACTAGTGTGTGGTTGCAAAATTACGGTCCCATTGAGTACATATTTGGAGAGAGGGACATCAGTTGCACCACACGGCGGGAGGAGGGTGCCTAGCACAATACATTTTCTTTCTTCGGTAAGCAATTTTGTGTTTGATACTTTTGGAATTTTGGTTTTTCATGATGATTTTAAAATGACCTTTTCCATGATTGAAATGTACTAACTCGTTTTTTCCACACAGCAGGTCAACTAGTGTGTGGTTGCAAAATTACGGTCCCATTGAGTACATTTTTGGAGAGAGGGACATCAGTTGCACCACACGGCGGGAGGAGGGTGCCTAGCACAATACATTTTCTTTCCTCGGTAAGCGTTTTTTGTGTTTGATACTTTTGGAATTTTGGTTTTTCATGATGATTTTAAAATGACCTTTTTCATGTTTGAAATGTACTAACTCGTTTTTTCCTCACAGCAGGTCAACTAGTATGTGGTTGCAAAATTACGGTCCCATTGAGTTCATTTTTGGAGAGAGGGACATCAGTTGCACCACACGGCGGGAGGAGGGTGCCTAGCACAATACATTTTCTTTCCTCGGTAAGCGTTTTTTGTGTTTGATACTTTTGGAATTTTGGTTTGTCATGATGATTTTAAAATGACCTTTTTCATATTTGAAATGTACTAACTCGTTTTTTCCTCACAGCAGGTCAACTAGTGTGTGGTTGCAAAATTACGGTCCCATTGAGTTCATTTTTGGAGAGAGGGACATCAGTTGCACCACACGGCGGGAGGAGGGTGCCTAGCACAATACATTTTCTTTCCTCGGTAAGCGTTTTTTGTGTTTGATACTTTTGGAATTTTGGTTTTTCATGATGATTTTAAAATAACCTTTTTCATGTTTGAAATGTACTAACTCGTTTTTTCCTCACAGCAGGTCAACTAGTGTGTGGTTGCAAAATTACGGTCCCATTGAGTTCATTTTTGGAGAGAGGGACATCAGTTGCATCACACGGCGGGAGGAGGGTGCCTAGCACAATACATTTTCTTTCCTCGGTAAGCGTTTTTTGTGTTTGATACTTTTGGAATTTTGGTTTTTCATGATGATTTTAAAATGACCTTTTTCATGTTTGAAATGTACTAACTCGTTTTTTCCTCACAGCAGGTCAACTAGTGTGTGGTTGCAAAATTACGGTCCCATTGAGTTCATTTTTGGAGAGAGGGACATCAGTTGCACCACACGGCGGGAGGAGGGTGCCTAGCACAATACATTTTCTTTCCTCGGTAAGCGTTTCTTGTGTTTGATACTTTTGGAATTTTGGTTTTTCATGATGATTTTAAAATGACCTTTTTCATGTTTGAAATGTACTAACTCGTTTTTTCCTCACAGCAGGTCAACTAGTGTGTGGTTGCAAAATTACGGTCCCATTGAGTTCATTTTTGGAGAGAGGGACATCAGTTGCACCACACGGCGGGAGGAGGGTGCCTAGCACAATACATTTTCTTTCTTCGGTAAGCAATTTTGTGTTTGATACTTTTGGAATTTTGGTTTTTCATGATGATTTTAAAATGACCTTTTCCATGATTGAAATGTACTAACTCGTTTTTTCCACACAGCAGGTCAACTAGTGTGTGGTTGCAAAATTACGGTCCCATTGAGTACATTTTTGGAGAGAGGGACATCAGTTGCACCACACGGCGGGAGGAGGGTGCCTAGCACAATACATTTTCTTTCTTTGGTAAGCAATTTTGTGTTTGATACTTTTGGAATTTTGGTTTTTCATGATGATTTTAAAATGACCTTTTCCATGATTGAAATGTACTAACTCGTTTTTCCACACAGCAGGTCAACTAGCGTGTGGTTGCAAAATTACGGTCCCATTGAGTACATTTTTGGAGAGAGGGACATCAGTTGCACCACACGGCGGGAGGAGGGTGCCTAGCACAATACATTTTCTTTCTTCGGTAAGCAATTTTGTGTTTGATACTTTTGGAATTTTGGTTTTTCATGATGATTTTAAAATGACCTTTTCCATGTTTGAAATGTACTAACTCGTTTTTTCCACACAGCAGGTCAACTAGTTTGTGGTTGCAAAATTACGGTCCCATTGAGTACATTTTTGGAGAGAGGGACATCAGTTGCACCACACGGCGGGAGGAGGGTGCCTAGCACAATACATTTTCTTTCTTCGGTAAGCAATTTTGTGTTTGATACTTTTGGAATTTTGGTTTTTCATGATGATTTCTAAATGACCTTTTCCATGATTGAAATGTACTAACTCGTTTTTTCCACACAGCAGTTCAACTAGTGTGTGGTTGCAAAATTACGGTCCCATTGAGTACATTTTTGGAGAGAGGGACATCAGTTGCACCACACGGCGGGAGGAGGGTGCCTAGCACAATACATTTTCTTTCTTCGGTAAGCAATTTTGTGTTTGATACTTTTGGAATTTTGGTTTTTCATGATGATTTTAAAATGACCTTTTCCATGTTTGAAATGTACTAACTCGTTTTTTCCACACAGCAGGTCAACTAGTGTGTGGTTGCAAAATTACGGTCCCATTGAGTACATTTTTGGAGAGAGGGACATCAGTTGCACCACACGGCGGGAGGAGGGTGCCTACCACAATACATTTTCTTTCTTCGGTAAGCAATTTTGTGTTTGATACTTTTGGAATTTTGGTTTTTCATGATGATTTTAAAATGACCTTTTCCATGATTGAAATGTACTAACTCGTTTTTTCCACACAGCAGGTCAACTAGTGTGTGGTTGCAAAATTACGGTCCCATTGAGTACATTTTTGGAGAGAGGGACATCAGTTGCACCACACGGCGGGAGGAGGGTGCCTAGCACAATACATTTTCTTTCTTCGGTAAGCAATTTTGTGTTTGATACTTTTGGAATTTTGGTTTTTCATGATGAATTTAAAATGACCTTTTCCATGATTGAAATGTACTAACTCGTTTTTTCCACACAGCAGGTCAACTAGTGTGTGGTTGCAAAATTACGGTCCCATTGAGTACATTTTTGGAGAGAGGGACATCAGTTGCACCACACGGCGGGAGGAGGGTGCCTAGCACAATACATTTTCTTTCTTCGGTAAGCAATTTTGTGTTTGATACTTTTGGAATTTTGGTTTTTCATGATGATTTTAAAATGACCCTTTCCATGATTGAAATGTACTAACTCGTTTTTTCCACACAGCAGGTCAACTAGTGTGTGGTTGCAAAATTACGGTCCCATTGAGTACATTTTTGGAGAGAGGGACATCAGTTGCACCACACGGCGGGAGGAGGGTGCCTAGCACAATACATTTTCTTTCTTCGGTAAGCAATTTTGTGTTTGATACTTTTGGAATTTTGGTTTTTCATGATGATTTTAAAATGACCTTTTCCATGATTGAAATGTACTAACTCGTTTTTTCCACACAGCAGGTCAACTAGTGTGTGGTTGCAAAATTACGGTCCCATTGAGTACATTTTTGGAGAGAGGGACATCAGTTGCACCACACGGCGGGAGGAGGGTGCCTAGCACAATACATTTTCTTTCTTCGGTAAGCAATTTTGTGTTTGATACTTTTGGAATTTTGGTTTTTCATGATGATTTTAAAATGACCTTTTCCATGTTTGAAATGTACTAACTCGTTTTTTCCACACAGCAGGTTAACTAGTGTGTGGTTGCAAAATTACGGTCCCATTGAGTACATATTTGGAGCGAGGGACATCAGTTGCACCACACGGCGGGAGGAGGGTGCCTAGCACAATAGATTTTCTTTCTTCGGTAAGCAATTTTGTGTTTGATACTTTTGGAATTTTGGTTTTTCATGATGATTTTAAAATGACCTTTTCCATGATTGAAATGTACTAACTCGTTTTTTCCACACAGCAGGTCAACTAGTGTGTGGTTGCAAAATTACGGTCCCATTGAGTACATTTTTGGAGAGAGGGACATCAGTTGCACCACACGGCGGGAGGAGGGTGCCTAGCACAATACATTTTCTTTCCTCGGTAAGCGTTTTTTGTGTTTGATACTTTTGGAATTTTGGTTTTTCATGATGATTTTAAAATGACCTTTTTCATGTTTGAAATGTACTAACTCGTTTTTTCCTCACAGCAGGTCAACTAGTATGTGGTTGCAAAATTACGGTCCCATTGAGTTCATTTTTGGAGAGAGGGACATCAGTTGCACCACACGGCGGGAGGAGGGTGCCTAGCACAATACATTTTCTTTCTTCGGTAAGCGTTTTTTGTGTTTGATACTTTTGGAATTTTGGTTTTTCATGATGATTTTAAAATGACCTTCTTCATGTTTGAAATGTACTAACTCGTTTTTTCCTCACAGCAGGTCAACTAGTGTGTGGTTGCAAAATTACGGTCCCATTGAGTTCATTTTTGGAGAGAGGGACATCAGTTGCACCACACGGCGGGAGGAGGGTGCCTAGCACAATACATTTTCTTTCCTCGGTAAGCGTTTTTTGTGTTTGATACTTTTGGAATTTTGGTTTTTCATGATGATTTTAAAATAACCTTTTTCATGTTTGAAATGTACTAACTCGTTTTTTCCTCACAGCAGGTCAACTAGTGTGTGGTTGCAAAATTACGGTCCCATTGAGTTCATTTTTGGAGAGAGGGACATCAGTTGCACCACACGGCGGGAGGAGGGTGCCTAGCACAATACATTTTCTTTCCTCGGTAAGCGTTTTTTGTGTTTGATACTTTTGGAATTTTGGTTTTTCATGATGATTTTAAAATGACCTTTTTCATGTTTGAAATGTACTAACTCGTTTTTTCCTCACAGCAGGTCAACTAGTGTGTGGTTGCAAAATTACGGTCCCATTGAGTTCATTTTTGGAGAGAGGGACATCAGTTGCACCACACGGCGGGAGGAGGGTGCCTAGCACAATACATTTTCTTTCCTCGGTAAGCGTTTCTTGTGTTTGATACTTTTGGAATTTTGGTTTTTCATGATGATTTTAAAATGACCTTTTTCATGTTTGAAATGTACTAACTCGTTTTTTCCTCACAGCAGGTCAACTAGTGTGTGGTTGCAAAATTACGGTCCCATTGAGTTCATTTTTGGAGAGAGGGACATCAGTTGCACCACACGGCGGGAGGAGGGTGCCTAGCACAATACATTTTCTTTCTTCGGTAAGCAATTTTGTGTTTGATACTTTTGGAATTTTGGTTTTTCATGATGATTTTAAAATGACCTTTTCCATGATTGAAATGTACTAACTCGTTTTTTCCACACAGCAGGTCAACTAGTGTGTGGTTGCAAAATTACGGTCCCATTGAGTACATTTTTGGAGAGAGGGACATCAGTTGCACCACACGGCGGGAGGAGGGTGCCTAGCACAATACATTTTCTTTCTTCGGTAAGCAATTTTGTGATTGAAACTTTTGGAATTTTGGTTTTTCATGATGATTTTAAAATGACCTTTTCCATGATTGAAATGTACTAACTCGTTTTTTCCACACAGCAGGTCAACTAGTGTGTGGTTGCAAAATTACGGTCCCATTGAGTACATTTTTGGAGAGAGGGACATCAGTTGCACCACACAGCGGGAGGAGGGGGCCTAGCACAATACATTTTCATTCTTCGGTAAGCAATTTTGTGTTTGATACTTTTGGAATTTTGGTTTTTCATGATGATTTTAAAATGACCTTTTTCATGTTTGAAATGTACTAACTCGTTTTTTCCTCACAGCAGGTCAACTAGTGTGTGGTTGCAAAATTACAGTCCCATTGAGTTCATTTTTGGAGAGAGGGACATCAGTTGCACCACACGGCGGGAGGAGGGTGCCTAGCACAATACATTTTCTTTCCTCGGTAAGCGTTTTTTGTGTTTGATACTTTTGGAATGTTGGTTTTTCATGATGATTTTCGAATGACCTTTTTCATGTTTGAAATGTACTAACTCGTTTTTTCCTCACAGCAGGTCAACTACTGTGTGGTTACAAAATTACGGTCCCATTGAGTTCATTTTTGGAGAGAGGGACATCAGTTGCACCACACTGCGGGAGGAGGGTGCCTAGCACAATACATTTTCTTTCCTCGGTAAGCATTTTTTGTGTTTGATACTTTTGGAATTTTGGTTTTTCATGATGATTTTAAAATGACCTTCTTCATGTTTGTAATGTACTAACTCGTTTTTTCCTCACAGCAGGTCAACTAGTGTGTGGTTGCAAAATTACGGTCCCATTGACTTCATTTTTGGAGAGAGGGACATCAGTTGCACCACACGGCGGGAGGAGGGAGCCTAGCACAATACATTTTCTTTCCTCGGTAAGCGTTTTTTGTGTTTGATACTTTTGGAATTTTGGTTTTTCATGATGATTTTAAAATGACCTTTTTCATGTTAGAAATGTACTAACTCGTTTTTTCCTCACAGCAGGTCAACTAATGTGTGGTTGCAAATTTACGGTCCCATTGAGTTCATTTTTGGAGAGAGGGACATCAGTTGCACCACACGGCGGGAGGAGGGTGCCTAGCACAATACATTTTCTTTCCTCGGTAAGCGTTTTTTGTGTTTGATACTTTTGGAATTTTGGTTTTTCATGATGATTTTAAAATGACCTTTTTCATGTTTGAAATGTACTAACTCGTTTTTTCCTCACAGCAGGTTAACTAGTATGTGGTTGCAAAATTACGGTCCCATTGAGTTCATTTTTGGAGAGAGGGACATCAGTTGCACCACACGGCGGGAGGAGGGTGCCTAGCACAATACATTTTCTTTCCTCGGTAAGCGTTTTTTGTGTTTGATACTTTTGGAATTTTGGTTTTTCATGATGATTTTAAAATGACCTTTTTCATGTTTGAAATGTACTAACTCGTTTTTTCCTCACAGCAGGTCAACTAGTATGTGGTTGCAAAATTACGGTCCCATTGTGTTCATTTTTGGAGAGAGGGACATCAGTTGCACCACACGGCGGGAGGAGGGTGCCTAGCACAATACATTTTCTTTCCTCGGTAAGCGTTTTTTGTGTTTGATACTTTTGGAATTTTGGTTTTTCATGATGATTTTAAAATGACCTTTTTGATGTTTGAAATGTACTAACTCGTTTTTTCCTCACAGCAGGTCAACTAGTGTGTGGTTGCAAAATTACGGTCCCATTGAGTTCATTTTTGGAGAGAGGGACATCAGTTGCACCACACGGCGGGAGGAGGGTGCCTAGCACAATACATTTTCTTTCCTCGGTAAGCGTTTTTTGTGTTTGATACTTTTGGAATTTTGGTTTTTCATGATGATTTTAAAATGACCTTTTTCATGTTTGAAATGTACTAACTCGTTTTTTCCTCACAGCAGGTCAACTAGTGTGTGGTTGCAAAATTACGGTCCCATTGAGTTCATTTTTGGAGAGAGGGACATCAGTTGCACCACACGGCGGGAGGAGGGTGCCTAGCACAATACATTTTCTTTCCTCGGTAAGCGTTTTTTGTGTTTGATACTTTTGGAATTTTGGTTTTTCATGATGATTTTAAAATGACCTTTTTCATGTTTGAAATGTACTAACTCGTTTTTTCCTCACAGCAGGTCAACTAGTGTGTGGTTGCAAAAATACGGTCCCATTGAGTTCATTTTTGGAGAGAGGGACATCAGTTGCACCACACGGCGGGAGGAGGGTGCCTAGCACAATACATTTTCTTTCTTCGGTAAGCAATTTTGTGTTTGATACTTTTGGAATTTTGGTTTTTCATGATGATTTTAAAATGACCTTTTCCATAATTGAAATGTACTAACTCGTTTTTTCCACACAGCAGGTCAACTAGTGTGTGGTTGCAAAATTACGGTCCCATTGAGTACATTTTTGGAGAGAGGGACATCAGTTGCACCACACGGCGGGAGGAGGGTGCCTAGCACAATACATTTTCTTTCTTCGGTAAACAATTTTGTGTTTGATACTTTTGGAATTTTGGTTTTTCATGATGATTTTAAAATGACCTTTTCCATGATTGAAATGTACTAACTCGTTTTTTCCACACAGCAGGTCAACTAGTGTGTGGTTGCAAAATTACGGTCCCATTGAGTACATTTTTGGAGAGAGGGACATCAGTTGCACCACACAGCGGGAGGAGGGGGCTTAGCACAATACATTTTCTTTCTTCGGTAAGCAATTTTGTGTTTGATACTTTTGGAATTTTGGTTTTTCATGATGATTTTAAAATGACCTTTTCCATGATTGAAATGTACTAACTCGTTTTTTCCACACAGCAGGTCAACTAGTGTGTGGTTGCAAAATTACGGTCCCATTGAGTACATTTATGGAGAGAGGGACATCAGTTGCACCACACGGCGGGAGGAGGGTGCCTAGCACAATACATTTTCTTTCTTCGGTAAGCAATTTTGTGTTTGATACTTTTGGAATTTTGGTTTTTCATGATGATTTTAAAATGACCTTTTCCATGATTGAAATGTTCTAACTCGTTTTTTCCACACAGCAGGTCAACTAGTGTGTGGTTGCAAAATTACGGTCCCATTGAGTACATTTTTGGAGAGAGGGACATCAGTTGCACCACACGGGGGGAGGAGGGTGCCTAGCATAATACATTTTCTTTCTTCGGTAAGCAATTTTGTGTTTGATACTTTTGGAATTTTGGTTTTTCATGATGATTTTAAAATGACCTTTTCCATGATTGAAATGTACTAACTCTTTTTTTCCACACAGCAGGTCAACTAGTGTGTGGTTGCAAAATTACGGTCCCATTGAGTACATTTTTGGAGAGAGGGACATCAGTTGCACCACACGGCGGGAGGAGGGTGCCTAGCACAATACATTTTCTTTCTTCGGTAAGCAATTTTGTGTTTGATACTTTTGGAATTTTGGTTTTTCATGATGATTTTAAAATGACCTTTTCCATGATTGAAATGTACTAACTCGTTTTTTCCACACAGCAGGTCAACTAGTGTGTGGTTGCAAAATTACGGTCCCATTGAGTACATTTTTGGAGAGAGGGACATCAGTTGCACTACACGGCGGGAGGAGGGTGCCTAGCACAATACATTTTCTTTCTTCGGTAAGCAATTTTGTGTTTGATACTTTTGGAATTTTGGTTTTTCATGATGATTTTAAAATGACCTTTTCCATGATTGAAATGTACTAACTCGTTTTTTCCACACAGCAGGTCAACTAGTGTGTGGTTGCAAAATTACGGTCCCATTGAGTACATTTTTGGAGAGAGGGACATCAGTTGCACCACACGGCGGGAGGAGGGTGCCTAGCACAATACATTTTCTTTCTTCGGTAAGCAATTTTGTGTTTGATACTTTTGGAATTTTGGTTTTTCATGATGATTTTAAAATGACCTTTTCCATGATTGAAATGTACTAACTCTTTTTTTCCACACAGCAGGTCAACTAGTGTGTGGTTGCAAAATTACGGTCCCATTGAGTACATTTTTGGAGAGAGGGACATCAGTTGCACCACACGGCGGGAGGAGGGTGCCTAGCACAATACATTTTCCTTCTTCGGTAAGCAATTTTGTGTTTGATACTTTTGGAATTTTGGTTTTTCATGATGATTTTAAAATGAACTTTTCCATGATTGAAATGTACTAACTCGTTTTTTCCACACAGCACGTCAACTAGTGTGTGGTTGCAAAAATACGGTCCCATTGAGTACATTTTTGGAGAGAGGGACATCAGTTGCACCACACGGCGGGAGGAGGGTGCCTTGCACAATACATTTTCTTTCTTCGGTAAGCAATTTTGTGTTTGATACTTTTGGAATTTTGGTTTTTCATGATGATTTTAAAATGACCTTTTCCATGTTTGAAATGTACTAACTCGTTTTTTCCACACAGCAGGTCAACTAGTGTGTGGTTGCAAAATTACGGTCCCATTGAGTACATTTTTGGAGAGAGGGACATCAGTTGCACTACACGGCGGGAGGAGGGTGCCTAGCACAATACATTTTCTTTCTTCGGTAAGCAATTTTGTGTTTGATACTTTTGGAATTTTGGTTTTTCATGATGATTTTAAAATGACCTTTTCCATGATTGAAATGTACTAACTCGTTTTTTCCACACAGCAGGTCAACTAGTGTGTGGTTGCACAATTACGGTCCCATTGAGTACATTTTTGGAGAGAGGGACATCAGTTGCACCACACGGCGGGAGGAGGGTGCCTAGCACAATACATTTTCTTTCTTCGGTAAGCAATTTTGTGTTTGATTCTTTAGGAATTTTGGTTTTTCATGATGATTTTAAAATGACCTTTTCCATGATTGAAATGTACTAACTCGTTTTTCCACACAGCAGGTCAACTAGCGTGT
This sequence comes from Schistocerca piceifrons, assembly GCF_021461385.2. Classification (NCBI taxonomy): domain Eukaryota; kingdom Metazoa; phylum Arthropoda; class Insecta; order Orthoptera; family Acrididae; genus Schistocerca; species Schistocerca piceifrons. Next base: position 208,953,307 of record NC_060146.1, on the reverse strand, counting down.
GGTTGCCAAATTACGGTCCCATTGAGTACATTTTTGGAGAGAGGGACATCAGTTGCACCACACGGCGGGAGGAGGGTGCCTAGCACAATACATTTTCTTTCTTCGGTAAGCAATTTTGTGTTTGATACTTTTGGAATTTTGGTTTTTCATGATGATTTTAAAATGACCTTTTCCATGTTTGAAATGTACTAACTCGTTTTTTCCACACAGCAGGTCAACTAGTTTGTGGTTGCAAAATTACGGTCCCATTGAGTACATTTTTGGAGAGAGGGACATCAGTTGCACCACACGGCGGGAGGAGGGTGCCTAGCACAATACATTTTCTTTCTTCGGTAAGCAATTTTGTGTTTGATACTTTTGGAATTTTGGTTTTTCATGATGATTTCTAAATGACCTTTTCCATGATTGAAATGTACTAACTCGTTTTTTCCACACAGCAGTTCAACTAGTGTGTGGTTGCAAAATTACGGTCCCATTGAGTACATTTTTGGAGAGAGGGACATCAGTTGCACCACACGGCGGGAGGAGGGTGCCTAGCACAATACATTTTCTTTCTTCGGTAAGCAATTTTGCGTTTGATACTTTTGGAATTTTGGTTTTTCATGATGATTTTAAAATGACCTTTTCCATGTTTGAAATGTACTAACTCGTTTTTTCCACACAGCAGGTCAACTAGTGTGTGGTTGCAAAATTACGGTCCCATTGAGTACATTTTTGGAGAGAGGGACATCAGTTGCACCACACGGCGGGAGGAGGGTGCCTAGCACAATACATTTTCTTTCTTCGGTAAGCAATTTTGTGTTTGATACTTTTGGAATTTTGGTTTTTCATGATGATTTTAAAATGACCTTTTCCATGATTGAAATGTACTAACTCGTTTTTTCCACACAGCAGGTCAACTAGTGTGTGGTTGCAAAATTACGGTCCCATTGAGTACATTTTTGGAGAGAGGGACATCAGTTGCACCACACGGCGGGAGGAGGGTGCCTAGCACAATACATTTTCTTTCTTCGGTAAGCAATTTTGTGTTTGATACTTTTGGAATTTTCGTTTTTCATGATGAATTTAAAATGACCTTTTCCATGATTGAAATGTACTAACTCGTTTTTTCCACACAGCAGGTCAACTAGTGTGTGGTTGCAAAATGACGGTCCCATTGAGTACATTTTTGGAGAGAGGGACATCAGTTGCACCACACGGCGGGAGGAGGGTGCCTAGCACAATACATTTTCTTTCTTCGGTAAGCAATTTTGTGTTTGATACTTTTGGAATTTTGGTTTTCCATGATGATTTTAAAATGACCTTTTCCATGATTGAAATGTACTAACTCGTTTTTTCCACACAGCAGGTCAACTAGTGTGTGGTTGCAAAATTACGGTCCCATTGAGTACATTTTTGGAGAGAGGGACATCAGTTGCACCACACGGCGGGAGGAGGGTGCCTAGCACAATACATTTTCTTTCTTCGGTAAGCAATTTTGTGTTTGATACTTTTGGGATTTTGGTTTTTCATGATGATTTTAAAATGACCTTTTCCATGATTGAAATGTACTAACTCGTTTTTTCCACACAGCAGGTCAACTAGTGTGTGGTTGCAAAATTACGGTCCCATTGAGTACATTTTTGGAGAGAGGGACATCAGTTGCACCACACGGCGGGAGGAGGGTGCCTAGCACAATACATTTTCTTTCTTCGGTAAGCAATTTTGTGTTTGATACTTTTGGAATTTTGGTTTTTCATGATGATTTTAAAATGACCTTTTCCATGTTTGAAATGTACTAACTCGTTTTTTCCACACAGCAGGTCAACTAGTGTGTGGTTGCAAAATTACGGTCCCATTGAGTACATTTTTGGAGAGAGGGACATCAGTTGCACCACACGGCGGGAGGAGGGTGCCTAGCACAATAGATTTTCTTTCTTCGGTAAGCAATTTTGTGTTTGATACTTTTGGAATTTTGGTTTTTCATGATGATTTTAAAATGACCTTTTCCATGATTGAAATGTACTAACTCGTTTTTTCCACACAGCAGGTCAACTAGTGTGTGGTTGCAAAATTACGGTCCCATTGAGTACATTTTTGGAGAGAGGGACATCAGTTGCACCACACGGCGGGAGGAGGGTGCCTAGCACAATACATTTTCTTTCTTCGGTAAGCAATTTTGTGTTTGATACTTTTGGAATTTTGGTTTTTCATGATGATTTTAAAATGACCTTTTCCATGATTGAAATGTACTAACTCTTTTTTTCCACACAGCAGGTCAACTAGTGTGTGGTTGCAAAATTACGGTCCCATTGAGTACATTTTTGGAGAGAGGGACATCAGTTGCACCACACGGCGGGAGGAGGGTGCCTAGCACAATACATTTTCTTTCTTCGGTAAGCAATTTTGTGTTTGATACTTTTGGAATTTTGGTTTTCCATGATGATTTTAAAATGACCTTTTCCATGATTGAAATGTACTAACTCGTTTTTTCCACACAGCAGGTCAACTAGTGTGTGGTTGCAAAATTACGGTCCCATTGAGTACATTTTTGGAGAGAGGGACATCAGTTGCACCACACGGCGGGAGGAGGGTGCCTAGCACAATACATTTTCTTTCTTCGGTAAGCAATTTTGTGTTTGATACTTTTGGAATTTTGGTTTTTCATGATGATTTTAAAATGACCTTTTCCATGATTGAAATGTACTAACTCGTTTTTTCCACACAGCAGGTCAACTAGTGTGTGGTTGCAAAATTACGGTCCCATTGAGTACATTTTTGGAGAGAGGGACATCAGTTGCACCACACGGCGGGAGGAGGGTGCCTAGCACAATACATTTTCTTTCTTCGGTAAGCAATTTTGTGTTTGATACTTTTGACATTTTGGTTTTTCATGATGATTTTAAAATGACCTTTTCCATGATTGAAATGTACTAACTCGTTTTTTCCACACAGCAGGTCAACTAGCGTGTGGTTGCAAAATTACGGTCCCATTGATTACATTTTTGGAGAGAGGGACATCAGTTGCACTACACGGCGGGAGGAGGGTGCCTAGCACAATACATTTTCTTTCTTCGGTAAGCAATTTTGTGTTTGATACTTTTGGAATTTTGGTTTTTCATGATGATTTTAAAATGACCTTTTCCATGTTTGAAATGTACTAACTCGTTTTTTCCACACAGCAGGTCAACTAGTGTGTGGTTGCAAAATTACGGTCCCATTGAGTACATTTTTGGAGAGAGGGACATCAGTTGCACCACACGGGGGGAGGAGGGTGCCTAGCACAATACATTTTCTTTCTTCGGTAAGCAATTTTGTGTTTGATACTTTTGGAATTTTGGTTTTTCATGATGATTTTAAAATGACCTTTTCCATGTTTGAAATGTACTAACTCGTTTTTTCCACACAGCAGGTCAACTAGTGTGTGGTTGCAAAATTACGGTCCCATTGAGTACATTTTTGGAGAGAGGGACATCAGTTGCACCACACGGCGGGAGGAGGGTGCCTAGCACAATACATTTTCTTTCTTCGGTAAGCAATTTTGTGTTTGATACTTTTGGAATTTTGGTTTTTCATGATGATTTTAAAATGACCTTTTCCATGATTGAAATGTACTAACTCGTTTTTTCCACACAGCAGGTCAACTAGTGTGTGGTTGCAAAATTACGGTCCCATTGAGTACATTTTTGGAGAGAGGGACATCAGTTGCACCACACGGCGGGAGGAGGGTGCCTAGCACAATACATTTTCTTTCTTCGGTAAGCAATTTTGTGTTTGATACTTTTGGAATTTTGGTTTTTCATGATGATTTTAAAATGACCTTTTCCATGTTTGAAATGTACTAACTCGTTTTTTCCACACAGCAGGGCAACTAGTGTGTGGTTGCAAAATTACGGTCCCATTGAGTACATTTTTGGAGAGAGGGACATCAGTTGCACCACACGGCGGGAGGAGGGTGCCTAGCACAATACATTTTCTTTCTTCGGTAAGCAATTTTGTGTTTGATACTTTTGGAATTTTGGTTTTTCATGATGATTTTAAAATGACCTTTTCCATGTTTGAAATGTACTAACTCGTTTTTTCCACACAGCAGGTCAACTAGTGTGTGGTTGCAAAATTACGGTCCCATTGAGTACATTTTTGGAGAGAGGGACATCAGTTGCACCACACGGCGGGAGGAGGGTGCCTAGCACAATACATTTTCTTTCTTCGGTAAGCAATTTTGTGATTGATACTTTTGGAATTTTGGTTTTTCATGATGATTTTAAAATGACCTTTTCCATGATTGAAATGTACTAACTCGTTTTTTCCACACAGCAGGTCAACTAGTGTGTGGTTGCAAAATTACGGTCCCATTGAGTACATTTTTGGAGAGAGGGACATCAGTTGCACCACACGGCGGGAGGAGGGTGCCTAGCACAATACATTTTCTTTCTTCGGTAAGCAATTTTGTGTTTGATACTTTTGGAATTTTGGTTTTTCATGATGATTTTAAAATGACCTTTTCCATGTTTGAAATGTACTAACTCGTTTTTTCCACACAGCAGGTCAACTAGTGTGTGGTTGCAAAATTACGGTCCCATTGAGTACATTTTTGGAGAGAGGGACATCAGTTGCACCACACGGCGGGAGGAGGGTGCCTAGCACAATACATTTTCTTTCCTCGGTAAGCGTTTTTTGTGTTTGATACTTTTGGAATTTTGGTTTTTCATGATGATTTTCAAATGACCCTTTTCATGTTTGAAATGTACTAACTCGTTTCTTCCTCACAGCAGGGCAACTAGTGTGTGGTTGCAAAATTACGGTCCCATTGAGTTCATTTTTGTAGAGAGGGACATCAGTTGCACCACACGGCGGGAGGAGGGTGCCTAGCACAATACATTTTCTTTCCTCGGTAAGCGTTTTTTGTGTTTGATACTTTTGGAATTTTGGTTTTTCATGATGATTTTAAAATGACCTTTTTCATGTTTGAAATGTACTAACTCGTTTTTTCCTCACAGCAGGTCAACTAGTGTGTGGTTGCAAAATTACGGTCCCATTGAGTTCATTTTTGGAGAGAGGGACATCAGTTGCACCACACGGCGGGAGGAGGGTGCATAGCACAATACATTTTCTTTCCTCGGTAAGCGTTTTTTGTGTTTGATACTTTTGGAATTTTGGTTTTTCATGATGATTTTAAAATGACCTTTTTCATGTTTGAAATGTACTAACTCGTTTTTTCCTCACAGCAGGTCAACTAGTGTGTGGTTGCAAAATTACGGTCCCATTGAGATCATTTTTGGAGAGAGGGACATCAGTTGCACCACACGGCGGGAGGAGGGTGCCTAGCACAATACATTTTCTTTCCTCGGTAAGCGTTTTTTGTGTTTGATACTTTTGGAACTTTGGTTTTTTATGATGATTTTCAAACGACCTTTTTCATGTTTGAAATGTACTAATTCGTTTTTTCCTCACAGCAGGTCAACTAGTGTGTGGTTGCAAAATTACGGTCCCATTGAGTTCATTTTTGGAGAGAGGGACATCAGTTGCACCACACGACGGGAGGAGTGTGCCTAGCACAATACATTTTCTTTCCTCGGTAAGCGTTTTTTGTGTTTGATACTTTTGGAATTTTGGTTTTTCATGATGATTTTAAAATGACCTTTTTCATGTTTTAAATGTACTAATTCGTTTTTTCCTCACAGCAGGTCAACTAGTGTGTCGTTGCAAAATTACGGTCCCATTGAGTTCATTTTTGGAGAGAGGGACATCAGTTGCACCACACGGCGGGAGGAGGGTGAATAGCACAATACATTTTCTTTCCTCGGTAAGCGTTTTTTGTGTTTGATACTTTTGGAATTTTGGTTTTTCATGAAGATTTTCAAATGACCTTTTTTATGTTTGAAATGTACTAATTCGTTTTTTCCTCACAGCAGGTCAACTAGTGTGTGGTTGCAAAATTACGGTCCCATTGAGTTCATTTTTGGAGAGAGGGACATCAGTTGCACCACACGGCGGGAGGAGGGTGCCTAGCACAATACATTTTCTTTCCTCGGTAAGCGTTTTTTGTGTTTGATACTTTTGGAATTTTGGTTTTTCATGATGATTTTAAAATGACCTTTTTCATGTTTGAAATGTACTACCTCGTTTTTTCCTCACAGCAGGTCAACTAGTGTGTGGTTGCAAAATTACGGTCACATTGAGTTCATTTTTGGAGAGAGTTACATCAGTTGCACCACATGGTGGGAGGAGGGTGCCTAGCACAATACATTTTCTTTCCTCGGTAAGCGTTTTTTGTGTTTGATACTTTTGGAATTTTGGTTTTTCATGATGATTTTAAAATGACCTTTTTCATGTTTGAAATGTACTAACTCGTTTTTTCCTCACAGCAGGTCAACTAGTGTGTGGTTGCAAAATTACGGTCCCATTGAGTTCATTTTTGGAGAGAGGGACATCAGTTGCACCACACGGCGGGAGGAGGGTGCCTAGCATAATACATTTTCTTTCCTCGGTAAGCGTCTTTGGGTTTGATACTTTTGGAATTTTGGTTTTTCATGATGATTTTAAAATGACCTTTTTCATGTTTGAAATGTACTAACTCGTTTTTTCCTCACAGCAGGTCAACTAGTGTGTGGTTGCAAAATTACGGTCCCATTGAGTTCATTTTTGGAGAGAGGGACATCAGTTGAACCACACGGCGGGAGGAGGGTGCCTACCACAATACATTTTCTTTCCTCGGTAAGCGTTTTTTGTGTTTGATACTTTTGGAATTTTGGTTTTTCATGATGATTTTAAAATGACCTTTTTCATGTTTGAAATGTACTAACTCGTTTTTTCCTCACAGCAGGTCAACTAGTGTGTGGTTGCAAAATTACGGTCCCATTGAGTTCATTTTTGGAGAGAGGGACATCAGTTGCACCACACGGCGGGAGGAGGGTGCCTAGCACAATACATTTTCTTTCTTCGGTAAGCGTTGTTTGTGTTTGATACTTTTGGAATTTTGGTTTTTCATGATGATTTTCGAATGACCTTTTTCATGTTTGAAATGTACTAATTCGTTTTTTCCTCACAGCAGGTCAACTAGTGTGTGGTTGCAAAATTACAGTCCCATTGAGTTCACTTTGGAGAGAGGGACATCAGTTGCACCACACGGCGGGAGGAGGGTGCCTAGCACAATACATTTTCTTTCCTCGGTAAGCGTTTTTTGTGTTTGATACTTTTGGAATTTTGGTTTTTCATGATGATTTTAAAATGACCTTTTTCATGTTTGAAATGTACTAACTCGTTTTTTCCTCACGGCAGGTCAACTAGTGTGTGGTTGCAAAATTACGGTCCCATTGAGTTCATTTTTGGAGAGAGGGACATCAGCTGCACCACACGGCGGGAGGAGGGTGCCTAGCACAATACATTTTCTTTCCTCGGTAAGCGTTTTTTGTGTTTGATACTTTTGGAATTTTGGTTTTTCATGATGATTTTAAAATGACCTTTTTCATGTTTGAAATGTACTAACTCGTTTTTTCCTCACAGCAGGTCAACTAGTGTGTGGTTGCAAAATTACGGTCCCATTGAGTTCATTTTTGGAGAGAGGGACATCAGTTGCACCACACGGCGGGAGGAGGGTGCCTAGCACAATACATTTTCTTTCCTCGGTAAGCGTTTTTTGTGTTTGATACTTTTGGAATTTTGGTTTTTCATGATGATTTTAAAATGACCTTTTTCATGTTTGAAATGTACTAACTCGTTTTTTCCTCACAGCAGGTCAACTAGTGTGTGGTTGCAAAATTACGGTCCCATTGAGTTCATTTTTGGAGAGAGGGACATCAGTTGCACCACACGGCGGGAGGAGGGTGCCTAGCACAATACATTTTCTTTCCTCGGTAAGCGTTTTTTGTGTTTGATACTTTTGGTATTTTGGTTTTTCATGATGATTTTAAAATGACCTTTTTCATGTTTGAAATGTACTAACTCGTTTTTTCCTCACAGCAGGTCAACTAGTGTGTGGTTGCAAACTTACGGTCCCATTGGGTTCATTTTTGGAGAGAGGGACATCAGTTGCACCACACGGCGGGAGGAGGGTGCCTAGCACAATACATTTTCTTTCCTCGGTAAGCGTTTTTTGTGTTTGATACTTTTGGAATTTTGGTTTTTCATGATGATTTTAAAATGACCTTTTTCATGTTTGAAATGTACTAACTCGTTTTTTCCTCACAGCAGGTCAACTAGTGTGTGGTTGCAAAATTACGGTCCCATTGAGTTCATTTTTGGAGAGAGGGACATCAGTTGCACCACACGGCGGGAGGAGGGTGCCTAGCACAATACATTTTCTTTCCTCGGTAAGCGTTTTTTGTGTTTGATACTTTTGGAATTTTGGTTTTTCATGATGATTTTAAAATGACCTTTTTCATGTTTGAAATGTACTAACTCGTTTTTTCCTCACAGCAGGTCAACTAGTGTGTGGTTGCAAAATTACGGTCCCATTGAGTTCATTTTTGGAGAGAGGGACATCAGTTGCACCGTACGGCGGGAGGAGGGTGCCTAGCACAATACATTTTCTTTCCTCGGTAAGCGTTTTTTGTGTTTGATACTTTTGGAAATTTGGTTTTTCATGATGATTTTCAAATGACCTTTTTCATGTTTGAAATGTACTAATTCGTTTTTTCCTCACAGCAGGTCAACTAGTGTGTGGTTGCAAAATTACGGTCTCATTGAGTTCATTTTTGGAGAGAGGGACATCAGTTGCACCACACGGCGGGAGGAGGGTGCCTAGCACAATACATTTTCTTTCCTCGGTAAGCGTTTTTTGTGTTTGATACTTTTGGAATTTTGGTTTTTCATGATGATTTTCAAATGACCTTTTTCATGTTTGAAATGTACTAATTCGTTTTTTCCTCACAGCAGGTCAACTAGTGTGTAGTTGCAAAATTACGGTCCCATTGAGTTCATTTTTGGAGAGAGGGACATCAGTTGCACCACACGGCGGGAGGAGGGTGCCTAGCACAATACATTTTCTTTCCTCGGTAAGCGTTTTTTGTGTTTGATACTTTTGGAATGTTGGTTTTTCATGATGATTTTCGAATGACCTTTTTCATGTTTGAAATGTACTAACTCGTTTTTTCCTCACAGCAGGTCAACTACTGTGTGGTTGCAAAATTACGGTTCCATTGAGTTCATTTTTGGAGAGAGGGACATCAGTTGCACCACACGGCGGGAGGAGGGTGCCTAGCACAATACATTTTCTTTCCTCGGTAAGCATTTTTTGTGTTTGATACTTTTGGAATTTTGGTTTTTCATGATGATTTTAAAATGACCTTTTTCATGTTTGAAATGTACTAACTCGTTTTTTCCTTACAGCAGGTCAACTAGTGTGTGGTTGCAAAATTACGGTCCCATTGAGTTCATTTTTGGAGAGAGGGACATCAGTTGCACCACACGGCGGGAGGAAGGTGCCTAGCACAATACATTTTCTTTCCTCGTTAAGCGTTTTTTGTGTTTGATACTTTTGGAATTTTGGTTTTTCATGATGATTTTAAAATGACCTTTTTCATGTTTGAAATGTACTAACTCGTTTTTTCCTCACAGCAGGTCAACTAGTGTGTGGTTGCAAAATTACGGTCCCATTGAGTTCATTTTTGGAGAGAGGGACATCAGTTGCACCACACGGTGGGAGGAGGGTGCCTAGCACAATACATTTTCTTTCCTCGGTAAGCGTTTTTTGTGTTTGATACTTTTGGAATTTTGGTTTTTCATGATGATTTTAAAATGACCTTTTTCATGTTTGAAATGTACTAACTCGTTTTTTCCTCACAGCAGGTCAACTAGTGTGTGGTTGCAAAATTACGGTCCCATTGAGTTCATTTTTGGAGAGAGGGACATCAGTTGCACCACACGGCGGGAGGAGGGTGCCTAGCACAATACATTTTCTTTCCTCGGTAAGCGTTTTTTGTGTTTGATACTTTTGGAATTTTGGTTTTTCATGATGATTTTAAAATGACCTTTTCCATGTTTGAAATGTACTAACTCGTCTTTTCTTCACAGCAGGTCAACTAGTATGTGGTTGCAAAATTACGGTCCCATTGAGTTCATTTTTGGAGAGAGGGACATCAGTTGCACCACACGGCGGGAGGAGGGTGCCTAGCACAATACATTTTCTTTCCTCGGTAAGCGTTTTTTGTGTTTGATACTTTTGGAATTTTGGTTTTTCATGATGATATTAAAATGACCTTTTTCATGTTTGAAATGTACTAACTCGTTTTTTCCTCACAGCAGGTCAACTAGTGTGTGGTTGCAAAATTACGGTCCCATTGAGTTCATTTTTGGAGAGAGGGACATCAGTTGCACCACACGGCGGGAGGAGGGTGCCTAGCACAATACATTTTCTTTCCTCGGTAAGCGTTTTTTGTGTTTCATGCTTTTGGAATTTTGGTTTTTCATGATGATTTTAAAATGACCTTTTTCATGTTTGAAATGTACTAACTCGTTTTTTCCTCACAGCAGGTCAACTAGTGTGTGGTTGCAAAATTACGGTCCCATTGAGTTCATTTTTGGAGAGAGGGACATCAGTTGCACCACACGGCGGGAGGAGGGTGCCTAGCACAATACATTTTCTTTCCTCGGTAAGCGTTTTTTGTGTTTGATACTTTTGGAATTTTGGTTTTTCATGATGATTTTAAAATGACCTTTTTCATGTTTGAAATGTACTAACTCGTTTTTTCCTCACAGCAGGTCAACTAGTGTGTGGTTGCAAAATTACGGTCCCATTGAGTTCATTTTTGGAGAGAGGGACATCAGTTGCACCACACGGCGGGAGGAGGGTGCCTAGCACAATACATTTTCTTTCCTCGGTAAGCGTTTTTTGTGTTTGATACTTTTGGAATTTTGGTTTTTCATGATGATTTTAAAATGACCTTTTTCATGTTTGAAATGTACTAACTCGTTTTTTCCTCACAGCAGGTCAACTAGTGTGTGGTTGCAAAATTACGGTCCCATTGAGTTCATTTTTGGAGAGAGGGACATCAGTTGCACCACACGGCGGGAGGAGGGTGCCTAGCACAAGACATTTTCTTTCCTCGGTAAGTGTTTTTTGTGTTTGATACTTTTGGAATTTTGGTTTTTCATGATGATTTTCAAATGACCTTTTTCATGTTTGAAATGTACTAACTCGTTTTTTCCTCACAGCAGGTCAACTAGTGTGTGGTTGCAAAATTACGGTCCCATTGAGTTCATTCTTGGAGAGAGGGACATCAGTTGCACCACACGGCGGGAGGAGGGTGCCTAGCACAATACATTTTCTTTCCTCGGTAAGCGTTTTTTGTGTTTGATACTTTTGGAATTTTGGTTTTTCATGATGATTTTAAAATGACCTTTTTCATGTTTGAAATGTACTAACTCGTTTTTTCCTCACAGCAGGTCAACTAGTGTGTGGTTGCAAAATTACGGTCCCATTGAGTTCATTTTTGGAGAGAGGGACATCAGTTGCACCACACGGCGGGAGGAGGGTGCCTAGCACAATACATTTTCTTTCCTCGGTAAGCGTTTTTTGTGTTTGATACTTTTGGAATTTTGGTTTTTCATGATGATTTTAAAATGACCTTTTTCATGTTTGAAATGTACTAACTCGTTTTTTCCTCACAGCAGGTCAACTAGTGTGTGGTTGCAAAATTACGGTCCCATTGAGTTCATTTTTGGAGAGAGGGACATCAGTTGCACCACACGGCGGGAGGAGGGTGCCTAGCACAATACATTTTCTTTCCTCGGTAAGCGTTTTTTGTGTTTGATACTTTTGGAATTTTGGTTTTTCATGATGATTTTAAAATGACCTTTTTCATGTTTGAAATGTACTAACTCGTTTTTTCCTCACAGCAGGTTAACTAGTGTGTGGTTGCAAAATTACGGTCCCATTGAGTTCATTTTTGGAGAGAGGGACATCAGTTGCACCACACGGCGGGAGGAGGGTGCCTAGCACAATACATTTTCTTTCCTCGGTAAGCGTTTTTTGTGTTTGATACTTTTGGAATTTTGGTTTTTCATGATGATTTTAAAATGACCTTTTTCATGTTTGAAATGTACTAACTCGTTTTTTCCTCACAGCAGGTTAACTAGTGTGTGGTTGCAAAATTACGGTCCCATTGAGTTCATTTTTGGAGAGAGGGACATCAGTTGCACCACACGGCGGGAGGAGGGTGCCTAGCACAATACATTTTCTTTCCTCGGTAAGCGTTTTTTGTGTTTGATACTTTTGGAATTTTGGTTTTTCATGATGATTTTAAAATGACCTTTTTCATGTTTGAAATGTACTAACTCGTTTTTTCCTCACAGCATGTCAACTAGTGTGTGGTTGCAAAATTACGGTCCCATTGAGTTCATTTTTGGAGAGAGGGACATCAGTTGCACCACACGGCGGGAGGAGGGTGCCTAGCACAATACATTTTCTTTCCTCGGTAAGCGTTTTTTGTGTTTGATACTTTTGGAATTTTGGTTTTTCATGATGATTTTCAAACGACCTTTTTCATGTTTGAAATGTACTAACTCGTTTTTTCCTCACAGCAGGTCAACTAGTGTGTGGTTGCAAAATTACGGTCCCATTGAGTTCATTTTTGGAGAGAGGGACATCAGTTGCACCACACGGCGGGAGGAGGGTGCCTAGCACAATACATTTTCTTTCCTCGGTAAGCGTTTTTTGTGTTTGATACTTTTGGAATTTTGGTTCTTCATGATGATTTTCAAATGACCTTTTTCATGTTTGAAATGTACTAACTCGTTTTTTCCTCACAGCAGGTCAACTAGTGTGTGGTTGCAAAATTACGGTCCCATTCAGTTCATTTTTGGAGAGAGGGACATCAGTTGCACCACACGGCGGGAGGAGGGTGCCTAGCACAATACATTTTCTTTCCTCGGTAAGCGTTTTTTGTGTTTGATACTTTTGGAATTTTGGTTTTTCATGATGATTTTAAAATGACCTTTTTCATGTTTGAAATGTGCTAACTCGTTTTTTCCTCACAGCAGGTCAACTAGTGTGTAGTTGCAAAATTACGGTCCCATTGAGTTCATTTTTGGAGAGAGCGACATTAGTTGCACCACACGGCGGGAGGAGGGTGCCTAGCACAATACATTTTCTTTCCTCGGTAAGCGTTTTTTGTGTTTGATACTTTTGGAATTTTGGTTTTTCATGATGATTTTAAAATGACCTTTTTCATGTTTGAAATGTACTAACTCGTTTTTTCCTCACAGCAGGTCAACTAGTGTGTGGTTGCAAAATTACGGTCCAATTGAGTTCATTTTTGGAGAGAGGGACATCAGTTGCACCACACGGCGGGAGGAGGGTGCCTAGCACAATACATTTTCTTTCCTCGGTAAGCGTTTTTTGTGTTTGATAGTTTTGGAATTTTGGTTTTTCATGATGATTTTAAAATGACCTTTTTCATGTTTGAAATGTACTAACTCGTTTTTTCCTCACAGCAGGTCAACTAGTGTGTGGTTGCAAAATTACGGTCCCATTGAGTTCATTTTTGGAGAGAGGGACATCAATTGCACCACACGGCGGGAGGAGGGTGCCTAGCACAAGACATTTTCTTTCCTCGGTAAGCGTTTTTTGTGTTTGATACTTTTGGAATTTTGGTTTTTCATGATGATTTTAAAGTGACCTTTTTCATGTTTGAAATGTACTAACTCGTTTTCTCCTCACAGCAGGTCAACTAGTGTGTGGTTGCAAAATTACGGTCCCATTGAGTTCATTTTTGGAGAGAGGGACATCAGTTGCACCGTACGGCGGGAGGAGGGTGCCTAGCACAATACATTTTCTTTCCTCGGTAAGCGTTTTTTGTGTTTGATACTTTTGGAAATTTGGTTTTTCATGATGATTTTCAAATGACCTTTTTCATGTTTGAAATGTACTAATTCGTTTTTTCCTCACAGCAGGTCAACTAGTGTGTGGTTGCAAAATTACGGTCCCATTGAGTTCATTTTTGGAGTGAGGGACATCAGTTGCACCACACGGCGGGAGGAGGGTGCCTAGCACAATACATTTTCTTTCCTCGGTAAGCGTTTTTTGTGTTTGATACTTTTAGAATTTTGGTTTTTCATGATGATTTTAAAATGACCTTTTTCATGTTTGAAATGTACTAATTCGTTTTTTCCTCACAGCAGGTCAACTAGTGTGTGGTTGCAAAATTACGGTCCCATTGAGTTCATTTTTGGAGAGAGGGACATCAGTTGCACCACACGGCGGGAGGAGGGTGCCTAGCACAATACATTTTCTTTCCTTGGTAAGCGTTTTTTGTGTTTGATAGTTTTGGAATTTTGGTTTTTCATGATGATTTTAAAATGACCTTTTTCATGTTTGAAATGTACTAATTCGTTTTTTCCTCACAGCAGGTCAACTAGTGTGTGGAAGCAAAATTGCGGTCCCATTGAGTTCATTTTTGGAGAGAGGGACATCAGTTGCACCACACGGCGGGAGGAGGGTGCCTAGCACAATACATTTTCTTTCCTCGGTAAGCGTTTTTTGTGTTTGATACTTTTGGAATTTTGGTTTTTCATGATGATTTTCAAATGACCTTTTTCATGTTTGAAATGTACTAATTCGTTTTTTCCTCACAGCAGGTCAACTAGTGTGTGGTTGCAAAATTACGGTCCCATTGAGTTCATTTTTGGAGAGAGGGACATCAGTTGCACCACACGGCGGGAGGAGGGTGCCTAGCACAATACATTTTCTTTCCTCGGTAAGTGTTTTTTGTGTTTGATACTTTTGGAATGTTGGTTATTCATGATGATTTTCGAATGACCTTTTTCTTGTTTGAAATGTACTAATTCGTTTTTTCCTCACAGCAGGTCAACAACTGTGTGGTTGCAAAATTACGGTCCCATTGAGTTCATTTTTGGAGAGAGGGACATCAGTTGCACCACACGGCGGGAGGAGGGTGCCTAGCACAATACATTTTCTTTCCTCGGTAAGCGTTTTTTGTGTTTGATACTTTTGGAATTTTGGTTTTTCATGATGATTTTAAAATGACCTTTTTCATGTTTGAAATGTACTAACTCGTATTTTCCTCACAGCAGGTCAACTAGTGTGTGGTTGCAAAATTACGGTCCCATTGAGTTCATTTTTGGAGAGAGGGACATCAGTTGCACCACACGGCGGGAGGAGGGTGCCTAGCACAATACATTTTCTTTCCTCGGTAAGCGTTTTTTGTGTTTGATACTTTTGGAATTTTGGTTTTTCATGATGATTTTAAAATGACCTTTTTCATGTTTGAAATGTACTAACTCGTTTTTTCCTCACAGCAGGTCAACTAGTATGTGGTTGCAAAATTACGGTCCCATTGAGTTCATTTTTGGAGAGAGGGACATCAGTTGCACCACACGGCGGGAGGAGGGTGCCTAGCACAATACATTTTCTTTCCTCGGTAAGCGTTTTTTGTGTTTGATACTTTTGGAATTTTGGTTTTTCATGATGATTTTAAAATGACCTTTTTCATGTTTGAAATGTACTAACTCGTTTTTTCCTCACAGCAGGTCAACTAGTATGTGGTTGCAAAATTACGGTCCCATTGAGTTCATTTTTGGAGAGAGGGACATCAGTTGCACCACACGGCGGGAGGAGGGTGCCTAGCACAAAACATTTTCTTTCCACGGTAAGCGTTTTTTGTGTTTGATACTTTTGGAATTTTGGTTTTTCATGATGATTTTAAAATGACCTTTTTCATGTTTGAAATGTACTACCTCATTTTTTCCTCACGGCAGGTCAACTAGTGTGTGGTTGCAAAATTACGGTCCCATTGAGTTCATTTTTGGAGAGAGGGACATCAGTTGCACCACACGGCCGGAGGAGGGTGCCTAGCACAATACATTTTCTTTCCTCGGTAAGCGTTTTTTGTGTTTGATACTTTTGGAATTTTGGTTTTTCATGATGATTTTAAAATGACCTTTTTCATGTTTGAAATGTACTAACTCGTTTTTTCCTCACAGCAGGTCAACTAGTGTGTGGTTGCAAAATTACGGTCCCATTGAGTTCATTTTTGGAGAGAGGGACATCAGTTGCACCACACGGCGGGAGGAGGGTGCCTAGCACAATACATTTTCTTTCCTCGGTAAGCGTTTTTTGTGTTTGATACTTTTGGAATTTTGGTTTTTCATGATGATTTTAAAATGACCTTTTTCATGTTTGAAATATACTAACTCGTTTTTTCCTCACAGCAGGTCAACTAGTGTGTGGTTGCAAAATTACGGTCCCATTGAGTTCATTTTTGGAGAGAGGGACATCAGTTGCACCACACGGCGGGAGGAGGGTGCCTAGCACAATACATTTTCTTTCCTCGGTAAGCGTTTTTTGTGTTTGATACTTTTGGAATTTTGGTTTTTCATGATGACTTTAAAATGACCTTTTTCATGTTTGAAATGTACTAACTCGTTTTTTCCTCACAGCAGGTCAACTAGTGTGTGGTTGCAAAATTACGGTCCCATTGAGTTCATTTTTGGAGAGAGGGACATCAGTTGCACCACACGGCGGGAGGAGGGTGCCTAGCACAAGACATTTTCTTTCCTCGGTAAGCGTTTTTTGTGTTTGATACTTTTGGAATTTTGGTTTTTCATGATGATTTTAAAATGACCTTTTTCATGTTTGAAATGTACTAATTCGTTTTTTCCTCACAGCAGGTCAACTAGTGTGTGGTTGCAAAATTACGGTCCCATTGAGTTCATTTTTGGAGAGAGGGACATCAGTTGCACCACACGGCGGGAGGAGGGTGCCTAGCACAATACATTTTCTTTCCTCGGTAAGCGTTTTTTGTGTTTGATACTTTTGGAATTTTGGTTTCTCATGATGATTTTAAAATGACCTTTTTCATGTTTGAAATGTACTAACTCGTTTTTTTCTCACAGCAGGTCAACTAGTGTGTGGTTGCAAAATTACGGTCCCATTGAGTTCATTTTTGGAGAGAGGGACATCAGTTGCACCACACGGCGGGAGGAGGGTGCCTAGCACAATACATTTTCTTTCCTCGGTAAGCGTTTTTTGTGTTTGATACTTTTGGAATTTTGGTTTTTCATGATGATTTTCAAATGACCTTTTTCATGTTTGAAATGTACTAACTCGTTTTTTCCTCACAGCAGGTCAACTAGTGTGTGGTTGCAAAATTACGGTCCCATTGAGTTCATTTTTGGAGAGAGGGACATCAGTTGCACCACACGGCGGGAGGAGGGTGCCTAGCACAATACATTTTCTTTCCTCGGTAAGCGTTTTTTGTGTTTGATACTTTTGGAATTTTGGTTTTTCATGATGATTTTAAAATGACCTTTTTCATGTTTGAAATGTACTAACTCGTTTTTTCCTCACAGCAGGTCAACTAGTGTGTGGTTGCAAAATTACGGTCCCATTGAGTTCATTTTTGGAGAGAGGGACATCAGTTGCACCACACGGCGGGAGGAGGGTGCCTAGCACAATACATTTTCTTTCCTCGGTAAGCGTTTTTTGTGTTTGATACTTTTGGAATTTTGGTTTTTCATGATGATTTTCAAATGACCATTTTCATGTTTGAACTGTACTAATTCGTTTTTTCCTCACAGCAGGTCAACTAGTGTGTGGTTGCAAAATTACGGTCCCATTGAGTTCATTTTTGGAGAGAGGGACATCAGTTGCACCACACGGTGGGAGGAGGGTGCCTAGCACAATACATTTTCTTTCCTCGGTAAGCGTTTTTTGTGTTTGATACTTTTGGAATTTTGGTTTTTCATGATGATTTTAAAATGACCTTTTTCATGTTTGAAATGTACTAATTCGTTTTTTCCTCACAGCAGGTCAACTAGTGTGTGGTAGCAAAATTGCGGTCCCATTGAGTTCAATTTTGGAGAGAGGGACATCAGTTGCACCACACGGCGGGAGGAGGGTGCCTAGCACAATACATTTTCTTTCCTCGGTAAGCGTTTTTTGTGTTTGATACTTTTGGAATTTTGGTTTTTCATGATGATTTTCAAATGACCTTTTTCATGTTTGAAATGTACTAATTCGTTTTTTCCTCACAGCAGGTCAACTAGTGTGTGGTTGCAAAATTACGGTCCCATTGAGTTCATTTTTGGAGAGAGGGACATCAGTTGCACCACACGGCGGGAGGAGGGTGCCTAGCACAATACATTTTCTTTCCTCGGTAAGCGTTTTTTGTGTTTGATACTTTTGGAATGTTGGTTATTCATGATGATTTTCGAATGACCTTTTTCTTGTTTGAAATGTACTAATTCGTTTTTTCCTCACAGCAGGTCAACAACTGTGTGGTTGCAAAATTACGGTCCCATTGAGTTCATTTTTGGAGAGAGGGACATCAGTTGCACCACACGGCGGGAGGAGGGTGCCTAGCACAATACATTTTCTTTCCTCGGTAAGCGTTTTTTGTGTTTGATACTTTTGGAATTTTGGTTTTTCATGATGATTTTAAAATGACCTTTTTCATGTTTGAAATGTACTAACTCGTATTTTCCTCACAGCAGGTCAACTAGTGTGTGGTTGCAAAATTACGGTCCCATTGAGTTCATTTTTGGAGAGAGGGACATCAGTTGCACCACACGGCGGGAGGAGGGTGCCTAGCACAATACATTTTCTTTCCTCGGTAAGCGTTTTTTGTGTTTGATACTTTTGGAATTTTGGTTTTTCATGATGATTTTAAAATGACCTTTTTCATGTTTGAAATGTACTAACTCGTTTTTTCCTCACAGCAGGTCAACTAGTGTGTGGTTGCAAAATTACGGTCCCATTGAGTTCATTTTTGGAGAGAGGGACATCAGTTGCACCACACGGCGGGAGGAGGGTGCCTAGCACAATACATTTTCTTTCCTCGGTAAGCGTTTTTTGTGTTTGATACTTTTGGAATTTTGGTTTTTCATGATGATTTTCAAATGACCATTTTCATGTTTGAACTGTACTAATTCGTTTTTTCCTCACAGCAGGTCAACTAGTGTGTGGTTGCAAAATTACGGTCCCATTGAGTTCATTTTTGGAGAGAGGGACATCAGTTGCACCACACGGTGGGAGGAGGGTGCCTAGCACAATACATTTTCTTTCCTCGGTAAGCGTTTTTTGTGTTTGATACTTTTGGAATTTTGGTTTTTCATGATGATTTTAAAATGACCTTTTTCATGTTTGAAATGTACTAATTCGTTTTTTCCTCACAGCAGGTCAACTAGTGTGTGGTAGCAAAATTGCGGTCCCATTGAGTTCAATTTTGGAGAGAGGGACATCAGTTGCACCACACGGCGGGAGGAGGGTGCCTAGCACAATACATTTTCTTTCCTCGGTAAGCGTTTTTTGTGTTTGATACTTTTGGAATTTTGGTTTTTCATGATGATTTTCAAATGACCTTTTTCATGTTTGAAATGTACTAATTCGTTTTTTCCTCACAGCAGGTCAACTAGTGTGTGGTTGCAAAATTACGGTCCCATTGAGTTCATTTTTGGAGAGAGGGACATCAGTTGCACCACACGGCGGGAGGAGGGTGCCTAGCACAATACATTTTCTTTCCTCGGTAAGCGTTTTTTGTGTTTGATACTTTTGGAATGTTGGTTATTCATGATGATTTTCGAATGACCTTTTTCTTGTTTGAAATGTACTAATTCGTTTTTTCCTCACAGCAGGTCAACAACTGTGTGGTTGCAAAATTACGGTCCCATTGAGTTCATTTTTGGAGAGAGGGACATCAGTTGCACCACACGGCGGGAGGAGGGTGCCTAGCACAATACATTTTCTTTCCTCGGTAAGCGTTTTTTGTGTTTGATACTTTTGGAATTTTGGTTTTTCATGATGATTTTAAAATGACCTTTTTCATGTTTGAAATGTACTAACTCGTATTTTCCTCACAGCAGGTCAACTAGTGTGTGGTTGCAAAATTACGGTCCCATTGAGTTCATTTTTGGAGAGAGGGACATCAGTTGCACCACACGGCGGGAGGAGGGTGCCTAGCACAATACATTTTCTTTCCTCGGTAAGCGTTTTTTGTGTTTGATACTTTTGGAATTTTGGTTTTTCATGATGATTTTAAAATGACCTTTTTCATGTTTGAAATGTACTAACTCGTTTTTTCCTCACAGCAGGTCAACTAGTATGTGGTTGCAAAATTACGGTCCCATTGAGTTCATTTTTGGAGAGAGGGACATCAGTTGCACCACACGGCGGGAGGAGGGTGCCTAGCACAATACATTTTCTTTCCTCGGTAAGCGTTTTTTGTGTTTGATACTTTTGGAATTTTGGTTTTTCATGATGATTTTAAAATGACCTTTTTCATGTTTGAAATGTACTAACTCGTTTTTTCCTCACAGCAGGTCAACTAGTATGTGGTTGCAAAATTACGGTCCCATTGAGTTCATTTTTGGAGAGAGGGACATCAGTTGCACCACACGGCGGGAGGAGGGTGCCTAGCACAATACATTTTCTTTCCACGGTAAGCGTTTTTTGTGTTTGATACTTTTGGAATTTTGGTTTTTCATGATGATTTTAAAATGACCTTTTTCATGTTTGAAATGTACTACCTCGTTTTTTCCTCACGGCAGGTCAACTAGTGTGTGGTTGCAAAATTACGGTCCCATTGAGTTCATTTTTGGAGAGAGGGACATCAGTTGCACCACACGGCGGGAGGAGGGTGCCTAGCACAATACATTTTCTTTCCTCGGTAAGCGTTTTTTGTGTTTGATACTTTTGGAATTTTGGTTTTTCATGATGATTTTAAAATGACCTTTTTCATGTTTGAAATGTACTAACTCGTTTTTTCCTCACAGCAGGTCAACTAGTGTGTGGTTGCAAAATTACGGTCCCATTGAGTTCATTTTTGGAGAGAGGGACATCAGTTGCACCACACGGCGGGAGGAGGGTGCCTAGCACAATACATTTTCTTTCCTCGGTAAGCGTTTTTTGTGTTTGATACTTTTGGAATTTTGGTTTTTCATGATGATTTTAAAATGACCTTTTTCATGTTTGAAATATACTAACTCGTTTTTTCCTCACAGCAGGTCAACTAGTGTGTGGTTGCAAAATTACGGTCCCATTGAGTTCATTTTTGGAGAGAGGGACATCAGTTGCACCACACGGCGGGAGGAGGGTGCCTAGCACAATACATTTTCTTTCCTCGGTAAGCGTTTTTTGTGTTTGATACTTTTGGAATTTTGGTTTTTCATGATGACTTTAAAATGACCTTTTTCATGTTTGAAATGTACTAACTCGTTTTTTCCTCACAGCAGGTCAACTAGTGTGTGGTTGCAAAATTACGGTCCCATTGAGTTCATTTTTGGAGAGAGGGACATCAGTTGCACCACACGGCGGGAGGAGGGTGCCTAGCACAAGACATTTTCTTTCCTCGGTAAGCGTTTTTTGTGTTTGATACTTTTGGAATTTTGGTTTTTCATGATGATTTTAAAATGACCTTTTTCATGTTTGAAATGTACTAATTCGTTTTTTCCTCACAGCAGGTCAACTAGTGTGTGGTTGCAAAATTACGGTCCCATTGAGTTCATTTTTGGAGAGAGGGACATCAGTTGCACCACACGGCGGGAGGAGGGTGCCTAGCACAATACATTTTCTTTCCTCGGTAAGCGTTTTTTGTGTTTGATACTTTTGGAATTTTGGTTTTTCATGATGATTTTAAAATGACCTTTTTCATGTTTGAAATGTACTAACTCGTTTTTTCCTCACAGCAGGTCAACTAGTGTGTGGTTGCAAAATTACGGTCCCATTGAGTTCATTTTTGGAGAGAGGGACATCAGTTGCACCACACGGCGGGAGGAGGGTGCCTAGCACAATACATTTTCTTTCCTCGGTAAGCGTTTTTTGTGTTTGATACTTTTGGAATTTTGGTTTTTCATGATGATTTTCAAATGACCTTTTTCATGTTTGAAATGTACTAACTCGTTTTTTCCTCACAGCAGGTCAACTAGTGTGTGGTTGCAAAATTACGGTCCCATTGAGTTCATTTTTGGAGAGAGGGACATCAGTTGCACCACACGGCGGGAGGAGGGTGCCTAGCACAATACATTTTCTTTCCTCGGTAAGCGTTTTTTGTGTTTGATACTTTTGGAATTTTGGTTTTTCATGATGATTTTAAAATGACCTTTTTCATGTTTGAAATGTACTAACTCGTTTTTTCCTCACAGCAGGTCAACTAGTGTGTGGTTGCAAAATTACGGTCCCATTGAGTTCATTTTTGGAGAGAGGGACATCAGTTGCACCACACGGCGGGAGGAGGGTGCCTAGCACAATACATTTTCTTTCCTCGGTAAGCGTTTTTTGTGTTTGATACTTTTGGAATTTTGGTTTTTCATGATGATTTTCAAATGACCATTTTCATGTTTGAACTGTACTAATTCGTTTTTTCCTCACAGCAGGTCAACTAGTGTGTGGTTGCAAAATTACGGTCCCATTGAGTTCATTTTTGGAGAGAGGGACATCAGTTGCACCACACGGTGGGAGGAGGGTGCCTAGCACAATACATTTTCTTTCCTCGGTAAGCGTTTTTTGTGTTTGATACTTTTGGAATTTTGGTTTCTCATGATGATTTTAAAATGACCTTTTTCATGTTTGAAATGTACCTACTCGTTTTTTCCTCACAGCAGGTCAACTAGTGTGTGGTTGCAAAATTACGGTCCCATTGAGTTCATTTTTGGAGAGAGGGACATCAGTTGCACCACACGGCGGGAGGAGGGTGCCTAGCACAATACATTTTCTTTCCTCGGTAAGCGTTTTTTGTGTTTGATACTTTTGGAATTTTGGTTTTTCATGATTATTTTCAAATGACCTTTTTCATGTTTGAAATGTACTAACTCGTTTTTTCCTCACAGCAGGTCAACAAGTGTGTGGTAGCAACATTACGGTCATATTGAGTACATTTTTGGAGAAAGGGACATCAGTTGCACCACACGGCGGGAGGAGGGTGCCTAGCACAATACATTTTCTTTCTTCGGTAATCATTTTTTGTGTTTGATACTTTTGGAATTTTGGTTTCTCATGATGATTTTAAAATGATCTTTTTCATGTTTGAAATGTACTAACTCGTTTTTTCCTCACAGCAGGTCAACTAGTGTGTGGTAGCAACATTACGGTCCCATTGAGTACATTTTTGGAGAGAGGGACATCAGTTGCACCACACGGCGGGAGGAGGGTGCCTAGCACAATACATTTTCTTTCTTCGGTAAGCATTTTTTGTGTTTGATACTTTTGGAATTTTGGTTTCTCATGATGATTTTAAAATGACCTTTTTCATGTTTGAAATGTACTAACTCGTTTTTTCCTCACAGCAGGTCAACTAGTGTGTGGTAGCAACATTACGGTCCCATTGAGTACATTTTTGGAGAGAGGGACATCAGTTGCACCACACGGCGGGAGGAGGGTGCCTAGCACAATACATTTTCTTTCTTCGATAAGCATTTTTTGTGTTTGATACTTTTGGAATTTTGGTTTCTCATGATGATTTTAAAATGACATTTTTCATGTTTGAAATGTACTAACTCGTTTTTTCCTCACAGCAGGTCAACTAGTGTGTGGTAGCAACATTACGGACCCATTGAGTACATTTTTGGAGAGAGGGACATCAGTTGCACCACACGGCGGGAGGAGGGTGCCTAGCACAATACATTTTCTTTCTTCGGTAAGCATTTTTTGTGTTTGATACTTTTGGAATTTTGGTTTCTCATGATGATTTTAAAATGACCTTTTTCATGTTTGAAATGTACTAACTCGTTTTTTCCTCACAGTAGGTCAACTAGTGTGTGGTAGCAACATTACGGTCCCATTGAGTACATTTTTGGAGAGAGGGACATCAGTTGCACCACACGGCGGGAGGAGGGTGCCTAGCACAATACATTTTCTTTCTTCGGTAAGCATTTTTTGTGTTTGATACTTTTGGAATTTTGGTTTCTCATGATGATTTTAAAATGACCTTTTTCATGTTTGAAATGTACTAACTCGTTTTTTCCTCACAGCAGGTCAACTAGTGTGTGGTAGCAACATTACGGTCCCATTGAGTACATTTTTGGAGAGAGGGACATCAGTTGCACCACAGGGCGGGAGGGGGGTGCCTAGCACAATACATTTTCTTTCTTCGGTAAGCATTTTTTGTGTTTGATACTTTTGGAATTTTGGTTTCTCATGATGATTTTAAAATGACCTTTTTCACGTTTGAAATGTACTAACTCGTTTTTTCCTCACAGCAGGTCAACTAGTGTGTGGTAGCAACATTACGGTCCCATTGAGTACATTTTTGGAGAGAGGGACATCAGTTGCACCACACGGCGGGAGGAGGGTGCCTAGCACAATACATTTTCTTTCTTCGGTAAGCATTTTTTGTGTTTGATACTTTTGGAATTTTGGTTTCTCATGATGATTTTAAAATGACCTTTTTCATGTTTGAAATGTACTAACTCGTTTTTTCCTCACAGCAGGTCAACCAGTGTGTGGTAGCAACATTACGGTCCCATTGAGTACATTTTTGGAGAAAAGGACATCAGTTGCACCACAGGGCGGGAGGAGGGTGCCTAGCACAATACATTTTCTTTCTTCGGTAAGCATTTTTTGTGTTTGATACTTTTGGAATTTTGGTTTCTCATGGTGATTTTAAAATGACCTTTTTCATGTTTGAAATGTACTAACTCGTTTTTTCCTCACAGCAGGTCAACTAGTGTGTGGTAGCAACATTACGGTCCCATTGAGTACATTTTTGGAGAGAGGGACATCAGTTCCACCACACGGCGGGAGGAGGGTGCCTAGCACAATACATTTTCTTTCTTCGGTAAGCATTTTTTGTGTTTGATACTTTTGGAATTTTGGTTTCTCATGGTGATTTTAAAATGACCTTTTTCATGTTTGAAATGTACTAACTCGTTTTTTCCTCACAGCAGGTCAACTAGTGTGTGGTAGCAACATTAGGGTCCCATTGAGTACATTTTTGGAGAGAGGGACATCAGTTCCACCACACGGCGGGAGGAGGGTGCCTAGCACAATACATTTTCTTTCTTCGGTAAGCATTTTTTGTGTTTGATACTTTTGGAATTTTGGTTTCTCATGATGATTTTAAAATGACCTTTTTCATGTTTGAAATGTACTAACTCGTTTTTTCCTCACAGCAGGTCAACTAGTGTGTGGTAGCAACATTACGGTCCCATTGAGTACATTTTTGGAGAAAGGGACATCAGTTGCACCACACGGCGGGAGGAGGGTGCCTAGCACAATACATTTTCTTTCTTCGGTAAGCATTTTTTGTGTTTGATACTTTTGGAATTTTGGTTTCTCATGATGATTTTAAAATGACCTTTTTCATGTTTGAAATGTACTAACTCGTTTTTTCCTCACAGCAGGTCAACTAGTGTGTGGTAGCAACATTACGGTCCCATTGAGTACATTTTTGGAGAGAGGGACATCAGTTGCACCACACGGCGGGAGGAGGGTGCCTAGCACAATACATTTTCTTTCTTCGGTAAGCATTTTTTGTGTTTGATACTTTTGGAATTTTGGTTTCTCATGATGATTTTAAAATGACCTTTTTCATGTTTGAAATGTACTAACTCGTTTTTTCCTCACAGCAGGTCAACTAGTGTGTGGTAGCAACATTACGGTCCCATTGAGTACATTTTTGGAGAAAGGGACATCAGTTGCACCACACGGCGGGAGGAGGGTGCCTAGCACAATACATTTTCTTTCTTCGGTAAGCATTTCTTGTGTTTGATACTTTTGGAATTTTGGTTTCTCATGATGATTTTAAAATGACCTTTTTCATGTTTGAAATGTACTAACTCGTTTTTTCCTCACAGCAGGTCAA
Organism: Schistocerca piceifrons; assembly: GCF_021461385.2. Taxonomy (NCBI): domain Eukaryota; kingdom Metazoa; phylum Arthropoda; class Insecta; order Orthoptera; family Acrididae; genus Schistocerca; species Schistocerca piceifrons. The sequence continues at coordinate 208,927,574 of NC_060146.1, read as the reverse complement.
CTAGTGTGTGGTAGCAACATTACGGTCCCATTGAGTACATTTTTGGAGAGAGGGACATCAGTTGCACCACACAGCGGGAGGAGGGTGCCTAGCACAATACATTTTCTTTCTTCGGTAAGCATTTTTTGTGTTTGATACTTTTGGAATTTTGGTTTCTCATGATGATTTTAAAATGACCTTTTTCATGTTTGAAATGTACTAACTCGTTTTTTCCTCACAGCAGGTCAACTAGTGTGTGGTAGCAACATTACGGTCCCATTGAGTACATTTTTGGAGAAAGGGACATCAGTTGCACCACACGGCGGGAGGAGGGTGCCTGGCACAATACATTTTCTTTCTTCGGTAAGCATTTTTTGTGTTTGATACTTTTGGAATTTTGGTTTCTCATGATGATTTTAAAATGACCTTTTTCATGTTTGAAATGTACTAACTCGTTTTTTCCTCACAGCAGGTCAACTAGTGTGTGGTAGCAACATTACGGTCCCATTGAGTACATTTTTGGAGAGAGGGACATCAGTTGCACCACACGGCGGGAGGAGGGTGCCTAGCACAATACATTTTCTTTCTTCGGTAAGCATTTTTTGTGTTTGATACTTTTGGAATTTTGGTTTCTCATGATGATTTTAAAATGACCTTTTTCACGTTTGAAATGTACTAACTCGTTTTTTCCTCACAGCAGGTCAACTAGTGTGTGGTAGCAACATTACGGTCCCATTGAGTACATTTTTGGAGAGAGGGACATCAGTTGCACCACACGGCGGGAGGAGGGTGCCTAGCACAATACATTTTCTTTCTTCGGTAAGCATTTTTTGTGTTTGATACTTTTGGAATTTTGGTTTCTCATGATGATTTTAAAATGACCTTTTTCATGTTTGAAATGTACTAACTCGTTTTTTCCTCACAGCAGGTCAACTAGTGTGTGGTAGCAACATTACGGTCCCATTGAGTACATTTTTGGAGAAAAGGACATCAGTTGCACCACAGGGCGGGAGGAGGGTGCCTAGCACAATACATTTTCTTTCTTCGGTAAGCATTTTTTGTGTTTGATACTTTTGGAATTTTGGTTTCTCATGGTGATTTTAAAATGACCTTTTTCATGTTTGAAATGTACTAACTCGTTTTTTCCTCACAGCAGGTCAACTAGTGTGTGGTAGCAACATTACGGTCCCATTGAGTACATTTTTGGAGAGAGGGACATCAGTTCCACCACACGGCGGGAGGAGGGTGCCTAGCACAATACATTTTCTTTCTTCGGTAAGCATTTTTTGTGTTTGATACTTTTGGAATTTTGGTTTCTCATGATGATTTTAAAATGACCTTTTTCATGTTTGAAATGTACTAACTCGTTTTTTCCTCACAGCAGGTCAACTAGTGTGTGGTAGCAACATTACGGTCCCATTGAGTACATTTTTGGAGAAAGGGACATCAGTTGCACCACACGGCGGGAGGAGGGTGCCTAGCACAATACATTTTCTTTCTTCGGTAAGCATTTTTTGTGTTTGATACTTTTGGAATTTTGGTTTCTCATGATGATTTTAAAATGACCTTTTTCATGTTTGAAATGTACTAACTCGTTTTTTCCTCACAGCAGGTCAACTAGTGTGTGGTAGCAACATTACGGTCCCATTGAGTACATTTTTGGAGAGAGGGACATCAGTTGCACCACACGGCGGGAGGAGGGTGCCTAGCACAATACATTTTCTTTCTTCGGTAAGCATTTTTTGTGTTTGATACTTTTGGAATTTTGGTTTCTCATGATGATTTTAAAATGACCTTTTTCATGTTTGAAATGTACTAACTCGTTTTTTCCTCACAGCAGGTCAACTAGTGTGTGGTAGCAACATTACGGTCCCATTGAGTACATTTTTGGAGAAAGGGACATCAGTTGCACCACACGGCGGGAGGAGGGTGCCTAGCACAATACATTTTCTTTCCTCGGTAAGCGTTTTTTGTGTTTGATACTTTTGGAATTTTGGTTTTTCATGATGATTTTAAAATGACCTTTTTCATGTTTGAAATGTACTAACTCGTTTTTTCCTCACAGCAGGTCAACTAGTGTGTGGTTGCAAAATTACGGTCCCATTGAGTTCATTTTTGGAGAGAGGGACATCAGTTGCACCACACGGCGGGAGGAGGGTGCCTAGCACAATACATTTTCTTTCCTCGGTAAGCGTTTTTTGTGTTTGATACTTTTGGAATTTTGGTTTTTCATGATGATTTTCAAATGACCATTTTCATGTTTGAACTGTACTAATTCGTTTTTTCCTCACAGCAGGTCAACTAGTGTGTGGTTGCAAAATTACGGTCCCATTGAGTTCATTTTTGGAGAGAGGGACATCAGTTGCACCACACGGTGGGAGGAGGGTGCCTAGCACAATACATTTTCTTTCCTCGGTAAGCGTTTTTTGTGTTTGATACTTTTGGAATTTTGGTTTCTCATGATGATTTTAAAATGACCTTTTTCATGTTTGAAATGTACCTACTCGTTTTTTCCTCACAGCAGGTCAACTAGTGTGTGGTTGCAAAATTACGGTCCCATTGAGTTCATTTTTGGAGAGAGGGACATCAGTTGCACCACACGGCGGGAGGAGGGTGCCTAGCACAATACATTTTCTTTCCTCGGTAAGCGTTTTTTGTGTTTGATACTTTTGGAATTTTGGTTTTTCATGATTATTTTCAAATGACCTTTTTCATGTTTGAAATGTACTAACTCGTTTTTTCCTCACAGCAGGTCAACAAGTGTGTGGTAGCAACATTACGGTCATATTGAGTACATTTTTGGAGAAAGGGACATCAGTTGCACCACACGGCGGGAGGAGGGTGCCTAGCACAATACATTTTCTTTCTTCGGTAATCATTTTTTGTGTTTGATACTTTTGGAATTTTGGTTTCTCATGATGATTTTAAAATGATCTTTTTCATGTTTGAAATGTACTAACTCGTTTTTTCCTCACAGCAGGTCAACTAGTGTGTGGTAGCAACATTACGGTCCCATTGAGTACATTTTTGGAGAGAGGGACATCAGTTGCACCACACGGCGGGAGGAGGGTGCCTAGCACAATACATTTTCTTTCTTCGGTAAGCATTTTTTGTGTTTGATACTTTTGGAATTTTGGTTTCTCATGATGATTTTAAAATGACCTTTTTCATGTTTGAAATGTACTAACTCGTTTTTTCCTCACAGCAGGTCAACTAGTGTGTGGTAGCAACATTACGGTCCCATTGAGTACATTTTTGGAGAGAGGGACATCAGTTGCACCACACGGCGGGAGGAGGGTGCCTAGCACAATACATTTTCTTTCTTCGATAAGCATTTTTTGTGTTTGATACTTTTGGAATTTTGGTTTCTCATGATGATTTTAAAATGACATTTTTCATGTTTGAAATGTACTAACTCGTTTTTTCCTCACAGCAGGTCAACTAGTGTGTGGTAGCAACATTACGGACCCATTGAGTACATTTTTGGAGAGAGGGACATCAGTTGCACCACACGGCGGGAGGAGGGTGCCTAGCACAATACATTTTCTTTCTTCGGTAAGCATTTTTTGTGTTTGATACTTTTGGAATTTTGGTTTCTCATGATGATTTTAAAATGACCTTTTTCATGTTTGAAATGTACTAACTCGTTTTTTCCTCACAGTAGGTCAACTAGTGTGTGGTAGCAACATTACGGTCCCATTGAGTACATTTTTGGAGAGAGGGACATCAGTTGCACCACACGGCGGGAGGAGGGTGCCTAGCACAATACATTTTCTTTCTTCGGTAAGCATTTTTTGTGTTTGATACTTTTGGAATTTTGGTTTCTCATGATGATTTTAAAATGACCTTTTTCATGTTTGAAATGTACTAACTCGTTTTTTCCTCACAGCAGGTCAACTAGTGTGTGGTAGCAACATTACGGTCCCATTGAGTACATTTTTGGAGAGAGGGACATCAGTTGCACCACAGGGCGGGAGGGGGGTGCCTAGCACAATACATTTTCTTTCTTCGGTAAGCATTTTTTGTGTTTGATACTTTTGGAATTTTGGTTTCTCATGATGATTTTAAAATGACCTTTTTCACGTTTGAAATGTACTAACTCGTTTTTTCCTCACAGCAGGTCAACTAGTGTGTGGTAGCAACATTACGGTCCCATTGAGTACATTTTTGGAGAGAGGGACATCAGTTGCACCACACGGCGGGAGGAGGGTGCCTAGCACAATACATTTTCTTTCTTCGGTAAGCATTTTTTGTGTTTGATACTTTTGGAATTTTGGTTTCTCATGATGATTTTAAAATGACCTTTTTCATGTTTGAAATGTACTAACTCGTTTTTTCCTCACAGCAGGTCAACTAGTGTGTGGTAGCAACATTACGGTCCCATTGAGTACATTTTTGGAGAAAAGGACATCAGTTGCACCACAGGGCGGGAGGAGGGTGCCTAGCACAATACATTTTCTTTCTTCGGTAAGCATTTTTTGTGTTTGATACTTTTGGAATTTTGGTTTCTCATGGTGATTTTAAAATGACCTTTTTCATGTTTGAAATGTACTAACTCGTTTTTTCCTCACAGCAGGTCAACTAGTGTGTGGTAGCAACATTACGGTCCCATTGAGTACATTTTTGGAGAGAGGGACATCAGTTCCACCACACGGCGGGAGGAGGGTGCCTAGCACAATACATTTTCTTTCTTCGGTAAGCATTTTTTGTGTTTGATACTTTTGGAATTTTGGTTTCTCATGGTGATTTTAAAATGACCTTTTTCATGTTTGAAATGTACTAACTCGTTTTTTCCTCACAGCAGGTCAACTAGTGTGTGGTAGCAACATTAGGGTCCCATTGAGTACATTTTTGGAGAGAGGGACATCAGTTCCACCACACGGCGGGAGGAGGGTGCCTAGCACAATACATTTTCTTTCTTCGGTAAGCATTTTTTGTGTTTGATACTTTTGGAATTTTGGTTTCTCATGATGATTTTAAAATGACCTTTTTCATGTTTGAAATGTACTAACTCGTTTTTTCCTCACAGCAGGTCAACTAGTGTGTGGTAGCAACATTACGGTCCCATTGAGTACATTTTTGGAGAAAGGGACATCAGTTGCACCACACGGCGGGAGGAGGGTGCCTAGCACAATACATTTTCTTTCTTCGGTAAGCATTTTTTGTGTTTGATACTTTTGGAATTTTGGTTTCTCATGATGATTTTAAAATGACCTTTTTCATGTTTGAAATGTACTAACTCGTTTTTTCCTCACAGCAGGTCAACTAGTGTGTGGTAGCAACATTACGGTCCCATTGAGTACATTTTTGGAGAGAGGGACATCAGTTGCACCACACGGCGGGAGGAGGGTGCCTAGCACAATACATTTTCTTTCTTCGGTAAGCATTTTTTGTGTTTGATACTTTTGGAATTTTGGTTTCTCATGATGATTTTAAAATGACCTTTTTCATGTTTGAAATGTACTAACTCGTTTTTTCCTCACAGCAGGTCAACTAGTGTGTGGTAGCAACATTACGGTCCCATTGAGTACATTTTTGGAGAAAGGGACATCAGTTGCACCACACGGCGGGAGGAGGGTGCCTAGCACAATACATTTTCTTTCTTCGGTAAGCATTTCTTGTGTTTGATACTTTTGGAATTTTGGTTTCTCATGATGATTTTAAAATGACCTTTTTCATGTTTGAAATGTACTAACTCGTTTTTTCCTCACAGCAGGTCAACTAGTGTGTGGTAGCAACATTACGGTCCCATTGAGTACATTTTTGGAGAGAGGGACATCAGTTGCACCACACAGCGGGAGGAGGGTGCCTAGCACAATACATTTTCTTTCTTCGGTAAGCATTTTTTGTGTTTGATACTTTTGGAATTTTGGTTTCTCATGATGATTTTAAAATGACCTTTTTCATGTTTGAAATGTACTAACTCGTTTTTTCCTCACAGCAGGTCAACTAGTGTGTGGTAGCAACATTACGGTCCCATTGAGTACATTTTTGGAGAAAGGGACATCAGTTGCACCACACGGCGGGAGGAGGGTGCCTGGCACAATACATTTTCTTTCTTCGGTAAGCATTTTTTGTGTTTGATACTTTTGGAATTTTGGTTTCTCATGATGATTTTAAAATGACCTTTTTCATGTTTGAAATGTACTAACTCGTTTTTTCCTCACAGCAGGTCAACTAGTGTGTGGTAGCAACATTACGGTCCCATTGAGTACATTTTTGGAGAGAGGGACATCAGTTGCACCACACGGCGGGAGGAGGGTGCCTAGCACAATACATTTTCTTTCTTCGGTAAGCATTTTTTGTGTTTGATACTTTTGGAATTTTGGTTTCTCATGATGATTTTAAAATGACCTTTTTCACGTTTGAAATGTACTAACTCGTTTTTTCCTCACAGCAGGTCAACTAGTGTGTGGTAGCAACATTACGGTCCCATTGAGTACATTTTTGGAGAGAGGGACATCAGTTGCACCACACGGCGGGAGGAGGGTGCCTAGCACAATACATTTTCTTTCTTCGGTAAGCATTTTTTGTGTTTGATACTTTTGGAATTTTGGTTTCTCATGATGATTTTAAAATGACCTTTTTCATGTTTGAAATGTACTAACTCGTTTTTTCCTCACAGCAGGTCAACTAGTGTGTGGTAGCAACATTACGGTCCCATTGAGTACATTTTTGGAGAAAAGGACATCAGTTGCACCACAGGGCGGGAGGAGGGTGCCTAGCACAATACATTTTCTTTCTTCGGTAAGCATTTTTTGTGTTTGATACTTTTGGAATTTTGGTTTCTCATGGTGATTTTAAAATGACCTTTTTCATGTTTGAAATGTACTAACTCGTTTTTTCCTCACAGCAGGTCAACTAGTGTGTGGTAGCAACATTACGGTCCCATTGAGTACATTTTTGGAGAGAGGGACATCAGTTCCACCACACGGCGGGAGGAGGGTGCCTAGCACAATACATTTTCTTTCTTCGGTAAGCATTTTTTGTGTTTGATACTTTTGGAATTTTGGTTTCTCATGATGATTTTAAAATGACCTTTTTCATGTTTGAAATGTACTAACTCGTTTTTTCCTCACAGCAGGTCAACTAGTGTGTGGTAGCAACATTACGGTCCCATTGAGTACATTTTTGGAGAAAGGGACATCAGTTGCACCACACGGCGGGAGGAGGGTGCCTAGCACAATACATTTTCTTTCTTCGGTAAGCATTTTTTGTGTTTGATACTTTTGGAATTTTGGTTTCTCATGATGATTTTAAAATGACCTTTTTCATGTTTGAAATGTACTAACTCGTTTTTTCCTCACAGCAGGTCAACTAGTGTGTGGTAGCAACATTACGGTCCCATTGAGTACATTTTTGGAGAGAGGGACATCAGTTGCACCACACGGCGGGAGGAGGGTGCCTAGCACAATACATTTTCTTTCTTCGGTAAGCATTTTTTGTGTTTGATACTTTTGGAATTTTGGTTTCTCATGATGATTTTAAAATGACCTTTTTCATGTTTGAAATGTACTAACTCGTTTTTTCCTCACAGCAGGTCAACTAGTGTGTGGTAGCAACATTACGGTCCCATTGAGTACATTTTTGGAGAAAGGGACATCAGTTGCACCACACGGCGGGAGGAGGGTGCCTAGCACAATACATTTTCTTTCTTCGGTAAGCATTTCTTGTGTTTGATACTTTTGGAATTTTGGTTTCTCATGATGATTTTAAAATGACCTTTTTCATGTTTGAAATGTACTAACTCGTTTTTTCCTCACAGCAGGTCAACTAGTGTGTGGTAGCAACATTACGGTCCCATTGAGTACATTTTTGGAGAGAGGGACATCAGTTGCACCACACAGCGGGAGGAGGGTGCCTAGCACAATACATTTTCTTTCTTCGGTAAGCATTTTTTGTGTTTGATACTTTTGGAATTTTGGTTTCTCATGATGATTTTAAAATGACCTTTTTCATGTTTGAAATGTACTAACTCGTTTTTTCCTCACAGCAGGTCAACTAGTGTGTGGTAGCAACATTACGGTCCCATTGAGTACATTTTTGGAGAAAGGGACATCAGTTGCACCACACGTTGGGAGGAGGGTGCCTGGCACAATACATTTTCTTTCTTCGGTAAGCATTTTTTGTGTTTGATACTTTTGGAATTTTGGTTTCTCATGATGATTTTAAAATGACCTTTTTCATGTTTGAAATGTACTAACTCGTTTTTTCCTCACAGCAGGTCAACTAGTGTGTGGTAGCAACATTACGGTCCCATTGAGTACATTTTTGGAGAGAGGGACATCAGTTGCACCACACGGCGGGAGGAGGGTGCCTAGCACAATACATTTTCTTTCTTCGGTAAGCATTTTTTGTGTTTGATACTTTTGGAATTTTGGTTTCTCATGATGATTTTAAAATGACCTTTTTCATGTTTGAAATGTACTAACTCATTTTTTCCTCACAGCAGGTCAACTAGTGTGTGGTAGCAACATTACGGTCCCATTGAGTACATTTTTGGAGAAAGGGACATCAGTTGCACCACACGGCGGGAGGAGGGTGCCTAGCACAATACATTTTCTTTCTTCGGTAAGCATTTTTTGTGTTTGATACTTTTGGAATTTTGGTTTCTCATGATGATTTTAAAATGACCTTTTTCATGTTTGAAATGTACTAACTCGTTTTTTCCTCACAGAAGGTCAACTAGTGTGTGGTAGCAACATTACGGTCCCATTGAGTACATTTTTAGAGAGAGGGACATCAGTTGCACCACACGGCGGGAGGAGGGTGCCTAGCACAATACATTTTCTTTCTTCGGTAAGCATTTTTTGTGTTTGATACTTTTGGAATTTTGGTTTCTCATGATGATTTTAAAATGACCTTTTTCATGTTTGAAATGTACTAACTCATTTTTTCCTCACAGCAGGTCAACTAGTGTGTGGTAGCAACATTACGGTCCCATTGAGTACATTTTTGGAGAAAGGGACATCAGTTGCACCACACGGCGGGAGGAGGGTGCCTAGCACAATACATTTTCTTTCTTCGGTAAGCATTTTTTGTGTTTGATACTTTTGGAATTTTGGTTTCTCATGATGATTTTAAAATGACCTTTTTCATGTTTGAAATGTACTAACTCGTTTTTTCCTCACAGCAGGTCAACTAGTGTGTGGTAGCAACATTACGGTCCCATTGAGTACATTTTTGGAGAGAGGGACATCAGTTGCACCAAACGGCGGGAGGAGATTGCCTAGCACAATACATTTCCTTTCTTCGGTAAGCATTTTTTGTGTTTGATACTTTTGGAATTTTGGTTTCTCATGATGATTTTAAAATGACCTTTTTCATGTTTGAAATGTACTAACTCGTTTTTTCCTCACAGCAGGTCAACTAGTGTGTGGTAGCAACATTACGGTCCCATTGAGTACATTTTTGGAGAAAGGGACATCAGTTGCACCACACGGCGGGAGGAGGGTGCCTAGCACAATACATTTTCTTTCTTCGGTAAGCATTTTTTGTGTTTGATACTTTTGGAATTTTGGTTTCTCATGATGATTTTAAAATGACCTTTTTCATGTTTGAAATGTACCAACTCGTTTTTTCCTCACAGCAGGTCAACTAGTGTGTGGTAGCAACATTACGGTCCCATTGAGTACATTTTTGGAGAGAGGGACATCAGTTGCACCACAGGGCGGGAGGAAGGTGCCTAGCACAATACATTTTCTTTCTTCGGTAAGCATTTTTTGTGTTTGATACTTTTGGAATTTTGGTTTCTCATGATGTTTTTAAAATGACCTTTTTCATGTTTGAAATGTACTAACTCGTTTTTTCCTCACAGCAGGTCAACTAGTGTGTGGTAGCAACATTACGGTCCCATTGAGTACATTTTTGGAGAAAGGGACATCAGTTGCACCACACGGCGGGAGGAGGGTGCCTAGCACAATACATTTTCTTTCTTCGGTAAGCATTTTTTGTGTTTGATACTTTTGGAATTTTGGTTTCTCATGATGATTTTAAAATGACCTTTTTCATGTTTGAAATGTACTAACTCGTTTTTTCCTCACAGCAGGTCAACTAGTGTGTGGTAGCAACATTACGGTCCCATTGAGTACATTTTTGGAGAGAGGGACATCAGTTGCACCACACGGCGGGAGGAGGGTGCCTAGCACAATACATTTTCTTTCTTCGGTAAGCATTTTTTGTGTTTGATACTTTTGGAATTTTGGTTTCTCATGATGATTTTAAAATGACCTTTTTCATGTTTGAAATGTACTAACTCGTTTTTTCCTCACAGCAGGTCAACTAGTGTGTGGTAGCAACATTACGGTCCCATTGAGTACATTTTTGGAGAAAGGGACATCAGTTGCACCACACGGCGGGAGGAGGGTGCCTAGCACAATACATTTTCTTTCTTCGGTAAGCATTTTTTGTGTTTGATACTTTTGGAATTTTGGTTTCTCATGATGATTTTAAAATGACCTTTTTCATGTTTAAAATGTACTAACGCGTTTTTTCCTCACAGCAGGTCAACTAGTGTGTGGTAGCAACATTACGGTCCCATTGAGTACATTTTTGGAGAGAGGGACATCAGTTGCACCACACGGCGGGAGGAGGGTGCCTAGCACAATACATTTTCTTTCTTCGGTAAGCATTTTTTGTGTTTGATGCTTTTGGAATTTTGGTTTCTCATGATGATTTTAAAATGACCTTTTTCATGTTTGAAATGTACTAACTCGTTTTTTCCTCACAGCAGGTCAACTAGTGTGTGGTAGCAACATTACGGTCCCATTGAGTACATTTTTGGAGAGAGGGACATCAGTTGCACCACAGGGCGGGAGGAAGGTGCCTAGCACAATACATTTTCTTTCTTCGGTAAGCATTTTTTGTGTTTGATACTTTTGGAATTTTGGTTTCTCATGATGATTTTAAAATGACCTTTTTCATGTTTGAAATGTACTAACTCGTTTTTTCCTCACAGCAGGTCAACTAGTGTGTGGTAGCAACATTACGGTCCCATTGAGTACATTTTTGGAGAAAGGGACATCAGTTGCACCACACGGCGGGAGGAGGGTGCCTAGCACAATACATTTTCTTTCTTCGGTAAGCATTTTTTGTGTTTGATACTTTTGGAATTTTGGTTTCTCATGATGATTTTAAAATGAACTTTTTCATGTTTGAAATGTACTAACTCGTTTTTTCCTCACAGCAGGTCAACTAGTGTGTGGTAGCAACATTACGGTCCCATTGAGTACATTTTTGGAGAGAGGGACATCAGTTGCACCACAGGGCGGGAGGAAGGTGCCTAGCACAATACATTTTCTTTCTTCGGTAAGCATTTTTTGTGTTTGATACTTTTGGAATTTTGGTTTCTCATGATGATTTTAAAATGACCTTTTTCATGTTTGAAATGTACTAACTCGTTTTTTCCTCACAGCAGGTCAACTAGTGTGTGGTAGCAACATTACGGTCCCATTGAGTACATTTTTGGAGAAAGGGACATCAGTTGCACCACACGGCGGGAGGAGGGTGCCTAGCACAATACATTTTCTTTCTTCGGTAAGCATTTTTTGTGTTTGATACTTTTGGAATTTTGGTTTCTCATGATGATTTTAAAATGACCTTTTTCATGTTTGAAATGTACTAACTCGTTTTTTCCTCACAGCAGGTCAACTAGTGTGTGGTAGCAACATTACGGTCCCATTGAGTACATTTTTGGAGAGAGGGACATCAGTTGCACCACAGGGCGGGAGGAGGGTGCCTAGCACAATACATTTTCTTTCTTCGGTAAGCATTTTTTGTGTTTGATACTTTTGGAATTTTGGTTTCTCATGATGATTTTAAAATGACCTTTTTCATGTTTGAAATGTACTAACTCGTTTTTTCCTCACAGCAGGTCAACTAGTGTGTGGTAGCAACATTACGGTCCCATTGAGTACATTTTTGGAGAGAGGGACATCAAGTGCACCACACGGCGGGAGGAGGGTGCCTAGCACAATACATTTTCTTTCTTCGGTAAGCATTTTTTGTGTTTGATGCTTTTGGAATTTTGGTTTCTCATGATGATTTTAAAATGACCTTTTTCATGTTTGAAATGTACTAACTCGTTTTTTCCTCACAGCAGGTCAACTAGTGTGTGGTAGCAACATTACGGTCCCATTGAGTACATTTTTGGAGAGAGGGACATCAGTTGCACCACAGGGCGGGAGGAGGGTGCCTAGCACAATACATTTTCTTTCTTCGGTAAGCATTTTTTGTGTTTGATACTTTTGGAATTTTGGTTTCTCATGATGATTTTAAAATGACCTTTTTCATGTTTGAAATGTACTAACTCGTTTTTTCCTCACAGCAGGTCAACTAGTGTGTGGTAGCAACATTACGGTCCCATTGAGTACATTTTTGGAGAAAGGGACATCAGTTGCACCAAACGGCGGGAGGAGATTGCCTAGCACAATACATTTTCTTTCTTCGGTAAGCATTTTTTGTGTTTGATACTTTTGGAATTTTGGTTTCTCATGATGATTTTAAAATGACCTTTTTCATGTTTGAAATGTACTAACTCGTTTTTTCCTCACAGCAGGTCAACTAGTGTGTGGTAGCAACATTACGGTCCCATTGAGTACATTTTTGGAGAAAGGGACATCAGTTGCACCACACGGCGGGAGGAGGGTGCCTAGCACAATACATTTTCTTTCTTCGGTAAGCATTTTTTGTGTTTGATACTTTTGGAATTTTGGTTTCTCATGATGATTTTAAAATTTCCTTTTTCATGTTTGAAATGTACTAACTCGTTTTTTCCTCACAGCAGGTCAACTAGTGTGTGGTAGCAACATTACGGTCCCATTGAGTACATTTTTGGAGAAAGGGACATCAGTTGCACCACAGGGCGGGAGGAGGGTGCCTAGCACAATACATTTTCTTTCTTCGGGAAGCATTTTTTGTGTTTGATACTTTTGGAATTTTGGTTTCTCATGATGATTTTAAAATGACCTTTTTCATGTTTGAAATGTACTAACTCGTTTTTTCCTCACAGCAGGTCAACTAGTGTGTGGTAGCAACATTACGGTCCCATTGAGTACATTTTTGGAGAAAGCGACATCAGTTGCACCACACGGCGGGAGGAGGGTGCCTAGCACAATACATTTTCTTTCTTCGGTAAGCATTTTTTGTGTTTGATACTTTTGGAATTTTGGTTTCTCATGATGATTTTAAAATGACATTTTTCATGTTTGAAATGTACTAACTCGTTTTTTCCTCACAGCAGGTCAACTAGTGTGTGGTAGCAACATTACGGTCCCATTGAGTACAAATTTGGAGAAAGGGACATCAGTTGCACCACATGGCGGGAGGGGGGTGCGTAGCACAATACATTTTCTTTCTTCGGTAAGCATTTTTTGTGTTTGATACTTTTGGAATTTTGGTTTCTCATGATGATTTTAAAATGACCTTTTTCATGTTTGAAATGTACTAACTCGTTTTTTCCTCACAGCAGGTCAACTAGTGTGTGGTAGCAACATTACGGTCCCATTGAGTACATTTTTGGAGAGAGGGACATCAGTTGCACCACACGGCGGGAGGAGGGTGCCTAGCACAATACATTTTCTTTCTTCGGTAAGCATTTTTTGTGTTTGATACTTTTGGAATTTTGGTTTCTCATGATGATTTTAAAATGACCTTTTTCATGTTTGAAATGTACTAACTCGTTTTTTCCTCACAGCAGGTCAACTAGTGTGTGGTAGCAACATTACGGTCCCATTGAGTACATTTTTGGAGAGAGGGACATCAGTTGCACCACACGGCGGGAGGAGGGTGCCTAGCACAATACATTTTCTTTCTTCGGTAAGCATTTTTTGTGTTTGATACTTTTGGAATTTTGGTTTCTCATGATGATTTTAAAATGACCTTTTTCATGTTTGAAATGTACTAACTCGTTTTTTCCTCACAGCAGGTCAACTAGTGTGTGGTAGCAACATTACGGTCCCATTGAGTACATTTTTGGAGAGAGGGACATCAGTTGCACCACACGGCGGAAGGAGGGTGCCTAGCACAATACATTTTCTTTCTTCGGTAAGCATTTTTTGTGTTTGATACTTTTGGAATTTTGGTTTCTCATGATGATTTTAAAATGACCTTTTTCATGTTTGAAATGTACTAACTCGTTTTTTCCTCACAGCAGGTCAACTAGTGTGTGGTAGCAACATTACGGTCCCATTGAGTACATTTTTATAGAGAGGGACATCAGTTGCACCACACGGCGGAAGGAGGGTGCCTAGCACAATACATTTTCTTTCTTCGGTATGCATTTTTTGTGTTTGATACTTTTGGAATTTTGGTTTCTCATGATGATTTTAAAATGACCTTTTTCATGTTTGAAATGTACTAACTCGTTTTTTCCTCACAGCAGGTCAACTAGTGTGTGGTAGCAACATTACGGTCCCATTGAGTACATTTTTGGAGAGAGGGACATCAGTTGCACCACACGGCGGGAGGAGGGTGCCTAGCACAATACATTTTCTTTCTTCGGTAACCATTTTTTGTGTTTGATACTTTTGGAATTTTGGTTTCTCATGATGATTTTAAAATGACCTTTTTCATGTTTGAAATGTACTAACTCGTTTTTTCCTCACAGCAGGTCAACTAGTGTGTGGTAGCAACATTACGGTCCCATTGAGTACATTTTTGGAGAGAGGGACATCAGTTGCACCACACGGCGGGAGGAGGGTGCCTAGCACAATACATTTTCTTTCTTCGGTAAGCATTTTTTGTGTTTGATACTTTTGGAATTTTGGTTTCTCATGATGATTTTAAAATGACCTTTTTCATGTTTGAAATGTACTAACTCGTTTTTTCCTCACAGCAGGTCAACTAGTGTGTGGTAGCAACATTACGGTCCCATTGAGTACATTTTTGGAGAGAGGGACATCAGTTGCACCACACGGCGGGAGGAGGGTGCCTAGCACAATACATTTTCTTTCTTCGGTAAGCATTTTTTGTGTTTGATACTTTTGGAATTTTGGTTTCTCATGATGATTTTAAAATGACCTTTTTCATGTTTCAAATGTACTAACTCGTTTTTTCCTCACAGCAGGTCAACTAGTGTGTGGTAGCAACATTACGGTCCCATTGAGTACATTTTTGGAGAGAGGGACATCAGTTGCACCACACGGCGGGAGGATGGTGCCTAGCACAATACATTTTCTTTCTTCGGTAACCATTTTTTGTGTTTGATACTTTTGGAATTTTGGTTTCTCATGATGATTTTAAAATGACCTTTTTCATGTTTGAAATGTACTAACTCGTTTTTTCCTCACAGCAGGTCAACTAGTGTGTGGTAGCAACATTACGGTCCCATTGAGTACATTTTTGGAGAGAGGGACATCAGTTGCACCACACGGCGGGAGGAGGGTGCCTAGCACAATACATTTTCTTTCTTCGGTAAGCATTTTTTGTGTTTGATACTTTTGGAATTTTGGTTTCTCATGATGATTTTAAAATGACCTTTTTCATGTTTGAAATGTACTAACCCGTTTTTTCCTCACAGCAGGTCAACTAGTGTGTGGTAGCAACATTACGGTCCCATTGAGTACATTTTTGGAGAGAGGGACATCAGTTGCACCACACGGCGGGAGGAGGGTGCCTAGCACAATACATTTTCTTTCTTCGGTAAGCATTTTTTGTGTTTGATGCTTTTGGAATTTTGGTTTCTCATGATGATTTTAAAATGACCTTTTTCATGTTTGAAATGTACTAACTCGTTTTTTCCTCACAGCAGGTCAACTAGTGTGTGGTAGCAACATTACGGTCCCATTGAGTACATTTTTGGAGAGAGGGACATCAGTTGCACCACAGGGCGGGAGGAGGGTGCCTAGCACAATACATTTTCTTTCTTCGGTAAGCATTTTTTGTGTTTGATACTTTTGGAATTTTGGTTTCTCATGATGATTTTAAAATGACCTTTTTCATGTTTGAAATGTACTAACTCGTTTTTTCCTCACAGCAGGTCAACTAGTGTGTGGTAGCAACATTACGGTCCCATTGAGTACATTTTTGGAGAAAGGGACATCAGTTGCACCAAACGGCGGGAGGAGATTGCCTAGCACAATACATTTTCTTTCTTCGGTAAGCATTTTTTGTGTTTGATACTTTTGGAATTTTGGTTTCTCATGATGATTTTAAAATGACCTTTTTCATGTTTGAAATGTACTAACTCGTTTTTTCCTCACAGCAGGTCAACTAGTGTGTGGTAGCAACATTACGGTCCCATTGAGTACATTTTTGGAGAAAGGGACATCAGTTGCACCACACGGCGGGAGGAGGGTGCCTAGCACAATACATTTTCTTTCTTCGGTAAGCATTTTTTGTGTTTGATACTTTTGGAATTTTGGTTTCTCATGATGATTTTAAAATTTCCTTTTTCATGTTTGAAATGTACTAACTCGTTTTTTCCTCACAGCAGGTCAACTAGTGTGTGGTAGCAACATTACGGTCCCATTGAGTACAATTTTGGAGAAAGGGACATCAGTTGCACCACAGGGCGGGAGGAGGGTGCCTAGCACAATACATTTTCTTTCTTCGGTAAGCATTTTTTGTGTTTGATACTTTTGGAATTTTGGTTTCTCATGATGATTTTAAAATGACCTTATTCATGTTTGAAATGTACTAACTCGTTTTTTCCTCACAGCAGGTCAACTAGTGTGTGGTAGCAACATTACGGTCCCATTGAGTACATTTTTGGAGAAAGGGACATCAGTTGCACCACACGGCGGGAGGAGGGTGCCTAGCACAATACATTTTCTTTCTTCGGTAAGCATTTTTTGTGTTTGATACTTTTGGAATTTTGGTTTCTCATGATGATTTTAAAATGACATTTTTCATGTTTGAAATGTACTAACTCGTTTTTTCCTCACAGCAGGTCTACTAGTGTGTGGTAGCAACATTACGGTCCCATTGAGTACAAATTTGGAGAAAGGGACATCAGTTGCACCACATGGCGGGAGGGGGGTGCGTAGCACAATACATTTTCTTTCTTCGGTAAGCATTTTTTGTGTTTGATACTTTTGGAATTTTGGTTTCTCATGATGATTTTAAAATGACCTTTTTCATGTTTGAAATGTACTAACTCGTTTTTTCCTCACAGCAGGTCAACTAGTGTGTGGTAGCAACATTACGGTCCCATTGAGTACATTTTTGGAGAGAGGGACATCAGTTGCACCACACGGCGGGAGGAGGGTGCCTAGCACAATACATTTTCTTTCTTCGGTAAGCATTTTTTGTGTTTGATACTTTTGGAATTTTGGTTTCTCATGATGATTTTAAAATGACCTTTTTCATGTTTGAAATGTACTAACTCGTTTTTTCCTCACAGCAGGTCAACTAGTGTGTGGTAGCAACATTACGGTCCCATTGAGTACATTTTTGGAGAGAGGGACATCAGTTGCACCACACGGCGGGAGGAGGGTGCCTAGCACAATACATTTTCTTTCTTCGGTAAGCATTTTTTGTGTTTGATACTTTTGGAATTTTGGTTTCTCATGATGATTTTAAAATGACCTTTTTCATGTTTGAAATGTACTAACTCGTTTTTTCCTCACAGCAGGTCAACTAGTGTGTGGTAGCAACATTACGGTCCCATTGAGTACATTTTTGGAGAGAGGGACATCAGTTGCACCACACGGCGGAAGGAGGGTGCCTAGCACAATACATTTTCTTTCTTCGGTAAGCATTTTTTGTGTTTGATACTTTTGGAATTTTGGTTTCTCATGATGATTTTAAAATGACCTTTTTCATGTTTGAAATGTACTAACTCGTTTTTTCCTCACAGCAGGTCAACTAGTGTGTGGTAGCAACATTACGGTCCCATTGAGTACATTTTTATAGAGAGGGACATCAGTTGCACCACACGGCGGAAGGAGGGTGCCTAGCACAATACATTTTCTTTCTTCGGTAAGCATTTTTTGTGTTTGATACTTTTGGAATTTTGGTTTCTCATGATGATTTTAAAATGACCTTTTTCATGTTTGAAATGTACTAACTCGTTTTTTCCTCACAGCAGGTCAACTAGTGTGTGGTAGCAACATTACGGTCCCATTGAGTACATTTTTGGAGAGAGGGACATCAGTTGCACCACACGGCGGGAGGAGGGTGCCTAGCACAATACATTTTCTTTCTTCGGTAACCATTTTTTGTGTTTGATACTTTTGGAATTTTGGTTTCTCATGATGATTTTAAAATGACCTTTTTCATGTTTGAAATGTACTAACTCGTTTTTTCCTCACAGCAGGTCAACTAGTGTGTGGTAGCAACATTACGGTCCCATTGAGTACATTTTTGGAGAGAGGGACATCAGTTGCACCACACGGCGGGAGGAGGGTGCCTAGCACAATACATTTTCTTTCTTCGGTAAGCATTTTTTGTGTTTGATACTTTTGGAATTTTGGTTTCTCATGATGATTTTAAAATGACCTTTTTCATGTTTGAAATGTACTAACTCGTTTTTTCCTCACAGCAGGTCAACTAGTGTGTGGTAGCAACATTACGGTCCCATTGAGTACATTTTTGGAGAGAGGGACATCAGTTGCACCACACGGCGGGAGGAGGGTGCCTAGCACAATACATTTTCTTTCTTCGGTAAGCATTTTTTGTGTTTGATACTTTTGGAATTTTGGTTTCTCATGATGATTTTAAAATGACCTTTTTCATGTTTGAAATGTACTAACTCGTTTTTTCCTCACAGCAGGTCAACTAGTGTGTGGTAGCAACATTACGGTCCCATTGAGTACATTTTTGGAGAGAGGGACATCAGTTGCACCACACGGCGGGAGGATGGTGCCTAGCACAATACATTTTCTTTCTTCGGTAACCATTTTTTGTGTTTGATACTTTTGGAATTTTGGTTTCTCATGATGATTTTAAAATGACCTTTTTCATGTTTGAAATGTACTAACTCGTTTTTTCCTCACAGCAGGTCAACTAGTGTGTGGTAGCAACATTACGGTCCCATTGAGTACATTTTTGGAGAGAGGGACATCAGTTGCACCACACGGCGGGAGGAGGGTGCCTAGCACAATACATTTTCTTTCTTCGGTAAGCATTTTTTGTGTTTGATACTTTTGGAATTTTGGTTTCTCATGATGATTTTAAAATGACCTTTTTTATGTTTCAAATGTACTAACTCGTTTTTTCCTCACAGCAGGTCAACTAGTGTGTGGTAGCAACATTACGGACCCATTGAGTACATTTTTGGAGAGAGGGACATCAGTTGCACCACACGGCGGGAGGAGGGTGCCTAGCACAATACATTTTCTTTCTTCGGTAACCATTTTTTGTGTTTGATACTTTTGGAATTTTGGTTTCTCATGATGATTTTAAAATGACCTTTTTCATGTTTGAAATGTACTAACTCGTTTTTTCCTCACAGCAGGTCAACTAGTGTGTGGTAGCAACATTACGGTCCCATTGAGTACATTTTTGGAGAGAGGGACATCAGTTGCACCACACGGCGGGAGGAGGGTGCCTAGCACAATACATTTTCTTTCTTCGGTAAGCATTTTTTGTGTTTGATACTTTTGGAATTTTGGTTTCTCATGATGATTTTAAAATGACCTTTTTCATGTTTGAAATGTACTAACTCGTTTTTTCCTCACAGCAGGTCAACTAGTGTGTGGTAGCAACATTACGGTCCCATTGAGTACATTTTTGGAGAGAGGGACATCAGTTGCACCACACGGCGGGAGGAGGGTGCCTAGCACAATACATTTTCTTTCTTCGGTAAGCATTTTTTGTGTTTGATACTTTTGGAATTTTGGTTTCTCATGATGATTTTAAAATGACCTTTTTCATGTTTGAAATGTACTAACTCGTTTTTTCCTCACAGCAGGTCAACTAGTGTGTGGTAGCAACATTACGGTCCCATTGAGTACATTTTTGGAGAGAGGGACATCAGTTGCACCACAGGGCGGGAGGAGGGTGCCTAGCACAATACATTTTCTTTCTTCGGTAACCATTTTTTGTGTTTGATACTTTTGGAATTTTGGTTTCTCATGATGATTTTAAAATGACCTTTTTCATGTTTGAAATGTACTAACTCGTTTTTTCCTCACAGCAGGTCAACTAGTGTGTGGTAGCAACATTACGGACCCATTGAGTACATTTTTGGAGAGAGGGACATCAGTTGCACCACACGGCGGGAGGAGGGTGCCTAGCACAGTACATTTTCTTTCTTCGGTAAGCATTTTTTGTGTTTGATACTTTTGGAATTTTGGTTTCTCATGATGATTTTAAAATGACCTTTTTCATGTTTGAAATGTACTAACTCGTTTTTTCCTCACAGAAGGTCAACTAGTGTGTGGTAGCAACATTACGGTCCCATTGAGTACATTTTTGGAGAGAGGGACATCAGTTGCACCACACGGCGGGAGGAGGGTGCCTAGCACAATACATTTTCTTTCTTCGGTAAGCATTTTTTGTGTTTGATACTTTTGGAATTTTGGTTTCTCATGATGATTTTAAAATGACCTTTTTCATGTTTGAAATGTACTAACTCGTTTTTTCCTCACAGCAGGTCAACTAGTGTGTGGTAGCAACATTACGGTCCCATTGAGTACATTTTTGGAGAGAGGGACATCAGTTGCACCACACGGCGGGAGGAGGGTGCCTAGCACAATACATTTTCTTTCTTCGGTAAGCATTTTTTGTGTTTGATACTTTTGGAATTTTGGTTTCTCATGATGATTTTAAAATGACCTTTTTCATGTTTGAAATGTACTAACTCGTTTTTTCCTCACAGCAGGTCAACTAGTGTGTGGTAGCAACATTACGGTCCCATTGAGTACATTTTTGGAGAGAGGGACATCAGTTGCACCACACGGCGGGAGGAGGGTGCCTAGCACAATACATTTTCTTTCTTCGGTGAGCATTTTTTGTGTTTGATACTTTTGGAATTTTGGTTTCTCATGATGATTTTAAAATACCCTTTTTCATGTTTGAAATGTACTAACTCGTTTTTTCCTCACAGCAGGTCAACTAGTGTGTGGTAGCAACATTAAGGTCCCATTGAGTACATTTTTGGAGAGAGGGACATCAGTTGCACCACACGGCGGGAGGAGGGTGCCTAGCACAATACATTTTCTTTCTTCGGTAAGCATTTTTTGTGTTTGATACTTTTGGAATTTTGGTTTCTCATGATGATTTTAAAATGACCTTTTTCATGTTTCAAATGTACTAACTCGTTTTTTCCTCACAGCAGGTCAACTAGTGTGTGGTAGCAACATTACGGTCCCATTGAGTACATTTTTGGAGAGAGGGACATCAGTTGCACCACACGGTGGGAGGAGGGTGCCTAGCACAATACATTTTCTTTCTTCGGTAAGCATTTTTTGTGTTTGATACTTTTGGAATTTTGGTTTCTCATGATGATTTTAAAATGACCTTTTTCATGTTTGAAATGTACTAACTCGTTTTTTCCTCACAGCAGGTCAACTAGTGTGTGGTAGCAACATTACGGTCCCATTGAGTACATTTTTGGAAAGAGGGACATCAGTTGCACCACACGGCGGGAGGAGGGTGCCTAGCACAATACATTTTCTTTCTTCGGTAAGCATTTTTTGTGTTTGATACTTTTGGAATTTTGGTTTCTCATGATGATTTTAAAATGACCTTTTTCATGTTTGAAATGTACTAACTCGTTTTTTCCTCACAGCAGGTCAACTAGTGTGTGGTAGCATTATTACGGTCCCATTGAGTACATTTTTGGAGAGAGGGACATAAGTTGCTCCACAGGGCGGGAGGAGGGTGCCTAGCACAATACATTTTCTTTCTTCGTAAGCATTTTTTGTGTTTGATACTTTTGGAATTTTGGTTTCTCATGATGATTTTAAAATGACCTTTTTCATGTTTGAAATGTACTAACTCGTTTTTTCCTCACAGCAGGTCAACTAGTGTGTGGTAGCAACATTACGGTCCCATTGAGTACATTTTTGGAGAGAGGGACATCAGTTGCACCACACGGCGGGAGGAGGGTGCCTAGCACAATACATTTTCTTTCTTCGGTAAGCATTTTTTGTGTTTGATACTTTTGGAATTTTGGTTTCTCATGATGATTTTAAAATGACCTTTTTCCTGTTTGAAATGTACTAACTCGTTTTTTCCTCACAGCAGACCAACTAGTGTGTGGTAGCAACATTACGGTCCCATTGAGTACATTTTTGGAGAGAGGGACATCAGTTGCACCACACGGCGGGAGGAGGGTGCCTAGCACAATACATTTTCTTTCTTCGGTAAGCATTTTTTGTGTTTGATACTTTTGGAATTTTGGTTTCTCATGATGATTTTAAAATGACCTTTTTCATGTTTGAAATGTACTAACTCGTTTTTTCCTCACAGCAGGTCAACTAGTGTGTGGTAGCAATATTACGGTCCCATTGAGTACATTTTTGGAGAGAGGGACATCAGTTGCACCACACGGCGGGAGGAGGGTGCCTAGCACAATACATTTTCTTTCTTCGGTAAGCATTTTTTGTGTTTGATACTTTTGGAATTTTGGTTTCTCATGATGATTTTAAAATGACCTTTTTCATGTTTGAAATGTACTAACTCGTTTTTTCCTCACAGCAGGTCAACTAGTGTGTGGTAGCAACATTACGGTCCCATTGAGTACATTTTTGGAGAGAGGGACATCAGTTGCACCACAGGGCGGGAGGAGGGTGCCTAGCACAATACATTTTCTTTCTTCGGTAAGCATTTTTTGTGTTTGATACTTTTGGAATTTTGGTTTCTCATGATGATTTTAAAATGACCTTTTTCATGTTTGAAATGTACTAACTCGTTTTTTCCTCACAGCAGGTCAACTAGTGTGTGGTAGCAACATTACGGACCCATTGAGTACATTTTTGGAGAGAGGGACATCAGTTGCACCACACGGCGGGAGGAGGGTGCCTAGCACAATACATTTTCTTTCTGCGGTAAGCATTTTTTGTGTTTGATACTTTTGGAATTTTGGTTTCTCATGATGATTTTAAAATGACCTTTTTCATGTTTGAAATGTACTAACTCGTTTTTTCCTCACAGAAGGTCAACTAGTATGTGGTAGCAACATTACGGTCCCATTGAGTACATTTTTGGAGAGAGGGACATCAGTTGCACCACACGGCGGGAGGAGGGTGCCTAGCACAATACATTTTCTTTCTTCGGTAACCATTTTTTGTGTTTGATACTTTTGGAATTTTGGTTTCTCATGATGATTTTAAAATGACCTTTTTCATGTTTGAAATGTACTAACTCGTTTTTTCCTCACAGCAGGTCAACTAGTGTGTGGTAGCAACATTACGGACCCATTGAGTACATTTTTGGAGAGAGGGACATCAGTTGCACCACACGGCGGGAGGAGGGTGCCTAGCACAATACATTTTCTTTCTTCGGTAAGCATTTTTTGTGTTTGATACTTTTGGAATTTTGGTTTCTCATGATGATTTTAAAATGACCTTTTTCATGTTTGAAATGTACTAACTCGTTTTTTCCTCACAGCAGGTCAACTAGTGTGTGGTAGCAACATTACGGTCCCATTGAGTACATTTTTGGAGAGAGGGACATCAGTTGCACCACACGGCGGGAGGAGGGTGCCTAGCACAATACATTTTCTTTCTTCGGTAAGCATTTTTTGTGTTTGATACTTTTGGAATTTTGGTTTCTCATGATGATTTTAAAATGACCTTTTTCATGTTTGAAATGTACTAACTCGTTTTTTCCTCACAGCAGGTCAACTAGTGTGTGGTAGCAACATTACGGTCCCATTGAGTACATTTTTGGAGAGAGGGACATCAGTTGCACCACACGGCGGGAGGAGGGTGCCTAGCACAATACATTTTCTTTCTTCGGTAAGCATTTTTTGTGTTTGATACTTTTGGAATTTTGGTTTCTCATGATGATTTTAAAATGACCTTTTTCATGTTTCAAATGTACTAACTCGTTTTTTCCTCACAGCAGGTCAACTAGTGTGTGGTAGCAACATTACGGACCCATTGAGTACATTTTTGGAGAGAGGGACATCAGTTGCACCACACGGCGGGAGGAGGGTGCCTAGCACAATACATTTTCTTTCTTCGGTAAGCATTTTTTGTGTTTGATACTTTTGGAATTTTGGTTTCTCATGATGATTTTAAAATGACCTTTTTCATGTTTGAAATGTACTAACTCGTTTTTTCCTCACAGCAGACCAACTAGTGTGTGGTAGCAACATTACGGTCCCATTGAGTACATTTTTGGAGAGAGGGACATCAGTTGCACCACACGGCGGGAGGAGGGTGCGTAGCACAATACATTTTCTTTCTTCGGTAAGCATTTTTTGTGTTTGATACTTTTGGAATTTTGGTTTCTCATGATGATTTTAAAATGACCTTTTTCATGTTTGAAATGTACTAACTCGTTTTTTCCTCACAGCAGGTCAACTAGTGTGTGGTAGCAATATTACGGTCCCATTGAGTACATTTTTGGAGAGAGGGACATCAGTTGCACCACACGGCGGGAGGAGGGTGCCTAGCACAATACATTTTCTTTCTTCGGTAAGCATTTTTTGTGTTTGATACTTTTGGAATTTTGGTTTCTCATGATGATTTTAAAATGACCTTTTTCATGTTTGAAATGTACTAACTCGTTTTTTCCTCACAGCAGGTCAACTAGTGTGTGGTAGCAACATTACGGTCCCATTGAGTACATTTTTTGAGAGAGGGACATCAGTTGCACCACACGGCGGGAGGAGGGTGCCTAGCACAATACATTTTCTTTCTTCGGTAAGCATTTTTTGTGTTTGATACTTTTGGAATTTTGGTTTCTCATGATGATTTTAAAATGACCTTTTTCATGTTTGAAATGTACTAACTCGTTTTTTCCTCACAGCAGGTCAACTAGTGTGTGGTAGCAACATTACGGACCCATTGAGTACATTTTTGGAGAGAGGGACATCAGTTGCACCACACGGCGGGAGGAGGGTGCCTAGCACAATACATTTTCTTTCTTCGGTAAGCATTTTTTGTGTTTGATACTTTTGGAATTTTGGTTTCTCATGATGATTTTAAAATGACCTTTTTCATGTTTGAAATGTACTAACTCGTTTTTTCCTCACAGAAGGTCAACTAGTATGTGGTAGCAACATTACGGTCCCATTGAGTACATTTTTGGAGAGAGGGACATCAGTTGCACCACACGGCGGGAGGAGGGTGCCTAGCACAATACATTTTCTTTCTTCGGTAACCATTTTTTGTGTTTGATACTTTTGGAATTTTGGTTTCTCATGATGATTTTAAAATGACCTTTTTCATGTTTGAAATGTACTAACTCGTTTTTTCCTCACAGCAGGTCAACTAGTGTGTGGTAGCAACATTACGGACCCATTGAGTACATTTTTGGAGAGAGGGACATCAGTTGCACCACACGGCGGGAGGAGGGTGCCTAGCACAATCCATTTTCTTTCTTCGGTAAGCATTTTTTGTGTTTGATACTTTTGGAATTTTGGTTTCTCATGATGATTTTAAAATGACCTTTTTCATGTTTGAAATGTACTAACTCGTTTTTTCCTCACAGCAGGTCAACTAGTGTGTGGTAGCAACATTACGGTCCCATTGAGTACATTTTTGGAGAGAGGGACATCAGTTGCACCACACGGCGGGAGGAGGGTGCCTAGCACAATACATTTTCTTTCTTCGGTAAGCATTTTTTGTGTTTGATACTTTTGGAATTTTGGTTTCTCATGATGATTTTAAAATGACCTTTTTCATGTTTGAAATGTACTAACTCGTTTTTTCCTCACAGCAGGTCAACTAGGGTGTGGTAGCAACATTACGGTCCCATTGAGTACATTTTTGGAGAGAGGGACATCAGTTGCACCACACGGCGGGAGGAGGGTGCCTAGCAATATACATTTTCTTTCTTCGGTAAGCATTTTTTGTGTTTGATACTTTTGGAATTTTGGTTTCTCATGATGATTTTAAAATGACCTTTTTCATGTTTGAAATGTACTAACTCGTTTTTTCCTCACAGCAGGTCAACTAGTGTGTGGTAGCAACATTACGGTCCCATTGAGTACATTTTTGGAGAGAGGGACATCAGTTGCACCACACGGCGGGAGGAGGGTGCCTAGCACAATACATTTTCTTTCTTCGGTAAGCATTTTTTGTGTTTGATACTTTTGGAATTTTGGTTTCTCATGATGATTTTAAAATGACCTTTTTCATGTTTCAAATGTACTAACTCGTTTTTTCCTCACAGCAGGTCAACTAGTGTGTGGTAGCAACATTACGGACCCATTGAGTACATTTTTGGAGAGAGGGACATCAGTTGCACCACACGGCGGGAGGAGGGTGCCTAGCACAATACATTTTCTTTCTTCGGTAAGCATTTTTTGTGTTTGATACTTTTGGAATTTTGGTTTCTCATGATGATTTTAAAATGACCTTTTTCATGTTTGAAATGTACTAACTCGTTTTTTCCTCACAGCAGGTCAACTAGTGTGTGGTAGCAACATTACGGTCCCATTGAGTACATTTTTGGAGAGAGGGACATCAGTTGCACCACATGGCGGGAGGAGGGTGCCTAGCACAATACATTTTCTTTCTTCGGTAAGCATTTTTTGTGTTTGATACTTTTGGAATTTTGGTTTCTCATGATGATTTTAAAATGACCTTTTTCATGTTTGAAATGTACTAACTCGTTTTTTCCTCACAGCAGGTCAACTAGTGTGTGGTAGCAACATTACGGTCCCATTGAGTACATTTTTGGAGAGAGGGACATCAGTTGCACCACACGGCGGGAGGAGGGTGCCTAGCACAATACATTTTCTTTCTTCGGTAAGCATTTTTTGTGTTTGATACTTTTGGAATTTTGGTTTCTCATGATGATTTTAAAATGACCTTTTTCATGTTTGAAATGTACTAACTCGTTTTTTCCTCACAGCAGGTCAACTAGTGTGTGGTAGCAACATTACGGTCCCATTGAGTACATTTTTGGAGAGAGGGACATCAGTTGCACCACACGGCGGGAGGAGGGTGCCTAGCACAATACATTTTCTTTCTTCGGTAAGCATTTTTTGTGTTTGATACTTTTGGAATTTTGGTTTCTCATGATGATTTTAAAATGACCTTTTTCATGTTTGAAATGTACTAACTCGTTTTTTCCTCACAGCAGGTCAACTAGTGTGTGGTAGCAACATTACGGACCCATTGAGTACATTTTTGGAGAGAGGGACATCAGTTGCACCACACGGCGGGAGGAGGGTGCCTAGCACAATACATTTTCTTTCTTCGGTAAGCATTTTTTGTGTTTGATACTTTTGGAATTTTGGTTTCTCATGATGATTTTAAAATGACCTTTTTCATGTTTGAAATGTACTAACTCGTTTTTTCCTCACAGCAGGTCAACTAGTGTGTGGTAGCAACATTACGGTCCCATTGAGTACATTTTTGGAGAGAGGGACATCAGTTGCACCACACGGCGGGAGGAGGGTGCCTAGCACAATACATTTTCTTTCTTCGGTAAGCATTTTTTGTGTTTGATACTTTTGGAATTTTGGTTTCTCATGATGATTTTAAAATGACCTTTTTCATGTTTGAAATGTACTAACTCGTTTTTTCCTCACAGCAGGTCAACTAGGGTGTGGTAGCAACATTACGGTCCCATTGAGTACATTTTTGGAGAGAGGGACATCAGTTGCACCACACGGCGGGAGGAGGGAGCCTAGCAATATACATTTTCTTTCTTCGGTAAGCATTTTTTGTGTTTGATACGTTTGGAATTTTGGTTTCTCATGATGATTTTAAAATGACCTTTTTCATGTTTGAAATGTACTAACTCGTTTTTTCCTCACAGCAGGTCAACTAGTGTGTGGTAGCAACATTACGGTCCCATTGAGTACATTTTTGGAGAGAGGGACATCAGTTGCACCACACGGCGGGAGGAGGGTGCCTAGCACAATACATTTTCTTTCTTCGGTAAGCATTTTTTGTGTTTGATACTTTTGGAATTTTGGTTTCTCATGATGATTTTAAAATGACCTTTTTCATGTTTCAAATGTACTAACTCGTTTTTTCCTCACAGCAGGTCAACTAGTGTGTGGTAGCAACATTACGGACCCATTGAGTACATTTTTGGAGAGAGGGACATCAGTTGCACCACACGGCGGGAGGAGGGTGCCTAGCACAATACATTTTCTTTCTTCGGTAAGCATTTTTTGTGTTTGATACTTTTGGAATTTTGGTTTCTCATGATGATTTTAAAATGACCTTTTTCATGTTTGAAATGTACTAACTCGTTTTTTCCTCACAGCAGGTCAACTAGTGTGTGGTAGCAACATTACGGTCCCATTGAGTACATTTTTGGAGAGAGGGACATCAGTTGCACCACACGGCGGGAGGAGGGTGCCTAGCACAATACATTTTCTTTCTTCGGTAAGCATTTTTTGTGTTTGATACTTTTGGAATTTTGGTTTCTCATGATGATTTTATAATGACATTTTTCATGTTTGAAATGTACTAACTCGTTTTTTCCTCACAGCAGGTCAACTAGTGTGTGGTAGCAACATTACGGTCCCATTGAGTACATTTTTGGAGAGAGGGACATCAGTTGCACCACACGGCGGGAGGAGGGTGCCTAGCACAATACATTTTCTTTCTTCGGTAAGCATTTTTTGTGTTTGATACTTTTGGAATTTTGGTTTCTCATGATGATTTTAAAATGACCTTTTTCATGTTTGAAATGTACTAACTCGTTTTTTCCTCACAGCAGGTCAACTAGTGTGTGGTAGCAACATTACGGACCCATTGAGTACATTTTTGGAGAGAGGGACATCAGTTGCACCACACGGCGGGAGGAGGGTGCCTAGCACAATACATTTTCTTTCTTCGGTAAGCATTTTTTGTGTTTGATACTTTTGGAATTTTGGTTTCTCATGATGATTTTAAAATGACCTTTTTCATGTTTGAAATGTACTAACTCGTTTTTTCCTCACAGCAGGTCAACTAGTGTGTGGTAGCAACATTACGGTCCCATTGAGTACATTTTTGGAGAGAGGGACATCAGTTGCACCACACGGCGGGAGGAGGGTGCCTAGCACAATACATTTTCTTTCTTCGGTAAGCATTTTTTGTGTTTGATACTTTTGGAATTTTGGTTTCTCATGATGATTTTAAAATGACCTTTTTCATGTTTGAAATGTACTAACTCGTTTTTTCCTCACAGCAGGTCAACTAGGTTGTGGTAGCAACATTACGGTCCCATTGAGTACATTTTTGGAGAGAGGGACATCAGTTGCACCACACGGCGGGAGGAGGGTGCCTAGCAATATACATTTTCTTTCTTCGGTAAGCATTTTTTGTGTTTGATACGTTTGGAATTTTGGTTTCTCATGATGATTTTAAAATGACCTTTTTCATGTTTGAAATGTACTAACTCGTTTTTTCCTCACAGCAGGTCAACTAGTGTGTGGTAGCAACATTACGGTCCCATTGAGTACATTTTTGGAGAGAGGGACATCAGTTGCACCACACGGCGGGAGGAGGGTGCCTAGCACAATACATTTTCTTTCTTCGGTAAGCATTTTTTGTGTTTGATACTTTTGGAATTTTGGTTTCTCATGATGATTTTAAAATGACCTTTTTCATGTTTCAAATGTACTAACTCGTTTTTTCCTCACAGCAGGTCAACTAGTGTGTGGTAGCAACATTACGGACCCATTGAGTACATTTTTGGAGAGAGGGACATCAGTTGCACCACACGGCGGGAGGAGGGTGCCTAGCACAATACATTTTCTTTCTTCGGTAAGCATTTTTTGTGTTTGATACTTTTGGAATTTTGGTTTCTCATGATGATTTTAAAATGACCTTTTTCATGTTTGAAATGTACTAACTCGTTTTTTCCTCACAGCAGGTCAACTAGTGTGTGGTAGCAACATTACGGTCCCATTGAGTACATTTTTGGAGAGAGGGACATCAGTTGCACCACATGGCGGGAGGAGGGTGCCTAGCACAATACATTTTCTTTCTTCGGTAAGCATTTTTTGTGTTTGATACTTTTGGAATTTTGGTTTCTCATGATGATTTTAAAATGACCTTTTTCATGTTTGAAATGTACTAACTCGTTTTTTCCTCACAGCAGGTCAACTAGTGTGTGGTAGCAACATTACGGTCCCATTGAGTACATTTTTGGAGAGAGGGACATCAGTTGCACCACACGGCGGGAGGAGGGTGCCTAGCACAATACATTTTCTTTCTTCGGTAAGCATTTTTTGTGTTTGATACTTTTGGAATTTTGGTTTCTCATGATGATTTTAAAATGACCTTTTTCATGTTTGAAATGTACTAACTCGTTTTTTCCTCACAGCAGGTCAACTAGTGTGTGGTAGCAACATTACGGTCCCATTGAGTACATTTTTGGAGAGAGGGACATCAGTTGCACCACACGGCGGGAGGAGGGTGCCTAGCACAATACATTTTCTTTCTTCGGTAAGCATTTTTTGTGTTTGATACTTTTGGAATTTTGGTTTCTCATGATGATTTTAAAATGACCTTTTTCATGTTTGAAATGTACTAACTCGTTTTTTCCTCACAGCAGGTCAACTAGTGTGTGGTAGCAACATTAAGGTCCCATTGAGTACATTTTTGGAGAGAGGGACATCAGTTGCACCACACGGCGGGAGGAGGGTGCCTAGCACAATACATTTTCTTTCTTCGGTAAGCATTTTTTGTGTTTGATACTTTTGGAATTTTGGTTTCTCATGATGATTTTAAAATGACCTTTTTCATGTTTGAAATGTACTAACTCGTTTTTTCCTCACAGCAGGTCAACTAGTGTGTGGTAGCAACATTACGGTCCCATTGAGTACATTTTTGGAGAGAGGGACATCAGTTGCACCACACGGCGGGAGGAGGGTGCCTAGCACAATACATTTTCTTTCTTCGGTAAGCATTTTTTGTGTTTGATACTTTTGGAATTTTGGTTTCTCATGATGATTTTAAAATGACCTTTTTCATGTTTGAAATGTACTAACTCGTTTTTTCCTCACAGCAGGTCAACTAGTGTGTGGTAGCAACATTACGGACCCATTGAGTACATTTTTGGAGAGAGGGACATCAGTTGCACCACACGGCGGGAGGAGGGTGCCTAGCACAATACATTTTCTTTCTTCGGTAAGCATTTTTTGTGTTTGATACTTTTGAAATTTTGTTTTCTCATGATGATTTTAAAATGACCTTTTTCATGTTTGAAATGTACTAACTCGTTTTTTCCTCACAGAAGGTCAACTAGTGTGTGGTAGCAACATTACGGTCCCATTGAGTACATTTTTGGAGAGAGGGACATCAGTTGCACCACACGGCGGGAGGAGGGTGCCTAGCACAATACATTTTCTTTCTTCGGTAAGCATTTTTTGTGTTTGATACTTTTGGAATTTTGGTTTCTCATGATGATTTTAAAATGACCTTTTTCATGTTTGAAATGTACTAACTCGTTTTTTCCTCACAGCAGGTCAACTAGTGTGTGGTAGCAACATTACGGTCCCATTGAGTACATTTTTGGAGAGAGGGACATCAGTTGCACCACACGGCGGGAGGAGGGTGCCTAGCACAATACATTTTCTTTCTTCGGTAAGCATTTTTTGTGTTTGATACTTTTGGAATTTTGGTTTCTCATGATGATTTTAAAATGACCTTTTTCATGTTTGAAATGTACTAACTCGTTTTTTCCTCACAGCAGGTCAACTAGTGTGTGGTAGCAACATTACGGTCCCATTGAGTACATTTTTGGAGAGAGGGACATCAGTTGCACCACACGGCGGGAGGAGGGTGCCTAGCACAATACATTTTCTTTCTTCGGTAAGCATTTTTTGTGTTTGATACTTTTGGAATTTTGGTTTCTCATGATGATTTTAAAATGACCTTTTTCATGTTTGAAATGTACTAACTCGTTTTTTCCTCACAGCAGGTCAACTAGTGTGTGGTAGCAACATTACGGTCCCATTGAGTACATTTTTGGAGAGAGGGACATCAGTTGCACCACACGGCGGGAGGAGGGTGCCTAGCACAATACATTTTCTTTCTTCGGTAAGCATTTTTTGTGTTTGATACTTTTGGAATTTTGGTTTCTCATGATGATTTTAAAATGACCTTTTTCATGTTTGAAATGTACTAACTCGTTTTTTCCTCACAGCAGGTCAACTAGTGTGTGGTAGCATTATTACGGTCCCATTGAGTACATTTTTGGAGAGAGGGACATCAGTTGCACCACACGGCGGGAGGAGGGTGCCTAGCACAATACATTTTCTTTCTTCGGTAAGCATTTTTTGTGTTTGATACTTTTGGAATTTTGGTTTCTCATGATGATTTTAAAATGACCTTTTTCATGTTTGAAATGTACTAACTCGTTTTTTCCTCACAGCAGGTCAACTAGTGTGTGGTAGCAACATTACGGTCCCATTGAGTACATTTTTGGAGAGAGGGTCATCAGTTGCACCACACGGCGGGAGGAGGGTGCCTAGCACAATACATTTTCTTTCTTCGGTAAGCATTTTTTGTGTTTGATACTTTTGGAATTTTGGTTTCTCATGATGATTTTAAAATGACCTTTTTCATGTTTGAAATGTACTAACTCGTTTTTTCCTCACAGCAGGTCAACTAGTGTGTGGTAGCAACATTACGGTCCCATTGAGTACATTTTTGGAGAGAGGGACATCAGTTGCACCACACGGCGGGAGGAGGGTGCCTAGCACAATACATTTTCTTTCTTCGGTAAGCATTTTTTGTGTTTGATACTTTTGGAATTTTGGTTTCTCATGATGATTTTAAAATGACCTTTTTCATGTTTGAAATGTACTAACTCGTTTTTTCCTCACAGCAGGTCAACTAGTGTGTGGTAGCAACATTACGGTCCCATTGAGCACATTTTTGGAGAGAGGGACATCAGTTGCACCACAGGGCGGGAGGAGGGTGCCTAGCACAATACATTTTCTTTCTTCGGTAAGCATTTTTTGTGTTTGATACTTTTGGAATTTTGGTTTCTCATGATGATTTTAAAATGACCTTTTTCATGTTTGAAATGTACTAACTCGTTTTTTCCTCACAGCAGGTCAACTAGTGTGTGGTAGCAACATTACGGTCCCATTGAGTACATTTTTGGAGAGAGGGACATCAGTTGCACCACACGGCGGGAGGAGGGTGCCTAGCACAATACATTTTCTTTCTTCGGTAAGCATTTTTTGTGTTTGATACTTTTGGAATTTTGGTTTCTCATGATGATTTTAAAATGACCTTTTTCATGTTTGAAATGTACTAACTCGTTTTTTCCTCACAGCAGGTCAACTAGTGTGTGGTAGCAACATTACGGTCCCATTGAGTACATTTTTGGAGAGAGGGACATCAGTTGCACCACACGGCGGGAGGAGGGTGCCTAGCACAATACATTTTCTTTCTTCGGTAACCATTTTTTGTGTTTGATACTTTTGGAATTTTGGTTTCTCATGATGATTTTAAAATGACCTTTTTCATGTTTGAAATGTACTAACTCGTTTTTTCCTCACAGCAGGTCAACTAGTGTGTGGTAGCAACATTACGGTCCCATTGAGCACATTTTTGGAGAGAGGGACATCAGTTGCACCACAGGGCGGGAGGAGGGTGCCTAGCACAATACATTTTCTTTCTTCGGTAAGCATTTTTTGTGTTTGATACTTTTGGAATTTTGGTTTCTCATGATGATTTTAAAATGACCTTTTTCATGTTTGAAATGTACTAACTCGTTTTTTCCTCACAGCAGGTCAACTAGTGTGTGGTAGCAACATTACGGTCCCATTGAGTACATTTTTGGAGAGAGGGACATCAGTTGCACCACACGGCGGGAGGAGGGTGCCTAGCACAATACATTTTCTTTCTTCGGTAAGCATTTTTTGTGTTTGATACTTTTGGAATTTTGGTTTCTCATGATGATTTTAAAATGACCTTTTTCATGTTTGAAATGTACTAACTCGTTTTTTCCTCACAGCAGGTCAACTAGTGTGTGGTAGCAACATTACGGTCCCATTGAGTACATTTTTGGAGAGAGGGACATCAGTTGCACCACACGGCGGGAGGAGGGTGCCTAGCACAATACATTTTCTTTCTTCGGTAAGCATTTTTTGTGTTTGATACTTTTGGAATTTTGGTTTCTCATGATGATTTTAAAATGACCTTTTTCATGTTTGAAATGTACTAACTCGTTTTTTCCTCACAGCAGGTCAACTAGTGTGTGGTAGCATTATTACGGTCCCATTGAGTACATTTATGGAGAGAGGGACATCAGTTGCACCACAGGGCGGGAGGAGGGTGCCTAGCACAATACATTTTCTTTCTTCGGTAAGCATTTTTTGTGTTTGATACTTTTGGAATTTTGGTTTCTCATGATGATTTTAAAATGACCTTTTTCATGTTTGAAATGTACTAACTCGTTTTTTCCTCACAGCAGGTCAACTAGTTTGTGGTAGCAACATTACGGTCCCATTGAGTACATTTTTGGAGAGAGGGTCATCAGTTGCACCACACGGCGGGAGGAGGGTGCCTAGCACAATACATTTCCTTTCTTCGGTAAGCATTTTTTGTGTTTGATACTTTTGGAATTTTGGTTTCTCATGATGATTTTAAAATGACCTTTTTCATGTTTGAAATGTACTAACTCGTTTTTTCCTCACAGCAGGTCAACTAGTGTGTGGTAGCAACATTACGGTCCCATTGAGTACATTTTTGGAGAGAGGGACATCAGTTGCACCACACGGCGGGAGGAGGGTGCCTAGCACAATACATTTCCTTTCTTCGGTAAGCATTTTTTGTGTTTGATACTTTTGGAATTTTGGTTTCTCATGATGATTTTAAAATGACCTTTTTCATGTTTGAAATGTACTAACTCGTTTTTTCCTCACAGCAGGTCAACTAGTGTGTGGTAGCAACATTACGGTCCCATTGAGCACATTTTTGGAGAGAGGGACATCAGTTGCACCACAGGGCGGGAGGAGGGTGCCTAGCACAATACATTTTCTTTCTTCGGTAAGCATTTTTTGTGTTTGATACTTTTGGAATTTTGGTTTCTCATGATGATTTTAAAATGACCTTTTTCATGTTTGAAATGTACTAACTCGTTTTTTCCTCACAGCAGGTCAACTAGTGTGTGGTAGCAACATTACGGTCCCATTGAGTACATTTTTGGAGAGAGGGACATCAGTTGCACCACACGGCGGGAGGAGGGTGCCTAGCACAATACATTTTCTTTCTTCGGTAAGCATTTTTTGTGTTTGATACTTTTGGAATTTTGGTTTCTCATGATGATTTTAAAATGACCTTTTTCATGTTTGAAATGTACTAACTCGTTTTTTCCTCACAGCAGGTCAACTAGTGTGTGGTAGCAACATTACGGTCCCATTGAGTACATTTTTGGAGAGAGGGACATCAGTTGCACCACAGGGCGGGAGGAGGGTGCCTAGCACAATACATTTTCTTTCTTCGGTAAGCATTTTTTGTGTTTGATACTTTTGGAATTTTGGTTTCTCATGATGATTTTAAAATGACCTTTTTCATGTTTGAAATGTACTAACTCGTTTTTTCCTCACAGCAGGTCAAGTAGTGTGTGGTAGCAACATTACGGTCCCATTGAGTACATTTTTGGAGAGAGGGACATCAGTTGCACCACACGGCGGGAGGAGGGTGCCTAGCACAATACATTTTCTTTCTTCGGTAAGCATTTTTTGTGTTTGATACTTTTGGAATTTTGGTTTCTCATGATGATTTTAAAATACCCTTTTTCATGTTTGAAATGTACTAACTCGTTTTTTCCTCACAGCAGGTCAACTAGTGTGTGGTAGCAACATTAAGGTCCCATTGAGTACATTTTTGGAGAGAGGGACATCAGTTGCACCACACGGCGGGAGGAGGGTGCCTAGCACAATACATTTTCTTTCTTCGGTAAGCATTTTTTGTGTTTGATACTTTTGGAATTTTGGTTTCTCATGATGCTTTTAAAATGACCTTTTTCATGTTTGAAATGTACTAACTCGTTTTTTCCTCACAGCAGGTCAACTAGTGTGTGGTAGCAACATTACGGACCCATTGAGTACATTTTTGGAGAGAGGGACATCAGTTGCACCACACGGCGGGAGGAGGGTGCCTAGCACAATACATTTTCTTTCTTCGGTAAGCATTTTTTGTGTTTGATACTTTTGGAATTTTGGTTTCTCATGATGATTTTAAAATGACCTTTTTCATGTTTCAAATGTACTAACTCGTTTTTTCCTCACAGCAGGTCAACTAGTGTGTGGTAGCAACATTACGGTCCCATTGAGTACATTTTTGGAGAGAGGGACATCAGTTGCACCACACGGCGGGAGGAGGGTGCCTAGCACAATACATTTTCTTTCTTCGGTAAGCATTTTTTGTGTTTGATACTTTTGGAATTTTGGTTTCTCATGATGATTTTAAAATGACCTTTTTCATGTTTGAAATGTACTAACTCGTTTTTTCCTCACAGCAGGTCAACTAGTGTGTGGTAGCAACATTACGGTCCCATTGAGTACATTTTTGGAAAGAGGGACATCAGTTGCACCACACGGCGGGAGGAGGGTGCCTAGCACAATACATTTTCTTTCTTCGGTAAGCATTTTTTGTGTTTGATACTTTTGGAATTTTGGTTTCTCATGATGATTTTAAAATGACCTTTTTCATGTTTGAAATGTACTAACTCGTTTTTCTCTCACAGCAGGTCAACTAGTGTGTGGTAGCATTATTACGGTCCCATTGAGTACATTTTTGGAGAGAGGGACATAAGTTGCACCACAGGGCGGGAGGAGGGTGCCTAGCACAATACATTTTCTTTCTTCGGTAAGCATTTTTTGTGTTTGATACTTTTGGAATTTTGGTTTCTCATTATGATTTTAAAATGACCTTTTTCATGTTTGAAATGTACTAACTCGTTTTTTCCTCACAGCAGGTCAACTAGTGTGTGGTAGCAACATTACGGTCCCATTGAGTACATTTTTGGAGAGAGGGACATCAGTTGCACCACACGGCGGGAGGAGGGTGCCTAGCACAATACATTTTCTTTCTTCGGTAAGCATTTTTTGTGTTTGATACTTTTGGAATTTTGGTTTCTCATGATGATTTTAAAATGACCTTTTTCATGTTTGAAATGTACTAACTCGTTTTTTCCTCACAGCAGGTCAACTAGTGTGTGGTAGCAACATTACGGACCCATTGAGTACATTTTTGGAAAGAGGGACATCAGTTGCACCACACGGCGGGAGGAGGGTGCCTAGCACAATACATTTTCTTTCTTCGGTAAGCATTTTTTGTGTTTGATACTTTTGGAATTTTGGTTTCTCATGATGATTTTAAAATGACCTTTTTCATGTTTGAAATGTACTAACTCGTTTTTTCCTCACAGCAGGTCAACTAGGGTGTGGTAGCAACATTACGGTCCCATTGAGTACATTTTTGGAGAGAGGGACATCAGTTGCACCACACGGCGGGAGGAGGGTGCCTAGCAATATACATTTTCTTTCTTCGGTAAGCATTTTTTGTGTTTGATACTTTTGGAATTTTGGTTTCTCATGATGATTTTAAAATGACCTTTTTCATGTTTGAAATGTACTAACTCGTTTTTTCCTCACAGCAGGTCAACTAGTGTGTGGTAGCAACATTACGGTCCCATTGAGTACATTTTTGGAGAGAGGGACATCAGTTGCACCACACGGCGGGAGGAGGGTGCCTAGCACAATACATTTTCTTTCTTCGGTAAGCATTTTTTGTGTTTGATACTTTTGGAATTTTGGTTTCTCATGATGATTTTAAAATGACCTTTTTCATGTTTCAAATGTACTAACTCGTTTTTTCCTCACAGCAGGTCAACTAGTGTGTGGTAGCAACATTACGGACCCATTGAGTACATTTTTGGAGAGAGGGACATCAGTTGCACCACACGGCGGGAGGAGGGTGCCTAGCACAATACATTTTCTTTCTTCGGTAACCATTTTTTGTGTTTGATACTTTTGGAATTTTGGTTTCTCATGATGATTTTAAAATGACCTTTTTCATGTTTGAAATGTACTAACTCGTTTTTTCCTCACAGCAGGTCAACTAGTGTGTGGTAGCAACATTACGGTCCCATTGAGTACATTTTTGGAGAGAGGGACATCAGTTGCACCACATGGCGGGAGGAGGGTGCCTAGCACAATACATTTTCTTTCTTCGGTAAGCATTTTTTGTGTTTGATACTTTTGGAATTTTGGTTTCTCATGATGATTTTAAAATGACCTTTTTCATGTTTGAAATGTACTAACTCGTTTTTTCCTCACAGCAGGTCAACTAGTGTGTGGTAGCAACATTACGGTCCCATTGAGTACATTTTTGGAGAGAGGGACATCAGTTGCACCACACGGCGGGAGGAGGGTGCCTAGCACAATACATTTTCTTTCTTCGGTAAGCATTTTTTGTGTTTGATACTTTTGGAATTTTGGTTTCTCATGATGATTTTAAAATGACCTTTTTCATGTTTGAAATGTACTAACTCGTTTTTTCCTCACAGCAGGTCAACTAGTGTGTGGTAGCAACATTACGGTCCCATTGAGTACATTTTTGGAGAGAGGGACATCAGTTGCACCACACGGCGGGAGGAGGGTGCCTAGCACAATACATTTTCTTTCTTCGGTAAGCATTTTTTGTGTTTGATACTTTTGGAATTTTGGTTTCTCATGATGATTTTAAAATGACCTTTTTCATGTTTGAAATGTACTAACTCGTTTTTTCCTCACAGCAGGTCAACTAGTGTGTGGTAGCAACATTACGGACCCATTGAGTACATTTTTGGAGAGAGGGACATCAGTTGCACCACACGGCGGGAGGAGGGTGCCTAGCACAATACATTTTCTTTCTTCGGTAAGCATTTTTTGTGTTTGATACTTTTGGAATTTTGGTTTCTCATGATGATTTTATAATGACATTTTTCATGTTTGAAATGTACTAACTCGTTTTTTCCTCACAGCAGGTCAACTAGTGTGTGGTAGCAACATTACGGTCCCATTGAGTACATTTTTGGAGAGAGGGACATCAGTTGCACCACACGGCGGGAGGAGGGTGCCTAGCACAATACATTTTCTTTCTTCGGTAAGCATTTTTTGTGTTTGATACTTTTGGAATTTTGGTTTCTCATGATGATTTTAAAATGACCTTTTTCATGTTTGAAATGTACTAACTCGTTTTTTCCTCACAGCAGGTCAACTAGTGTGTGGTAGCAACATTACGGTCCCATTGAGTACATTTTTGGAGAGAGGGACATCAGTTGCACCACACGGCGGGAGGAGGGTGCCTAGCAATATACATTTTCTTTCTTCGGTAAGCATTTTTTGTGTTTGATACTTTTGGAATTTTGGTTTCTCATGATGATTTTAAAATGACCTTTTTCATGTTTGAAATGTACTAACTCGTTTTTTCCTCACAGCAGGTCAACTAGTGTGTGGTAGCAACATTACGGTCCCATTGAGTACATTTTTGGAGAGAGGGACATCAGTTGCACCACACGGCGGGAGGAGGGTGCCTAGCACAATACATTTTCTTTCTTCGGTAAGCATTTTTTTGTGTTTGATACTTTTGGAATTTTGGTTTCTCATGATGATTTTAAAATGACCTTTTTCATGTTTCAAATGTACTAACTCGTTTTTTCCTCACAGCAGGTCAACTAGTGTGTGGTAGCAACATTACGGACCCATTGAGTACATTTTTGGAGAGAGGGACATCAGTTGCACCACACGGCGTGAGGAGGGTGCCTAGCACAATACATTTTCTTTCTTCGGTAAGTATTTTTTGTGTTTGATACTTTTGGAATTTTGGTTTCTCATGATGATTTTAAAATGACCTTTTTCATGTTTGAAATGTACTAACTCGTTTTTTCCTCACAGCAGGTCAACTAGTGTGTGGTAGCAACATTACGGTCCCATTGAGTACATTTTTGGAGAGAGGGACATCAGTTGCACCACATGGCGGGAGGAGGGTGCCTAGCACAATACATTTTCTTTCTTCGGTAAGCATTTTTTGTGTTTGATACTTTTGGAATTTTGGTTTCTCATGGTGATTTTAAAATGACCTTTTTCATGTTTGAAATGTACTAACTCGTTTTTTCCTCACAGCAGGTCAACTAGTGTGTGGTAGCAACATTACGGTCCCATTGAGTACATTTTTGGAGAGAGGGACATCAGTTGCACCACACGGCGGGAGGAGGGTGCCTAGCACAATACATTTTCTTTCTTCGGTAAGCATTTTTTGTGTTTGATACTTTTGGAATTTTGGTTTCTCATGATGATTTTAAAATGACCTTTTTCATGTTTGAAATGTACTAACTCGTTTTTTCCTCACAGCAGGTCAACTAGTGTGTGGTAGCAACATTACGGTCCCATTGAGTACATTTTTGGAGAGAGGGACATCAGTTGCACCACACGGCGGGAGGAGGGTGCCTAGCACAATACATTTTCTTTCTTCGGTAAGCATTTTTTGTGTCTGATACTTTTGGAATTTTGGTTTCTCATGATGATTTTAAAATGACCTTTTTCATGTTTGAAATGTACTAACTCGTTTTTTCCTCACAGCAGGTCAACTAGTGTGTGGTAGCAACATTACGGTCCCATTGAGTACATTTTTGGAGAGAGGGACATCAGTTGCACCACACGGCGGGAGGATGGTGCCTAGCACAATACATTTTCTTTCTTCGGTAAGCATTTTTTGTGTTTGATACTTTTGCAATTTTGGTTTCTCATGATGATTTTAAAATGACCTTTTTCATGTTTGAAATGTACTAACTCGTTTTTTCCTCACAGCAGGTCAACTAGTGTGTGGTAGCAACATTACGGCCCCATTGAGTAAATTTTTGGAGAGAGGGACATCAGTTGCACCACACGGCGGGAGGAGGGTGCCTAGCACAATACATTTTCTTTCTTCGGTAAGCATTTTTTGTGTTTGATACTTTTGAAATTTTGGTTTCTCATGATGATTTTAAAATGACCTTTTTCATGTTTGAAATGTACTAACTCGTTTTTTCCTCACAGAAGGTCAACTAGTGTGTGGTAGCAACATTACGGTCCCATTGAGTACATTTTTGGAGAGAGGGACATCAGTTGCACCACACGGCGGGAGGAGGGTGCCTAGCACAATACATTTTCTTTCTTCGGTAAGCATTTTTTGTGTTTGATACTTTTGGAATTTTGGTTTCTCATGATGATTTTAAAATGACCTTTTTCATGTTTGAAATGTACTAACTCGTTTTTTCCTCACAGCAGGTCAACTAGTGTGTGGTAGCAACATTACGGTCCCATTGAGTACATTTTTGGAGAGAGGGACATCAGTTGCACCACACGGCGGGAGGAGGGTGCCTAGCACAATACATTTTCTTTCTTCGGTAAGCATTTTTTGTGTTTGATACTTTTGGAATTTTGGTTTCTCATGATGATTTTAAAATGACCTTTTTCATGTTTGAAATGTACTAACTCGTTTTTTCCTCACAGCAGGTCAACTAGTGTGTGGTAGCAACATTACGGTCCCATTGAGTACATTTTTGGAGAGAGGGACATCAGTTGCACCACACGGCGGGAGGAGGGTGCCTAGCACAATACATTTTCTTTCTTCGGTAAGCATTTTTTGTGTTTGATACTTTTGGAATTTTGGTTTCTCATGATGATTTTAAAATGACCTTTTTCATGTTTGAAATGTACTAACTCGTTTTTTCCTCACAGCAGGTCAACTAGTGTGTGGTAGCAACATTACGGTCCCATTGAGTACATTTTTGGAGAGAGGGACATCAGTTGCACCACAGGGCGGGAGGAGGGTGCCTAGCACAATACATTTTCTTTCTTCGGTAATCATTTTTTGTGTTTGATACTTTTGGAATTTTGGTTTCTCATGATGATTTTAAAATGACCTTTTTCATGTTTGAAATGTACTAACTCGTTTTTTCCTCACAGCAGGTCAACTAGTGTGTGGTAGCATTATTACGGTCCCATTGAGTACCTTTTTGGAGAGAGGGACATCAGTTGCACCACACGGCGGGAGGAGGGTGCCTAGCACAATACATTTTCTTTCTTCGGTAAGCATTTTTTGTGTTTGATACTTTTGGAATTTTGGTTTCTCATGATGATTTTAAAATGACCTTTTTCATGTTTGAAATGTACTAACTCGTTTTTTCCTCACAGCAGGTCAACTAGTGTGTGGTAGCAACATTACGGTCCCATTGAGTACATTTTTGGAGAGAGGGTCATCAGTTGCACCACACGGCGGGAGGAGGGTGCCTAGCACAATACATTTTCTTTCTTCGGTAAGCATTTTTTGTGTTTGATACTTTTGGAATTTTGGTTTCTCATGATGATTTTAAAATGACCTTTTTCATGTTTGAAATGTACTAACTCGTTTTTTCCTCACAGCAGGTCAACTAGTGTGTGGTAGCAACATTACGGTCCCATTGAGTACATTTTTGGAGAGAGGGACATCAGTTGCACCACACGGCGGGAGGAGGGTGCCTAGCACAATACATTTTCTTTCTTCGGTAAGCATTTTTTGTGTTTGATACTTTTGGAATTTTGGTTTCTCATGATGATTTTAAAATGACCTTTTTCATGTTTGAAATGTACTAACTCGTTTTTTCCTCACAGCAGGTCAACTAGTGTGTGGTAGCAACATTACGGTCCCATTGAGCACATTTTTGGAGAGAGGGACATCAGTTGCACCACAGGGCGGGAGGAGGGTGCCTAGCACAATACATTTTCTTTCTTCGGTAAGCATTTTTTGTGTTTGATACTTTTGGAATTTTGGTTTCTCATGATGATTTTAATATGACCTTTTTCATGTTTGAAATGTACTAACTCGTTTTTTCCTCACAGCAGGTCAACTAGTGTGTGGTAGCAACATTACGGTCCCATTGAGTACATTTTTGGAGAGAGGGACATCAGTTGCACCACACGGCGGGAGGAGGGTGCCTAGCACAATACATTTTCTTTCTTCGGTAAGCATTTTTTGTGTTTGATACTTTTGGAATTTTGGTTTCTCATGATGATTTTAAAATGACCTTTTTCATGTTTGAAATGTACTAACTCGTTTTTTCCTCACAGCAGGTCAACTAGTGTGTGGTAGCAACATTACGGTCCCATTGAGTACATTTTTGGAGAGAGGGACATCAGTTGCACCACACGGCGGGAGGAGGGTGCCTAGCACAATACATTTTCTTTCTTCGGTAAGCATTTTTTGTGTTTGATACTTTTGGAATTTTGGTTTCTCATGATGATTTTAAAATGACCTTTTTCATGTTTGAAATGTACTAACTCGTTTTTTCCTCACAGCAGGTCAACTAGTGTGTGGTAGCAACATTACGGTCCCATTGAGCACATTTTTGGAGAGAGGGACATCAGTTGCACCACACGGCGGGAGGAGGGTGCCTAGCACAATACATTTTCTTTCTTCGGTAAGCATTTTTTGTGTTTGATACTTTTGGAATTTTGGTTTCTCATGATGATTTTAAAATGACCTTTTTCATGTTTGAAATGTACTAACTCGTTTTTTCCTCACAGCAGGTCAACTAGTGTGTGGTAGCAACATTACGGTCCCATTGAGTACATTTTTGGAGAGAGGGACATCAGTTGCACCACACGGCGGGAGGAGGGTGCCTAGCACAATACATTTTCTTTCTTCGGTAAGCATTTTTTGTGTTTGATACTTTTGGAATTTTGGTTTCTCATGATGATTTTAAAATGACCTTTTTCATGTTTGAAATGTACTAACTCGTTTTTTCCTCACAGCAGGTCAACTAGTGTGTGGTAGCAACATTACGGTCCCATTGAGTACATTTTTGGAGAGAGGGACATCAGTTGCACCACACGGCGGGAGGAGGGTGCCTAGCACAATACATTTTCTTTCTTCGGTAAGCATTTTTTGTGTTTGATACTTTTGGAATTTTGGTTTCTCATGATGATTTTAAAATGACCTTTTTCATGTTTGAAATGTACTAACTCGTTTTTTCCTCACAGCAGGTCAACTAGTGTGTGGTAGCATTATTACGGTCCCATTGAGTACATTTTTGGAGAGAGGGACATCAGTTGCACCACACGGCGGGAGGAGGGTGCCTAGCACAATACATTTTCTTTCTTCGGTAAGCA
Source organism: Schistocerca piceifrons (assembly GCF_021461385.2). Classification (NCBI taxonomy): domain Eukaryota; kingdom Metazoa; phylum Arthropoda; class Insecta; order Orthoptera; family Acrididae; genus Schistocerca; species Schistocerca piceifrons. The sequence continues at coordinate 208,883,449 of NC_060146.1, read as the reverse complement.
TTTTTTGTGTTTGATACTTTTGGAATTTTGGTTTCTCATGATGATTTTAAAATGACCTTTTTCATGTTTGAAATGTACTAACTCGTTTTTTCCTCACAGCTGGTCAACTAGTGTGTGGTAGCAACATTACGGTCCCATTGAGTACATTTTTGGAGAGAGGGTCATCAGTTGCACCACACGGCGGGAGGAGGGTGCCTAGCACAATACATTTTCTTTCTTCGGTAAGCATTTTTTGTGTTTGATACTTTTGGAATTTTGGTTTCTCATGATGATTTTAAAATGACCTTTTTCATGTTTGAAATGTACTAACTCGTTTTTTCCTCACAGCAGGTCAACTAGTGTGTGGTAGCAACATTACGGTCCCATTGAGTACATTTTTGGAGAGAGGGACATCAGTTGCACCACACGGCGGGAGGAGGGTGCCTAGCACAATACATTTTCTTTCTTTGGTAAGCATTTTTTGTGTTTGATACTTTTGGAATTTTGGTTTCTCATGATGATTTTAAAATGACCTTTTTCATGTTTGAAATGTACTAACTCGTTTTTTCCTCACAGCAGGTCAACTAGTGTGTGGTAGCAACATTACGGTCCCATTGAGCACATTTTTGGAGAGAGGGACATCAGTTGCACCACAGGGCGGGAGGAGGGTGCCTAGCACAATACATTTTCTTTCTTCGGTAAACATTTTTTGTGTTTGATACTTTTGGAATTTTGGTTTCTCATGATGATTTTAATATGACCTTCTTCATGTTTGAAATGTACTAACTCGTTTTTTCCTCACAGCAGGTCAACTAGTGTGTGGTAGCAACATTACGGTCCCATTGAGTACATTTTTGGAGAGAGGGACATCAGTTGCACCACACGGCGGGAGGAGGGTGCCTAGCACAATACATTTTCTTTCTTCGGTAAGCATTTTTTGTGTTTGATACTTTTGGAATTTTGGTTTCTCATGATGATTTTAAAATGACCTTTTTCATGTTTGAAATGTACTAACTCGTTTTTTCCTCACAGCAGGTCAACTAGTGTGTGGTAGCAACATTACGGTCCCATTGAGTACATTTTTGGAGAGAGGGACATCAGTTGCACCACACGGCGGGAGGAGGGTGCCTAGCACAATACATTTTCTTTCTTCGGTAAGCATTTTTTGTGTTTGATACTTTTGGAATTTTGGTTTCTCATGATGATTTTAAAATGACCTTTTTCATGTTTGAAATGTACTAACTCGTTTTTTCCTCACAGCAGGTCAACTAGTGTGTGGTAGCAACATTACGGTCCCATTGAGCACATTTTTGGAGAGAGGGACATCAGTTGCACCACACGGCGGGAGGAGGGTGCCTAGCACAATACATTTTCTTTCTTCGGTAAGCATTTTTTGTGTTTGATACTTTTGGAATTTTGGTTTCTCATGATGAATTTAAAATGACCTTTTTCATGTTTGAAATGTACTAACTCGTTTTTTCCTCACAGCAGGTCAACTAGTGTGTGGTAGCAACATTACGGTCCCATTGAGTACATTTTTGGAGAGAGGGACATCAGTTGCACCACACGGCGGGAGGAGGGTGCCTAGCACAATACATTTTCTTTCTTCGGTAAGCATTTTTTGTGTTTGATACTTTTGGAATTTTGGTTTCTCATGATGATTTTAAAATGACCTTTTTCATGTTTGAAATGTACTAACTCGTTTTTTCCTCACAGCAGGTCAACTAGTGTGTGGTAGCAACATTACGGTCCCATTGAGTACATTTTTGGAGAGAGGGACATCAGTTGCACCACACGGCGGGAGGAGGGTGCCTAGCACAATACATTTTCTTTCTTCGGTAAGCATTTTTTGTGTTTGATACTTTTGGAATTTTGGTTTCTCATGATGATTTTAAAATGACCTTTTTCATGTTTGAAATGTACTAACTCGTTTTTTCCTCACAGCAGGTCAACTAGTGTGTGGTAGCATTATTATGGTCCCATTGAGTACATTTTTGGAGAGAGGGACATCAGTTGCACCACAGGGCGGGAGGAGGGTGCCTAGCACAATACATTTTCTTTCTTCGGTAAGCATTTTTTGTGTTTGATACTTTTGGAATTTTGGTTTCTCATGATGATTTTAAAATGACCTTTTTCATGTTTGAAATGTACTAACTCGTTTTTTCCTCACAGCTGGTCAACTATTGTGTGGTAGCAACATTACGGTCCCATTGAGTACATTTTTGGAGAGAGGGTCATCAGTTGCACCACACGGCGGGAGGAGGGTGCCTAGCACAATACATTTTCTTTCTTCGGTAAGCATTTTTTGTGTTTGATACTTTTGGAATTTTGGTTTCTCATGATGATTTTAAAATGACCTTTTTCATGTTTGAAATGTACTAACTCGTTTTTTCCTCACAGCAGGTCAACTAGTGTGTGGTAGCAACATTACGGTCCCATTGAGTACATTTTTGGAGAGAGGGACATCAGTTGCACCACACGGCGGGAGGAGGGTGCCTAGCACAATACATTTTCTTTCTTCGGTAAGCATTTTTTGTGTTTGATACTTTTGGAATTTTGGTTTCTCATGATGATTTTAAAATGACCTTTTTCATGTTTGAAATGTACTAACTCGTTTTTTCCTCACAGCTGGTCAACTAGTGTGTGGTAGCAACATTACGGTCCCATTGAGCACATTTTTGGAGAGAGGGACATCAGTTGCACCACAGGGCGGGAGGAGGGTGCCTAGCACAATACATTTTCTTTCTTCGGTAAGCATTTTTTGTGTTTGATACTTTTGGAATTTTGGTTTCTCATGATGATTTTAAAATGACCTTTTTCATGTTTGAAATGTACTAACTCGTTTTTTCCTCACAGCAGGTCAACTAGTGTGTGGTAGCAACATTACGGTCCCATTGAGTACATTTTTGGAGAGAGGGACATCAGTTGCACCACAGGGCGGGAGGAGGGTGCCTAGCACAATACATTTTCTTTCTTCGGTAAGCATTTTTTGTGTTTGATACTTTTGGAATTTTGGTTTCTCATGATGATTTTAAAATGACCTTTTTCATGTTTGAAATGTACTAACTCGTTTTTTCCTCACAGCAGGTCAACTAGTGTGTGGTAGCAACATTACGGTCACATTGAGTACATTTTTGGAGAGAGGGACATCAGTTGCAACACACGGCGGGAGGAGGGAGCCTAGCACAATACATTTTCTTTCTTTGGTAAGCATTTTTTGTGTTTGATACTTTTGGAATTTTGGTTTCTCATGATGATTTTAAAATGACCTTTTTCATGTTTGAAATGTACTAACTCGTTTTTTCCTCACAGCAGGTCAACTAGTGTGTGGTAGCAACATTACGGTCCCATTGAGTACATTTTTGGAGAGAGGGACATCAGTTGCACCACACGGCGGGAGGAGGGTGCCTAGCACAATACATTTTCTTTCTTCGGTAAGCATTTTTTGTGTTTGATACTTTTGGAATTTTGGTTTCTCATGATAATTTTAAAATGACCTTTTTCATGTTTGAAATGTACTAACTCGTTTTTTCCTCACAGCAGGTCAACTAGTGTGTGGTAGCAACATTACGGTCCCATTGAGTACATTTTTGGAGAGAGGGACATCAGTTGCACCACACGGCGGGAGGAGGGTGCCTAGCACAATACATTTTCTTTCTTCGGTAAGCATTTTTTGTGTTTGATACTTTTGGAATTTTGGTTTCTCATGATGATTTTAAAATGACCTTTTTCATGTTTGAAATGTACTAACTCGTTTTTTCCTCACAGCAGGTCAACTAGTGTGTGGTAGCAACATTACGGTCCCATTGAGTACATTTTTGGAGAGAGGGACATCAGTTGCACCACACGGCGGGAGGAGGGTGCCTAGCACAATACATTTTCTTTCTTCGGTAAGCATTTTTTGTGTTTGATACTTTTGGAATTTTGGTTTCTCATGATGATTTTAAAATGACCTTTTTCATGTTTGAAATGTACTAACTCGTTTTTTCCTCACAGCAGGTCAACTAGTGTGTGGTAGCAACATTACGGTCCCATTGAGTACATTTTTGGAGAGAGGGACATCAGTTGCAACACACGGCGGGAGGAGGGTGCCTAGCACAATACATTTTCTTTCTTCGGTAAGCATTTTTTGTGTTTGATACTTTTGGAATTTTGGTTTCTCATGATGATTTTAAAATGACCTTTATCATGTTTGAAATGTACTAACTCGTTTTTTCCTCACAGCAGGTCAACTAGTGTGTGGTAGCAACATTACGGTCCCATTGAGTACATTTTTGGAGAGAGGGACATCAGTTGCACCACACGGCGGGAGGAGGGTGCCTAGCACAATACATTTTCTTTCTTCGGTAAGCATTTTTTGTGTTTGATACTTTTGGAATTTTGGTTTCTCATGATGATTTTAAAATGACCTTTTTAATGTTTGAAATGTACTAACTCGTTTTTTCCTCACAGCAGGTCAACTAGTGTGTGGTAGCAACATTACGGTCCCATTGAGTACATTTTTGGAGAGAGGGACATCAGTTGCACCACACGGCGGGAGGAGGGTGCCTAGCACAATACATTTTCTTTCTTCAGTAAGCATTTTTTGTGTTTGATACTTTTGGAATTTTGGTTTCTCATGATGATTTTAAAATGACCTTTTTCATGTTTGAAATGTACTATCTCGTTTTTTCCTCACAGCAGGTCAACTAGTGTGTGGTAGCAACATTACGGTCCCATTGAGTACATTTTTGGAGAGAGGGACATCAGTTGCACCACAGGGCGGGAGGAGGGTGCCTAGCACAATACATTTTCTTTCTTTGGTAAGCATTTTTTGTGTTTGATACTTTTGGAATTTTGGTTTCTCATGATGATTTTAAAATGACCTTTTTCATGTTTGAAATGTACTAACTCGTTTTTTCCTCACAGCAGGTCAACTAGTGTGTGGTAGCAACATTACGGTCCCATTGAGTACATTTTTGGAGAGAGGGACAACAGTTGCACCACACGACGGGAGGAGGGTGCCTAGCACAATACATTTTCTTTCTTCGGTAAGCATTTTTTGTGTTTGATACTTTTGGAATTTTGGTTTCTCATGATGATTTTAAAATGACCTTTTTCATGTTTGAAATGTACTAACTCATTTTTTCCTCACAGCAGGTCAACTAGTGTGTGGTAGCAACATTACGGTCCCATTGAGTACATTTTTGGAGAAAGGGACATCAGTTGCACCACAGGGCGGGAGGAGGGTGCCTAGCACAATACATTTTCTTTCTTCGGTAAGCATTTTTTGTGTTTGATACTTTTGGAATTTTGGTTTCTCATGATGATTTTAAAATGACCTTTTTCATGTTTGAAATGTACTAACTCGTTTTTTCCTCACAGCAGGTCAACTAGTGTGTGGTAGCAACATTACGGACCCATTGAGTACATTTTTGGAGAGAGGGACATCAGTTGCACCACACGGCGGGAGGAGGGTGCCTAGCACAATACATTTTCTTTCTTCGGTAAGCATTTTTTGTGTTTGATACTTTTGGAATTTTGGTTTCTCATGATGATTTTAAAATGACCTTTTTCATGTTTGAAATGTACTAACTCGTTTTTTCCTCACAGCAGGTCAACTAGTGTGTGGTAGCAACATTACGGTCTCATTGAGTACATTTTTGGAGAGAGGGACATCAGTTGCACCACAGGGCGGGAGGAGGGTGCCTAGCACAATACATTTTCTTTCTTCGGTAAGCATTTTTTGTGTTTGATACTTTTGGAATTTTGGTTTCTCATGATGATTTTAAAATGACCTTTTTCATGTTTGAAGTGTACTAACTCGTTTTTTCCTCACAGCAGGTCAACTAGTGTGTGGTAGCAACATTACAGTCCCATTGAGTACATTTTTGGAGAGAGGGACATCAGTTGCACCACACGGCGGGAGGAGGGTGCCTAGCACAATACATTTTCTTTCTTCGGTAAGCATTTTTTGTGTTTGATACTTTTGGAATTTTGGTTTCTCATGATGATTTTAAAATGACCTTTTTCATGTTTGAAATGTACTAACTCGTTTTTTCCTCACAGCAGGTCAACTAGTGTGTGGTAGCAACATTACGGTCCCATTGAGTACATTTTTGGAGAGAGGGACATCAGTTGCACCACAGGGCGGGAGGAGGGTGCCTAGCACAATACATTTCCTTTCTTCGGTAAGCATTTTTTGTGTTTGATACTTTTGGAATTTTGTTTTCTCATGATGATTTTAAAATGACCTTTTTCATGTTTGAAATGTACTAACTCGTTTTTTCCTCACAGCAGGTCAACTAGTGTGTGGTAGCAACATTACGGTCCCATTGAGTACATTTTTGGAGAGAGGGACATCAGTTGCACCACACGGCGGGAGGAGGGTGCCTAGCACAATACATTTTCTTTCTTCGGTAAGCATTTTTTGTGTTTGATACTTTTGGAATTTTGGTTTCTCATGATGATTTTAAAATGACCTTTTTCATGTTTGAAATGTACTAACTCGTTTTTTCCTCACAGCAGGTCAACTAGTGTGTGGTAGCAACATTACGGTCCCATTGAGTACATTTTTGGAGAAAGGGACATCAGTTGCACCACACGGCGGGAGGAGGGTGCCTAGCACAATACATTTTCTTTCTTCGGTAAGCATTTTTTGTGTTTGATACTTTTGGAATTTTGGTTTCTCATGATGATTTTAAAATGACCTTTTTCATGTTTGAAATGTACTAACTCGTTTTTTCCTCACAGCAGGTCAACTAGCGTGTGGTAGCAACATTACGGTCCCATTGAGTACATTTTTGGAGAGAGGGACATCAGTTGCACCACAGGGCGGGGGGAGGGTGCCTAGCACAATACACTTTTTCTTCGGTAAGCATTTTTTGTGTTTGATACTTTTGGAATTTTGGTTTCTCATGATGATTTTAAAATGACCTTTTTCATGTTTGAAATGTACTAACTCGTTTTTTCCTCACAGCAGGTCAACTAGTGTGTGGTAGCAGCATTACGGTCCCATTGAGTACATTTTTGGAGAGAGGGACATCAGTTGCACCACACGGCAGGAGGAGGGTGCCTAGCACAATACATTTTCTTTCTTCGGTAAGCATTTTTTGTGTTTGATACTTTTGGAATTTTGGTTTCTCATGATGATTTTAAAATGACCTTTTTCATGTTTGAAATGTACTAACTCGTTTTTTCCTCACAGCAGACCAACTAGTGTGTGGTAGCAACATTACTGTCCCATTGAGTACATTTTTGGAGAGAGGGACATCAGTTGCACCACACGGCGGGAGGAAGGTGCCTAGCACAATACATTTTCTTTCTTCGGTAAGCATTTTTTGTGTTTGATACTTTTGGAATTTTGGTTTCTCATGATGATTTTAAAATGACCTTTTTCATGTTTGAAATGTACTAACTCGTTTTTTCCTCACAGCAGGTCAACTAGTGTGTGGTAGCAACATTACGGTCCCATTGAGTACATTTTTGGAGAGAGGGACATCAGTTGCACCACAGGGCGGGAGGAGGGTGCCTAGCACAATACATTTTCTTTCTTCGGTAACCATTTTTTGTGTTTGATACTTTTGCAATTTTGGTTTCTCATGATGATTTTAAAATGACCTTGTCCATGTTTGAAATGTACTAACTCGTTTCTACCTCACAGCAGGTCAACTAGTGTGTGGTAGCAACATTACGGTCCCATTGAGTACATTTTTGGAGAGAGGGACATCAGTTGCACCACACGGCGGGAGGGGTGTGCCTAGCACAATACATTTTCTTTCTTCGGTAAGCATTTTTTGTGTTTGATACTTTTGGAATTTTGGTTTCTCATGATGATTTTAAAATGACCTTTTTCATGTTTGAAATGTACTAACTCGTTTTTTCCTCACAGCAGGTCAACTAGTGTGTGGTAGCAACATTATGGTCCCATTGAGTACATTTTTGGAGAGAGGGACATCAGTTGCACCACACGGCGGGAGGAGGGTGCCTAGCACAATACATTTTCTTTCTTCGGTAAGCATTTTTTGTGTTTGATACTTTTGGAATTTTGGTTTCTCATGATGATTTTAAAATGACCTTTTTCATGTTTGAAATATACTAACTCGTTTTTTCCTCACAGCAGGTCAACTAGTGTGTGGTAGCATTATTACGGTCCCATTGAGTACATTTTTGGAGAGAGGGACATCAGTTGCACCACAGGGCGGGAGGAGGGTGCCTAGCACAATACATTTTCTTTCTTCGGTAAGCATTTTTTGTGTTTGATACTTTTGGAATTTTGGTTTCTCATGATAATTTTAAAATGACCTTTTTCATGTTTGAAATGTACTAACTCGTTTTTTCCTCACAGCAGGTCAACTAGTGTGTGGTAGCAACATTACGGTCCCATTGAGTACATTTTTGGAGAGAGGGACATCAGTTGCACCACACGGCGGGGGAGGGTGCCTAGCACAATACATTTTCTTTCTTCGGTAAGCATTTTTTGTGTTTGATACTTTTGGAATTTTGGTTTCTCATGATAATTTTAAAATGACCTTTTTCATGTTTGAAATGTACTAACTCGTTTTTTCCTCACAGCAGGTCAACTAGTGTGTGGTAGCAACATTACGGTCCCATTGAGTACATTTTTGGAGAGAGGGACATCAGTTGCACCACACGGCGGGAGGAGGGTGCCTAGCACAATACATTTTCTTTCTTCGGTAAGCATTTTTTGTGTTTGATACTTTTGGAATTTTGGTTTCTCATGATGATTTTAAAATGACCTTTGTCATGTTTGAAATGTACTAACTCCTTTTTTCCTCACAGCAGGTCAACTAGCGTGTGGTAGCAACATTACGGTCCAATTGAGTACATTTTTGGAGAGAGGGACATCAGTTGCACCACAGGGCGGGAGGAGGGTGCCTAGCACAATACATTTTCTTTCTAAGGTAAGCATTTTTTGTGTTTGATACTTTTGGAATTTTGGTTTCTCATGATGATTTTAAAATGACCTTTTTCATGTTTGAAATGTACTAACTCGTTTTTTCCTCACAGCAGGTCAACTAGTGTGTGGTAGCAACATTACGGTCCCATTGAGTACATTTTTAGAGAGAGGGACATCAGTTGCACCACAGGGCGGGAGGAGGGTGCCTAGCACAATACATTTTCTTTCTTCGGTAAGCATTTTTTGTGTTTGATACTTTTGGAATTTTGGTTTCTCATGATGATTTTAAAATGACCTTTTTCATGTTTGAAATGTACTAACTCGTTTTTTCCTCACAGCAGGTCAACTAGTGTGTGGTAGCAACATTACGGTCCCATTGAGTACATTTTTGGAGAGAGGGACATCAGTTGCACCACACGGCGGGAGGAGGGTGCCTAGCACAATACATTTCCTTTCTTCGGTAAGCATTTTTTTTGTTTGATACTTTTGGAATTTTGGTTTCTCATGATGATTTTAAAATGACCTTTTTCATGTTTGAAATGTACTAACTCGTTTTTTCCTCACAGCAGGTCAACTAGTGTGTGGTAGCAACATTACGGTCCCATTGAGTACATTTTTGGAGAGAGGGACATCAGTTGCACCACAGGGCGGGAGGAGGGTGCCTAGCACAATACATTTTCTTTCTTCGGTAAGCATTTTTTGTGTTTGATACTTTTGGAATTTTGGTTTCTCATGATGATTTTAAAATGACCTTTTTCATGTTTGAAATGTACTAACTCGTTTTTTCCTCACAGCAGGTCAACTAGTGTGTGGTAGAAACATTACGGTCCCATTGAGTACATTTTTGGAGAGAGGGACATCAGTTGCACCACACGGCGGGAGGAGGGTGCCTAGCACAATACATTTTCTTTCTTCAGTAAGCATTTTTTGTGTTTGATACTTTTGGAATTTTGGTTTCTCATGATGATTTTAAAATGACCTTTTTCATGTTTGAAATGTACTAACTCGTTTTTTCCTCACAGCAGGTCAACTAGTGTGTGGTAGCAACATTACGGTCCCATTGAGTACATTTTTGGAGAGAGGGACATCAGTTGCACCACAGGGCGGGAGGAGGGTGCCTAGCACAATACATTTTCTTTCTTCGGTAAGCATTTTTTGTGTTTGATACTTTTGGAATTTTGGTTTCTCATGATGATTTTAAAATGACCTTTTTCATGTTTGAAATGTACTAACTCGTTTTTTCCTCACAGCAGGTCAACTAGTGTGTGGTAGCAGCATTACGGTCCCATTGAGTACATTTTTGGAGAGAGGGACATCAGTTGCACCACACGGCGGGAGGAGGGTGCCTAGCACAATACATTTTCTTTCTTCGGTAAGCATTTTTTGTGTTTGATACTTTTGGAATTTTGGTTTCTCATGATGATTTTAAAATGACCTTTTTCATGTTTGAAATGTACTAACTCGTTTTTTCCTCACAGCAGGTCAACTAGTGTGTGGTAGCAACATTACGGTCCCATTGAGTACATTTTTGGAGAAAGGGACATCAGTTGCACCACAGGGCGGGAGGAGGGTGCCTAGCACAATACATTTTCTTTCTTCGGTAAGCATTTTTTGTGTTTGATACTTTTGGAATTTTGGTTTCTCATGATGATTTTAAAATGACCTTTTTCATGTTTGAAATGTACTAACTCGTTTTTTCCTCACAGCAGGTCAACTAGTGTGTGGTAGCAACATTACGGACCCATTGAGTACACTTTTGGAGAGAGGGACATCAGTTGCACCACACGGCGGGAGGAGGGTGCCTAGCACAATACATTTTCTTTCTTCGGTAAGCATTTTTTGTGTTTGATACTTTTGGAATTTTGGTTTCTCATGATGATTTTAAAATGACCTTTTTCATGTTTGAAATGTACTAACTCGTTTTTTCCTCACAGCAGGTCAACTAGTGTGTGGTGGCAACATTACGGTCCCATTGAGTACATTTTTGGAGAGAGGGACATCAGTTGCACCACAGGGCGGGAGGAGGGTGCCTAGCACAATACATTTTCTTTCTTCGGTAAGCATTTTTTGTGTTTGATACTTTTGGAATTTTGGTTTCTCATGATGATTTTAAAATGACCTTTTTCATGTTTGAAATGTACTAACTCGTTTTTTCCTCACAGCAGGTCAACTAGTGTGTGGTAGCAACATTACGGTCCCATTGAGTACATTTTTGGAGAGAGGGACATCAGTTGCACCACAGGGCGGGAGGAGGGTGCCTAGCACAATACATTTTCTTTCTTCGGTAAGCATTTTTTGTGTTTGATACTTTTGGAATTTTGGTTTCTCATGATGATTTTAAAATGACCTTTTTCATGTTTGAAATGTACTAACTCGTTTTTTCCTCACAGCAGGTCAACTAGTGTGTGGTAGCAACATTACGGTCCCATTGAGTACATTTTTGGAGAGAGGGACATCAGTTGCACCACACGGCGGGAGGAGGGTGCCTAGCACAATACATTTTCTTTCTTCGGAAAGCATTTTTTGTGTTTGATACTTTTGGAATTTTGGTTTCTCATGATGATTTTAAAATGACCTTTTTCATGTTTGAAATGTACTAACTCGTTTTTTCCTCACAGCAGGTCAACTAGTGTGTGTTAGCAACATTACGGTCCCATTGAGTACACTTTTGGAGAGAGGGACATCAGTTGCACCACAGGGCGGGAGGAGGGTGCCTAGCACAATACATTTTCTTTCTTCGGTAAGCATTTTTTGTGTTTGATACTTTTGGAATTTTGGTTTCTTATGATGATTTTAAAATGACCTTTTTCATGTTTGAAATGTACTAACTCGTTTTTTCCTCACAGCAGGTCAACTAGTGTGTGGTAGCAACATTACGGTCCCATTGAGTACATTTTTGGAGAGAGGGACATCAGTTGCACCACACGGCGGGAGGAGGGTGCCTAGCACAATACATTTTCTTTCTTCGGTAAGCATTTTTTGTGTTTGATACTTTTGGAATTTTGGTTTCTCATGATGATTTTAAAATGACCTTTTTCATGTTTGAAATGTACTAACTCGTTTTTTCCTCACAGCAGGTCAACTAGTGTGTGGTAGCAACATTACGGTCCCATTGAGTACATTTTTGGAGAGAGGGACATCAGTTGCACCACAGGGCGGGAGGAGGGTGCCTAGCACAATACATTTTCCTTCTTCGGTAAGCATTTTTTGTGTTTGATACTTTTGGAATTTCGGTTTCTCATGATGATTTTAAAATGACCTTTTTCATGTTTGAAATGTACTAACTCGTTTTTTCCTCACAGCAGGTCAACTAGTGTGTGGTAGCAACATTACGGTCCCATTGAGTACATTTTTGGAGAGAGGGGCATCAGTTGCACCACACGGCAGGAGGAGGGTGCCTAGCACAATACATTTTCTTTCTTCGGTAAGCATTTTTTGTGTTTGATACTTTTGGAATTTTGGTTTCTCATGATGATTTTAAAATGACCTTTTTCATGTTTGAAATGTACTAACTCGTTTTTTCCTCACAGCAGACCAACTAGTGTGTGGTAGCAACATTACGGTCCCATTGAGTACATTTTTGGAGAGAGGGACATCAGTTGCACCACACGGCGGGAGGAGGGTGCCTAGCACAATACATTTTCTTTCTTCGGTAAGCATTTTTTGTGTTTGATACTTTTGGAATTTTGGTTTCTCATGATGATTTTAAAATGACCTTTTTCATGTTTGAAATGTACTAACTCGTTTTTTCCTCACAGCAGGTCAACTAGTGTGTGGTAGCAACATTACGGTCCCATTGAGTACATTTTTGGAGAGAGGGACATCAGTTGCACCACACGGCGGGAGGAGGGTGCCTAGCACAATACATTTTCTTTCTTCGGTAAGCATTTTTTGTGTTTGATACTTTTGGAATTTTGGTTTCTCATGATGATTTTAAAATGACCTTTTTCATGTTTGAAATGTACTAACTCATTTTTTCCTCACAGCAGGTCAACTAGTGTGTGGTAGCAACATTACGGTCCCATTGAGTACATTTTTGGAGAGAGGGACATCAGTTGCACCACACGGCGGGAGGAGGGTGCCTAGCACAATACATTTTCTTTCTTCGGTAAGCATTTTTTGTGTTTGATACTTTTGGAATTTTGGTTTCTCATGATGATTTTAAAATGACCTTTTTCATGTTTGAAATGTACTAACTCGTTTTTTCCTCACAGCAGGTCAACTAGTGTGTGGTAGCAACATTACGGTCCCATTGAGTACATTTTTGGAGAGAGGGACATCAGTTGCACCACACGGCGGGAGGAGGGTGCCTAGCACAATACATTTTCTTTCTTCGGTAAGCATTTTTTGTGTTTGATACTTTTGGAATTTTGGTTTCTCATGATGATTTTAAAATGACCTTTTTCATGTTTGAAATGTACTAACTCGTTTTTTCCTCACAGCAGGTCAACTAGTGTGTGGTAGCAACATTACGGTCCCATTGAGTACATTTTTGGAGAGAGGGACGTCAGTTGCACCACACGGCGGGAGGAGGGTGCCTAGCACAATACATTTTCTTTCTTCGGTAAGCATTTTTTGTGTTTGATACTTTTGGAATTTTGGTTTCTCATGATGATTTTAAAATGACCTTTTTCATGTTTGAAATGTACTAACTCGTTTTTTCCTCACAGCAGGTCAACTAGTGTGTGGTAGCAACATTACGGTCCCATTGAGTACATTTTTGGAGAAAGGGACATCAGTTGCACCACAGGGCGGGAGGAGGGTGCCTAGAACAATACATTTTCTTTCTTCGGTAAGCATTTTTTGTGTTTGATACTTTTGGAATTTTGGTTTCTCATGATGATTTTAAAATGACCTTTTTCATGTTTGAAATGTACTAACTCGTTTTTTCCTCACAGCAGGTCAACTTATGTGTGGTAGCAACATTACGGTCCCATTGAGTACATTTGTGGAGAAAGGGACATCAGTTGCACCACAGGGCTGGAGGAGGGTGCCTAGCACAATACATTTTCTTTCTTCGGTAAGCATTTTTTGTGTTTGATACTTTTGGAATTTTGGTTTCTCATGATGATTTTAAAATGACCTTTTTCATGTTTGAAATGTACTAACTCGTTTTTTCCTCACAGCAGGTCAACTAGTGTGTGGTAGCAACATTACGGTCCCATTGAGTACATTTTTGGAGAAAGGGACATCAGTTGCACCACAGGGCGGGAGGAGGGTGCCTAGCACAATACATTTTCTTTCTTCGGTAAGCATTTTTTGTGTTTGATACTTTTGGAATTTTGGTTTCTCATGATGATTTGAAAATGACCTTTTTCATGTTTGAAATGTACTAACTCGTTTTTTCCTCACAGCAGGTCAACTAGTGTGTGGTAGCAACATTACGGTCCCATTGAGTACATTTTTGGAGAAAGGGACATCAGTTGCACCACAGGGCGGGAGGAGGGTGCCTAGCACAATACATTTTCTTTCTTCGGTAAGCATTTTTTGTGTTTGATACTTTTGGAATTTTGGTTTCTCATGATGATTTGAAAATGACCTTTTTCATGTTTGAAATGTACTAACTCGTTTTTTCCTCACAGCAGGTCAACTAGTGTGTGGTAGCAACATTACGGTCCCATTGAGTACATTTTTGGAGAAAGGGACATCAGTTGCACCACAGGGCGGGAGGAGGGTGCCTAGCACAATACATTTTCTTTCTTCGGTAAGCATTTTTTGTGTTTGATACTTTTGGAATTTTGGTTTCTCATGATGATTTTAAAATGACCTTTTTCATGTTTGAAATGTACCAACTCGTTTTTTCCTCACAGCAGGTCAACTAGTGTGTGGTAGCAACTTTACGGTCCCATTGAGTACATTTTTGGAAAGAGGGACATCAGTTGCACCACACGGCGGGAGGAGGGTGCCTAGCACAATACATTTTCTTTCTTCGGTAAGCATTTTTTGTGTTTGATACTTTTGGAATTTTGGTTTCTCATGATGATTTTAAAATGACCTTTTTCATGTTTGAAATGTACTAACTCGTTTTTTCCTCACAGCAGGTCAACTAGTGTGTGGTAGCAACATTACGGTCCCATTGAGTACATTTTTGGAGAAAGGGACATCAGTTGCACCACAGGGCGGGAGGAGGGTGCCTAGCACAATACATTTTCTTTCTTCGGTAAGCATTTTTTGTGTTTGATACTTTTGGAATTTTGGTTTCTCATGATGATTTTAAAATGACCTTTTTCATGTTTGAAATGTACTAACTCGTTTTTTCCTCACAGCAGGTCAACTAGTGTGTGGTAGCAACATTACGGTCCCATTGAGTACATTTTTGGAGAAAGGGATATCAGTTGCACCACAGGGCGGGAGGAGGGTGCCTAGCACAATACATTTTCTTTCTTCGGTAAGCATTTTTTGTGTTTGATACTTTTGGAATTTTGGTTTCTCATGATGATTTTAAAATGACCTTTTTCATGTTTGAAATGTACTAACTCGTTTTTTCCTCACAGCAGGTCAACTAGTGTGTGGTAGCAACATTACGGTCCCATTGAGTAAATTTTTGGAGAAAGGGACATCAGTTGCACCACAGGGCGGGAGGAGGGTGCCTAGCACAATACATTTTCTTTCTTCGGTAAGCATTTTTTGTGTTTGATACTTTTGGAATTTTGGTTTCTCATGATGATTTTAAAATGACCTTTTTCATGTTTGAAATGTACTAACTCGTTTTTTCCTCACAGCAGGTCAACTAGTGTGTGGTAGCAACATTACGGTCCCATTGAGTACATTTTTGGAGAAAGGGACATCAGTTGCACCACAGGGCGGGAGGAGGGTGCCTAGCACAATACATTTTCTTTCTTCGGTAAGCATTTTTTGTGTTTGATACTTTTGGAATTTTGGTTTCTCATGATGATTTAAAAATGACCTTTTTCATGTTTGAAATGTACTAACTCGTTTTTTCCTCACAGCAGGTCAACTAGTGTGTGGTAGCAACATTACGGTCCCATTGAGTACATTTTTGGAGAAAGGGACATCAGTTGCACCACAGGGCGGGAGGAGGGTGCCTAGCACAATACATTTTCTTTCTTCGGTAAGCATTTTTTGTGTTTAATACTTTTGGAATTTTGGTTTCTCATGATGATTTTAAAATGACCTTATTCATGTTTGAAATGTACTAACTTATTTTTTCCTCACAGCAGGTCAACTAGTGTGTGGTAGCAACATTACGGTCCCATTGAGTACATTTTTGGAGAAAGGGACATCAGTTGCACCACAGGGCGGGAGGAGGGTGCCTAGCACAATACATTTTCTTTCTTCGGTAAGCATTTTTTGTGTTTAATACTTTTGGAATTCTGGTTTCTCATGATGATTTTAAAATGACCTTATTCATGTTTGAAATGTACTAACTTATTTTTTCCTCACAGCAGGTCAACTAGTGTGTGGTAGCAACATTACGGTCCCATTGAGTACATTTTTGGAGAGAGGGACATCAGTTGCACCACAGGGCGGGAGGAGGGTGCCTAGCACAATACATTTTCTTTCTTCGGTAAGCATTTTTTGTGTTTGATACTTTTGGAATTTTGGTTTCTCATGATGATTTTAAAATGACCTTTTTCATGTTTGAAATGTACTAACTCGTTTTTTCCTCACAGCAGGTCAACTAGTGTGTGGTAGCAACATTACGTTCCCATTGAGTACATTTTTGGAGAGAGCGACATCAGTTGCACCACACGGCGGGAGGAGGGTGCCTAGCACAATACATTTTCTTTCTTCGGTAAGCATTTTTTGTGTTTGATACTTTCGGAATTTTGGTTTCTCATGATGATTTTAAAATGACCTTTTTCATGTTTGAAATGTACTAACTCGTTTTTTCCTCACAGCAGGTCAACTAGTGTGTGGTAGCAACATTACGGTCCCATTGAGTACATTTTTGGAGAAAGGGACATCAGTTGCACCACAGGGCGGGAGGAGGGTGCCTAGCACAATACATTTTCTTTCTTCGGTAAGCATTTTTTGTGTTTGATACTTTTGGAATTTTGGTTACTCATGATGATTTTAAAATGACCTTTTTCATGTTTGAAATGTACTAACTCGTTTTTTCCTCACAGCAGGTCAACTAGTGTGTGGTAGCAACATTACGGTCCCATTGAGTACATTTTTGGAGGCAGGGACATCAGTTGCACCACACGGTGGGAGGAGGGTGCCTAGCACAATACATTTTCTTTCTTCGGTAAGCATTTTTTGTGTTTGATACTTTTGGAATTTTGGTTTCTCATGATGATTTTAAAATGACCTTTCTCATGTTTGAAATGTACTAACTCGTTTTTTCCTCACAGCAGGTCAACTAGTGTGTGGTAGCAACATTACGGTCCCATTGAGTACATTTTTGGAGAGAGGGACATCAGTTGCACCACACGGCGGGAGGAGGGTGCCTAGCACAATACATTTTCTTTCTTCGGTAAGCATTTTTTGTGTTTGATACTTTTGGAATTTTGGTTTCTCATGATGAATTTAAAATGACCTTTTTTCATGTTTGAAATGTACTAACTCGTATTTTCCTCACAGCAGGTCAACTAGTGTGTGGTAGCAACATTACGGTCCCATTGAGTACATTTTTGGAGAAAGGGACATCAGTTGCACCACACGGCGGGAGGAGGGTGCCTAGCACAATACATTTTCTTTCTTCGGTAAGCATTTTTTGTGTTTGATACTTTTGGAATTTTGGTTTCTCATGATGATTTTAAAATGACCTTTTTCATGTTTGAAATGTACTAACTCGTATTTTCCTCACGGCAGGTCAACTAGTGTGTGGTAGCAACATTACGGTCCCATTGAGTAGATTTTTGGAGAGAGGGACATCAGTTGCACCACACGGCCGGAGGAGAGTGCCTAGCACAATACATTTTCTTTCTTCGTTAAGCATTTTTTGTGTTTGATACTTTTGGAATTTTGGTTTCTCATGATGATTTTAAAATGACCTTTTTCATGTTTGAAATGTACTAACTCGTTTTTTCCTCACAGCAGGTCAACTAGTGTGTGGTAGCAACATTACGGTCCCATTGAGTACATTTTTGGAGAAAGGGACATCAGTTGCACCACAGGGCTGGAGGAGGGTGCCTAGCACAATACATTTTCTTTCTTCGGTAAGCATTTTTTGTGTTTGATACTTTTGGAATTTTGGTTTCTCATGATGATTTTAAAATGACCTTTTTCATGTTTGAAATGTACTAACTCGTTTTATCCTCACAGCAGGTCAACTAGTGTGTGGTAGCAACATTACGGTCCCATTGAGTACATTTTTGGAGAAAGGGACATCAGTTGCACCACACGGCGGGAGGAGGGTGCCTAGCACAATACATTTTCTTTCTTCGGTAAGCATTTTTTGTGTTTGATACTTTTGGAATTTTGGTTTCTCATGATGATTTTAAAATGACCTTTTTCATGTTTGAAATGTACTAACTCGTTTTTTCCTCACAGCAGGTCAACTAGTGTGTGGTAGCAACATTACGGTCCCATTGAGTACATTTTTGGAGAGAGGGACATCAGTTGCACCACAGGGCGGGAGGAGGGTGCCTAGCACAATACATTTTCATTCTTCGGTAAGCATTATTTGTGTTTGATACTTTTGGAATTTTGGTTTCTCATGATGATTTTAAAATGACCTTTTTCATGTTTGAAATGTACTAACTCGTTTTTTCCTCACAGCAGGTCAACTAGTGTGTGGTAGCAACATTACGGTCCCATTGAGTACATTTTTGGAGAGAGGGACATCAGTTGCAACACACGGTGGGAGGAGGGTGCCTAGCACAATACATTTTCCTTCTTCGGTAAGCATTTTTTGTGTTTGATACTTTTGGAATTTTGGTTTCTCATGATGATTTTAAAATGACCTTTTTCATGTTTGAAATGTACTAACTCGTTTTTTCCTCACAGCAGGTCAACTAGTGTGTGGTAGCAACATTACGGTCCCATTGAGTACATTTTTGGAGAGATGGACATCAGTTGCACCACAGGGCGGGAGGAGGGTGCCTAGCACAATACATTTTCTTTCTTCGGTAAGCATTTTTTGTGTTTGATACTTTTGGAATTTTGGTTTCTCATGATGATTTTAAAATGACCTTTTTCATGTTTGAAATGTACTAACTCGTTTTTTCCTCACAGCAGGTCAACTAGTGTGTGGTAGCAACATTACGGTCCCATTGAGTACATTTTTGGAGAGAGGGACATCAGTTGCACCACAGGGCGGGAGGAGGGTGCCTAGCACAATACATTTTCTTTCTTCGGTAAGCATTTTTTGTGTTTGATACTTTTGGAATTTTGGTTTCTCATGATGATTTTAAAATGACCTTTTTCATGTTTGAAATGTACTAACTCGTTTTTTCCTCACAGCAGGTCAACTAGTGTGTGGTAGCAACATTACGGTCCCATTGAGTACATTTTTGGAGAGAGGGACATCAGTTGCACCACAGGGCGGGAGGAGGGTGTCTAGCACAATACATTTTCTTTCTTCGGTAAGCATTTTTTGTGTTTGATACTTTTGGAATTTTGGTTTCTCATGATGATTTTAAAATGACCTTTTTCATGTTTGAAATGTACTAACTCGTTTTTTCCTCACAGCAGGTCAACTAGTGTGTGGTAGCAACATTACGGTCCCATTGAGTACATTTTTGGAGAGAGGTACATCAGTTGCACCACACGGCGGGAGGAGGGTGCCTAGCACAATACATTTTCTTTCTTCGGTAAGCATTTTTTGTGTTTGATACTTTTGGAATTTTGGTTTCTCATGATGATTTTAAAATGACCTTTTTCATGTTTGAAATGTACTAACTCGTTTTTTCCTCACAGCAGGTCAACTAGTGTGTGGTAGCAACATTACGGTCCCATTGAGTACATTTTAGGAGAGAGGGACATCAGTTGCACCACAGGGCGGGAGGAGGGTGCCTAGCACAATACATTTTCTTTCTTCGGTAAGCATTTTTTGTGTTTGATACTTTTAGAATTTTGGTTTCTCATGATGATTTTAAAATGACCTTTTTCATGTTTGAAATGTACTAACTCGTTTTTTCCTCACAGCAGGTCAACTAGTGTGTGGTAGCAACATTACGGTCCCATTGAGTACATTTTTGGAGAGAGGGACATCAGTTGCACCACAGGGCGGGAGGAGGGTGCCTAGCACAATACATTTTCTTTCTACGGTAAGCATTTTTGTGTTTGATACTTTTGGAATTTTGGTTTCTCATGATGATTTTAAAATGACCTTTTTCATGTTTGAAATGTACTAACTCGTTTTTTCCTCACAGCAGGTCAACTAGTGTGTGGTAGCAACATTACGGTCCCATTGAGTACATTTTTGGAGAGAGGGACATCAGTTGCACCACACGGCGGCAGGAGGGTGCCTAGCACAATACATTTTCTTTCTTCGGTAAGCATTTTTTGTGTTTGATACTTTTGGAATTTTGGTTTCTCATGATGATTTTAAAATGACCTTTTTCATGTTTGAAATTTACTAACTCGTTTTTTCCTCACAGCAGGTCAACTAGTGTGTGGTAGCAACATTACGGTCCCATTGAGTACATTTTTGGAGAGAGGGACATCAGTTGCACCACAGGGCGGGAGGAGGGTGCCTAGCACAATACATTTTCTTTCTTCGGTAAGCATTTTTTGTGTTTGATACTTTTGGAATTTTGGTTTCTCATGATGATTTTAAAATGACCTTTTTCATGTTTGAAATGTACTAACTCGTTTTTTCCTCACAGCAGGTCAACTAGTGTGTGGTAGCAACATTACGGTCCCATTGAGTACATTTTTGGAGAGAGGGTCATCAGTTGCACCACACGGCGGGAGGAGGGTGCCTAGCACAATACATTTTCTTTCTTCGGTAAGCATTTTTTGTGTTTGATACTTTTGGAATTTTGGTTTCTCATGATGATTTTAAAATGACCTTTTTCATGTTTGAAATGTACTAACTCGTTTTTTCCTCACAGCAGGTCAACTAGTGTGTGGTAGCAACATTACGGTCCCATTGAGTACATTTTTGGAGAGAGGGACATCAGTTGCAACACACGGCGGGAGGAGGGTGCCTAGCACAATACATTTTCTTTCTACGGTAAGCATTTTTGTGTTTGATACTTTTGGAATTTTGGTTTCTCATGATGATTTTAAAATGACCTTTTTCATGTTTGAAATGTACTAACTCGTTTTTTCCTCACAGCAGGTCAACTAGTGTGTGGTAGCAACATTACGGTCCCATTGAGTACATTTTTGGAGAGAGGGGCATCAGTTGCACCACAGGGCGGGAGGAGGGTGCCTAGCACAATACATTTTCTTTCTTCGGTAAGCATTTTTTGTGTTTGATACTTTTGGAATTTTGGTTTCTCATGATGATTTTAAAATGACCTTTTTCATGTTTGAAATGTACCAACTCGTTTTTTCCTCACAGCAGGTCAACTAGTGTGTGGTAGCAACATTACGGTCCCATTGAGTACATTTTTGGAGAAAGGAACATCAGTTGCACCACACGGCGGGAGGAGGGTGCCTAGCACAATACTTTTTATTTCTTCGGTAAGCATTTTTTGTGTTTGATACTTTTGGAATTTTGGTTTCTCATGATGATTTTAAAATGACCTTTTTCATGTTTGAAATGTACTAACTCGTTTTTTCCTCACAGCAGGTCAACTAGTGTGTGGTAGCAACATTACGGTCCCATTGAGTACATTTTTGGAGAAAGGAACATCAGTTGCACCACACGGCGGGAGGAGGGTGCCTAGCACAATACATTTTCTTTCTTCGGTAAGCATTTTTTGTGTTTGATACTTTTGGAACTTTGGTTTCTCATGATGATTTTAAAATGACCTTTTTCATGTTTGAAATGTACTAACTCGTTTTTTCCTCACAGCAGGTCAACTAGTGTGTGGTAGCAACATTACGGTCCCATTGAGTACATTTTTGGAGAGAGGGACATCAGTTGCACCACAGGGCGGGAGGAGGGTGCCTAGCACAATACATTTTCTTTCTTCGGTAAGCATTTTTTGTGTTTGATACTTTTGGAATTTTGGTTTCTCATGATGATTTTAAAATGACCTTTTTCATGTTTGAAATGTACTAACTCGTTTTTTCCTCACAGCAGGTCAACTAGTGTGTGGTAGCAACATTACGGTCCCATTGAGTACATTTTTGGAGAAAGGGACATCAGTTGCACCACACGGCGGGAGGAGGGTGCCTAGCACAATACATTTTCTTTCTTCGGTAAGCATTTTTTGTGTTTGATACTTTTGGAATTTTGGTTTCTCATGATGATTTTAAAATGACCTTTTTCATGTTTGAAATGTACTAACTCGTTTTTTCCTCACAGCAGGTCAACTAGTGTGTGGTAGCAACATTACGGTCCCATTGAGTACATTTTTGGAGAGAGGGACATCAGTTGCACCACAGGGCGGGAGGAGGGTGCCTAGCACAATACATTTTCTTTCTTCGGTAAGCATTTTTTGTGTTTGATACTTTTGGAATTTTGGTTTCTCATGATGATTTTAAAATGACCTTTTTCATGTTTGAAATGTACTAACTCGTTTTTTCCTCACAGCAGGTCAACTAGTGTGTGGTAGCAACATTACGGTCCCATTGAGTACATTTTTGGAGAGAGGGACATCAGTTGCACCACAGGGCGGGAGGAGGGTGCCTAGCACAATACATTTTCTTTCTTCGGTAAGCATTTTTTGTGTTTGATACTTTTGGAATTTTGGTTTCTCATGATGATTTTAAAATGACCTTTTTCATGTTTGAAATGTACTAACTCGTTTTTTCCTCACAGCAGGTCAACTAGTGTGTGGTAGCAACATTACGGTCCCATTGAGTACATTTTTGGAGAAAGGGACATCAGTTGCACCACACGGCGGGAGGAGGGTGCCTAGCACAATACATTTTCTTTCTTCGGTAAGCATTTTTTGTGTTTGATACTTTTGGAATTTTGGTTTCTCATGATGATTTTAAAATGACCTTTTTCATGTTTGAAATGTACTAACTCGTTTTTTCCTCACAGCAGGTCAACTAGTGTGTGGTAGCAACATTACGGTCCCATTGAGTACATTTTTGGAGAGAGGGACATCAGTTGCACCACAGGGCGGGAGGAGGGTGCCTAGCACAATACATTTTCTTTCTTCGGTAAGCATTTTTTGTGTTTGATACTTTTGGAATTTTGGTTTCTCATGATGATTTTAAAATGACCTTTTTCATGTTTGAAATGTACTAACTCGTTTTTTCCTCACAGCAGGTCAACTTGTGTGTGGTTGCAACACTATGGTCCCATTTAGTACATTTTTGGTGAGAGGGACATCAGTTGCACCACAGGGCGGGAGGTGGGTGCGGAGCACGATACATTTTCTATCTTCGGTAAGCATTTTTTGGTGTTTCATACTTTTGGAATTTTGGTTTTTCATGTTGATTTTAAAATGACCTTTTTCATGTTTGAAATGTACTAACTCGTTTTTTCCTCACAGCAGGTCAACTAGTGTGTGGTTGCAACATTACGGTCCCATTGAGTACATTTTTGGAGAAAGGGACATCAGTTGCACCAGAGGCGGGAGGAGGGTGCCTAGCACAATACATTTTCTTTCTTCGGTAAGCATTTTTTGTGTTTGATACTTTTGGAATTTTGGTTTTTCATGATGATTTTAAAATGACCTTTTTCATCTTTGAATTGTACTAACTCGTTTTTTCCTCACAGCAGATCAACTTGCGTGTGGTTGCAATGTTACGCTCCCATTGAGTTCATTTTTGGAGAAAGGGACATCTGTTGCACCACAGGGCAGGGAGGAGGAAGCTTATCATACTGCCAACATTAGGAGGAGAACAGTCAGTCAAATTCTGTGTCTACTGGCTGCTCATGTTTTTTAAAGCAGGTTGCTGTAAATGCCCAGTGGATCTGTTTCCCGTGATACCCATTCTAAACAAACTCGGAATGGAAAAGACCAAGCTCTGCTTATACTTATAGTTGCGAATGTTGACATCTATTAGACAGTAAAATATGATGGTTAAAGATGTCCTCTGTGTATTCCGATGTACACTGAAATGAGCTTTGAAAAACAAATTAATAATTGGCCACCTTCTCTTGCCTCAATAGCTGCTAAGAAGTTTCAGCTAGTCAATAGCTGCTATGAAATTTCACAGGTGACGGAGGTGACGTCATTACGTCCATTAGAGGATTCTGTCGTTTGCTGAGAATGATGTGAAATTACTGTGCCTTGTGATTTTCTGTGCAGGGTGGATTTCCTGAGTAAGTTCTATGCTGGTGCAGGATATTCATTCCTACCGTTCTCATTCAAGGCAATCCTGGATTCTGCATTTCAAGCACCGCAGGATTAGAAATGGCAATGAAACCTGTCTTCCTGGCTGTGCACTACTTCTAGTTGCTGAGGTTGACGGTCTCTTCTCGTTATGTAGTACTTGTAGATTATTGTAAATGAATTACCTGTAGAAATTAGAACATCTCATTATAAACTTTCCAAAGTTTTCCGTCATGACCATTTTTTGTGTAAAGATAAATACCAAAACTTTGGTTGCAATTTGAGAAACTAATGGTGATTGTAAATGGTGTCTGTGCTAAATTAATTGTACTGGGCAATAACTACAATCTGATGTTTTGTTAACATTTCACAGTATTAGAATTCCTGTTCAATTGGTGGCAGACTTTGCACATAATACACATTCAGAAAAGTAATGCCAGTCAGCAAATACCCGGAGTCAGCGTTTTTCCCGGAGTTGGCGTTTTTCCGGAGTCGGCGTTTTTCCCGGAGTCGGCGTTTTTCTCGGAGTCGGCGTTTGAAATTCGACATATTGGTATAGTTCGATATACACCAAATGTGTTAGAAAACCGGGATATCAATACATTTCGAGATATCGATGTTCTTCGAGATATCGATTTATTTCAGATGTCGAGTTATTTCGATACATCGGTTAGTTTCGGTGTATCGATTCATTTCCATACATCGATTTATATCGGTATGTCGATTTATACCGAGATATCGATATATTTAGGGAAATGTATTTATTTAGGGATATTGGCATATTTCGAGATATCGATATTTAGAGGCGTTTACATGTTTCGAGATATTGATGTATTTCGAGATATCGATATATTTCGGGACGTCGATGCATTCCGAGATATCGAATCATTCCGGGATTTCTATGTATTTCGAGAATTCAATATATTGCTATATATCGATATATTTCGTGATATCGATTTACTTCGAGATATCGTTTTATGCTGATATATCCATATTTTTCGAGTTATCAGAATAAAACAATATCGATTTATTTCGAGATGTCGTTTTATTACGGGATATCGCTATATTTCGAAATGTCGGTATATTTCGAAGTATCGATTATTTCGAAATATCGACACATTTCGAGAGATCAACTTATTTCGAGATATTGATTTATTTCGAGGTGTCGATTCATTTCGATTTGTCGATTTATTTCGAGGCATCCAAAATTTTCGTGTTGTCGATTTATTTCGTGATGTCGACTTATGTCGAGATATTGATTTATATCGAGCTGTCGATTTATGTCGAGATATCGATGTATTTAGAGACTTCGATTTATTTCGAAATGTCGGTTTATTTCGAGATGTCTATTTATTTCGAGATGTCGATATGGTTCGGCATTTCGATTTAATTCGAAATGTCGGTATGTTTCGTGATATCGGTATATTTCGAGATATCGGTATTTTTCGAGTAATCGATTTATTTCGATGTCGTTTTATTATGGGGTATCGATATATTTCGGGATAGCGATTTGTATTTCGATACTGCACACAGCACAGCCAGTGATTTTTATACAGAGCGCTACGTGGCGTTGCCAATAAGAAAACATAAACATCCTAATTACATAGCCCCCATGCTCCCTGTAAAAAATTTTACGAATTGTTTTGGGCACTGGCCAGTCAAGATTTGAAAAAATTTTTTCATAATTACAGTAAGAAAGATATAAAATGCACACACTTATTAATACAATGTTGCTCAAAAGCTAAAATTTTCTCACAGTCCATAAAGACAGTCCTGATCATTCATCATAATAGTAATTACAAGCAGATTCAGTCGAAGTTTTGAAGGATATTGGTAGGTAGGTCATCACAGAGTAGACCCACTGTAGTCCTGGTAGAGATTACGGTATTGGTGGGCCACCAGAGGTGCAGACCCACAGCAGTCCTTGTAGAAATAATGGTATTGGTGGGTCATCAAAGATGCAGACCCACTGTAGTCCTTGTAGAGATGGCCAGCAGCCATCTGTCGCGACTGTGCAGGTGCACAATCACCATCGAAGAGTCTTGCAGAGAATATAGCAAGTCCATAACTACCACTTATGCACTCACAAAGTTTGTGGAATTGTCCTTAGAACCATCAATGTTGTTATCCAGTCCCTTGCTGAATTATTAACACACGTGCAAACACTAACAGTCCCTACTTCTCACATATTGTCCATATACTATGACCAACACAAATGTGTGCAGTGAAATGGGACTTACAAGTTAATAATATATACGATGAGCTGGTGTCAATTACAATTTTATAGCATAAGAATACAATTACAAAGGTACAAAATACATCATTAAAGATCATAACAATACAGTTAACATTTGTAGGACAAGCTTTACAAAAGAATCGAAATAACATATACATCAGCGTTACAGGAATTATGACATGAGTACATACATAAAAGATCAGAATAACTTTCGAAAGATCAACTTCACACGTGAGCAACAAAACAGAATAAATAATGTCTCAATATCTTTACAAAGTAAATAACATATTATCAGAAAAATTCTACAACGTAACTCTCATCAGATAAACACATAAAGACAGGAAGAACACAAATACACAAGGGTACATAAACACATAGCAGAATAACACAGGAGAGAGATACAGGAAATCCCCCCTCCTGAATGAAATTTTGGTTGTGATGACAGGCCGATGGGTAGTGTAGCCCGAGATCTAAGTTAGATTGTAAGGAGGTAATTTGACTGAGAGTTGTTTAAGCCAACGATTATGAATGTCGAGTAAACGTTGTGCGAGCAGATTGCCCTGTAGCGTAGCCTAGTGTTTCCGTCCGCGCCATATTTAACACATTTTCTTTAGCTGTGTACAAAAGTCGCACAACAGCCACGAAAACTACGTTTCTGGTGGGGGGGAGGGGAGAGTCCACTATGTAACTTTCACTACAATTTTTAGTAACCGCCGAAACTAGCCGAAATAGTATCGTAATTTTAACTATATTTCCGTTTGTGGGAAAATAGTGGTTCTCCTCTTTCGGCAGCAACTGTAATATGTAGGCGACTTATTAGTGTTTTTTTTCTTTTTTTTGACTCTGAATCATGATCTCAATAGACGCAGAGTTTTTTTTTTTTTACGTTACTTGATTCCTGGTCTAAAGTAAACAATGGAACGGTCAATTCTTTGAAGTGCGGCGTGTGTCTGCAATGTTCGTAAGGCCAAGTTTGTATATATTCGGTGTCTGTTTTTTTATATTTTTTTTTGCCATATACTGTATAATTAAGGCGAGGAGGATAATGTCCAAGGAGCAATGCGTTAGCAGTCTATGGAGAAATTGAGAATTTGGATCTGATGAACGGCATGCTCGGGCAGTTCGTGCAATTAGGTTGACCACTGCGTAATTCGGACACAGTGATCATGACCTCTCCCTAGTAACCAGGGGACTCGGGTGCTAATCCTGGTCTGTAACAAATTTTCAACAGTGCCCATTGACTAAAGTCAGTGCTCATTGTCAGCTAATTTCATTGTTTCGGTGTTCAATTGTATTTTGTTCACGATACGCCGTTTAACTTTTTCATGGATAACAGCTTTGGAAAGCGTACAGGCTGTACAGGTTATATTGATATTCGCTCGTCGTTAGTCCAAGGCAAGTATAGCGATTTTTAAACACAGTTGTAGTGCATATTAAGCCTACATTCGTATTTGTGTCCTGTGTTTCTTTACCAAGCACTTCTTCGTAGGTAATTTCCCTACTGTGGTATTTTAAGTATTTATAGCCTGCAGGCTAGGATGAAATATGAAACACATGTCCGAAGTTTCTGTTGATGCTGCAGATACTGTTTTATCCGTACTACGGGCACAAACTCTTCATCTAATACAGGACATAATTTGTCTCGAGATTTAGCAATTTTTCGTAATATAGGCCTAGCTTCGACATACTTTTCTCTAATTCTTGTTTGGATTTAATCTTAAAACACACTAACTCTTCCACCAATTATTCGATGTATGGTTTCATCCCTTTCGTAGCCTACAGTTCCTAAACGGTCGATAATATTAATAATTCCCTTTCTCACTTTTCATTTCTGTAGAATCTCCTGTTTATGGTTATTGCTAACCTGTTTCACGTTCTCACTTTTATTATTTTTATTTTTCTAGTTTTGTGACTGGTAGCCAAATTTTCTTTGAATTCGGTTTTTAATTCTGTAATAGTAACAGTTAAAGGTCAAGTGAAGATTGCGATCTATTTGAGGAGAGTGGTTCGGAGATCTTTTATATTAGACGAACACAAGTCACGGAGATCCGTATCTATGTAAAATTACTTCAAGTGTAATGTAGCCCATTCTCTTGTCATGATTTCGGCTGTATCGTAGCGCATTGTCTCGGTTAGGGTGGAGATTTTGGTTGAGAGTTGCCGAAGTCAACGAAAGTGATTACGCAGTCAAGACTGTGCTAACAGAACGATCTGTAACGTAGTCCAAAATATTCTTCCGATCCTTTTAAAATCTCTTTTAATTAAAAATAACTGAAGCTGCAAGATAGAGTCACAAAAACTGTGTTACGTAATAGAGAAATCCCAGACTATTGTGGTGTATGTTGTTTACGTACACTAATTTTTTGTCAGTGAATATATATTTTTTACTCATTTGCTGGATTCCAGTTTTCCGCTTTTTGCGGCGAAAAACCCTTTCCTGCGAAGGGCCCATTAGCTTGTCGGTTATATTCGTGACTTTCTCGACGGTCAGTAATTTCATGGTAGTCTATCCACCGGCGTCATTGTTAGCATCGAATATAGATTTAAGTATTTGTTGTTTGTTGTTTGTTGTGGTCTTCAGTCCTGAGACTGGTTTGATGCAGCTCTCCATGCTACTCTATCCTGTGCAAGCTTCTTCATCTCCCAGTACCTAGTGCAACCTACATCCTTCTGAATCTGCTTAGTGTATTCATCTCTTGGTCTCCCCCTATGATTTTTACCCTCCACGCTGCCCTCCAATACTAAATTGGTGATCCCTTGATGCCTCAGAACATGTCCTACCAACCGATCCCTTCTTCTGGTCAAGTTGTGCCACAAACTTCTCTTCTCTCCAATCCTATTCAATACTTCCTCATTAGTTATGTGATCTACCCATCTAATCTTCAGCATTCTTCTGTAGCACCACATTTCAAAAGCTTCTATTCTCTTCTTGTCCAAGCTATTTACCGTCCATGTTTCACTTCCATACATGGCTACACTCCATACAAATACTTTCAGAAATAACTTCCTGACACTTAAATCTATACTCGATGTTAACAAATTTCTCTTCTTCAGAAACGCTTTCCTTGCCATTGCCAGTCTACATTTTATATCCTCTCTACTTCGTCCATCATCAGTTAATTTGCTCCCCAAATAGCAAAACTCCTTTACTACTTTAAGTGTCTCATTTCCTAATCTAATACCCTCAGCATCACCCGACTTAACTCGACTACATTCCATTATCCTCGTTTTGCTTTTGTTGATGTTCATCTTATATCCTCCCTTCAAGACACCATCCATTCCGTTCAACTGCTCTTCTAAGTCCTTTGCTGTCTCTGACAGAATTACAATGTCATCGGCGAACCTCAAAGTTTTTATTTCTTCTCCATGGATTTTAATACCTACTCCAAATTTTTCTTTTGTTTCCTTTACTGCTTGCTCAATATAGAGATTGAATAACATCGGGGAGAGGCTACAACCCTGTCTTACTCCCTTCCCAACCACTGCTTCCCTTTCATGTCCCTCAACTCTTATAACTGCCATCTGGTTTCTGTACAAGTTGTAAATAGCCTTTCGCTCCTTGTATTTTACCCCTGCCACCTTTAGAATTTGAAAGAGAGTATTCCAGTCAACATTGTCAAAAGCTTTCTCTAAGTCTACAAATGCTAGAAACGTAGGTTTGCCTTTCCTTAATCTTTCTTCTAAGATAAGTCGTAAGGTCAGTATTGCCTCACGTGTTCCAGTATTTCTACGGAATCCAAACTGATCTTCCCCGAGGTCAGCTTCTACTAGTTTTTCCATTCGTCTGTAAAGAATTCGTGTTAGTACTTTGCAGCTGTGGCTTATTAAACTGATTGTTCGGTAATTTTCACATCTGTCAACACCTGCTTTCTTTGGGATTGGAATTATTATATTCTTCTTGAAGTCTGAGGGTATTTCGCCTGTTTCATACATCTTGCTCACCAGATGGTAGAGTTTTGTCAGGACTGGCTCTCCCAAGGCCGTCAGTAGTTCCAATGGAATGTTGTCAACTCTGGGGGCCTTGTTTCGACTCAGGTCGTTCAGTGCTCTGTCAAACTCATCACGCAGTATCGTATCTCCCATTTCATCTTCATCTACATCCTCTTCCATTTCCATAATATTGTCCTCAAGTGCATCGCCCTTGTATAGACCCTCTATATACTCCTTCCACCTTTCTGCTTTCCCTTCTTTGCTTAGAACTGGGTTTCCATCTGAGCTCTTGATGTTCATACATGTGTTTCTCTTATCTCCAAAGGTCTCTTTAATTTTCCTGTAGGCGGTATCTATCTTACCCCTAGTGAGATAACCCTCTACATCCTTACACTTGTCCTCTAGCCATCCCTGCTTAGCCATTTTGCACTTCCTGTCGATATCATTTTTGAGACGTTTGTATTCCTTTTTGCCTGCTTCATTTACTGCATTTTTATATTTTCTCCTTTCATCAATTAAATTCAATATTTCTTCTGTTACCCAAGGATTTCTACTAACCCTCTTCTTTTTACCTACTTGATCGTCTGCTGCCTTCACTACTTCATCCCTCAGAGCTACCCATTCTTCTTCTACTGTATTTCTTTTCCCCCATTCCTTTCAATTGTTCCCTTATGCTCTCCCTGAAACTCTGTACAACCTCCGGTTCTTTCAGTTTATCCAGGTCCCATCTCCTTAAATTCCCACTTTTTTCCAGTTTCTTCAGTTTTAATCTACAGGTCATAACCAATGGATTGTGGTCAGAGTCCACATCTGCCCCTGGAAATGTCTTACAATTTAAAACCTGGTTCCTAAATCTCTGTCTTACCATTATATAATCTATCTGATACCTTTTAGTATCTCCAGGGTTCTTCCATGTATACAACCTTTTATCATGATTCTTAAACCAAGTGTTAGCTATGATTAAGTTGTGCTCTGTGCAAAATTCTATCAGGTGGCTTCCTCTTTCATTTCTTAGCCTCAATCCATATTCACCTACTACGTTTCCTTCTCTCCCTTTTCCTACACTCGAATTCCAGTCACCCATGACTATTAAATTTTCGTCTCCCTTCACTATCTGAATAATTTCTTTTATTTCATCATACATTTCTTCAATTTCTTCGTCATCTGCAGAGCTAGTTGGCATATAAACTTGTACTACTGTAGTAGGTGTGGGCTTCGTATCTATCTTGGCCACAATAATGCGTTCACTATGCTGTTTGTAGTAGCTTACCCGCATTCCTATTTTCCTATTCATTATTAAACCTACTCCTGCATTACCCCTATTTGACTTTGTGTTTATAACCCTGTAGTCACCTGACCAGAAGTCTTGTTCCTCCTGGCACCAAACTTCACTAATTCCCACAATATCTAACTTTAACCTATCCATTTCCCTTTTTAAATTTTCTAACCTACCTGCCCGATTAAGGGATCTGACATTCCACACTCCGATCCGTAAAACGCCAGTTTTCTTTCTCCTGATAACGACATCCTCTTGAGTAGTCCCCGCCCGGAGATCCGAATGGGGGACTATTTTACCTCCGGAATATTTTACCCAAGAGGACGCCATCATCATTTAATCATACAGTAAAGCTGCATGCCCTCGGGAAAAATTACGGCCGTAGTTTCCCCTTGCTTTCAGCCGTTCGCAGTACCAGCACAGCAAGGCCGTTTTGGTTATCGTTACAAGGCCAGATCAGTCAATCATCCAGACTGTTGCCCTTGAAACTACTGAAAAGGCTGCTGCTCCTCTTCAGGAACCACACGTTTGTCTGGCCTCTCAACAGATACCCCTCGGTTGTGGTTGTACCTACGGTACGGCTATCTGTATCGCTGAGGCACGCAAGCCTCCCCACCAACGGCAAGGTCCATGGTTTTAAGTATTAGGAAGTCTAATATGAAGCTAAAGCATGAGTATGTCTAATGATGAATAAGAAAAATAGGATTGCGGGTTAGCTACTACAAGCAGCATAGTGAACGCGTTATTGTGGCCAAGATAGACACGAAGCCCAAGCCCACCACAGTAGTACAAGTAGTCCGCAGATGACGAAGAAATTGATGAAATGTGCGATAAGATAAAAGAAATTATTCAGATAGTGAAGGGAGATGAAAATTTAATAGTAATGGGTGACTGGAATTCGATAGTAGAAAAAGGAAGAAAAGGTAGCGTAGTAGGTGAATATGGAATGGGGGTAAGAAATGAAAGAGGAAGCCGCCTGGTAGGTTTTTGTCCAGAGCACAACTTAATCATAGCTAACACTTGGTCCAAGAATCATGAAAGAAGGTTGTAAACGTGGAAGAGACCTGGAGATACTAAAAGGTATCAGATAGATTATATAAT
The DNA here is from genome assembly GCF_021461385.2 of Schistocerca piceifrons. Taxonomy (NCBI): domain Eukaryota; kingdom Metazoa; phylum Arthropoda; class Insecta; order Orthoptera; family Acrididae; genus Schistocerca; species Schistocerca piceifrons. The sequence goes on along the minus strand of NC_060146.1, from coordinate 208,850,768 downwards.
GGTAAGACAGAGATTTAGGAACCAGGTATTAATTTGTAAGACATTTCCAGGGGAAAATGTGGACTCTGACCACCATATATTGGTTATGAACTGTAGATTAAACATTAAATGTTTACTTTATTTATGCTTACTTTACTATGGATATCTGCAGCCCTCTGCTGCTAGAGCCCTCCGATTTTGCGTAACATAGCGGTGTGTGACGTGACTATGTTTGTGGGTGAGAAAGAGCTCACAAAACTAAAAGCACGAATTCGAAGACTTCGTCCGCATGTCGAGCACACTCTCCTTAAGCATGGCAGTGCCAAACTACACACGAGCGCTGCGGCGTCTGCAGCAATCCGACGTCCTTGGTTCCATGCCGTCGATCATCCTACACACAGTCTCGATTTTCGTCTTTGTGCAAAACTAAGAAAACCTTCGAGCACTTCAATTGTTTCAAGCGGTGCTAGCACAGGTAAGGTTGTGGCTCTGTTAACATAGTCAAACAATATACTGTGACGGTATCAACAAAATAGTATCTAGTTGGGGAAATTGTGCTGGTTTCCAGAGTGAGTGTGTTGAGAAATAAATTTATAGACGTTAAGAATACAGATGTAGAATGTTAATGAAGTTTGTTTTATTTAAAAAGCGTTGAGAGTTTTCACATAAAACATCTGTCGACATTACTTTTCAGTACGTCCTCGTACAGTGGAAGTCTGAGAAAATACGTACATTGATCAAAATAAGTGTTGACATGAATGCTTTTAACAGAACTAGGTTCAAAAAATTTTAACTCTATGGCAGTTGCAGATTAATTTTATTTGTAGCTAGCGCGATTATATGAGTGGAGGAGTATTAGATTTAATGGTGAGCATTTATGTAATTTTTAAGCATTGTCTGTATTGTCATTCTTCCTCTCTAAGAGCCTCGTCCTCCAATAACACTGCCAGTCGGTAGCATGATCTGTTGTCCGTCCATAGTTTTTCAGAATATTGATTCAGTGCTGAACCCAAACTGCTGGGTTGAGTTATTTAGCCAGGATAATCCTATGCGTCGTGGATCACATATGCCATTAATCTTTCAAAAAAAAATGGTTCAAATGGCTCTGAGCACTATGGGACTTAACATCTGAGGTCATCAGTCCCCAACAACTTAGAACTACTTAAACCTAACCTAAGGACATCACACACATCCATGCCCCAGGCAGGATTCGAACCTGCGACCGTAGCGGTCGCGCGGTTCCAGACTGAAGCGCCTAGAACCGCTCGTCCACACTGGCCGGCCATTAATGTTTCCTTGAATTATTATTTTCAACAGGTTTTATTTATTGTTGCGGAATTGCGCTACCAAAACAATCGAGTTTTGCTCTCTGGATGCTGTTGAGAATTTATGCGTCTTTGTACCGCCATATTTTTGACTATATCTGTCGATGGTGATGTGGCGTAACAAGACAGCTACGCCACACTGAAGTAGCCGAAAGGCACGCGTAATCTCACGTAGGCTAGATAGAGGTCTGAAACAGGATACGTAATGAATAGTAGCAAGAAAAGTACGTAGCTGCTATAATACTTAACTTTTAATCCATCCTTTGTATACAGCATTCCTTGATGATACAAGTGAGACTCTATCTTAAAATGGTTAATGGCGCCTTGCTAGGTCGTAGCCATTGACTTTGCTGAAGGCTATTCTAACTATCTGCTCGGCTAATGAGCGATGCTTCGTCCGTGTAGTCGCTAGCAAAGTCGTCCGTACAACTGGGGCGAGTGCTAGTCCGTATCTCGAGACCTGCCTTGTGGTGGCGCTCGGTCTGCGATCACACAGTGGCGACACGCGGGTCCGACATGTACTAATGGACCGCGGCCGATTTAAGCTACAACCTAGCAAGTGTGGTGTCTGGCGGTGACACCACAGATGGTATTCTTAATATTTTTCGATACCATCGCATTTGAAATGCCTGGCGGTGACACCACATTCCTCCCCCGCAAATCGGCGAACGGTCGTGTTATAAGGCTTCCGCCCGCCGTGGGGAGGACCCCATGTTGACGTATGCGATGAGGTGGGGAGCCTAACAACAGGCGAGGCTGTGCCACCCGCACTCGGCCATTCGGTCCGAGGGGAGCTAGGAAACGCCTGAAAACCTAGTCCAGGGTGCACGTCAACATGCGGTGTATGCGCCCGTAAAGAGACAGGAGGGGCCGAAGGGTCGACCTCCATTGCGTCGGGGTATCCGACGCGCGATGACGTCATGTGGTCCGGAGCGGGCAAGAGTTCCATGGCGGAGGACGGCTGGTCACGGGAAGCGATCGGCGGTGCGTGACCCAGGGAGGCGCTTGACGGCTGCAGCGAAGCGTCGAATGCGGGCGGCGCCGGCGGGAGAACAGGCGGCGGCGGCGGCGGCTGCGGCGGCGCGTCGCCATGGGGCAAAATGGAAGGCATCGTCGGTAACACCTGGGGATGAGGCGAGCCAGTAGATGGGTCCCCAGGGCGCCGACCGGACGGCACCGTCGCTGAAAGCAGACGGGGAGCGGCAGAACCCGTGCGACGACAGAGGCGCAGCTGATTGAGATGCCGACGCACCTCACCAGAGGCCCCCAAAACCAGATACATCGCGCGGCCGAGGCAGTGAAGAATGCGCCCTGCGAGCCAACGCCGTGAACCTCGATAGTTGCGATAGAATACAACGTCGCCTGGAGCAAAAGCAGAAGTCTGCCGCTGCACAGGAACCTGATGCGGCGGGTGCAGCAAAGACATCAAGGTTCGATGAGGACGACCGTGGAGCAACTCAGCCGGCGAGCGACCATCTCGGGGCTGAGAGCGATACGATGACAAAAAGAGCAACAACGCGTCCTCCCGAGAATGCGACTCTTTCAACTTTAACGTCCGTGACTTGAAAGTCCGGACCAATCATTCAGCGGCACCGTTTGCCTGAGGCGAAAACGGCGCGGATGTCAGATGTTGAATACCATTGGCCTGGCAGAATGACTGAAATTCTGCGGACATGAACTGTGGGCCATTGTCGGAAACAATAGTCTGCGGAAGACCTTCAATGCAAAAGATAGCAGACAACGCTTGGATGGTGGCAGAGGACGTCGTGGAAGACATCCGGACAACAAAAGGAAAATTACTGAAGGCATCTACCAGAACCAACCATCGAGCATTCCAGAATGGACCAGCAAAATCGATGTGCAAGCGTTGCGAAGGGGAAGTGGCTTTTGGCCATACAAAGACTTTCCGCGGCGGTGCGGAGTGTTGTTCAGCACACGCCATGCAAGAAGAACACATATTTGTAATCGCAGCATCGATTCCGAACCAAGTACAGTGCTGACGAGCAAGTTGTTTCGTTTGCACTATACCCCAATGTCCTTGGTGAAGAAGCCGTAAAACAGAGGACTGCAACGAACGTGGGACCACGACTCTGGACTGATCATTATCAGAACGCAACAACAAAACACCACGTCGAACAAAAAGTCTCTCCTTGTGAGCAAAAAATCGGCGAACCAACGGATCCTCGATCCGAGACTTTGACAAAGGCCATTGCGTAGCAACAAAACGCAAAACAGTAGCAAGGACAGGGTCAGCAGCTGTGGCTGTAGCTACACGACGAAAATCAATCGGAAACGATTCGACCACATCATCAGTTTCCGAATCAATGAACATGCAAGCAAGTTCGGAAGAATCGAATGCTTTATCCTCAGCAACAGGCAAACGGGACAACGCATCGGCGTTTCCGTGCTTAGCAGTGGACCGATACAAGATATCATAGCGGTACTGCGAGAGGAAAATAGACCAGCGAATGAATTTCTGCGCTGTACGCGGAGGTACAGGCTTGTTCGGATCAAAAAGCGACGTCAATGGTTTGTGGTCTGTGATGATGGTAAAGTGACGACCATACAAGAAATCATGGAACTTTGTAACACCAAACACGAGAGCCAAAGCTTCTTTCTCTATCTGTGAATAATTTCTTTGCGCAGATGAGAGCAATTTGGACGCAAAGGCAATAGGGCGATCATGCGAGCCAACTTTGTGCACAAGCACAGCACCGATCCCGAAATCCAATGCATCTACCATCAACAAAAGGGGTTTCTGGGGATCGAATGGCGTAAGGCAAGTATTAGAAAGCAACGCCGATTTCAACTGGCGAAAGGCGCGTTCGCATTCCGTCGTCCAGACGAACGGAACACCCTTACGGCGTAAGCTATGAAGCGGAGCTGAAATGGAAGAGGCATTGCGCAGAAAGCGATGATAATAGTTAATTTTACCCAACACACTCTGTAGCTGTTTCACAGTCTGTGGCGAAGGCAAATCTTGTATGGCACGGAGGTGCTCTGGACTTGGATGTATGCCTTGGGCATTGATGACATGTCCCAGGTATGGTAAGTCACGAGTAAAAAACACACATTTGTCCTTCCGCAAGCGAAGACCATTTTGTCGCAATACCTGAAATAATGTTCGTAGGTGTGCTAAATGCTCGTCGGCCGTCTTTCCGGAGATCACAATATCGTCCAGATAGTTCGCAGCAGTAGGGACCGACGCGCAAACAGTTTGTAAATATTGCTGAAACAATGCAGGGGCGGATGCACACCCGAATGGCAGTCTTTTGAAGCGGTACGAACCAAGATGCGTGTTAACCACCAAGACGCGCTGGGATTCGGTGTCCACTGGGATTTGCAAGTACGCATCTGCTAGGTCCAACTTGGAAAAGTATGTACCCGGGCACAGTTTATCAGAAAGATCTTCCGGGCGGGGTAAGGGAAAAGTTGCAATCACGAGTTGTGGATTCACTGTTGCCTTGAAGTCCACACAAAGTCTCAGTTTTTTGGAAGGTTTTGGCAAATTACTAAGGGTGAGGCCCAGAGAGAAGGTTGCACACGGACAATTACACCCTGTGATTCTAAATCGTGTAATGTTCTTGCGACCTCACCACGTAATGCGTGGGGAACATTGCGCGCTCGGAAAAATTTCGGTTGCGCGTTTACTTTCAGTTCCAAATGTGCTTCATAGTTCTGAGCGCAACCTAAGCCCAGTGCAAAAATGTCTGCAAATTCTTCACACAGACGAGAAACACTGTCTGAAGGCACAGTCTGATTCACTGATAGGACCTGATTTACTATAGACATATTAAACAATTGAAATAAATCTAAACCAAACAAGTTCACTGCAGTAGAAGAACGAAGAACGTAAAATGACACAAGTTTTGTTTGTCCCTTGTATGTTGCAAGAAGAGTGCACTGTCCTAACACAGGGATCTGCTGTCCTGAATATGTAGTGAACTTAACAGTTGCGGCACGCAACGGAGGTTTGCCCAGTTGTTTGTATGTGTCGTGATTGAGCAATGAAACTGCAGCTCCGGTATCGAGCTGGAATGGGATCACTTTGCCATGAAAGTCCAAATCTACAAAAAGTTTATTGTCCTGCTGACGACAAGAGCGATTGTCTTGTGCAATTTGAACTGATACAGGTACAGCATCACTTGCTAATTGACGTGATTTCCGGCGACGTCGACGCACACTATATGTGGGACGAACACAGTCACAGTTAGAGACAGTGGCACTGGACGAAGCGGAATTAGCTACATGAATGTCCATGGGCGAAGGTTCACGAGCCTGAGTATTCTTGGTTCGATTCCGGCGCGAAGCAAAGGGCCTGGAATGGTTGTGATTGTCTGATCTGAGCTTTTTCCGGCAAACACTTTGAACATGTCCTTTCTTATTACAGTAAAAGCAAATAGCTTGGTGTGACGGACAATTTTCACGCGAATGTCTAGTAGCACACCGCGGGCATGATTTCACTGCATTTGTGTGCTGGCGCGGTACACCTGGTTTAGAGCGTGGTGGCAGCTGTGTGGACGTGCGCGAGGGCAGTGTACCGGGCCGCGCAGCGCGCCCGGCGGGCCGGTTAATGTTACACACGGCTGGCGAAGTTGGAAATGAGTCCTGAGCAAAGTCAAGCGTGTCTTGTCTATCTAATATGTCTATCACCTGCTGAAGGGAGGGATTGACGAGTTTCAAAATCTGTTCCCGTATGCGAACATCAGAAACGTTCTGTGCTATTGCATCACGTACCATAGTATCTGAATAAGGGAGTCCACATTCACACTCAAAAGCACAATCCCTTGTAAGGCCTTGCAATGTTGCAACCCACTCCCTATTAGTTTGACCGGCCGTACGTTTTGTACGAAAGAACGTATACCTTTTTGCAACGACATTGACTGTTTCTTTGAAATAGGCGTCCAATGCCGACAAAATTTCTTCGTAGGACAGAGTTGCTACGTCGCGTCGGGGAAACAATTTCACTATCACACGGTAGGTGGACACACCGACATAGGATAATAAGTGAGGCTGCCGCTCATTACCTTGAATTCTGTAGGCGGCGAGATGAAATCCAAATTGGCGTGACCACTCAGTCCATGTCTCTTGTGCCGCGTCAAAACTGCGAAACGGCGGTGCAACTGCATGTTGTGGCTGCGGTAGCGGTGAAGCAGCGGCTGCCGCATCGGTTTGAATGGCACGTTGACCCTGGACGAGCTGTCCAAGGGCATCCAATAACGCCTGCGTCTGCTGATTCTGCAAGCGATAAAATTCGGACAGTACATCTGGCGAAGCCATGACACAAGTAAATGTAAGGAATTAGAAAGAACAAGACCCTTTCCGTTGACTCGTCGCCAACTGTTGTGGCGTAACAAGACAGCTACGCCACACTGAAGTAGCCGAAAGGCACGCGTAATCTCATGTAGGCTAGATAGAGGTCTGAAACAGGATACGTAATGAATGGTAGCAAGAAAAGTACGTAGCTGCTATAATACTTAACTTTTAATCCATCCTTTGTATACAGCATTCCTTGATGATACAAGTGAGACTCTATCTTAAAATGGTTAATGGCGCCTTGCTAGGTCGTAGCCATTGACTTAGCTGAAGGCTATTCTAACTATCTGCTCGGCTAATGAGCGATGCTTCGTCCGTGTAGTCGCTAGCAATGTCGTCCGTACAACTGGGGCGAGTGCTAGTCCGTATCTCGAGACCTGCCTTGTGGTGGCGCTCGGTCTGCGATCCTGACAGTGGCGACACGCGGGTCCGACATGTACTAATGGACCGCGGCCGATTTAAGCTACAACCTAGCAAGTGTGGTGTCTGGCGGTGACACCACAGATGGTATTCTTAATATTTTTCGATACCATCGCATTTGAAATGCCTAATACAGTCCACGATTCAGCTCCACAGAGTAGGACACCGAATGTGTAACATCAAAGTAGTCGAGTGCGAATCCTAATGACTGGTCTGTTGGTTCTCAGCAGTCGCCGCGGACTAAATGACTGCCGGGGACTTGGTGCATTGGCTACAAGTTTTCTAGTCATTCTGGAGATTTTCCTTTGGACTAAGTACAAGGTCGTTCTTCGTTGGTTAGATCGTGCAGGTTTCAGACCGTTGATGTTACTATGGCTACACTATTAAATGTGTGTCCACCACCATATCAGTAGATATAATGAAACGGCGGCCATCTTTCGTTATGACTTACAAGGAGATTTCTCCAGCGGTAGGATCGACTTTTTGAAACCATCTATACGGTTATGTAAGTTAAGCACTCAAGTATCACACACTGCAGCCTTTCATCCTGGTGGGTCGACATTTGCGAGGAACTGATGAGAAAAGAAATTCGGAATTTTGTGTGAGACTCTATAGCATGAAGAAAGTCGAATGACATAAGTTGGTTGTGAGGGTAATGGAAAGGATACTAGGTTCACATGCATGAGGTTGTGGGTTCGAATCTCACCAGAGAAAAAAATTTATTTTAGGTCTTTATCGAAGTGACATTGATAATCATTTTCATTCAATTGATGTAAATATATTTTTTTTTATTTCCACTCCTCGGTCACGTGATTCAATAGTGATATGAACTTCTTCATTTGGTCTAATTTTTCTTCTTATCATCCCTTCTCCACTGGAAATATTTGTTCGTGAACTTTTACTTATCTTCATGTATCAATTCCGATTTAATTTCTCCTGTTTTTATGAGCCTGTATTTTCGTCTACGTTATTGCGTTCATTATATCGATTTCTCACTTTGCTTGAATTTTATTTTACTTATAAAACCTTCTCTAATTTAAATCTTCATCTACACTATTATTTCCATAGTGCACAAAGAATTTAGGTTATGTTTTAAATATTTGTATGTCGATTACCATGCAAAAAAGGCACGTCTTGTAATGAAAACTACATTTTTCACACTAATGCACAGTCAATATAAATAGATTATTTCGTCTTTTGTTTTTTAATTAATATATCGGAGTTTTGAAATAATTGAATAGTCAAACAGATAGGAATAATAAAATACACATTCACGTGTCTGGATACTTTTGACCGGATAGTATATTTAAGAATGTTAGCAGTGGCCAGAAATTCGGATATTTGGCTTTCCGCTTAAGGCTGGTGCGGGGCGGGTTAAGATACCGCTAGAAATAGAGACATCTGACAGCATTAGAGGAAAATGTCCATCAAAGTAGCTGTGTTGCGCTCTCTACCTACAGTTGTTCTCTTGGGCGCCAGAGCAGCCGTAGCCATGACGCCCCTGGGTTTTATACTGCGGACACCGTAGTCGCGCCTGATGAGCTCTCAGAAATTATGAAATGTTTTCGCAGATTTCAATTATGATGGGACAACAACTGTACAATATTCCGTAAACATGCAGGATGTTCCGAAATCCCCGTTACAAACTCCTGTAATGCACCGTTTCCTCGCTACAGCCATTTGAAAACATGTTGGCAACGCGACCACTTGTACAAGTAAGTTATTCGGTGTGACCCAGTACCAATACCACTCATTAAAAGGAAACTCAATAAGTTTTGAGAAACACTGTTCTTTACGCCCTTCTCCAACTCGGGTGCGCTGCGTCTCTTTGAAGCACTGCCGTCACCCCTGCTGACGGTGAACGCACCATTGTCTCAAAGTCGTTGCGCAGTTGTGCCGAAAAGCGTATGCGATGAAGTCGGACGCTGTGGAGAACGAGCTTGATAAAGGCGACGAGCTTCCCCATACAGAGGGATCATGTCGGTGTATTCGGCAATAGGGCGCTCCGCAATGTTGCTCTAATACTGACAGACACGTGAGTGACGCACGAGCCATGTCAGAGTGGTGGGACAGACGGTAAATGACATCCGACGTAAGCACCTCCCCCCACCCCCTCCGCCTCCCACGATGGCTACCCTGTTGCATGCCCACCCAGCAAGCATGTATTCAAACGGCTGTAGCAAGGAAAATATACGTTTCCGTACGTGGGTTCCAATTTAAAACATTGTCGCTTTGTTCCCTCTAAAAGTGCTAGAATTTCGGAAAACTCTGTATCTGTCCAGTAAACTGTACAGCTGGTGCCGTACCACATTCGAAATATCCGATTGTATTTCAGGATTTCGGTGTTATGGCACTTTGCAGAAACATTACTGAATTTTCCTGTATATTGTTACCATTAAAGCAAAGTACCGTTTCTGTCTCCATACCATAAAGCATAAGTACCATTTATATCATTTCAAGCACTATTTCAGTTATTCGGGATGGCGACAGTTCAATCCCGCGTCCGGCCATCCTGATTTAGGTTTTCCGTGATTTCCCTAAATCGCTCCAGGCAAATGCTGGGATGGTTCCTTTGAAAGGGCACGGCCGACTTCCTTCCCCATCCTTCCATAATCCGATGAGACCGATGACCTCGCTGTCTGGTCTCCTTCCCCAAAACAACCCAACTATTTCAGTTGCTAGGTTTTAGGAAAAAATAAGTGTATCATTCTCAAAATATCGGAGAGAAGCGATATAGTTCCTACAAAGAACTTGAAGAAAATCATTTTGGCTACTAGGCCATGTCGTTATAAAACACTGAAAAACGAAAATACCGACATTTCGACCATCTTTTCAGCGATCCTCTTCAGGGCGATTAAATGCCAGGAAATTTCAAATCAGTGCACACTCCACTGCAAAGTGAGAGTTCAATTAGGGAACAACTTCTATTTCTTCTTCTTCACCTTTGATTAATTTCCCGAATTCCTCGTCCTTTTTATATGTTGCTGTCTTTATACAAGGTGTTTAACAACTCATGTTACACATTTCTAGAGCTTGCAGTTTCACTTAGTTTCACTTCTCGCATTTTCTCTTGTAATGTGGCTGCCACAACTCGGTTCACTCAAAATCTTAAGCTCCTAGGTCAACTACAAGGCAGCAAATGCAACCAATACTTGAATTTTCGATTACTAAAACATGACACGCACTGCCCCTTACTTGCCGACTGCATCAACTTAGAAGCTTCTATTTCATACAGAGTGGTGCGACTGCATACCTCACCACACGAGATTAATTGCCAGACGATAAATGTAAACGTTTCCTAGGAAAAGCCCCCATTGTGACGATTTGCCATTACGTTATTATTTAAATAAATGAATACAACGTAAAGATTTTCTCTGTTTTGACTACACGTTAACACTTCTCGCATTTTCTCGTATAATCTGGTTGCCAAAACTCGGTTCACGGAAAATCTTAAACTCCTAGGTCAACTACAAAGCGCCAAATGCGGTCAGTAATTGAATTTTCAATTACTAAAACATGACACGCGCTGCCCCTTACTTGCCGACTGCGTCAACTTAGAAGCTTCTATTTTGTACATAGTGGTGCGACTGCATACCTCAGCATGTGACATTAATTGCCAGACGATAAATGTAAACGTTTCCGAGAGAAAAGCGTCCATTGTGACGATTTGTCATTACGAAAACAAGTTAGGGAAACGTTAGGTTTTCTTCGGTTTTTAGTACACATTAACACTTCTCGCATTTTCTCGTGTAATGTAGCTGCCGAACCTCGATTCATGCAAAATCTTCAGGTCCTACGTCAACTACAGGGCAGCAAATGCGGCCAATAAATGAATTAGCGATACCTCAAACATGACATACATTGCTGCTTACTTGTCGACTGCATCAACTTAGAAGCTTCTATTTCGTACACAGTGGTGCGACTACATACCTCACCACACGACGTTAATTGCCAGACGATAAATGTAAACGTTTCCGAGGAAAAGCGTCCATTGTGACGATTCGACATTACGTCATTACGAAATCAATTGAGGATAACGTAAGGTTTTCTCCGGGTTTTGCTACACATTAACACTTCCCACATTTTCTCGTGTAATGTGTCTGCCAGACCGTAGATCATGCAAAATCTTAAGGTCCTAAGTTAACCACAAGCAAATGCGGCCAATAATTGAATTTTCGATATCTAAGACATGACATGCCCTGCTCCTTACTTGTTGACTGCATCAACTTAGAAACTTCTATATCGTACTGTTTGGTGCGACCTCATACCTCAGGGCCCGTAGCTCGTGGTCGCGTGGTAGCGTTCTCGCTTCCCACGCCCGGGTTCCCGGGTTCGATCCCCGGCGGGGTCAAGGATTTTCTCTGCCTCGTGATGGCTGGGTGTTGTGTGATGTCCTTAGGTTAGTTAGGTTTAAGTAGTTCTAAGTTCTAGGGGACTGATGACCATAGATGTTAAGTCCCATAGTGCTCAGAGCCATTTGAACCATTTGAACCATACCTCAGGACGCAACTTAATTGCCGATGATATATGTAAATGTTTCCGAGAGTAAAGCGTCCATTGTGACGATTTGACATTACGTCATTACGGAAACAAATTACAAAAACGTAAGGTTCTCTTCGGTTTTTACTACACATTAACACTTCTCGCATTTTATCGTGTAATGTGGCTGTCACAACTCGGTTGATGCAAAATCTTAAGGTCCTAGGTCAACTACAGGGCATCAAATGCGGCCAATATTTGAATTTTCGAGAGCTAAAACATGACTTGCATTGCTCCTTACTTCTCGACTCATCAATTTAGAAGCTTATATTTCGTACAGAGTGGTACGACTGCTTACCTCAGCACGCGACGTTAATTGCCAGACGATGAATGAAAGCGTTTCCGAGACAAAAGCATCCAATGTGACGATCATGCTTTACGTCATTATGAAAACAATAGACGAAAACGTAAGGTTTTTTTCGGTTTTTACTTCATTAACACTTCTCGCATTCTCTTGTGTTATGTGGCTGCCATACCTCGGTTCATGCTAAATGTTAAGGTCCTGGGTCAACTGCAAGGCAGCAAATGCGGCCAATAATTGGAATTTCGATTACTAAAACATGACTTGCACTGCTCCTTACTTGTCGACTGCATCAACTTAGAAGCTTCTATTTCGTACAGATTGTTGTGACTGCATACCTCAGCGGGCGACATTGATTGCCAGACGATGAATGTAAACGTTCCCGAGAGAAAAGCGTCCGATGTGACGAGTTGGCACTACGTCATTATGAAAACAAATGACGAAAACGTAAGGTTTTCTTTGGTTTTTCTGCCACTCAAAATGCTGCCATCTTTCACCCCCCCCCCCCCTCCCCCATCATAGCGATCAGCTAGTATGAGAGAAATGGACACAGGAAAGTAATAACGTTCCAGGAAATCCCATTCTAGGGACATTGAAGGATAAATGTTCCAGACGGTTTATTTCCAATAAGACACGCATACTGGGCATCTACAGTGTCACATCTGCCAGATCGTTTCTATTGTGAGCAGTGGAAAACAAAACATCGTACTGAAGAAGCCACAGAGGGTAACACTGGCTTTGCTTAACGTGCACATGCATTTTCATTTACTTTTGTCTAATAGTAAATGGAATTAACTTTGCACTGATTTGTTGCCGTTACCATAAAATTTGAAGTACATTCCTACTTTTCGATTTCTTCATTTTGAATACCTGCAAATTTTTATTATGAGACAGAAACTATACTTATATTATGCTATGCATCGAAAAAAAAAACAATAAACTGTTCAGGCCGAAAGACGAAGAGCTAGTGAGACGCGGTTTTTGGTAGACGAAGTAATAGGAATAATCTGGCCACTGATTATGATGATCTAATGATAATTCTGTTGTTGTTTTGAAAGATACATTTAAATATGCATTGAAAGTAACTCCAAATTATTTTGGGAATTATAATTGCTGTATGACGAATCTACATTGAAGATTTCGTAATGCAAAACATTTCGATCTGAGAATACTTTATGTGGTAGAACGGCATTGACCTTGTGTGTCATTAGGATAAAGTTAATTTGCCGCCATTAACATAAAATTTATCCGCCATTAACGTAAAATCTATTTTTCAGCGCACTGTAATAAGGACTCACTTCAGATGATTGGACAATTAAAGAGAACTCAAACCGTTATTTTAATGGTATTTGTAGGTCCAATGCAGCATTTACCGTGGACAGTCCCTGAGCCTAGACTGTCAGTTTTATGTAGGGAGTACTACTTTAAAGAAGCACTGCGTCTTCAGGCCACAAGTGGCCAATCAGGGCCATCCGACCGCCATGTCATCCTCAGCTGAGGGTGAGGAGGAGCTGGCTGTCCCACTCGTTGTGATTGTTTTCTTTGACCGGAGCCGCTACTATTTGGTCGAGTAGCTCCTCAATTGGCATCACAAGGCTGAGTGCAACCCGAAAAATGGCAACAGCGCACGACGGCCCGGATGGCCAATCATACAAGTGCCGACCACGCCCGACAGTGCTAAACTTCAGTGATCTGACGGGAACCGGTGTATCCACTGCTGCAAGGCCGTTGCCCCTACTATTTTTACACGATATTTTTGATCGTAGATCAGGTCCAATGGCTCGAAAGAATGGACGTTTACCATGTTATGCACATTTATATTTTCACTACATCGACACAGCTGGTCCAATTTCGACCACAGGTGATGGTAGCCAGACGGTGCCAAGCATCACGTGTACATTAGTGCACCCAAGTGTGCAGGCATCACAGCATTCGTGACATTTAAATTTGTTACTTCTTTGCTACTATATTCGCAATAAATTTCGCAGACAGTATCCGCATATGACGCTGAATGTACCTACAAAATTATATCATTGTACGACACCTGTACCAGGAGATACGTCATAAAAACTCAGGACTAGGTCAGACGCTGCTAAGTACAGACGTGGACGTACAGCTGTAAATAAATGCCTGGGCAACGCCAAGTTTTTCCGCTAGTCATCTATAAAGATAAAAAATCCCCAATATTATCTACCAGCGTATTCTTTAAAAACCTTTATTTTGTCATACATTTTTTCCTGTAAAAATCGTAAATACCGTGCACCAATGTGTTTTTAAAAATCGTCTCTTATTGTCATCTCTTTTTATGTATTTATGTATGTATTTATGATTGAATTTGTGTAATCTGTCGCTGCAAGTCCAGTCCCTTTATGGGGGAATCGAAATAATAAACGACGGAAAAGAAGTGTGGGTCAATTTCTTCCTTATTTTTCCGAACTTCTGATAATAGTAAATCGTTGGCGTTTTGAGGGCGTGGTAGGTAGATACAAGAGATTAGTGTAGGGTTAGAATTTGGGTCAGATGCAGTGCCAGGAGGTTCTGTTTCTATCTGGCTAGCTTCAGAGTACTTCACCATCTACTAAGTGATGCGTTTCAATGTGAATGGTTTGCTCTGTGCTAGGTCTACTCTTTACTGCACAATGCTGTTCCTTCGATGCTATTAAAACCAGGATGTTATCAAAACATATGCTCAGTGGCAGACTGGAGTCTGCAGAAATATTTCCAGTGGGATGGGTTGAGAGGAAGGGAGGGGAAGGCGCGTCGGGGATGGAGTGCATGATTCTGAAGCTGGCACTTTGTGTACAAGTCAGCTGGTCAGTTACGAGATGCATCAAGCTACAAGACCCTAACTCTATAAGCGCTACAACTGGTCAAAGCTAAGGTTGGGCAGTATTGTGGAGAATTCTTATCTGGAAGAGTATGAGTATACTGTGACGAATAAAAACTCTTTACTCCAGATTCCAGGGAGGGTTGGGGGGGCGATGGATGAAAGTGCCCCTTTGCCTCTCCTCCCCCCCCCCACCTCCTCCCCTCCCCCTCCCCCTCCCCCTCCCCCTCGCACTTCGGGAGGACAACGGTTCAATCCCGTCTCCGGCCATCCTGATTTACGTTTTCCGTGATTTCCTTAAATCGCTTCAGGCAAATGCCGGGATGGTTCCTTTGAAAGGGCACGGCCGATTTCCTTCCCCATCCTTCCCTCACCCGAGCTTGCGCTCCGTCTCTAATGACCTCGTTGTCGACGGGACGTTAAACACTAATCTCCTCCTCCTCCTCCTCCTCCTCCCCTCGCACTCCCCCTTGCGGGCGCCAATGGCTGGCCCATTCATTTAGAGAACATTAGAGTTGCAGTAACTGTTCTAAGAAACTGTTCTAGATGTCCTTGCGCGTCGCTCTTACAACTCAGTACTCCAGTCGGAATGGCGGTTATCGCTGAAACAACTGGTTTTCGGCTCTATCAGATTCTCCAGCCTCACTTTAACCTAATTGTTAAAGCCTGTCACAAAACCAGTTCTTGTAATAATCGATTTTCAGTCTTTTATTTACATTACTTGCCCTAATAAACGCAGAAATCGAACAAAGATAAAAAATTTTGACTTTCTCAGTTTCTTGATAAATGGAATCAAAACGTTAAATCACATACTTTTATGATGACCTGCAGCCGTCCAGAACGAAATTAGAATTATATTAATACCGTCAGCTGCTCACGGGCGTCGATATATATCAATGGGGACAGGTGCCCCGCCCGGGACTCGAGCCCGGGATCTCCTACTAAAATGACAGACGATCTGTCCATCTGAGCCACCGAGGGCACAGACGATAGTGCGACTGCAAGGACTATCTCGCTCACGCCTCCCGCGAGACTCACATTCCCACCTTGTATTCCACACACTACATTCGTAGTGTCCCACCCCAACACACTCATTACTCGTGGAAGACATTCTTACCGAGTCCCGTAAGAGTTCGGGGAATACGTGTGCATCTTCACAGAAGAAGGAGGTCATGGCTGGTATTGCCAGAACCACATACTTATATGGATATGGTGTCTGTTCTTTCGGACATGTCTTCCACGAGTAATGAGTGTGTTGGAGTGGGACACGACGGATGTAGTGTGTGGACATACAAGGTAAGAATGTGAGTCTCGCGGGAGGCGTGTGCGAGACAGTCCCTGCAGACGAAGTATCCGCTGTGTCCTCGGTGGCTCAGATGGATAGAGCGTCTGTCATTTTAGCAGGAGATCCCGGGTTCGCGTCCCGGTCGGGGCACACATTTTCACCTGTCCACGTTGATATCAACACCCGTGAGCAACTGAGGGTATTAATATAAACGGTATTAATATAATTCTAACTTCTTTAAATTAAATAGTCAAACTTTGTCCGCTGTTCGCTGCTTTTCTCGAAATATGGCGAGTGGTTCTATACTACAAAAAGACTGCCAGTATTCTCCTATTGATCTTAGTTTTTAGAAGCTCTGCTCAAAAATTATATTGTAATCGGTTATCACAGCACTATGTGGGCATTACGTGCAATCCAGCGACAAAGGGTGAAAACTGCAGCTGGAGAACTCTCTTTTTCGTTTTAATTTCTCTGTTTTCAAGGGCTACAAGCAGATAGCGGCATACTACGTAGACACAGGCTGCAGATCAGGCACTTTCTATTTTTATCCCGAACTATGAATGATTTGTTAAATTTTAACTTTTTTCCTTGTATGATGTCGCAAGTCGACCAAATCGACCATTGTGCTTCACTCGTATTGCATATCGTAAAATACTTCCAGATTTCCAGATGATGCCATTCTGTGTTACAACTGACGTTCGACAACAGCGAGAAACTGCGTGTATAACAGGCACAATATTATCTCGGCAATGCTGGACCAATCCATTTACTGCTCGTTTCTGTCAGCAGTGTTATTAAAGTGGCATAGATCACTTTTCCCATTTTTCTGTAATAGTGCAGTATTTCAAAGCTATGGAAATCTTACAAATAAAAATTACTCGTTTTTTAAAAAAAGGTTTATTTGAAAACTAAAAATTTTACTGCGACTGCTGTGGCTAATTGATATATCTGTTTTTTCCTAGTTATCAGGAAAAAAATAAAAAGATACTTGCTATAACCGAAAGCAAACAAATACCGAAAGACACCGGTTATTCAGAACTAAAATAACGATATCGTTTTAACTGATCGGTTTTTCAATCTCTAAACTGCAATGTCGCCATAGAAAAGTGTGTCGTTACATCGTTATCCATAGCAACTTCGAGACATGTGAGTGTTTATGCGCAATATCGGCAAATGGAAACGCGAAGAGGTAATAAGCACATGAGCGGTATAATTTATTTCACGGTCAGAAGAGTCGAGTGACAGACAAGACTGAATCACTGTAATAGAAATTATATGGAAAGCTGTGTAAAGGAAAATTTCCAGTTCTTTCGTGGATTCCAAAATTGAAGCAAATTCCGGGACATCAAGGTAACAGAGTCTTATACGGATAGTATTCCACGACTAACGTAATTGACCCACATACTGTACTGGTATACGGATAATATTACACGACTAACGTAATTCACCTGAAATTAGTTGCCAAGATGTAGTCGTAAACGGTTAGTATTACACGACTTACGTAATTCACCTGAAGTTATTTACAAACATGTTACTGCAGTGTTCACTACTATACATTTCCTCATTCACCTGAAATTATTTACAAACGTGTTACTATAACATTCGCTACTACTCATTACGCTAATTCACCTTCAGCCATTAAGCGCAAGCGCAGACCACAGTTATGATACGTGTGCCATCCAAAAACTTATCAAGGCAGTAACTCAACACAACTACAAACGATCATTGTATGCAAAATAAATAGCCTACCTCATAAGAAGAACATGACGGGTTTGAATCATCCCCACCGCAAAGGATTAAAAATTCAGGCTCGCACACAAGACCACTTGATAACTAACCAGAAACTCAGTTTAGTTGTAGCTTCGGTGACGATAGTCTTTTTTACATTTTCCCCTTAAACTAGATAATTATAAAACGTAAGCAACTATTCTAAAATAGCTGCGGCTACGGCCTTGCCGTGGTGGTTACACCGGTTCCCGTGAGATCACCGAAGTTAAGCGCGTTGTCGGGCGTGGTCGGCACTTGGATGGGTGACCATCCAGGCCGCCATGCGCTGTTGTCATTTTTCGGGGTTCACTCAGCCTCGTGATGCCAATTGAGGAGCTACTCGACAGAATAGTAGCGGCTTCGGTCAAGAATACCATCATAACGACCGGGAGAGCAGTGTGCTGACCCCACGCCCCTCCCGTTCGCATCCTCCACGGATGATGACACGGCGGTCGGTTGGTCCCGTCCCAGTAGGCCACTCGTGGCCTGAAGACGGAGTGCTTACAAAGCAACTACTCTCTAGTGCAAAGCCGTACTACTGAGACTTTGATGCTTGACATCAACAACATATGGCAGTACACAAGGTTGGATTACACCTACTGGCGAATTTTGCGATCTGTCGTAAGCCTGCGTAAACACGTAGGGCCTTCCGTCTTAAGTGCAAGGATATCCATTGCGTTTTCTGCCGCGCGACTTAGGTGGAATGTTTGATTATTTCTGAAATTTATAGAAATGTTTTTCGTTGTATGTCCTCTCCATCGGTACTGAATTTACTGTAAAATTATTTGCTCGCTTTTCGGAACTTCCGTTCATGGTAAATCGATACTATTTGAAGCCGTGGTAGACACGAGCCTAGTGTGCTTCACCTTCAGCACCTTCTGTTTTAGTCTCGGTTCCTATGTCGCTGATTTCACAACTAACAGTTCGTTGTCTACTGAGTATACTGTCTGTTGCACGACACTATCCCTCCCACGCTGCTAAATTTAGGTCGTCGGCAAAATATGAGTGCAGTGGAACAACGGCGTCCGTGTGTGTGGAGGCCTATTACTATGAAATTCACCCAGTCCAGACCGCCAAGGAAAAGAAACCTTGAGATTTGGAAAGGGTGTTGATCTTATACAGCTTATACTGCATATTTCGAAATTCCACCTCTAAGGGGGAGAAACAGGAAATGAAAGGATTTATGAAACATGTAGCTATTAAGGTAATTTTGAAGCTATACATACGAAAATTTGTATCTGGTTTCTAGGTCAGAAATAAAGAAATATGTGTTCCAGTAATATTGGAAATTTAACCTCTATGAGGTGAAATAGTGGGTGAACGTTTTATTTTGAGATCAATAATTATGGAAGAACCATTAAAGTATTTTTAAGGCTACATCTACGAAAATTGGTATTTGACTTCAAGGTTACAAATACGAAAATACGTGTTTCTGTGTTTTTGGAAAGTCAACCCCTAAGGGGATGAAATAGAGTAAGCTGGTGCGTTTCTGGCGCCAGTTTCCATCAATCGTCATTTTGATCTTTGAGTCGCGGCCCAGAGGACACTGCTCCCTAAGCGACTGTAGTAGCTCTCTGCGCAGCCCCACATTGGGCTTACCGCGCTTACTCTGGACACAGTTACCTGCAAATCGCCTGACATCGCGATATAGGTTGGGCCAAAACATGTGTTACCGAACTCGGTCAAGGTCTTGTAGAACCCCAAATGACCCCCGATCGCCGAAGCATGAGTACCATGCTAACTCGTTCCTGTGGAATACAGACCTTCACTTCACCGTGGTTGTCTCCCCCTTTACACAAGAGGCCCCCACGAAGGCAATAGCCAGTAACGACGTCGCCATCCGCCAACTGCTGCCGAATCGGTCCCCACCTAGGGTCCTCAGCCTGTTTGCCAGCTAAGTCGCAGAAGAAACCGGGTGTCTCGGAGAGAAGGAAATTCACCCCAAGATCCGGCTCCACGTGGCCCTTGCCTTCCCCAGACTCTGCCGCGAACATACGGCTGAGAGCGTCGGCCACTGATATGTCGAACCCGGAGATAAATCTTGTCATCTTAACTTCGGCATGATTTTTAGCGAACTTATTAATCAAAGTTTAAGGGCTGTCACTGGCCCAGTAACTCACGGAGGCTCATTTCTTTCAGTTCAGTTGTATTGCTCACCGGTTCTCCAGATAAGGTTGTGTAGTTTATGTCTCAGAATATTGTCTGCCGTTGATGTATGTTGTGTTAGAGATAATTGGCAGCGGTCGACGCTAGCATGCTAGGAGCAGAGCACCACGGGGGCAGAGAGATATTTAAGGCCATGTCCTCTCCTTTACATCTCGGGTTATGTTGTCACTTTTGTGTGATTCCATCTTTCCGGTGGACAACTATAGCATCCGAAGTTCAATTGCATTGCCAAGTTGAGGTCCCTGTCTCGTGGATCTCTCTTATTGATTTGAATCCTTGGTCAGCTCGCCTCTATCGCCAATTCACACGAAATATTGAAGCAACCCCATTTTAGGGGTATTGTCATATGGTCATGTTCTAGTTGTAATCATTCTAAGAATATTGTTGATTAATCAACTGAGTAAGCAAATTTGAAGATCGGTTTGTTCAAAATTAAAGCACCTCCTTAATTGTTTTAGTCATTTGTATATAGTTTTGTTGAGGAAAGTTGGCTAGCCAAACGTTAAAAAATCTGTGTTCTTACGCTTAATCTGTTCCTCAGCTGATTGGAAGTAATGAGAGTTGTGCTGGGAATTCTATGGACATTTGGACTATTTAAGTAAAGCTTTACCTAAGTATATTTACCTAGTCATATTCAAATTTCAAGTTTTACGGTTCTTGTTCCATTTAAAGAGATTTATTTATTATTTGTCCAACTGATCTGGCCTTGTAAGGCAGTCTCTTGTATTATTGTGACTGTGATTTTATAATGCTTTTGATTGTAATAAAATATGTAGCAACTACAACGGATTACTATTGTGATTTTGGTGTGTCACTACCATAACCCATTTCATAGAGGATGAAATGTTTCATGAAATGTTTAATTATGAAAGCATTTTTAAAGCTAAATATATTTAAACCTGAATTTGGCTTCCCGGTTGAAGTAAAAAAAAAAAAAATACATGTCTCACTGTTTTTGATACATTCAACCCGTAAGGGGGTGGAATATAGGATGAAATGTTTTATGAAAATAATTCAGTGTGAAAGAATTTTTAAAGCTAAATCTATTAAAATTGTGTTATTGAAAAATATGTGTTTCACTGTTTTTGGAACTACAGCCTCCAAGTAGGTGCATGAGGGGCACACATATTCACTGACTCATCGCCTTCCAGCCCAACCTGCAAAGTATACGAACTTGAAATTTGATGAAGGTGTAAATCTTACGCTGTAAGCATCATTTAGGAAGAGATTGTTCGAAATTCCACTCCTAAGGGGGTGAAATAGGGGTTGAAAGGGTTTTTGAAAATATGTCCCTATGTCCCTATTGAAGCTAGAACTACAAAACTACGAAAATTGGCATTTGGTTTCTCAGTGAGAAACAAAAAAAACAGGTTTTCAGTATTTTCAGAAATTCTTCCATTGGGGGCATGAAATAATTAGTGAAGGTTTTTTGAAAATAAATCATTATTAAAGAACTACTAAAGCATTTTTAAAGCTTCATCTATGAAAATTGATATTTGACTTCTCGGTTGGATGTAAGAAAAAAGTGTTTCGTTGTTTTTGGAAATTTAACTCACCAACAGAGTGAAATAGGGGATGAAAAGTTTTATGAAATATTTCACTATGAAAGCATTTTTAGAACTTAATCGATGAAGATTTGAATTTGGCTCCTCGGTTCTAAATAGAAGAA
Source organism: Schistocerca piceifrons (assembly GCF_021461385.2). Classification (NCBI taxonomy): domain Eukaryota; kingdom Metazoa; phylum Arthropoda; class Insecta; order Orthoptera; family Acrididae; genus Schistocerca; species Schistocerca piceifrons. The sequence goes on along the minus strand of NC_060146.1, from coordinate 208,829,174 downwards.
TACGTGTTTAATTGTTTTTGAAAATTCAACCCGCAAAAGGTGTGAGATGTTTCTGAAAATGTTTCATTATGAAAGCATTACTAAATATATCTCAGAATTCTTATTTGGCTCCTCTGTTAGAATTTTTCAATGTTTCACTCGTTTTGGAACTTCGATCCTAAGGGGATGAAAAATTTTAATGAAATATTTATTGCGTTATATTAAAATATTTTAAATCTGCATCTCTGAAAACCGGTATTTCACTCCTCAATTAGATATAAAGAAATATGGGTTAGAGAATGAAAGATTCTACGGGGATATCACCACAAGAATACAAACGGCTTGCCTAACAAAAACCTTGGACTCCAGCTATCGGCATTGCTTTTGGTCATAAGAACATTCAGTAAAAGACCATGCTTCAATGGCGTTAATTAGCGTGAAAAGTTAAGAAAGTGTTGCAGTTTACAAAAGACATAAAAAAACGATTAAAGAAAAAAAAATTCTTTGCAGACCATACGGTTTACGCAAGTAAAGAAGCGGATAATAAGCTAGCTCTTTATGCAAATGAGTTGGTAATTTTAAGTTCCGAGAAATGTCATGCAGCAGGAACGAAGTCCTATAGTTGCTACGATTGGCTAAAGGAAAAGTTTTGCAGAATCACGGGAAATCACTTCTACAAGTGGCTGAGAATCTCGTAATGAATAAAAATTCTGTACTGAAGATTCCAAGGTGGGAGACGCAGGATTCCTCTCCCCCCCCTCACAATGCTATCCTCCTTTTCCTACAGCAAAAAAAAACTAGAGAAATTTCCGCAGTGAAACTATTTGTAAACAAGAGAATGGCCCTTGAAATTTAACGCTTCAAAGTTTTAAGCCCTGCTCATTCCGGATATTGATTTGAAACTGTTAACCCATATTTGAAACCTGAGTACATAATCCCTGTGACATTTGATCAACAGTGTTCCTTAAGGACAGGTTCTGATTGAAAACGTTCGAAAATTCAATTTCTTTGTAATTGCATTTTTTTAAAGGTGTACTTGTCTAGACTCTTGGAACGGAAAGTTTCTTTGTAATCCTTGCGTTACAAAAGTTTCTACAGCCCATTGTTTGAAGCAGTGTCACGGCTTCCATGAGCCGCGCGGGTAGCCGCGCTGTCTCAAACGCCTTGTCACGGTTGGCGCGGCTCCCCCCGTTGGAGGTTCGAGTTCTCCCTCGGGCATGGTTGTGTGTGTGTGTGTGTGTGTGTGTGTGTGTGTGTGTGTGTTTTGTCCTTAGCATGTTACTGTAAGTAGTGTGTAAGCATAGGGACTGATGGTTCAAATGGCTCTGAGCACTATGGGACTTAACTTCTGAGGTCATCAGCCCCCTAGAACTTAGAACTACTTAAACCTAACTAACCTAAGGACATCACACACATCCATACCCGAGGCAGCATTCGAACCTGCGACCATAGCGGTCACACGGTTCCAGATTGAAGCGCCTAGAATCGCACGGCCACACCGACCGGCTAGGGACTGATGACCTCAGCAGTTTGGTCCCATAGGAGCTTACCATAGACGGACGGTTGCCATGGGACACTCTTGAATCGGAAACGGTCTGCTCAGTTAGAAAGCCTACACTACACTTGTCCGTCCGCTTTTTGAATACTGCTGCGCGGTGTGGGATCCTTACCAGATAGGATTGTCGGAGTTCAAAGAAGGGCAATACGTTATATCGCGAAATATGGGAGAGAGTGTCACTGAAATGATACAGGATTTGGGATGGATATCATTAAAACAAAGGCGTTTTTGGTTGCGACGAAATTCCAATCACCAACTTTCTCCTCCGAATGCGAAAATATTTTGTTGACACCGACCTACATAGGGAGAAACGATCACCATGATAAAATAAGGGAAATCAGAGCTCGTACGGAAAGATATAGGTGTTCGTTCTTTCCGCGCGCTATACGAGATTGGAATAATAGAGAATTGTGAAGATATATGAAGATAGTAACTGTTCTCGAAAGAACAGGTACCACTGATGACCGTGCAGCTTCTCTAGAATAAATGATAATTAATTGAAATGCTCAGCTGCCGACAGGTGTTGATGTACCTCGGGGTACACATTTTCAGCTGTCCCCATCGAGGTATATCAACACCTGACGGCATCTGAGGGTTTCAATTAATTATCAATTCTGAAGGTAATTCGATGAACTTTTTGCCAGGCACTTAAATGTGATTTGCAGAGTATCCATGTAGATGTAGATGAAAACTCGTCCCGTGTCGCACATGCTCAAAATGATACATACTGCAGAATGCATGCAAACATACTCGCCGAAAAAACTGACGAATAACGCGTGCTGCATATCGAGGTTAGACAGATCGGCTTTTCCTGCCAAGAAGGACAGGAAATTGCTATCTAGGAACAATTCGGGCTAGAGGAAGGGTTGATAAGTACTCCTTGAATTCCAGACTAAACGTAAATAACGAAAATGCATTTTTGATAAAAATTGGTCAAAACATAATCCTGTGCCCTCCGTATTGGATTATGAAAATCTGACTTCGGAATCGTGTTCAGCGACATTTAAAATATATATGTAACACTCAGTTCATGCAAATCGAGCTAATAATATAACTAAAAGTTTCCCCCTAAACTTTTAACATGTTTTTTTTTTTTTTTTTTTCTTTTCCAGAAACGATTTTCTCAGAACGGCATGTAGCATTAACTAAAAATGGTTCAATCTCTTAACTTCTACCTCTGACCCCGAAAAGTAAACACCTTTCTTAGGAGCTTATATCTATAATATATGACATTTGTTAGTATTAACTAATTTTTGTGAAGGCATAAGGAGTGAAACAAACTCCCAAAACATCGAACTCAAAGTTCGAAATGCACCGTATCGTTAAATTTAAGGTTGTTACATTGCGGTTATGTATGAGCTCCCATAAATTTTATGTAATATCGACTGATGTTATCCATTTTTAACTTCAGAGAAGTATGAGCTCCCATAAATTTAATGTATCAACTGATGTTATCCATGTTTGATTTCAGGTAACATCTGAGAGGCCACACTGCACGCAGTCTGCGTACTTCAGACTCGCAGGCCCTTGATCAAATCATAATTACGGGCGCCATTTTGTTCTTCTTTTTTTTTTTTTTACAGAAAATCTAAAATAAAGCTCATACTATGATCACTCGTAATTCCCAAACAGATTCTTCGAATGTATTTTCATTGTCTCAAAAAAAATTTACGAATGTACCAATTTTTCCTCATTTGAATGAGAACCTGGCCGTAACGCCGGAGATTTTTTTCGGAGACGCTGTACGTTCACGAGAAGAATTTCGCTCTGCGTGTGTCAATGGACATTCCACAGATGTTACTGTGTGTGTCTGTATGTGTGCTAATCAGTCGTGCCATTTGAGTGTACATCTTTGCATAGTTTTCCTTTCACGATGTAAACAGCGCCCGGCTCAGTTGCTAACTGGCCAGTGAGTGGTTCCTAAGGTGTCGGATGTGCGGTGCGTTCGGTCTGCTATGACAACAACAGACACTGAGGGAGCTAGCTGCTGGGACGCCAGCGAACAATTTATGCCAAGTAAGACGAAGAGAACTATTCTAAAATTATGAGCCGCCTCAAAAGTGTTTATCATTAGTAAGTCTTGTAGTTGAGACTGACAATCAATCTACAATAACTGACAGTTTTACCCAGAGAGAGAGAGAGACACAGGAACTCCACCCCCCCCCCCCCCCCCCAACATCTACCCAATGAAATTTTGGTTGTGATGACAGGCCGATGGGTAGTGTAGCCCTAGATCTAACTTAGGTTGTAAGCGGGCAATTTGATTGAGAGTGTTTTATGCCAACGATTATGAATGCCAAGTAAACGTTGTGCTTGCAGATTGCCCTATAGCTTAGCCTAGTGTTTCCGTCCGCGCCATATTTAACACACTTTCTCTAGCTGTGTACAAAAGTCGCACAACAGTCACGAAAACTACGTTTCTGTTGGGGTAGGGGAGAGTCCGCTATGTAACTTTCACTACAATTTTTAGTAAGCGCCGAAACTAGCCGAAATAGAAGCGTAATTTTAACTATATTTCCGTTTGTGGGAAAATAGTAGTTCTCCTCTTTCGGCAGCAATTATAATATATAGGCGACTTATTATTTTTTTTAACTCTGAATCATAATCTCATTAGAAGCAGAGCTTTTTTTTTTACGTTACTTGATTCGTGGTCTATACTAAACAATGCAACGTATTGGTAAATTCTTTGAAGTGTGACGTGTGTCTGCAATGTTCGTAAGGCCAAGTTTGTATATATTCGGTGTCTGTATAATTAAGGCGAGAAGAATAATGTTCAAGGAGCACTGCATTAGCAGTCTATGAAGAAATTGAGAATTTGGATCTGATGAACGGCATGCTCGGGCAGTTGGTGCAATTAGGTTGCCCACTGCGTAATTCGGACACAGTGATCATTGCCTCTCCCTAGTAACCAGGGGACTCGGGTGCTAATCCTGGTCTGGCACCAATTTTCAACAGTGCCCATTGTCAGCTAATGTCGTTGTTTCGGTGTTAAATTGTAGTAACCAGGGGACTCGGGTGCTAATCCTGGTCTGGCACCAATTTTCAACAGTGCCCATTGTCAGCTAATGTCGTTGTTTCGGTGTTAAATTGTATTTTGTTCACGATACGCCGTTTAGCTTCTTCATGGATAACAGCTTTGGAAAGCGTACGGGCTGTACAGGTTATATTAGTCGCTCGTCGTTAGTCCAAGGCAACTATAGCGATTTTTAAACAGTTGTAGTGCATATTAAGCCTACAAACGTATTTTTGCCCTGTGTTTCTTTACCAAGAATTTATTCGTAGGTAATTTTCCTATAGTGGTATTTTAAGTATTTATAGCCTGCAGACATGGATGAAATATGAAACACATGTCCGAAGTTTCTGTTGATGCTGCAGATACTGTTTTATCCATACTACGGGCACAAACTCTTCATGTAATACAGGATACAATTTGTCTCGAGATTTAGCAATTTTTCGTAATATAGGCCTAGCTTCGATATATTTTTCTCTAATTCTTGTTTGGATTTAATCTTAAAACACACTAACTCTTCCACCAATTATTCGATATATGGTTTCATCCCTTTCGTAGCCTACAGTTCCTAAACGGTCGATAATATTAATTCCCTTTCTCACTTTTCATTTCTGTAGAATCTCCTGTTTATGGTTATTGCTAACCTGTTTCACGTTCTCACTTTTATTATTTTTATTTTTCTAGTTTTGTGACTGGTAGCCAAATTTTCTTTGAATTCGGTTTTTAATTCTGAAATAGTAACAGTTAAAGGTCAAGTGAAGATTGCGATCTATTTGAGGAGAGTGGTTCGGAGATCTTTTATATTAGACGTACACAAGTCATGGAGATCCGTATCTATATAAAATTACTTCAAGTGTAATGTAGCCCATTCTCTTGTCATGATTTCGGCTGTATCGTAGCGCATTGTCTCGGTTAGGTTGGAGATTTTGGTTGAGAGTTGCCGAAGTCAACGAAAGTCTAACGCATGAGTATGCCTACTGATGAATAAGAAAAATAGGATTGCGGGTTAGCTACTACAAGCAGCATAGTGAACGCGTTGTTGTGGCCAAGATAGACACGAAGCCCAAGCCCACCACAGTAGTACAAGTAGTCCGCAGATGACGAAGAAATTGATGAAATGTGTGATAAGATAAAAGAAATTATTCAGATAGTGGAGGGAGATGAAAATTTAATAATAATGGGTGACTGGAATTCGATAGTAGAAAAAGGAAGAAAAGGTAGCGTAGTAGGTGAATATGGAACGGGGGTAAGAAATGAGAGGAAGCCGCCTGGTAGGTTTTTGTCCAGAGCATAACTTTATCATAGCTAACACTTGGTTCAAGAATCATGAAAGAAGGTTGTAAACGTGGAAGAGACCTGGAGATACTGCTAGATTTTAGATAGATTATATGATGCTAAGAAAGAGATTTAGGAACCAGGTATTAAATTGTAAGACATTTCCAAGGGCAAATGTGGACTCTGACCACAATCTATTGGTTATGAACTGTAGATTAAAACTGATGAAACTGGAAAAATGTGGGTATTTCAGGAGATGGGACCTGGATGAACTGACAGAATCAGAAGTTGTAGAGTGTTTTAGGAAGAGCATTAGGGAACGATTGATGGGAATGGGGGAAAGTAATACAGTAGAAGAAGAATGGGTAGCTTTGAGGCATGAAATAGTGAAGGCAGCAGAGGATCAAGTAGGTAAAAAGACGAGGGCTAGTAGAAATCCTTGGGTAACAGAAGATATATTGAATTTAATTGATGAAAGGAGAAAAAACAAAATTCAGTAAATGAAGCAGGCAAAAATAAATACAAACGTTTCAAAAATGAGATCAACAGGAAGTGCAAAATGGCTAAGCAGGGATGGCTAGAGGACAAATGTAAGGATGTAGAGGCGCATATCACTAGGGGTAAGATAGATACTGCCTACAGGAAAATTAAAGTGACAGCATAGGTGGGGGTGGTGGGATCACTCATGGGAAAATTCCTGCAATAGTGGGTGTTAGAGCGGCACCTTTTTTAGATCGAAGTCATCCGATAGGTATTCCTGCTTAAGGGAAGTCTCTCTAACAAAAGAACCACTTTTGACAATGCTTAGGTATCCGAGTAATGAGGGTATTAATATATTTCATTAAAATGTACAAGGTATTAGAGATAAAGTTAGTGAACTGCTTATAGATGTTCACTCTGAAATTATTGGTATATCTGAACACTTCTTAAATAAGGAGAAAATTCAGAGGCTTCCTTTACCAGGATACAGGTTGGCTGGCAGCTTTTCTAGGAGCTCTTTACGGTGTGGGGGTGTAGCCATGTATGTGAAAAACGGCATCCCATTAGAGTCAATTGATGTTTCAAAGTACTGCACTGAAAAGTTGTTAGAATTTTGTGTAGGTGTGGTTAAATTTAATGGAGCTAAACTTGTAATCATTATTTATAGATCCCCAGATGCCGATTTCACAACATTTTTGCTAAAGCTAGAGGAGGTTTTTGGTTCACTTTATAGGAAATACAAAAAGTTAGTTATATGTGGTGACTTCAATATTAATTGTATAAGTGATTGTGCAAGTAAAAGGATGCTGGTAGACCTCCTTAATTAATATAATCTTATGCAAACCGTATTCTTTCCAACGAGAGTGCAAGGGAACAGTAAAACAACGATAGACAACATTTTTGTTCATTCCTCATTACTAGAAGGGCATTCTGTTGGCAAAAATATGAATGGCCTTTCAGATCATGATGCACAAATTTTAACTCTAAAAGGTTTTTGTGCTGCAACACATGTTAAATATAGCTATCAACTATGTAGGAAAGCTGATCCAGTTGCTGTAGAGACCTTTGTAAACCTTAGCAAGGAACAAGAGTGGCAAGATGTTTATAGCGCTGAGACAGTAGACGATAAATATGCTTTTCTCAAGACTTTTCCGGTGCTCTTTGAAAGTTGCTTTCCATTAGAACGTTCAAAACAAGGTACTAGCACAACCAGGCAGCCTGGGTGGCTGACTAGAGGGATAAGAATATCTTGTAGAACAAAGTGGCAATTATATCAAAACGTTAGAAACAGTCAAAATCTAAATGCAGCAGCCCATTACAAACAGTGTTGTAAGGTGCTTAAAACTGTTATTAGGATGACAAAAAGTATGTGGTATGCAGATAGCATAGCTAAGTCTCAGGATAAAATTAAAACCTTATGGTCAGTCGTAAAGGAAGTGGCTGGTCTGCAGAGACAGGTCCAGGATATAGAATCAGTGCGTAGTGGGAATGTCCGTGCTACTGATAAGTCGCATATATGTACAGTATTTGATAATCACTTTCTGAATATAGCAGGTGAAATAAATAGAAACCTAGCCCCAACAGGGAATCATATAGCGCTCTTAGAAAAAAGTGTTCCGAGACTGTTACCTGAAATGTTCCTCCATGATACTGATAAGAGGGAGATTGACTTAATAATTAAATCACTGAAGACCAAGAACTCTCAGAATACTGAAGTATTGTTCTGTGTATGTTAGCCCAGTACTTAGCCATATCTGTAACATTTCCTTTAGGAGTGGTCGGTTTCCTGACCGATTAAAGTACTCTCTAGTGAAGCCACTTTATAAACAGGGAGACAGGGATAATGTTGACAACTTTAGACCTATTTCCATGCCATCGGTGTTTGCTAAAGTTATCGAGAAGGTTGTATATACAAGGTTACTGGAGCATTTAAATTCACATAATTTGGTGTCAAATTTACAGTTTGGTTTTAGAAATGGTTTAACAACTGAAAATGCTATATTCTCTTTTCTCTGTGAGGTTTTGGACGGATTAAATAAAAGGTTGCGTACACTAGGTGTTCTCTTTGATTTAACGAAGGCTTTTGACTGTGTTGACCACAAAATATTACTGCAGAAGTTGGACCATTATGGAGTAAGGGAGTAGCATACAATTGGTTCGCCTCTTACTTTCAGAACAGAAAACAGAAGGTAATTCTCCGCAATATTGAGAGTGGTAGTGATGATCAGTCGCAATGGGGTTCTGTTAAGAGGGACATTCCCTAAGGGTCGGTGCTGGGCCCACTGCTGTTTCTTATTTATATAAATGATATGCCTTCTAGTATTACAGGTGATTCAAAAATATTTCTGTTTGCTGATGACACCAGCTTGGCAGTGAAGTATCTTGTGTGTAATATTGAAACAGTATCAAATAATGTAGATCATGAAATTAGTTTGTGGCTTGTTGAAAACAATTTGATGCTAAATCACAGTAAGACTCAGTTTTTACAGTTTCTAACTCACAATTCAACAAGGACCGATATTTTGATCAGACAGAATGGGCATATTATAGGCGAGATGGAACAGTTCAAGTTCCTAGACGTTCAGATAGATAGTAAGCTGTTGTGGAAAGCCCATGTCCAGGATCTTGTTCAGAAACTAAATGCTGCTTTATTTACCATTAGAACACTATCTGAAATAAGTAACAGTTCAACACGAAAAATAGTCTACTTCGCATATTTTCATACGCTTATGTCGTATGGTATTATTTTTTGGGGTAATTCATCTGATTCAAAAAGGGTATTTTTGGCTCCAAAACGGGCTGTTCGAGCTATATGTGGTGTAAGTTCGAGAACCTCTTGTCGGCCCCTATTCAATAGTCTGGGAATTTTGACATTGCCCTCACAGCATATATTTTCTTTAATGTCGTTTGTTGTTAGCAGTATTAGCCTATTCCCAACAGTTAGCAGCCTTCAATCAGTTAATACTAGGCAGAAATCAAATCTGTATGTGGAATGCACTTCCTTGACTCTTGTGCAGAATGGAGTGCAGTATTCTGCTGCATCCATTTTCAATAAGCGACCACAAGAACTCAAAAATCTTAGCAGTAGCCCAAAATCTAAACTGAAGAGTTTCCTCATGGCTCACTCCTTCTATTCCGTCGAGGAGCTCCTGGAAGAGCTAAAAAATTAAGCAAATTCCAGTGTTACATTGTTGATTTTCTTTATTTAAACTTACGACTTGTCACCTGAATATGTTTTTATATTTCATTTTATCTGTTTCTACTATCGTGTTATAATTTCATGTATTGACTCGTTCCATGATCACGAAGATTTCTCCTTAATTTGGTCCCACGGAACAATAAATAAATAAAAATAAAAAACCTTTTGAGAAAAGAGATCCACTTGTATGCATATCAAGAGCTCAGATGGAAACCCTGATATAAGCAAAGAAGGCAAAGCAGAAAAGTGGAAGGAATATATAGAGGATCTATACAAGGGCAATGTACTTGAGGACAGTATAATGGAAATGGAAGAGGATGTAGATGAAGATGAAATGAGAGATGATATACTGCGTGAAGAGTTTGATAGAGCACTGAAAGACCTAAGCCGAAACAAGGCCCCGGGAGTAGACAACATTCCATTAGAACTAGTGACAACCGTGGGAGAGCCAGCCCTGACAAAACTCTACCATCTGATGAGCAAGATGTATGAGACAGGCGAAATACAGTCAGACTTCAAGAAGGATAATAATTCCAATCTCAAAGAAAGCAGTTTTTGACAGATGTGAAAATTACCGCACTATTTGTTTAGTAAGGCACAGGTGCAAAATACTAACGCCAATTCTTTACAGACGAATGGAAAAACTGGTAGAAGCCGCCCTCAGGGATCACCAATTTGGATTCCGTAGAAATACTGGAACACATGAGGCAATACTGACCCTACGACTTCTCTTAAAAGCTAGATTAAGGAAATTTCTAGCATTTGTAGACTTACAGAAATATTTTGACAATGTTGACTGGAATACTCTTTCAAATTCTGAAGGTGGCAGTGGTAAAATACAGGGAGCGAAAGGTTATTTACAATTTGTACAGAAACCAGATGGGAGTTATAAGAGTCGAGGGGCATGAAAGGGAAGCAGTGGTTGGGAAGGGAGTGAGACGGGGTTCTAGTCTATCGCCGATGTTATTCAATCTGTTTATTGAGCAAGCAGAAAAGGAAACAAAAGAAAAATTCGGAATAGGAATTAAAATCAATGGAGACGAAATTAAAACCTTGAGGTTCGCTGATGACATTATAATTCTGTCAGAGACAGCAAAGGACCTGGAAGAGCAGCTGAATGGAATGGAGTGTCCTGGAAGAATGATATGAGCATCAATAAAAGCAAAACGAGGATAATGGAATGTAGTCGAATTAAGTCTGGTGATGCAGAGGAATTAGATTAGGAATTGAGACACTTAAAGTAGTAAAGGAGTTTTCCTATTTGGGGAGCAAAATAACTGATGACGGTCGAAGTAGAGAGGATATAAAATGTAGACTGGCAATGACAAGGAAAGTGTTTCTGAAGAAGAAAAATTTGTTAACATTGAGTATAGCTTTAGGTATCAGGAAGTCTTTTATCCAAGTATTTGTATGGTGTGTAGCCATGTATGGAAGTGAATCATGGATGATAAGGAGTTTGGACAAGAAGAGAATAGAGGCTTTAGAAATTTGGTGCTACAGAAGAATGCTGAAGATCATATGGATAGATCACATAACTAATGACGAGGTACTGAATAGTATTGGGGAGAAGAGAACTTTGTGGCACAACTTGACTACAAGAAGGGATCGGTTGGTAGGACACGTTCTGAGGGATCAAGGGATCACCAATTGAATATTGGAGGGCAACACAGAGGGTAAAAATCGAGGAGGGAGTCCAGGAGATGAATACACTAAGCAGATTCAGAAGGATGCAGGTTGCAGTGGGTATTGGGAGATGAAGAAACTTGCACAGGATAGAGTAGCATGGACAGCTGTATCAAACCAGTCTCTGGACTGAAGACCACAGCAACAACAATATGAAGGCATCTGTCTCATGTGTAAACTTCAACAGAAAAGGGACAGACAAGATGGTTACATTAGATTATATGTAGTTTCCGTAGCAATTGATCCATCATGAGGAGATACTCAGTGGGAAACTAATATGCTAATTTACCTTCCACAGATCGCAAGTGGACTGATCATGGACGTGAAATGAGGGATGAAAATTTAAATTTAGACATACTTCTGATCGTACTCGCATTATTTGACCCCCCTCCCCCCCCCCCTCTCTCTCTCTCTCTCTCTCTCTCTCTCTCTCTCTCTCTCTCTCTCTCTCTCTCTCTCACACACACACACACACACACACACACACACACACACACACACACACACACACACACACATGCACACTCACTCACTCACTCACTCTCAATCGTGCGCGCCCTCGTTCTGCTAATAAATTGAATTCTTTAATGGTGTCGGAGGAGATGGTTTAATAAATCCTTTAGGCTCCTCTTAAACAGAAATTTGTCAGTAGTAAATCTTTTTATGGCTGCTGGCAAGTTATTGAAAATTCGTTTTCCTGAATGATGGAGATTTTCTTGCACCAAAGTAATTAACTTCCAAATTTTTGTGGAGATTATTCATGTTTCTAATAATTACTGCATGAAATGAGCTGTTGATTTGAAAATATTCATTTTTTTGTAAAGACAAATTTCATGGGGAGAAGGTATCTTCTATCTCCACTATGTTAAATTGATCTATTTCCACATCCCTTTTCTCAAGCTGTGTTATATTAACGGTAAAACACAAAACCTTTCTTACATGCATTTCCACTATTTTCCAACAAGCTGAATATTTTTCATAAATAATATATTAATAGTGAAATTTTTGGAAAAATTTAGAGAGACATGTTTTGCGGGCAAATTTCAAAAATAAAAAGACCACAATGTTCTTTATTATAAAGCTTCTCCATGAATTTTAATACCTACTCTGAATTTTTCTTTTGTTTCCTTTACTGCTTGCTCAATAAACAGATTGAATAACATCGGGGATAGACTACAACCCTGTCTCACTCCCTTCCCAACCACTGCTTCCCTTTCATGCCCCTCGACTCTTCATGTCCTCCAGTAAGACAACTGACCGTTGGAATTCCATGGTTCTAGGATAAATGGTTTGAGAGGAAAGGTACATTTAGTTAGAAAAGTTATGGAAATTTTAAAGTTGTATTGCACTTATCAACGTACATGCACTCATTTAAATTCATAGTTTCTTTCACTGCATGTGTCATAGATTTCTCTCCCGTGTATTGCAAGCAGCGCACTAGAAAGTTTTTTTTTTAGTTTTTTACATGGCTCGTAAAGCTTTTCGTTCCTTTCCAATAGTACGCATGCCGTACAAAAACAAAACATTTGTTTCATAATATTCACTATTTTATTTCTTGCAAGTCTTCTAGAACTTTTGTCGAAAACTTTGTGGGTAGATCTTGGCCTTTGTTTTGTTCAGAAACGAAAAACACCCCTGATTATCATAGCAAACAACTGACTACGAGACGTGAAAGCTCAAATCAACGGGAAAAAATGTCCCTTGGCTCATCAGCTCAAAGAAGAACTGTCACAGAGAAACAAGTGGGCATGTGTCACATAGCAGGCTGCCATTTAAATCAACATTTAGGACCTTGAAATAAGGATTTGGACTAAAATGCTTTTATATTCGCACTAAGTGTAAATCAAAGAGGTACAGTCACCAATAGAAAATATCTTATTTTCATTCTGCTCTCCGGAATAAATATATTGCGAATCAGTAGTCAAATGCCGGGTTCCACAAACAGGAGGGGACTAGAAACTTTCGAAATGTGGTGGTGTAGAAGAATGCTACAACAGTTTAGATCGAATAACTGACGGGGAGATACGAAATCAGATTAGGGAGCAGAGAAATTAATGGCACAACTTGACAGAAAGAACATTGCGATAAAATAAAAGAACAATATTTTTTCACTCAAAAATAGAAATGTATGTCATTTGCCCCATTCTGCCCTGTGCAAGCGGCAGAATGGGGTGGTAAGTACAAGTGATTACAAAAACGTATAAAATTATCGGAAATGCAGAAAATATTGGCTTGCTCGGTATTTATTTAATTTAAAGTGAATATTAATATCAAACTACAGTTTTCATGTATTGTATCCTTTTCTTAAGGCTGTTTACAAAATTCACACACGAGGAGACACTCATAATCTTAGCTATCTATTCCTGCACAAGAATCGTGTGTCCATTTTTCGCACGTGGAACAAGCGACCCAACCTTCAACTGATTTTGAATATAACCCACCACAATATAAACATTCGCAGTCAGAACTTTCCTCATAATCACTCTCGTTAGTATTGTATTCTCTCTCCTTTTTTCCATTTACCTTCATGCCCTTTCTTTCTTTTTTGAATTCTTAATTTTATTCTCTTTCGCAAATAGTGCTCTCTTCTTTGGCAAAGTTCTTTTTCTATTTTTCCTAATAATGGGTTTTAACTCTTTTTTTGTACGGCGAATCAGTTAAACAACGGTCTTCCCCCTGTTCAGTTTCGCTCTTTTCTTGCTTTCGTTAACTTTTGGCAAGGGCATCAGAATTTCAGGTGAAATATGAAATGAGGAGGTCGTGTTGTCAGTTGCCATCCAAGAGCACCCAAGATTAGTACAATTAGCCCCAATAACTTTGTCATTCTTAGGCGGCAGTTCATTGTTAGAATTCGCTGAAATCTCGCCCGCTTGATTATCCAGCCCGTTGGCGTCGTCTTTTTTAGCTGGTGTGCTAGGTGGAGACAATTCCAATTGTTCAGATATGATAACCTCTTTATCTGGCGGCCTATCACGTCCGATGTCAGTTGTGTCTGCCGGGAGGAAATCTGCATCGGTGAATACGGATGGTTCCGTGGGCCATATTCCACTAGCTTCGAAACATTTAATAGCGGTTTTCATTGTTGCACTTTAGATGAAAGCTGAACCAAAAAGCGTTGAAATTTGAAAGATAGTTACGACTTTCCCTGCTTGGCTTCGTAGCCATTTTCGAAGCTGATCACTATAACGAGGACTTAAAGGCTTTATAAAACAAACATCAAGCGGCTGAAGTCTGTGAGAGCAATGTGGTGGTAAAGATTAGCAACGAAACGCCACTCTCCTTCGCGTAGTCCATAACGTCAGTGTTCGTGGTATGTACTGAGTGGCCATCTAAGGAGAACTGGAAAGTGCTTTGATGCCTTAGAAAATTCCACAAATTTTCGAAACCATACAAAGAACGACTCGCCATCCTTGCGGTGCTGTGGACCTCAGCGCAACCTCCTGCTGCCAGCCCTAACTCAAATTCTTTCTGCTTCTTCTTTCGTGGAAAAATAAGCGTCGGAGGCATGTAAGCTCCACTTGCTGACGTAATAATGAGGCTGGTTACTGTTTCGCCCCTTTCTGCAGATGTTAACGATCCTACTTGACGTTTCCCCTTCCAAGCTGCGATCTTCTATTGGTTTTTAGGATTAACCGAAACGCCTATTCCATCACAATTAGATATTTGAGAAGTCATTAGTATGTGTTTGTCAGTTACATTTGTTAGCAACGAAATAAACCTATCGACAGCTACTTTATTAAAACCCATGACTCTTGCACCAGATGTTGCTTCGGGTTTGTGAACAAACCCGCATTTGCTTCTTCATTGTTTCATGATGTAATAAACATTTCGATTTGTTTTGCTCGACATTTTCGAAAAAGTATCTGGAAAACGTGCAAAAATTGAAAGGCAAAACTGTGCACCTGCCGAAATAAGAGTGCGTATACTCATTTGAAACAATTTTCCTAAACCGCTTCTGATACGCTAGAAGTTACCGCACAGTTAACAGCAATTGTAGTTGACCGTTTGCCTGTATCGTATAAAGTACAGCCAGTAAAATATTTTTGTAGGGAGGACACAGCATCTCATCTTGAACGGAGAGTTTATCTACACGTGTAAAAGCAACCACGTGTGCCACAGGGAAGTGTGTTGGGAGCTTTACCTTTCATGTTGTATATTAACATTACAGATAATATAAGTAAGCTTACATATTTCGAAAATCGTGCAGATATCGACATTGAGGTAACAAAGTTCGTGGGAAGCGATACGCACATACAGGGGATAGGAAAAATAATGTGAACACCTATACTTACATCTACATGGATACTCTGCAAATCACATTTAAGTGCCTGGCAGAGGGTTCATCGAACCACCTTCACAAGTCTCTCTGATTCCAGTCTCGTATAGCACCCAGAAAGAATGATCACCTGTATCTTTCCGTACGAGCTCTGACTTCCCTTATTTTATCGTGGTGATCGTTCCTCCCTACGTAGGTCGGTGTCAACAAAATATTTTCGCATTCGGAGGAAAAAGTTGGTGATTGGAATTTCGTGAGAAGATTCCGTCGCAACGAAAAACGCTTTTCTTTTGATAATGTCCAGCCCAAATCCTGTATCATTTCTGTGACACTCTCTCCGATATTTCGCGATAATAGAAAACGTGGTGCTTTTCTTTGAACTTTTCCGATGTACTCCGTCAGTCCTATCTGGTAGGGATCCCACATCTCCCAGCAGTATTCTAAAAGAGGACGGACAAGCGTAGTGTAGGCAGTCTCCTTTGTAGGTCTGTTACGTTTTCTAAGTGTCTTGCCAATAAAACGCACTCTTTGATTAGCCTTCTCCACAACATTTTCTATGTGTTCCTTCCAGTTTAACTTGTTCGTTATTGTAATACCTAGGTATTTAGTTGAATTTACGGCGTTTAGATTAGACTGCAACTTCTCTGATTGTGATTCGTTTATTCTGCTTCACCAGGGATCTTGTGGGGTCAGTAACGACCTGATTTGCGGATATTGAGGTCGTACCTTAACTGGCTTCTGTCTTCATTGATTAGCGGCCGCCTTTGAAATGGTTGTACCACTCCTTTAGCCGTGTAGTACCCATTACTTCGTCCACAAACACATGATGGTTTCAACTTGAGAATTGCCAAGCTTGATGCCAAATGTCATGCAATGACATCATTTTGCTGAAATTACTAAATCCGACATGTACCACTTACAAGTGTTCCGAAGTAGTGGAGAAAATCAGGTATGTGTACTATGTATGCCTGAAAACATGAGCGCACGCACGCCCCGATACCATTGTTGATTTCAACAATTAAAAAAGGTCGGATATTTTTTGAACAGCTCTCGTATATAGGCCGTCGCCAGTGATGTCGAAAGAGCAAGATACCAATAGCTACGCCAGTTGTATAAGTAGTTCGAATGAAGCGGTTTGTTGTCCGACGAATCTCCATAACAACTCCGAACCGAATACCCCAGAGTTCGTCCTTCACGTTAGGAATCAAGCTGAGCTCACGAGGGCTTAAGTCCGGGGTGTGTGGTGAGTGGTGCGGCTCTTTCCAGCCCCACACAGCGAACAAATCAATCACGAATTGCACCAAGCGTGCCCGAATATGTTGTTGTTGTTGTGGTCTTTAGTCCTGAGACTGGTTTGATGCAGCTCTCCATGCTACTCTATTCTGTGCAAGCTTCTTCATCTCCCAGTAACTACTGCAACCTACATACTTCTGAAACTGATTAGTGTATTCATCTATTGATCTTCCTCTATGATTTTGACCCTCCACGCTGCCATCCAATACTAAATTGGTGATCCCTTGATGCCTCAGAACATGTCCTAACAACCGATCCCTTCGTCTGGTCAAGTTGTGCCACAAACTCCTCTTCTCCCCAATCCTATTCAATACTTCCTCATTAGTTATGTGATCTCCCCACCTAATCTTCAGCATTCTTCTGTAGCACCACATTTCGAAAGCTTCTATTCTCTTCTTGTCCAAACTATTTATCGTCCATATTTCACTTCCATAGCTACACTCCATACAAATACTTTCAGAAACGACTTCCTGATACGTAAATCTATACTCGATGTTAACAAATTTCTCTTCTTCAGAAACGCTTTCTTTGCCATTGCCAGTCTACATTTTATATCCTCTCTACTTCGACCATCGTCAGTTATTTTGCTCCCCAAATAGCAAAACTCCTATACTACTTTAGGTGTCTCATTTCCTAATCTAATTCCCTCAGCATCACCCGACTTAATTCGACTACATTCCATTATCCTCGTTTTGCTTTTGTTGATGTTCATCTTATCTCCTTCTTTCAAGATACTATCCACTGCGTTCAACTGCTCTTCCAAGTCCTTTGCTGTCTCTGACAGAATTACAATGTCATCGGCAAACCTCAAAGTTTTTATTTCTCCATGGATTTTAATACCTATTCCGAATTTTTCTTTTGTTTCCTTCACTTCTTGATAAATATACAGATTGAATAACATCGGGGAGAGGCTGCAACCCTGTCTCACTCCCTTCCCAACCACTGCTTCCCTTTCGCGTCCCTCGACTCTTGTAACTGCCATCTGGTTTCTGTACAAATTGTAAACAGCCTTTCGCTCTCTGTATTTTACCCCTGCCACCTTCAGAATTTGAAAGGGAGTATTCCAGTCAACATTGTCAAAATCTTTCTCTAAGTCTACAAATGCTAGAAACGCAGGTTTGCCTTTCCTTAATCTAGATTCTAAGATAAGTCGTAGGACCAATATTGCCTCACGTGTTCCAACATTTCTATGGAATCCAAACTGATCATCCCCGAGGTCAGCTTCTACCAGTTTTTCCATTCGTCTGTACAGAATTCGTGTTAGTATTTTGCAGCAGTGACTTATTAAACTGATAGTTCGGTAATTTTCCCATCTGTCAACACCTGCTTTCTTTGGGATTGGAATTATTATATTCTTCTTGAAGGTTGACGGTATTTGGCCTGTCTCGTACATCTTGCTCAGCAGATGGTAGTTTTGTCAGTACTGGCTCTCCAAAGGCTGTCAGTAGTTCTAATGGAATGTTGTCTACTCCGGGGGCCTTGTTTCGACTCTGGTCTTTCAGTGCTCTGTCAAACTCTTCACGCAGTATCTTATCTCCCATTTCGTCTTCATCTACATCCTCTTCCATTTCCATAATATTGTCCTCAAGTACATCGCTCTTGTATAAACCCTCTATATACTTCTTCCACCTTTCTGCCTTCCCTTCTTTGCTTAGAACTGGGTTGCCATCTGAGCTCTTGATATTCATACAAGTGGTTGTCTTCTCTCCAAAGGTCTCTTTAATTTTCCTGTAGGCAGTATCTATCTTACCCCTAGTGAGACAAGCCTCTACATCCTTACATTTGTCCTCTAGCCATCCCTGCTTAGCCATTTTGCACTTCCTGTTGATCTCATTTTTGAGACGTTTGTATTCCTTTTTGCCTGCTTCATTCACTGCATTTTTATATTTTCTCCTTTCAGCAATTAAATTCTATATTTCTTCTGTTACCCAAGGATTTCTAGCAGCCCTCGTCTTTTTACCTACTTTATCCTTTGCTGCCTTTACTACTTCATCCCTCAAAGCTACCCATTCTTCTTCTACTGTATTTCTTTCCCCCATTCCTGTCAATTGTTCCCTTACGCTCTCCCTGATACTCTCTACAACCTCTGGTTCTTTCAGTTTATCCAGGAACCATGTCCCTAAATTTACAACTTTTTGCAGTTTCTTCAGTTTTAATCTACAGTTCATAACCAATAGATTGTGGTCAGAGTCCACATCTGCCCATGGAAATGTCTTACAATTTAATACCTGGTTCCTAAATCTCTGTCCTACCATTATATAATCTATCTGATACCTTTTAGTATCTCCAGGTTTCTTCCACGTATACAACCTTCTTTCATGACTCTTGAACCAAGTGTTAGCTATGATTAAGTTGTGCTCTGTGCAAAATTCTACCAGGCGGCTTCCTCTTTCGTTTCTTCCCCCCAATCCATATTCACATATTACGTTTCCTTCTCTCCCTTTTCCTACTACTGAATTCCAGTCACCCATGACTATTAAATTTTCGTCTCCCTTCACTGTCTGAATAATTTCTTTTATTTCATCATACATTTCTTCAATTTCTTCGTCATCTGCAGAGCTTGTTGGCATATAAACTTGTACTACTGTAGTAGGCATGGGCTTTGTGTCTATCTTGGCCACAATAATGCGTTCGCTATGCTGTTTGTAGTAGCTTACCCGCACTCCTGTTTTTTTATTCATTATTAAACCTACTCCTGCATTACCCCTATTTGATTTTGTATTTAACCCTATATTCGCCTGACCAAAAGTCTTGTTCTTCCTGCCACCGAACTTCACTAATTCCCACTATATCTAACTTTAACCTATCCATTTCCCTTTTTAAGTTTTCTAACCTATCTGTCCTATTAATCGATCTGACATTCCACGCTCTGATCCGTAGAACGCCAGTTTTCTTTCTCCTGATATCGACGTCCTCTTGAGTAGTCCCCCCCCCCTTCCCCCGGAGATCCGAATGGGGGACTATTTTACCTCCGGAATATTTTACCCAAGAGGACGCCATCATCATTTAACCATACAGTAAAGCTGCATGCCCTCGGGAAAAATTACGGCCGTAGTTTCCCCTTGCTTTCAGCTGTTCGCAGTACCAGCACAGCAAGGCCATTTTGGTTATGTTACAAGGCCAGATCAGTGAATCATCCAGACTGTTGCCCCTGCAACTACTGAAATGGCTGCTGCCCCTCTTCAGGAACCACACGTTTGTCTGGCCTCTCAACAGATACCCCTCCACTGTGGTTGCACCTACGGTACGTCTATCTGTATCACTGAGGCACGCAAGCCTCCCCACCAACGGCAAGGTCCATGGTTCATGGGGGGTGCCCGAAAATTGACCTGCAAAATGGTGGGCGCGTTTTTCAGAAGGTGACGCCGCTTCTTTCTCTCAGTCGTTTTTCTTCTTTGTAACACAGTCTGTTTCGTTTTAGAGAGTAAACCAAGATGGCGGCCACTGAGTGACGCGCGTTTCTTTGGCTCGCGAGTTTTTCCGCTCCTTGAAGGTGTTACAGAGGAGTGCGGCAGTTCACAACGTGTGCATCCGACTAAACAAGTGTTACTTGCCGTGGTGTGTTGTTCTCCGTTGATTACCACAAGTGATAAGTGATAAGTGAGTGAAAAATGGGAAGAGCACGAGTAAGCGGCAGCAGGCCGCAGGCAGCGCGGGCGCCCGGTCTCCGGCGACAGGTGAGGCCTCGCTTCCCGACATCGGTCCCAGGTGAGTGCGGCGCTGCACAGTAAAGACACGCTAGACGTAATCGTGCAGTCCATCACGGACTCTGTGACGGCCGCGGTCATGGACAAACTGCAAGAGTCTGTCGGGCGCAACAGCACCGAAATCCAGTCTCTTAAAAAGTCCCTGGCCGCACAAGAGAAAAAAGCCGCCGACCTAGAAGCTAAACTGTCTGCGGCCACCGATGAAATTGAGCAGTATCAGCGAAGGAACAGCTTGCGCTTGTTCGGGGTAGCTGAAAACGATCGTGAAAACACCGACGACCTGGCCATTAGCCTCGTGCGTGAGAAACTTGGCGTGCAGATCGGCGCGGCCGATATTGACAGAAGCCACCGTGTTGGGCGCAGGATACCAGGTGCGATGAAACCCAGGCCCATAATAATTAAATTTGTATCATACCGGAAAAGAGCTGAAGTGTTTGCCCAGAAAAGAAAACTCGCCAAGAGTGGGGTTACCCTGAGGGAAGATCTGACGCGCGAAAGACTAAAAGTTTTGAACACTGCGATCACACAGTTCGGCCTTCAAAATGTATGGACCCAGGATGGCAGGATCGTAGTCAAGACGGAAGGAGGGAGGAAAACGGTGACGAACATGTCCGAACTGAAAGACTGAGCGAAATCTCGCGAGACACAAAGTCTCATATTGTACTCTGTCTAATGTAAGTTAATTTTTATTCTTTCTTTTCATTTTTTTACGTAAATATTGCTTCGTTATTTCTATAAGTACCATAAGTACTCTATTTAAAATCAGTCAATTGTTTCACATAAATATTGCTTCTTCATTTGTCTATCATAAGTGCTCATGTATATTCATATTGTCAGTCAAACGGGAATTAACATTCTCCATTAACAGGAATCTCCTTAAAACCGCCTTTCTATATCTGTTATTTTCATCCTCATCACTACCACTACTACTACTATTATCTTTTTCGTAACCACTACTGCCACTTTCCATCTTTCTTTTCGCTCCCTTCTCCGATACGACCAGCTTGTCTTTCACCTTTAGCCCACAGACGCTTGAGTCAGTCACGACCTTGGACACATCTGTAAATATGTCTTCCCCCGCGAAATCCAGCTTTTGTCCCTCTTCCGGCCAGCAGGTAGACGGAGCGCGCTCGGTCCTACAGGCGGCCACAATGGGACGGACCGGTTCCGGCGGCGGGCTCTTTGTGGCCTACGCGAACGCCCAGTCGCTAACGGCTCACTTCGACGAGTTCTGTGACCTGTTCTGCCAATCGCTGTTCCATGTTATCCTCGTCTCTGAAACTTGGTTGAAACCAAACATTTCTTCCGACGCTATCCGAATCACTGGTTACTCTCTCCTAAGGGCAGATCGTGAAACACGACGCGGGGGTGGTGTGGGTGCCTATGTTCGCTCTGATCTGAGACCTACTATACTATGCACATCGGATGCAAAGGGCGAAGGAAAAGCAGAGTTCTTGTTTTTCGAAATAAATACATCAAATCAGAAACTGCTAATTGGAGTAATCTATAAACCTCCAAATGTCGGTGCTATATCCTCCTTTCAGTCTGCTCTGTCCTCGCTCGTGACACTGTATGAACACATAATCATTATGGGCGACACAAACATCGACTTACAGTTAAAATCTCCCTCTGCAGAAAAACTAAGGAGACTGTTCCACTCCAATGATATGAGTTTAACACCGCTGGACCCAACTCATCACACGCCACACAGCCATACACTCATAGATATAATAGCAACAAAGCGACCAGATAAAATAATTCGCGCCAATCAGACATCCGCTCCAGGACTCTCTGCTCACGACGTGATATTCTTAAATTACTCAGTACATACTACCAAAGAAAAATCTCACCTGGTAACCTACAGAAACCTAAAAAATGTTAACCATGACGCTCTTCAAAAGGATTGCTCAGACATCCCTTGGCATGATATAAGCAATGAACCGACTTTAGACGGAAAAATTCGGGAATTATGTCGCAAAATTATTGCACTGTATGATAAACATGCTCCTCAACGCACTGTCAAGGTAAAGAGAGCTCCCGCTCCGTGGCTCACCACTTAATTACGCCAGTTAATGAATAAACGTGATGCTGCACATAGGACCTTCAAGCGTAACCCAACTCCCGAGGCGTACGAAGCTTATAGGAAACTCCGAAATAGAACCAAGCAAAGCGTGAGGAATGCCAAAATCAGACATGCCCGCTCTGTCGTATGCGGCATATCAAAACCTGCTGCACTGTGGAAAAAGCTGCGCAGTTTCGGTATAGGGAAGTGAAGATCTGACGCTGTTTATCAAGCGTCTGCAGAAGAATTAAACGATTTCTTCTCAACAGCTGTAAACTGCCACGCAGCGACAAATTACCAGCCCCAAAATATCAATCTCTCGAGAGACAAGTTTTTCCTAAAACATGTCACTACCGGCACAGTACACAAGGCAATTATGAGAATCTCTTCAGAGGCAGTAGGAAATGATGGAGTGAGCATTGGCATGATTAAGAACGTCGTAAACACTATTACTCCAGTTATCACAGACATCTTCAACCTGTCTCTTGTCTGTAGTACATATCCTACTGAGTGGAAGCAAAGTTTAATTCAACCTATACCCAAGACTGACAACCCTAAGTCGCCAGGTGACTACAGGCCGATCAGCATACTTCCTGCAATATCTAAAGCCCTAGAATACATCGTCCATGAATAGCTGACGGATTACCTCAAAACTCATAACATCCACGACAAATATCAGTCAGGCTTTCGAAAGCACCATAGTACAGCAACTGCATTAATCAAAGTAACTGATGACATTAAACATGCTATGGAGAGACGTGAGGCTACCATCCTAACACTGCTTGACTTTAGCAAGGCTTTTGATACAGTTGACTTTGATATATTACTAATTAAAATGAAGCAGCTGAATTTCTCAAACAGCGCAATACACTGGTTCGACAGCTACCTCAAAAACAGAAGTCAACAAGTCATTTGTGGGTCGGAAAAGTCATCATGGAAAAAACTTGCGCTCTGGAGTTCCCCAAGGCTCCGTCCTTGGTCCATTACTCTTCTCACTGTACATTAATGATATTTCTCCAGTGATTCACTCCTGCAACTACCATCATATGCCGACGACATCCAACTGTACATAAGTGCAAGCCCCAAGAACATTGCTGACGCAGTAGCGAGTATGAACGCAGATCTTTGCTCTGTTTCTCGATGGGCACAGAACCTAGGTCTGAAACTAAACCCCAAGAAATCCCAGGTCATACTTACATCTCGTCCAAAGTTAATTAGTCGGTACTTTCGCGAAACAGTCCCTCAAATACTCCTCAATGGTACCCAACTACCATACCAAAAAACAGTAAAAGACCTTGGAATAATCTTGGATGAACACCTAAACTGGGAAGAACAAACAGTCACAGCTTGCCGGAAATCGCTCTCCTCCCTACATGCAATTCAAAAATTTAGAAAAATATTTCCAACCCATGTTAAACAAAAATTAGTCCAAACACTAGTCTTGCCTAATCTTTACTACTGTGATGTAGTTCAACACGGCACAAATAATGAAAATTCGAGATGCCTCGAGCTAGTGATGAATGCTTGCGTTAGATACGTATGCAATATACGGTTGTATGATCATATCAGTCCTTCATACTCCCAGCTAGGTTGGATACGCCCACATAAGGCACGCGATCTCCACACGATGTGCTTACTTCATCGATTTCTTAGCCACTGGTGCCCCCAATACTTATCTTCTCACATTAAACACCTATCATCATTCCACAACCCCAATACCAGATCGGATACGTCTAGCATCTTGGCTGTACCTTTACATAACACAAAATCTTTCTCCATGTCATTTTCCATCTCAGCCATACGATTATGGAACGCGCTCCCCTGTGATCTGCGTCTTATTCAGAACCACTTAACATTCAAGAGGGAACTCAAGACTTACATATTAGGGACGGTATAGCCACCATTGTTGTGCCCCTCTCATCTTTTTCTTTCTCCTCTCCACCATAGCTTCGAATTTTACCATTATATTTCTCTTCCTCTAATCTATCTACCTCTTCTATATCTCTTTCACCCCATTCTATCGTCTTATGTCTCTGCTTGATGAGAATAACTCACAAGCTGCGAGAATATAACGAGAAAATTCCCAACTAGCAATAGGACTGACATTCATAAAAGAAAAATATGTTTACTTTCATATACATAGTCATTATTATTATTATTATTATTATTATTATTATTCTTGATTGTTATAATTATTTTTTGATATAATCATCATTGTACTACTTTTATAATCTCTATTTTTTTCTTTAACATTAATACTGTATAACATGTTATATGCCCTTAATGTTCTGTAGAAACTGAAATTTGTTGAATCTGAGTATGCCTGGTTAGGTGTAAGAGAGGGCCTGAAGGCCCTAATCTTGCCAGGTAAAATAAATGCATAAATAAATAAATAAACCGCTTAACAGATGATGTTCAAATTTGGCATGGAGACAGTTTGAACCCTGAGAAAGAACATAGCCCACTTTAGAAAGCGAGAAACAGTTTTTTTTACATCAGTGAACGTAAACTACATCAAAACTTACTTATTTTGGTGTATAACTTAAGAATTGTATAATGTATAAGTACTTCAGTAGTCGCCGCGCGGGATAGCCTCTCAAACGAAATTGCTCCCACGTCCGAGGCCTTTCAATATTACGTCTCCCATTCTGCTTGTAGTTCAGAATATTTTGGGGAAGTCTGGGACTTCGCATTCTCACCAGTCTTCACGATATTTTTGAATTTTTTAGTTTATGTTGAAAATACTTAATTTTTCTCATTTTTCTCTAGTATCTTCATTCCTAATCATTTCTTGCTCTGCAGCCCTTCGAATTTCTTAGGAACCTCATCACTGCCGTCTGAGTTTTTTTGTTTTAACCATGTTTTCGCTTTCATAGCATAACACAGGAACCGCGACCAATTTATAGAATTTCGGGGCAATCTCTTTTTGTACTTTATTACCCAATGTTCTGATATTGGTGCCACAGACAGCTTAGAATTTGTGTAATTTATTTTCAGTATGAGTAAAAATCAGATCTTACAGCGTACCCTAAATGAAGGATTAAGAGACCTGTTCTAAAGCAGGATTATCCAAAACTAGTTTTAAACTGACTGAATATTTTCCTCGAAGTGCACTTATTTACGTTTTATTACTAGAAATTTTAAAGTTACATTCGTTGCATATTTCGTTCAGGTGGTATACAGATCTTTGGAGGTCATTTCATTCACTTGAATCATGTCATCTACAAACAGAAGCACAATGAGGTATTTCTCATTCGTTATCCCAATTCCTTCGTCTGCTCGTAGTTCATGCATTGAAGAATGAAGTCAATGTAAATACTAAAAATGCTGACATAATCTACTCATTTAAATGTATACCGAGCGACCTGGCGCAGTGGTTAGTACACTGGATGATTATGATGATGGTGGTGGTGGTGATGATTGGTTTGTTGGGCGCCCAACTGCGCTGTTATCAACGCCTGTTCAAAGCCCTAATCTTTATACAGTCCAATCTCGCCACCTTCACGAATGATGACGAAATGATAAGGACAACACACACACCTAGTCCCCGGGCGGAGAAAGTCTTCAACCCTGCCGGGAATCGTACCCGGAATCCCACGATCCAGAGAAGAAACTCCCATTGGGGAGGACGACGGTTCAAATCCGCGTCTGGCCACCCTGATTTATGTTTTCCGTAATTTTCCTAAATCACTCCAAGTAAATGCCGGGATGGTTCCTTCGAAAGGGCACGGCTGACTTCCTCTGCCCTTCCTTGACGCAGTGCCACCTCCTGTTCCGTCTCTAACGACCTCGACATCGATGGCACATTAAATACAATCTTCCTTTCGTCCTTCATTTAAAGGCATAGGTTTAACGCAATAAGTCGGGCGTTGAAAGTTAGAAACTGCGTACTTGTCTAAGGCAGCATAGTTAAATGGCGCGAAAATTATACAGATTATATTCACCGTGCATTTGTGACTTCCAACAAACTTCACACATAATTTCGAAACTTTCCGAAACTTTTTTTCCGCTGACATCCCTGACAGAATGATGAAAGGAAAAATACTCTTATCGCTCCTACATTTTAGCTGTTCATGCAGTAAGGCGTCAGCATCAGGCATGAATTTTTAATTTATTACTTCTTTACTACTCACTCTATCCGCAACACATTTGTCTGACAGTATCCACACATATCGCTGAATGTACCTGAAAATTATAGCATTGTACAGCACCTAGTTCATTACACAAACATTGAGATGTTTTCGAAAAACTAGCTTCTCTTAAAACAGAGCCTCTTCAACTGCAAAGGGCTATGCTTCTTCAGGTGAAGTATTTAACACGTTAACTGATACGGAATGTAAACGAACTTCTGAAAGTGGTTTACATATGGGACTTCCAGTCTTCAGATAGCAAATTGGAGGGGAGAAGGGGGTGGTGGCTACGCGGTCTATTTGGAACTTCAGTCTTCCCGCAAATGATGCAGTTGTCTGTAATGAAGTACTGTCTGAAAGAAGCCACGCTCTGATAAGATTTCAGTGTAGTGCAAAGACTGGCTACTTGGTTTAAATGTTCCCGAAATGTAAAATTGTTCGGTTCACAAAAAGAAATAACCTTATCCTACGACTATAATATCAGCGAGTCAAATTCGCAATCGCTCAACCCACATGAACACCTGGGTGTAAAAATTAGTAGAGATTTGAAATGGAACCGTCACATAGACGCAGTCTTAGGGAAAGACGGTGGCAGGCTGCCATTCGTTGGTAGAATTCTAGAAAAATACAATCTGTGTACAAAAGAAATTGCTTAGAAATCACTCGTGCGACCCAACCTCCATTATTGCTCGAGATCCTTGGATCATAATCAGATACGACTCCCAGGCGATACTGAATGTATATAGAAAAGGGCAGCACGAATGGTCACAGGTTTGTTTGACCCGTTGGAGAGTGTCACAGGGTTTCTGATGAAATTGAACTGGCAGGCGCTTGGAAATTGACGTAAAATATCCAGAGAAAGTCTACTTGGAATATTTCCGGAGGAATCCTTAAATGTTGAATATAGGCGAATGGTAGTCATTAGAGGGAATGACTGCGAATGCACGTTCGATCTGCGTTCGCTTCCATTAGCTGCGGTTCAAACTGAGCCTAATAATATTCCCAGTGTGAGACGTAGTTGGCAGTTCTGTAAACGCTGACCGGTGAGTCGCTTAAAGCCCAGGCAAAATTAATCTCGGAGGGACACATCACGCACTCAACAATTCAAATAGTATCACAACAGATTAAGCATATCCACTGAGGATGATCTAGAGCCTGTGACTAGTGTATTGAATATAAATACGGAAAACAGCAACAACTCACTCTTCGAAATATTTTTAATTCCATTAACAAGTAGTGTAGCCTTTACAGACTCACCTTCAAATGTGGCAGACAGAAATTGCGTCTTTATTTCGTTTGAGTTATGCCGGGAACTGGCTCTCTGACATGGAGACAGAGAACTCTTTAATGTATCGCCATGCGCGACAGTTACATGGCGACATGTGTCGGAAAACCAATTCTTCCACTTACCGTGGCAATGTGGGTGGTATTGCAGTTAATATCCACCTGGCAACTGCCGTTGTCATTGCGTATTGGCCACAGATTAATCGTTTTTCAATGTAAATATAAATCCGAAATTTCACCATCACCATAAGGTTTACTTCTGATGAACGTTATAAAGATGTTCAATTAGAAGGATAGCATACTTTGCTCGGAAACATTTTCTTAGTTTTGTGCATATAACACGAGGGCGTGCTGAGAAGTAATTACTTGAAATGTTTTATTTGAAAACTCTTGAGCTTTCCAGTTAGAAAACGTTAGTAACATTCTACATCTTTATTCTACATATCTGCAGCTCTCTGCTGCTAGAGGGATCCGATTTGTACCGTGTAACATAGCGGTGTGTGATGTAACTGTGTCGGTGCATGAGAAACAGCTCAGAAAACTGAAAGCACGAACTGGAAGAGTTGGTCCGCACGTGGGACACCCTCCTCTTCAGCATTACAACGCCGAACTACAGCCGAGCGCTCCGACGTCTGCAGCACTCCGATGCCGTTCGTTCACTGCCATCGATTCACCTCCACACAGCCCCGACTTGGTCCCATCCGATTTTCATCTGTCTCCAAAACTTACGGAACACATCAGAGGACTTTTATAGTTCGAAGCCGTGCAAGCAGATGTGAGGTTGAGGCTCTGTTAGCACAGTCAAATATTCTACTGTGACGGTATCAACAAAATCAACATTTCACAAAATGAGAGTACGTAGAATCCGATGGCTACAGCTGGAATTTGCTAACCCATGTAAATACTTGAGTGTATAAATTTGTAGGGGTGTGAAATGGAACGATCACATAAGCACATTTGTAGGTAAAGCACGTGCGGTTCATTGGTACAATACTGGGGAATTGCAATCAGTCTACAGAGGAGACTGATTACAAAATAATCGTGCGACACATCCTGGAATATTGATCAGACTCATGGGATCCGTACCAGATAGGACGAACAGGGGATATTTAACTTATAGAGAGAAGGGCAGCAAAAATGCTCACAGGTTTGTCTGACCCATAGGAGAATATCACGAAGATGTTCAGAGAACTGAAGTAACAGACAGTTGATGATAGACACAGACTATCCCGTGGAAGAGCAATGTATCGCGAGGAGACCCACTTATAAAGTTTCTAGAACCGACGTTACATGATGAATGTAGGAATGTACTGAAACCGCCTAAGTATCGTAACTGTAGAAAGCGTGGAGAGCGGATTAGACTAAGCACAGCACGCACAGAGGCTTTTAAGCAGTCACATTTCGCACGCTCCATACACCAGTGGAGTGGGAATAAGTCCTGATAACTGGTATAATGGCAAGTTCCATCTGCCATGCACTTCACGGTCGTTTGTAGAGTACAGATTATAAGCTGCCTATTTTTTGTTTAAATTTGGATTACAAGAAAATCGGCGTCTTGCAAAATGTCCTAAATAAGTCTCCTCCTCTTCACCACCACCACCACCACCACCACCACCACCACCACCACCACCACCACCATAATGAGTGTTCTGCCCTAGGGCAGGTCTTCACATGTGCCTCTCCATGCAGTCCCATCATTTGTTTCCCTCTTGTTTTCTCACAACTATTTTCTGTCCTTACGCTGTCCACCACCTGGTATGTTCTGCGTCTTCTTTTTCTTCCTCTTCTTCTATTCACTATTTCCTCCATACCATCAATAAACAATTTCTTTTCATTCAGTGTCCATGCCAATTGACTTTCCTCATCTTGCTGCATTTAAAATTTCTCTCTGTTCTCTCACTCAACACCACCTCATATCTCACTGTGCCTGCCTATTTTATCCCCTATCAACGCAGTCACATAAAAGCCTCCTGTTATGAAACGTCTCGTTGGCAATTGCTATACGTGTTTTCACCTCCTTATTACTTCTAATGTCGTCCATAATAGCGCGTCGCAGTTATCTAAAAACACTAAATTGTTCTGTACCTTCCTGCCTAGCATTATAGTTGTTCTTACTTTTCGTGCACTTACCACCGGACATTTTGCATTTTTCTTATTATTTCTCATTCCAATTTACTCACGTCTCTTGTTTAATTCTTTTAACATTTCAGTCATACTTCTTTCGCTCTCTGCCAATAACACCACATGATCCGCGGGTCTAATACATTCTGTTCTCCTAACAACAACCCGCTCCCCTCTATTTCGTTTCAAACGTTTTTGAATGAGATGCTCCAAATATATTTACACACTAAGGAAAATAAACGTATCCCGGAGGAAATACCCCAGTGCGATGGAAATCGATACACGTGACGTACGTGTAGGGGCAAATGAATGATTACAGTTGCAGAAAAACTGGATGATTAATTCAAGAGAAAGAGCTTCACAAATTGATAAGTCGTTAACGTGTTGGTCCACCTCTGGCCTTTACGCGGGCAGTTATTCGGCTTGACATTGATAAAGTTAGTGGATGCCCTCCTGACGGATATCGTACCAAATTCAGTTCAGTTGGTTCGTTACATCGTCAAAATCGCACCCTGCTTTAAAGAACCCGCCCATTGTGCTCCAAACGTTCAAAATTTGTGAGAGACATGGCAATCTTGCTGAGCAATGTATTGCCTGGCATGTACAAAGACAAACACGTAGATACTATTCCCGTGTGTGGTGCGTAAATTGTCGGCAGGCACCTCACTTAGTGTCCCGAGCAGAGTTCAAGCCGCCATAGAGACAAAGGGTGGACACACTGCATATTAATGTCCACTAATAGGTGTCTGTACACTTACTGATAGGACAGTGTATTTCGAAATGTTAGCAGAGGCCAGAAGTTGGAGCATTTGGCATTCCGCTTAAAGCTTACGTGCGGCGAGTCGTCGTATCTCTAAAAAGAGACACCTCTGCCAACACTAGTTGAAAGTGGCCTTCAAACTAGCCGTGCTGCGCTCTCTACCTCCGGTTATTCTCGTGGGCGTCAGAGCTTCCGTAGCCAAGACGCCCCCTGGGTAAACGCTGCGGACGTCTGCAGTCGCGCCTGACGATCTGTCACGAATTATGAAATGTATTCGCAGATATCAGTTATAATACGACAACGGCTACACCATTTACTGGAAACGTACAGGATGTTCTCAAATTCCGATCACTAACTGCTAGAACTTGTACAGGGGACTGAGTACATAATACTCGTATTTTAAGTTGTAACCCGTCTCCGGAAACGTACCGTGTGCTACAACCATTTGAAAACATGTTGGTAATGCTGTCACTTTGACAAGTAATTTGTTACACTGAAGAGCCAAGGAAATATCGCGTAGGGCCCCCGCGAGCACGCAGAAGTGCCTCAACACGCCGTGGCATGAAATCGACTAAGGGCTGAAGTCGCACAGGAGGGAACTGACATCATGACTCCTGCAGAGCTGCCCATAAATCCGTAAGAGTACGGGGGAGTAGAGGTCTCCTCTGATCAACACGTTGCAAGGCATCCCAGATATGCTCGATAATGCTATACAGTTTACAGGAAACGTACAGGATATTTGGGGAGTTTCGTGGCCAGCAGAAGTGTTTGACCTCGGAAGAGTGTTCCTGCAGCCACTCTGCAGCAATTGTGGTTGTCTGGGGTGTCGCATTGTCCTGCTGGAATTACCCACATCCGTCGGAATGCACAATGGACATGAGTGGATGCAGGTGATCAGACAGGA
Source organism: Schistocerca piceifrons (assembly GCF_021461385.2). Classification (NCBI taxonomy): domain Eukaryota; kingdom Metazoa; phylum Arthropoda; class Insecta; order Orthoptera; family Acrididae; genus Schistocerca; species Schistocerca piceifrons. The sequence goes on along the minus strand of NC_060146.1, from coordinate 208,797,453 downwards.
TGCTTACGCCCGTGTCACCAGTCAGAGTTGTATCTAGACGTATCAGGGGTCCCACATCACTCCAAATGCACACGCCATACAACGTCACAGAGCCTCCACCAGCTTCAACAGTCCCCAGCTGACATGCAGGGTCCATGGAGTCATGATGTTGTCTTCATACCCGTACACGTCCATACTCTATATACATTTTGAAGTGAGACTCGCCCAACCAGACAATATGTTTCCAGTCATCAACAGTCCAATGTTCGTACCGATGGGCCCAAATGAGGCGTAAAGCTTTGTGCTGTGCTGTCAGCAAGGGTACACGAGTGGGCCTTCGGCTCTGAAAGCCCATATAGATGATGTTTCGTTGAATGGTTCGCATGCTGCCACTTGTTGATGGTCAAGCATTGAGATTTTCTGTAATTTGCGGAAGGGTTGCACTTTCGCCACGCTGAACGATTATCTTCAGTCCCTATTCTTGCAGGATCTTTATCCGGCCGCAGCGATGTCGGAGATTCGTTGTTTTACTGGATTGCTGATATTCGCCGAGCCCTCGTGAAATGGTCGTACAGGACAATCCCCACTTCATCGCTACCTCGGAGATGCTGTGTCCCATCGCTCTTGCGCCGAGTATAATACTACGTTCAAAATCTAACAACCGCGGCAGACACATGTCTTACACAGGCGTTGCTGGCGGCAGCACCATATTTTGCCTGTTTATATATCTCTGTGTTTGAATACGCATTATTATACTAGTTTATTTGGCATTTCAGTGTAGATGTGACCCAGTACATCTATTGATCTACAGTTTCACTCGTTAATAACCAAAGAAACAAAAAAATCGGTCTTTAGAGACACTGTTTATACAGGAGGGCTTTTTCCAGTTCGATATTAGAATGGTATTAATACCTTCAGCTGACGACGGGCGTTGATATATATCAACGAAGACAGGTGAAAATGTGTGCCCCGACCGGAACTCGAACCAGGGATCTCCTGCTTACATGGCAGTCGCTCTATCCATCTGAGCCACCGAGGGCACAGAGGATAGCGCGACTTCAGGGACTATCCCGCGCACGCCTCCCGCGAGACCCACATTCTCACCTTGTATATCCACACACTACATTCGTAGTGTCCTTTCGGACATGTCCGAAAGAAATGACACCAAATCCATATAAATATATTTTCCAATTCGCGTGCGCTGCGTCTCCACGGGGCACCACAGACGCACCTGCTGACGGTGAAGGCACCCTTTCTCGAAGACGTTGCGCAATGGTAACGAAAAGCGTGTGGGGAGGAGTCAGACGTTGTGGACAACGATCTTGATAAAGGCGACCAGCAGCTCTTCCAGCACTGTGAGCTTGGCCACACACAATACTCGTGTCGGTGTATTCGGCAAAAGTGTACTCATCAATGTTGCTCCAAGACTCACAGACACATGAACGAGACTCGAACCAGGTCAGAGAGGTAGGACAGCCGTCAAATGACATCATACGATCCGACGTAAGAAACTCCCCTCCAGTGATGATTACCCTGTTGCATACCACATTAGAGAAGATGTATTTATTCGGCTGTAGCACGGATATAGGCTTCCATACATGGGTTCCAGTTCAAAATATCGTCACTCAGTTCCCTAGAAGTTTTTAACGGGAATTTTGGTACATCGTGTATCTCTCCAGTCACTATACAGCTGTTTCCAGAATTAGTTCACTCTGCAGCTGAGTGTGCGCCAATATGAAACGTCTTGGCAGATTAAAACTGTGTGCGCGACCGAGACTCGAACTCGAGACCTTTGCCTTTCGCGGGCGAGTGGTCTACCATCTGAGCTACCCAAGCACGACTCACGCCTCGCCCACACAGCTTTACTTCTGCCAGTACCTCGTCTCCTACCTACAGCTGTTGTGCCGCAATCGAAATATACGGATGTGTTTCAGGATTTCGGCGTTATGCAACTTCGCAGAAACATGGCTGAATTTTCCCGTATGTTGTTATCATTAAAACGAAGCACCGTTTCTGTCTTCATATCAAAAAGTATTAGGTACTATTTTCATCATTTCAAACACTAGTAAGGTTGTTAGGTGTAGGAAAAAATACTAGTATCATGCTGAAAATATCGGAGAGAAGCGATAGAATTCCTACAAACATCTACATCTACATGATTACTCTGCAATTCACATTTAAGCGCTTGGCAGAGGGTTCATCGAACCACACTCATACTATCTCTCTACCATTCCACTCCCGAACAGCGCGCTGGAGAAACGATCACCTAAACCTTTCTGTTCGAGCTCTGATTTATCTTATTTTATTTTGATGATCATTCCTACCTATGTAGGTTGGGCTCAATAAAATATTTTCGCATTCGGAAGACAAAGTTGGTGACTGAAATTTCGTAAATAGACCTCACCGCGAAACGTCTTTGCTTTAATGACTTCCATCCCAACTCGCGTATCATATCTGCCACACTCTCTCCCCTATTACGTGATAATACAAAACGAGCTGCCCTTTTTTGCACCCTTTCGATGTCCTCCGTCAATCCCACCTGGTAAGGATCCCACACCGCGCAGCAATATTCTAACATAGGACGAACGAGTGTAGTGTAAGCTGTCTCTTTAGTGGACTTGTTGCCTCTTCGAAGTGTCCTGCCAATGAAACGCAACCTTTGGCTCGCCTTCCCCACAATATTATCTATGTGGTCTTTCCAACTGAAGTTGTTCGTAATTTTAACACCCAGGTACTTAGTTGAATTGACAGCCTCGAGAATTGTAGTATTTATCGAGTAATCGAATTCCAACGGATTTCTTTTGGAACTCATGTGTATCACGTCACACTTTTCGTTACTTAGCGTCAACTGCCACCTGCCGCACCATACAGCAACCTTTTCTAAATCGCTTTGCAACTGATACTGGTCTTCGGATGACCTTACTAGACGGTGAATTACAGCATCATCTGCGAACAACTTAAGAGAACTGCTCAGATTGTCACCCAGGTCATTTATATAGATCAGGAACACCAGACGTCCCAGGACGCTTCCCTGGGGAACACCTGATATCACTTCAGTTTTACTCGATGATTTGCCGTCTATTACTACAAACTGCGACCTTCCTGACAGGAAATCACGAATCCAGTCGCACAACTGAGACGATTCCCCATAGGCCCGCAGCTTGATTAGAAGTCGCTTGTGAGGAACGGTGTCAAAAACTTTCCGGAAATCTAGAAATACGGAATCAACTTGAGATCCCCTGTCGATAGCGGCCATTACTTCGTGCGAATAAAGAGCTAGCTGCGTTGCACAAGAACGATGTTTGCTGAGACCATGCTGATTACGTATCAATAGATCGTTCCCTTCGAGGTTATTCATAATGTTTGAATACAGTATATGCTCCAAACCCTACTGCAAACCGACGTCAATTATATAGGTCTGTAGTTCGATGGATTACTCCTACTACCCTTCTTAAACACTGGTGCGACCTGCGCAATTTTCCAATCTGTAGGTACAGATCTATCGGAAAGCGAGTGGTTGTATATGATTGCTAAGTAGGGAGCTATTGTATCAGCGTAATCTGAAAGGAACCTAATCGGTATACAATCTGGACCTGCCCGTATCAAGCGGTTTGAGTTGCTTCGCAATCCCTAAGGTATCTACTTCTAAGAAACTCATACTAGCAGCTGTTCGTGTTTCAAATTCTGGAATATTCCATTCGTCTTCCCTGGTGAAGGAATTTCGGAAAACTGCGTTCAATAACTCCGCTTTAGCGGCACAGTCGTCGGTAACAGTACCATCGGCACTGCGCAGCGAAGGTATTGACTGCGTCTTGCTGCTTGTGTACTTTACAAACGACCAGAATATCTTCGGATTTTCTACCATATTTCGAGACAATGTTTCGTTGTGGAACCTATTAAAGGCATCTCGCATTGAAGTCCGTGCAAAATTTCGCGCGTCTGTAAATTTTAGCCAATCTTCGGGATTTCGCGTTCTTCTGAACTTCGCATGCTTTTTCCGTTGCCTCTGCAACAGCGTTCGGACATGTTTTGTGTACCATGGGGGATCAGCTCCATATCTTACCAATTTATGAGGTATAAATCTCACAATTGCTGTTGGTACTATATCTTTGAATTTGAGCCACATCTCGTCTACATTTGCATAGTCAGTTCGGAAGGAATGTAGATTGTCTCTTAGGAAGGCTTCTGGTGACACTTTATCCGCTTTTTTAAATAAAATTATTTTGCGTTTGTTTCTGGTGGATTTGGAAGAAACGATATTGAGCCTAGCTACAACAACCTTGTGATCACTAATCCCTGTATCAGTCATGATGCTCCCTATTAGCTCTGGATTGTTTGTGGCTAAGACGTCAAGTGTGTTTTCGCAACCATTTACAATTCGCGTGGGTTCGTGGAGTAACTGCTCGAAATAATTTTCGGAGAAAGCATTTAGGACAGTTTCGGAAGATGTTTTCTGCCTACCACCGGTTTTGAACAAGTATTTTTGTCAAGATATCGAGGGATGGTTGAAGTCTCCACCAACTATAACCGTATGAGTGGGGTATTTATTTGTTACGAGACTCAAATTTTCTCTGAACTGTTCAGCAACTATATCATCGGAGTCTGGGGGTCGGTAGTTCGGCTGTTAAGTATAACCTCCACCCATACCAATTCGCACGGAGTATCTACTTCGACTTCACTACTAGATAAACCACTACTGACAGACACAAACACTCCATCACCAATTCTGCCTAATCTGCCTTTCCTGAACAGCGCCTGAGACTTCGCAAAAATTTCTGCAGAACTTATTTCAGGCTTTAGCCAGCTTTCTGTACCTATAACGATTTCAGCTTCAGTACTTTCTATTAGCGCTTGAAGAAAATCATTTTGGGTACTAGGCAATGTCATTATAAAACAACTAAAATAACGACATTTCGACCATCGTTTGAACGATCCTCTTCAGAGCGAATAAATCCCACGAAATTTCAAATCAGCAGCAGCAAAATGAAAGTTTGGTTTGGAAACAACTTCTATTTCTTCTTTATCTTCGATTAATTTCCCGAATTTCTCGTCCGTTTCGTATGTTGCTTTCTTTATACATTTCTAGAGCTTGCAATTTTACATAGTAACTCATGCCTGCAAACGTCATCTAACGAGGCTACGGAGCATCAAAATACAGGTGCCAGCTCCGGCAAATGTACGTCAGTAGAGTGTGATGCCGTGATCATGTATCAATGTGAGGTAAGGGCCCCGGTACCGGAAACGAATGAGTCGAAAGTTACAAGGGAAAATCGTTATCATACCTCTGACGGTGGAATACAAGTACTGGTACTGTTGTTGCTAACTTTCAAAGGTGGTAGTATGAATCAAAGTAAGACAAAATGTCCGATAAACATGGGCTACAAAATGCATACCTGAGGAGCTATGAGAACTTGTTCAATAGTGGAGACATGTTTTATGCTAGCGAAGATGAACAAGTCCTCAAAGCTCTTAAGGTATGCATTTTACAGCCCATGTGTACTGGACATTGTCTTCTTCCTTTGGTCCATACTACCACCTCTGAAAGTTTCCTGCCCTACATTTTAGCTACAACACTACTGGTACATACTGTCACACATAACAGGGATGTCTTCTCTTCTAATTTTCCGTTATAGGGACATAACCTCAAATTGATACATTTATCCATCTCCATCACCATAGAAAATTGGTAACATCTTCATTAGATCTCCCTGTATACACGTATTTTACAGACTCCAGCGCCTGTACCTGATATACTCTGTAGCGTCGCTGGATGACGTTTCCAGACATCGATTCCAATGTAAAACTTCATCAGCTAGGTCCCCTCTACAGATTCGATAAGTGTGTAGCATGACGTGTGAAACATTCTGTATGCAAAGTGAATAACGTGGAAGAAGGGGCTAGAACTCTCTCTCTCTCTCTCTCTCTCTCTCTCTCTCTCTCTCTCTCTCTCTCTTTCTCAACTATCAACTACCAGCTTCCTTTTAAGTCTTACAACTGCTGTCTGATTTCTGGCAGAACTCTAGATAACATGCCGCTCACTGTATTTTATCGGTGGTTGCATCTTAAATTCAAACTGTATATTCTGGTCAAAACTGTCAAAAGTTATTTTCTACATCTATAGATGTTATAAATATGGGTCGAATTTCTTCAACCGGTCTCTAGCGGCTAGTGTGTTCTCTCAAAATCGATTTTCCTCTAGCTCGTATTCTCTAAAGTGTTCCATTCCTCTGTAAATATTTTGGATCGGTATTTTCAGCCAGGACTTATGAAAGTGATGGGTCGGTAGTATTCGCACTTATCACTATTTGCCTTATTTGGCATTGGTGTTATTTTTTTCGTTTAGTCTGAAGATTTAGCAGTCACGTCAGTTAGCATAGATGTTGAGGAGTGAAGCAGCAAACGCCGACAGAGCGAGTCTTCGCCGGTGCTGATAGAGCCCTCTGGTAGAGAAGCCCTGCACTATAGACAACTGAGGGACTAGTAGCGACACCTAGCAGCGAAGTGATAACTGACTGTGTGAGGGAGTATTAGCGACACCTAGCAGCAAAGTGATAACTGACTGTGTGAGGGACTAGTAGCGACACCTAGCAGCGAAGTGATAACTGAGTGTGTGAAGGACTAGTAGCGACACCTAGCAGCGAAGTGATAACTGTGTGAGGGACTAGTAGCGACACCTAGCAGCGAAGTGATAACTGTGTGAGGGACTGGTAGTGACACCTAGCAGCAAAGTGATGAACCGCAAAATGGCCGCGAAAATTGAGTGACTTAAATGTCTAGTTGCTGTTTACTTCTTCCTTTACACTATTATTACAAAACAGACTATGGCATCACTGCTCGGTTTGTATGTTGCCGTATCATTGTGTATTTCACTCGTTACAAAATAATTCTGTTCTCGTAACATATAATGCAAACTACATCTCCAGTGGCATTAATGTACTCAGCATGTTACATTCATCATACCCTCTTTGTAATTTAGTATTACTAAAAGTGTTGTCCACACTTTTAAGCATTAAAAATGGATATGTGGCTCGGAATTTAATAGCAAAAGAAACAGCCAAACTAGCAGACAGTCTCTCTCTCTCTCATTACCAAAAATATGAAATTTAGGTTCAATTTCCTCTGCGCAATGAGGTGTCGGGGCTACTGTTACATTAAATGGTACCAAAATAATCGCACTGTATTGTGGTTTAAAGAATTTTGAACAGCAAGTGTAACTGTAAGTAAGTTTCTTGCAATGCAAAGATAGTGATATAATAGTACAGCAATAATAGACGTTTGTTATGCTTTTGTCTTATATTACAGTTTTGCTCATTATTGATGGCAAACGCCTTGCAGAGAAGGTAACATTCTGCATCTTCGGCTACAGCCTTTACAATCTCTTTCATTCAACTAGACTTAACCTGTAGAGGTAGTAATATAATTTCTTTTCTGATGCACAAGATACTTTTACAAAAAGTAGAGGCAGAGAAACATCTCATTTTGACGCTAGAATAATTTGAGAAAAAAGGCCTGTGTTCGTTTTTGAAAATGCAGGTAGTGAAAACAATGTATTTTTAAAAGATAGTGTCAACTGTTACGAAACAATTTCTTATACAGAATTTATTTATCACATAGTCAATCATGATACTAAAAAGAACACATTGTTGGCTTGTGTGTTGCTATTGATATAATATTTTGCGTTTTCTTATGACTTTAAATAATTACTGCTGTTTCAGCACTGATAATGTGTGAAATACAGTATGTAATATATGAATCAGTATGATAAACTTTTTTTTCGAATATTGACTGTTAACTACAAGAAAATGGCAGATGTTTGGGTATTTACCTCAGCAGTATTCAGTACACGATGGAAAACAAAATCTTTTATTTTTTTTTTTTGTAAGGTTTTTATTTTATAGTTGTAATTCTACAAATGTTAATGATACCATGCAGTTTCTTTTGATAGTGAGATATATTAAGTACCTTAAAATATATGTAGATGAAGTCTGGTGAAGAAAGTGTGTGAATTAAAATGTTTGCAGCAGCATAATCAGGTTTAGTTTGTAGTGTGGGAGTGAGCTCCACGTGGGATCCGAAGCACGGACCCCACGGGGGTGCCCGGCATGCGCCACATGCCAGGGCAGAGGTGGAGGCTAGTGTTCGGAAGTCTGAAAATTCCAGCGCCGGCCGGGGATAGAACCCCGGCCCGGCTGGGGCGAATAGCCCCAGCCGAGGCGCTGGAATGTTCCAGACCCCTTACCACTAGACCACCGAGGACCCCGGCCGTTTCCTGCTCTGGAGTCCAGCTAGTGGTCGTAGAGCCCTTTATGCTGTCCTCCGTGTTTACACCGAGGCAGCAGTAGCATGGTATAACAGGAAGTGTTTACCTGCGTCCGCTGGATGTCCACTTAGTGTACGACTTATTTGCGCGGCTGACGTTCGTGTCGCTGTAATGTCCTTAGTTGCGTTACCATTATTTGCAGGGACCGAAAATCTGCCTATACAGTTCACGCAGTCGAGTCTCACTCTTTGAACCTTTGTAATTCGATCGTGATGTCAAGACCCATGTTAGAACTTCTATTTATCGAAGAAACCTCATGTGTTCGGTACATTCCATAAACGGAAACGACTGTCATAACAGACAGCCCCGTAAACATTTTGTAATGAAGTGTCAGCCGGAACGTAATACTCGATATCTGGAATTGTTTTATCAGTTATTAAGATAATCGTTTCACCCCTATACACTTCGAAAAATTCCCGTGTTTTCTCGATAAAGCATAAGCACGGTACATAAATCTGTCGCGAAAATGACATCGAAGAAGTACAAGTGTCCGAGTACCACAGAAAAGAAGTGGGTCCTTGAAGGTGTGGAACGGAGAGCAGAGCAAAAATAAGATGTAACGTTTCGGGATTCCCTCATACTCGCTGCAGACACTCCAGAAGCAGGAAGATCAGTTTGATGACGTCTCATGAGGAGCGAGGAATAAATTCACTCTCAAAAAACTAATGTACGAGATGCCTCGCCGCCTCTTGAAGGGTGTCATGGGCTTCTGCGGCCGTGGAGTTGGCGACCCGTGAGTCATCGCGGTGTTCTGACCACATACATTTTCATACATTTTAGCTGCGGGTTCTCCGGCCTGCAAAGAAAGCCGCGACAATGGGAAGGCTCTGCTTGTCGTTTTGTAATAAGAACGCCCTCCACATTTTATCTAGGCATAAGACTGTCTATGCACATAGTGCATAGCCGTGTTTTAAAAAATATTTTTTTTTTACCTTTTCCATTCTACAACATTACTTCCTGTCTTATTTTACGAACTTTTCGTAGGAATGTCGTAAATTTTAAACGTCTTAAATCCACCGATTCATTACGTGTTCTTAATATATCTTTTAACTCTTTTTCAACACATATGTATCTTTTACCTCTTTCACTGAAGAGGCTGACCAATGGATTATTTTTTTTAATTTCAGGTATTGATTTTATTGCATTCTCCTTTAGCGTATTGATCAGAAATTGTAGTTTCAGATACTTTCGCCTTATTGAGTATCGTTTGCTGTGCCAAACTTCGACAGCATTCATGGTCCTGTGCATCGAATTGATGACGGTTGATAGCTGACCGAAATCACTTCGAAATAAATTCTCTGAAGGCAGATAACTTTGATACAGTTGTGTTAAGTATCGAGGTATTACCTAAGGCAACTGAAGCCAAGTTAAGAGTGAATTTATTTCGAAATAATTTCGGTCGACTGGCTGTCTTCACCAATTCCACATTTCAGATGGTGTACTAGGATTTTCCATCTATTGACTGAGTATATAGTCTACGAATTCATGATATTTTCGCCACTGGGCATTTGCTACGCTGTTACCATCCATGGATCATCAAGGCAGTCGGGTGGAAGATGTGCTCTACAGCATACATGCGGCAAGACAATCGAAATACTTCTTCATCCCTATATTTCTCCACTAATCGCAGTTCCTGTATGTCTTCCAGAGGCATTGCTTGAAATGAAAATTACAACTGGAAATAGATGTCTCGGAGAACACTGTTTTCATAGCTTAATTTGCAGCCATTTCGAAGTCTAGCACTGCAGTTTTAAATGAGAACCCAGTTATGACATTTCACTGTTCAGAAAAAAATATTTCACAATTATTTTGACTTTCCTCCGGTAAAAAAGCTAGTCTTCCGTGCTTCAGGTATCAACATGCAATGGTGTACAGTTGTTTTCCCCCCTGCGGGTTCGGGGGTTAGAGTGGGCCCGTGGTATTCCTGCCTGTCGTAAGAGGCGACTAAAAGGAGTCTCACATGTTTTGGCCTTATGTGATGGTCCCCTCTCGGGTTTGACCTCCATCTTTCTAAATTATTCCGAAGAGCGAGCCAATTGGGGAAGGGCGCCTTACATGGTGCACTGTATCCGTCGTGCAATTAGACCTTTAGCCGGCTTTCACGTCGTTGCAATGGTGTCCCGCTCGTTTTCGATCTTTAGGGCGGGGATACGTCCCTGGGTGCGATTACCACGCTGCCCTCTGCAGTGTTTCTCTTCACTGCGACGACGACCTTGGACAGTTTTGCACCTAAGATCCAGCACGGTAGCCAGTCCGTTGTGGTGGGGCCGCCATGTACCCTCTTGGTTGTAGCCCCCTGACAACACAGGGATCGCTCTACTGATGCCTGCGCCGTTAACTCCCCACGTATGCCAAGGAGTAGATGCCTATCCTCCTGGGGTATCAGGACTCCCGGCAACGGCCATCCTGCCAGGTGGCCTTTGCTGTGGCTGGGTGGCGCCCGTGGGGAGGGCCCTTGGTCGGAGTAGGTGGCATCAGGGCGGATGACCCGCAATGAAGTGTGGTACATCATCTCTCGCTGGCGGCCAGCCGCCAGCAGTCTCTAAGCGTTCTCGGGCTCAATTTAATGCTCAGAAGTACGATCCGAAAACGTTCCCCTCCCTGGCCACGCCGTGGGAAGAGCGTAAGTCCCAGGATGGAGGTAACAGTTATTCGCCCCGATTCTTAGTTTGCACGAGAGCTGATGGGGAGTCTTTTCTCTCCACAAAGCCTCAGTTCTTCGTCGAGCATTTAGAGGACAAGTTTGGGGAGGTGGAGGGCTTGTCTAAAATGCGCTCTGGCTCAGTACTGATACAAACGGCATCCTCCGCCCAGTCACGCAGGTTACTTGCTTGTGACAAGTTGGGGGATGTTAACGTTACTATTACTCCACATAAGAGTTTAAATATGGTCCAGGGTGTTATTTTCCATAGGGACCTCCTTTTGCAGTCTGATGACGAGCTGCACGCCAACTTAGAACGTAGAGGTGTTCATTTCGTCCGGCGCGTTCATCGGGGTCCGAGGGACAATCAGGTTGCTACCGGTGCCTTCATCCTGGCCTTCGAGGGTGATACGTTACCGGAAAAGGTCAAGGTGATGGTCTACCGATGTGACGTCAAGCCCTATATCCCTCCCCCGATGCGGTGCTTCAAGTGCTGGAAGTTCGGCCATATGTCTTCCCGCTGCACTTCTAGCCTCACATGTCGAGATTGCGGACGCCCATCTCATCACGATACTCCATGTGCCCCGCCTCCCATCTGCGTCAACTGCGGGGAGCACCATTCACCTTGCTCGCCAGACTGCAGAATATTCCAGAAAGAGCGCAAAATCATGGAATATAAGACCCTGGACCGACTGACTTATACTGAGGCCAAACCGAAATACGACCGATTACATCCAGTGCGAATGACAACTTCCTACGCCGCTGCTACAACACCTGTGCTAGCCCCATCAGTTTCGCACCTTCCGGCCGGATCGACGAGTGGTACAACTCCTCCTGCCCCCTTGCCAGTGGGGGGGCTCTACCCACCGGGTTGCTCCTATGCCACCTACCTCAGGAGCAACACCATCCCCCCCATCGGGGACGTCGGTCCCCGCTTCTAAGCCGGAGAAGTGTCCAACTTCTTCGGCTTCTCACGCTCGTAAGGGGTCCCTTGGGTCCCTCCCTTCCCAGGTTTCCACCGGCGGGAAGGCTGACGATAGACAGTGGCGTAAGTGCCCACAATCTGCAGGTCGAAGGGCTTCCCGATCCTCCTCAGTCCCGGAGACTGAATCGGTGAAGCCCTCCCAGCCAGTTAAACCCAAGGAGCAGCGTGAGAAATCAAAGAAGAGCAGCTCTAAGCCCAAGGAACGCGCGGTGGTAGCCACCCCATCGCTACCTTCTAGCTTTGCGTCTGAGGACGAGGTGGAGATTCTGGCGTCCGCTGAGGACCTCGATCTCGCCGGTCCCTCAGACGCCGTGAATAGCAATAGCACTAGCACGGGTGCTCAATCGGAGGCAGCAGGTGACCCAGCGGCGTAATCTGCCGTCCCAGTCCCGGCACGCCTTTCTCAGCCATGGACAAAATCATCCTCCAGTGGAACTGCAGCGGTTTCTTCCACCATCTAGCTGAGCTCCGCCAACTTATCAGCCTTCACCCTTTCCTCTGCATTGCTCTGCAGGAAACTTGGTTTCCAGCAATGCGCACCCCCGCCCTCCGTGGCTATCGGGGTTATTATAAGAACCGAGCAGCTTATGAAAGGGTGTCTGGTGGCGTCTGCATCTATGTCCTTAACTCTCTTCACAGCGAGTCTGTCCCTCTACAAACAGCTTTAGAGGCTGTCGCTGTTAGGGTGTGGACGCCGCAGGCTCTTACCGTCTGCAGTCTTTACCTTCCACCGGAGGGTGATGTCGCGCAGCATGTCCTGGCTGCGCTGATAGCCCAATTGCCGCCACCTTTCTTATTACTGGGCGACTTTAACGCCCATAACCCTCTGTGGGGTGGGTCAGTGGCAACAGGTCGAGGCGCCACCGTTGAGCATTTATTGTCGCAGCTCGATCTCTCGATTTTGAATGATGGTGCCTCCACACACTTCAGTGTGGCGCATGGCACCTACTCCGCCATTGACCTTTCAATCTGTAGCCCTAGCCTCTTACCATCTGTCCACTGGAGTGTGCATGACGACCTGTGTGGTAGTGACCACTTTCCGATTTTTCTGTCACTACCACAGCGCCACTCTTCTGGGCGCCCTAGCAGATGGGCTATGAATAAGGCTGACTGGGACTTGTTCTCCTCCACTGCCGCTATTGAGCCTCTCTCAACTGATGCCATTGATGCGGTGGTTACATCGGTCACCGCCGGCATCGTCACTGCCGCCGAGTCTGCCATTCCCCGTTCTTCTGGGTCCCCTCGGCGGAGGGCTGTGCCTTGGTGGTCTCCTGAGATCCCTGAAGCGATTAAAGATCGCCGGCGGGCGCTCCAGCGTCACAAGCGACATCCCTCCATGGACCACCTTATCGCCTTCAAACGGCTGCGTGCGCGGGCCCGCCTCCTTATCCGCCAAGGCAAGAAGGAGTGCTGGGAGCGGTATGTGTCCACCATTGGACTCCATGTCACTCCATCGCAGGTCTGGGCCAAGATTCGACGGGTCTTCGGCTATCGGACCCCTGCCAGCGTCCCTGCGCTCTCACTGAATGGAGCGGTTTGTACTGACTCCGACGTCATTGCAAACCGCTTAGCAGAGCATTTTGCTATGAGTTCCGCTTCTGCGAATTACCCCCAGGCCTTCCGCTCCATTAAAGAGCGGATGGAACGTCGGAGCCTTTCTTTTCGCACCAACGCTTCTGAACCCTACAACGCTCCATTCAGTGCGTGGGAATTTCAGAGTGCCCTTGCCGCTTGCCCTGATACCGCTCCCGGGCCAGATCGCATCCACTGTCAGATGCTGAAACACCTTTCAGTGGACTGCAAGCGACGCCTCCTCGACCTTTACAACCGTCTCTGGGTCGAGGGTGAGTTCCCGTCGCAATGGCGGGAAAGTATTGTCATCCCCATTTTGAAACCTGGAAAGAACCCTCTGGAGGTGGACAGCTACCGTCCCATTAGTCTCACCAACGTTCTCTGCAAGTTATTTGAACGGATGGTGAGCCGGCGCTTAAATTGGGTGCTGGAGTCTCGGGGCCTTCTGGCTCCGTCTCAGGGTGGGTTCCGTAAAGGCCGCTCCGCCACCGACAATCTGGTGAGCCTTGAGTCGGCCATCCGTACAGCCTTTGCCCGCCGTCAGCACCTGGTCGCTGTCTTTTTCGACATGCGGAAGGCGTACGATACGACATGGCGTCATCACATCCTTTCTACGCTTCATGGATGGGGTCTTCGGGGCCCTCTGCCGATCTTTATCAGAAATTTTCTGTCGTATCGTACCTTCCGCGTGCAAGTCGCGGCCTCGTGTAGTTCCTCCCTCGTCCAGGAGAACGGGGTACCCCAGGGCTCTGTCCTCAGTGTCTGCCTGTTTTTAATTGCAATAAATGGTCTCGCTGCGGCAGTAGGAAATTCTGTCTCCGCTTCCCTGTATGCTGACGACTTCTGTCTTTACTATAGTTCTATTAGCATTGCAGCAGCTGAACGTCAGCTACAGGGCGCAATCCGCAAGGCGCAGTCTTGGGCTGTAGCGCGTGGTTTTCAGTTTTCGGCTGCCAAGACCCGCGTTATGCATTTCTGCCGGCGCCGAACGGTCCATCCTGAGCCGCGGCTTTATCTTGCCGACGAACTTCTTGCTGTGGTGGAGACCCACAGGTTTTTGGGTGTCCTTTTTGATGCCTGGTTGACTTGGCTGCCTCATATCCGGCAGCTTAAACAAGCGTGTTGGCGGCATCTCAACGCCCTGCGTTGTTTGAGCCACACCCACTGGGGCGCCGACCGATCTACCCTGTTGCGGCTCTACCAGGCGTTAATCCAGTCTCGCCTGGATTATGGGTGCCTAGCTTATGGCTCAGCATCCCCATCTGCGTTGCGCGTGCTGGACCCAATTCTCCACAGCGGGATACGCCTTGCCACTGGTGCTTTCCGCACCAGCCCTGTGGACAGCGTCCTAGTGGAGGCAGGTGTACCTCCACTGCGGTTCCGACGCCAACGTTTGCTGGCCGCTTATGCTGCCCATGTTTTTAGCTTGCCCGGGCATCCAAATTATCGTGTCCTGTTCCCGCAGTTAGTCGTCCATCTGCCAGACCGTCGGCCCCGGTCGGGTTGTCCGATCGCCGTACGCATCAAGGAGCTTCTCTGCGGGCTTGGGTTTTTCCCAGTTCCACCTCCTTTCCGGGCGCCTCTGCGTACACCCCCGTGGTGTGTTCCTCGCCCTTGCCTTCGGCTCGACTTGGCACAGGGCTCGAAGGACTCGGTCCCTCCAGAGGCCTTCCGCCGCCGCTTTTATTCCATCCTGGCCACGTATCAGGGCTCTGGAATTGTTTACACCGACGGTTCGATGGTTGCTGGTCGTGTCGGGTATGCGCTAACTCTAGGGGACCATTCTGAACAACGGTCCTTGGCGGCTGGCTGCAGCGTTTACACTGCTGAGCTAGTCGCCATCTTTCGTGCCCTAGAGTATATCCGCTCCTGCTCAGGTGAGTCCTTCGTTATCTGTAGCGATTCCCTGAGTGGTTTACGAGCTCTCGACCAGTGTTTTCCTCGTTCTCGTCTGGTGATGGGTATCCATGAGTCCCTGCATACTCTTGCGCGTTGCGGCCGCTCTGTGGTCTTTGTGTGGACCCCCGGTCATGTCGGTATCCCGGGCAATGAACATGTTGACCGCCTGGCGAAAGAGGCAATGAGTAAACAGTCTCTGGACGTTGGCCTCCCAGAGACTGATTTGCGGGCAGTCCTCCGCCGAAAAGTTTTTGCGCTTTGGGACGCTGAATGGCGCAATCGGATCATGCCCAATAAACTCTGTGCCATCAAGGAGATGACGACTGTGTGGCGGTCATCCCTGCGAGTCAACCGCAGGGACTCTGTCGTCCTTTGTCGGCTCCGCATTGGCCACTCCCACCTGACACACAGTTATTTACTGCGCCGGGAGGACCCTCCTGTATGTCGCTGCGGGGCGGCTTTGACAGTGGCCCACATTTTGTTGGCCTGCCCCCTTTTAGCTGTGGTCAGGCAGACATTTGCGCTGCCTGATACGCTCCCTGCCCTCTTATGTGATGACCCTGGTATGGCTGCCTTAGTTTTCCGTTTTATTCGGGCAGGGGGTTTTTATTATTTACTCTGAGTGTTTGTTCTGTTCTTTTGTGTTGATTCTGGCCATTGGCCTACGATTTTACGCTGAGTTTTTAATGTGTTCTTGGTGGTTGGCTTTTCCTTTTTATCTCTATGGTCGGCCAACCACTGTCACACTCTGTGTGATTTTAATTTGTTTCGTCTGATCTCTGTAGGAGTATTTCTTGTCCTGTGTCGTCTGACGTCTTTCCTGTTGTTCGTTTTTTATTCTCTTTGGGTGGTTTTACTTTTTTTTTGGAAAAAGGGACCGATGACCGTCGCAGTCTGGTCCCTTTAATCCCCCCCAAACCAACCAACCAACCTACAGTTGTTTCGAACAACTCCGAAATGTCCGTCCATAAGAAGATCTTTATTTTCACACATTTTGTCCCCTTCTTCGTAACTGATCACCAGGATTCATTTGTCGGGAACAGATTTATTATCAATTTTAAAAAAAAACTTCAGTCACTTTCAAAATCTCTTCGCACAGCTGAATCCCTGAACTAGTGCCACGGTTATGGGACATCCCAGTAGCTTCCCTTACACAGTGCAGTCTTTCTCATAATTCGTCATACTTGCGACGTAATCTAAACCTTTATATCACAAATCTTGGAATTGCTCTTTAAACCCTCGGAAAACAGGCACTGTCTACTCTCCTCAGACTCTTTTCCAGCAGTTACGCATTCATTTCTCAATCTCCACATCTATTTCGTCAGGTTGGGCGAGAAACTTATTCTTCAGCTGTGTTTCTACCATTTACAATTTTTAAACTGCCGCTGCTCCTATTTCGTTCGGAGTTCATGCACAGGCAATTCGTATATATTTTCGGTGCTCCTGGTACCGATTACCATCCTTTCCCCTTTCAGTTTCCTTTCCTTTTTCTTTTCTAACTACAAAGTCCAGTCACATTAACGTGATCACTGCCTCTGTCCGACGTTAATGTGCAATAACCACTCACAGGCAGCAGGTGGCTGCACTAGCTGTGGAGGGTATGTAAAGCCCTTGGGGGAGAGGGGGGGGGGGGGGGAAGGGGCAGGAATGGGGGACGCGACGCAGAAAACTGCAGTCGTTTCCGTAATGCGGAAAGTCAGCGATTTATGTGACATCCAAAAGGACGTGATCATTGCCTTTCGGGCCACGGGTGGACGCATTTTCGAAACGGCAAAGTTCGTAAAACGTTGGCGTGTTGCCACATTTAAAGCATTCCGCGCATGGCACTGTCCAGAACCGGCGCTGTGGCCGTTGTGGTGCCCCAAGGGCCACAGGAGTTAAAGAAGGCTGCAGGTGAATAACGTGCAACTGTTGAGCAACTGACCACGCACGTGAACCGAGGGGCTACCGACAGTGTCTCCTCAAAGACCACTCGGCGAAAAATGCTGCGTATGGGTCTCCACAGCAGACGCCTGGTCCACACACCTATGCTGACTGCTGTTCACCGGCGACGAAGGCTGGAATTTCCACGCTAGTTCTGCAACTGGGCGTCCACTGCACGCTGACGAGCGGTCTTTTCAAGTGACAGTTAGACATTGGCGTGTAGGGCGTGATTCACCTGAAAGTGAACACCCTGCAACAGTCGACGGCAGGGTTATGACCGGAGGAAGGATCGTTATGGTCTCAGAAACGTTATCGTGACACTCCCGCCGTGACCTCGTCGTTCTGGAGGGGCACAGTGCATTAGCAGAAATATCCGTCGGAACCGTTGCCACACCTACATGGAGTTTGTTTTCCCTCGGAACCTACCAGCAGAACAACTGAATCTCTGGCACAGCTTGCAGTGTACGTGCATGGTCTGAAAAGCACCACGATGAGTTTGCTGTACTCCACCGACCACCAGGCTTCCCGGGCTTAACGGAATCGAGAATATGTGGGACCACCTCGATGAGGCTCTTCGTGTCCTGGGTCCTCAACCGACAAACATAGCGCAGCTGACTGAGGCACCGGCGTCGGCATGGCTCAGTACCTCACTGACTCCTGCCCCTCTCTCGGTTGTCCGCGCTTCGCGTTAATTGTATCCTCCTACAGTGACTCAATGACGACACTCTCCCGTGCACGACAGCATCATCAACAGCCGCAGATTGCTGTTCACTTTGCCTGTCACATCATTTATGTCTATATAGAATAACAGCTGTCTGTTACACTGACGATACCCTTGTCTCTGATCAACGCTCGCCGTCGAGAACGTACTGGTATCTGTCTTTGAGCCCCTCACATATCTGGGAACCTACTCCGTATGCTCATACGAGGCCCTTCGTTAACAGTGTGCAGTGGAGCACCGTGTCAAAGGCTTTTCTCAAATCTAGGAGAGTGCAATCTGCCTGGCACCCTTCATCCGTGGTCCATGAACCATGAACCATGGACCTTGCCGTTGGTGGGGAGGCTTGCGTGCCTCAGCGATACAGATAGCCGTACCGTAGGTACAACCACAACGGAGGGGTATCTGTTGAGAGGCCAGACAAACGTGTGGTTCCTGAAGAGGGGCAGCAGCCTTTTCAGTAGTTGCAAGGGCAAGTCTGGATGATTGACTGATCTGGCCTTGTAACAATAAACAAAACGGCATTGCTGTGCTGGTACTGCAAACGGCTGAAAGCAAGGGGAAACTACGGCCGTAATTTTTCCCGAGGGCATGCAGCTTTACTGTATGATTAAATGATGGTGGCGTCCTCTTGGGTAAAATATTCCGGAGGTAAAATAGTCCCCCATTCGGATCTCCGGGCGGGGAATACTCAAGAGGATGTCGTTATCAGGAGAAAGAAAACTGGCGTTCTACGGATCGGAGCGTGGAATGTCAGATCCCTTAATCGGGCAGGTAGGTTAGAAAATTTAAAAAGGGAAATGGATAGGTTAAAGTTAGATATAGTGGGAATTAGTGAAGTTCGGTGGCAGGAGGAACAAGACTTCTGGTCAGGTGACTAAGGGTTATAAACACAAAGTCAAATAGAGGGAATGCAGGAGTAGGTTTAATAATGAATAGAAAAATAGGAATGCGGGTAAGCTACTACAAACAGCATAGTGAACGCATTATTGCGGCCAAGATAGATACGAAGCCCACACCTACTACAGTAGTACAAGTTTATATGCCAACTAGCTCTGCAGATGACGAAGAGATGGAAGAAATGTATGATGAAATAAAAGAAATTATTCAGATAGTGAAGGGAGACAAAAATTTAATAGTCATGGGTGACTGGAATTCAGTAGTAGGAAAAGGGAGAGAAGGAAACGTAGTAGGTGAATATGGATTGGGGCTAAGAAATGAAAGAGGATGCCGCCTGATAGAATTTTGCACAGAGCACAACTTAATCATAGCTAACACTTGGTTTAAGAATCATGATAGAAGGTTGTATACATGGAAGAACCCTGGAGATACTAAAAGGTATCAGATAGATTATATAATGGTAAGACAGAGATTTAGGAACCAGGTTTTAAATTGTGAGACATTTCCAGGGGCAGAACAAATTGAGCAGTTTTACCTACTCCCCGTACTTCGTTCTTTTTTGCCTTCGAGGAAGATGCGGAAGCACCAAGAGTACCGTCCACATTTACAAGTGTTTTGTAGACAAGCAATCGTCGGCGACGGCGATAACAACGTCTACGAACCATTGCTTGTCTACAAAACACTTGTAAATGTGGACGGTACTCTTGGTGCTTCCGCATCTTCCTCGAAGGGCAAAAAGAACGAAGTACGTGGAGTAGGTAAAACTGCTCAATTTGTTCTTTTAAACGGACCTACATTGTTTTGTGGTGCGAGGTTTAATTTTTCTCTAATGAAGACTTCATCTTCTTCGAGTTTGGGTAATGGATGGATAATTGTTGCTTTCGTTGCCTGTAACAGTGCAGGGAGAGCTGGTTTGGAATCCTTTGAAACCCGTGAAATTTTGGCCTACCGTACTATACCTGTATCAGAGATTATTATCTCTGGTGAGGGTTCCTACATTATGCCACATGGTAGTTTGTCTTTGACTTGTCGTAGACGTGTTAAGATAAATTCCGATTCCAATCTTCATTTATGGGTTAAGGCCAGTGGGTCACCTTCTTTGGAAGATTGTCGCATTGTGGGCGACTGTACAGTGTATAACCATTGAAGCAGTTCTCAACAAAAGGCCCTTTTAAGGGCCACAATACTACACATTGATCTTGCCAAAAGCCGAGAAGCGATTCTTCTTGGTGTTGTAGCTCTCTGGGGCACCCTGGGATGCTCTCTGGGCAACTCTCTGGGTGCTCAGTAGATGGCTCCACAGTAGAGCGCGTGACCTTGAGCGTGCGAGAGAGAGCGCTGTGGAGTGTGTGAGAGAGTGTGTGGTTATGACCTGTAGATTAAAACTGAAGAAACTGCAAAAAGGTGGGAATTTAAGGAGATGGGACCTGGATAAACTGAAAGAACCAGAGGTTGTAGAGAGTATCAGGGAGAGCATAAGGGAACAATTGACAGGAATGGGGGAAAGAAATACAGTAGAAGAAGAATGGGTAGCTCTGAGGGATGAAGTAGTGAAGGCAGCAGACGATCAAGTAGGTCAAAAGACGAGAGCTAATAGAAATAATTGGGTAACAGAAGAAATATTGAATTTAATTGATGAAAGGAGAAAATATAAAAATGCAGTAAATGAAGCAGGCAGAAAGGAATACAAACGTCTCAAAAATGAGATCGACAGGAAGTGCAAAATGGCTAAGCAGACATGGCTAGAGGACAAATGTAAGGATGTAGAGGCTTATTTCACTAGGGGTAAGATAGATACTGCCTACAGGAAAATTAAAGAGACCTTTGGAGATAAGAGAACCACATGTATGAACATCAAGAGCTCAGATGGAAACCCAGTTCTAAGCAAAGAAGAGAAAGCAGAAAGGTGGAAGGAGTATATAGAGGGTCTATACAAGAGCGATGCACTTGAGGACAATATTATGGAAATGGAAGAGGATGTAGATGAAGATGAAATGGGAGATAAGATACTGCGTGAAGAGTTTGACAGAGCACTGAAAGAGCTGAGTCGAAACAAGGCCCCCGGAGTAGACAACATTCCACTGGAACTACTGACGGCCTTGGGAGAGCCAGTCCTGACAAAACTCTACCACCTGGTGAGCAAGATGTATGAAACAGGCGAAATACCCTCAGACTTCAAGAAGAATATAATAATTCCAATCCCAAAGAAAGCAGGTGTTGACAGATGTGAAAATTACCGAACAATCAGTTTAATAAGCCACAGCTGCAAAGTACTAACACGAATTCTTTACAGACGAATGGAAAAACTAGTACAAGCCGACCTCGGGGCAGATCAGTTTGCATACCGTAGAAATACTGGAACACGTGAGGCAATACTGACCTTACGACTTATCTTAGAAGAAAGATTAAGGAAAGGCAAACCTACGTTTCTAGCATTTGTAGACTTAGAGAAAGCTTTTGATAATGTTGACTGGAATACTCTCTTTCAAATTCTAAAGGTGGCAGGGGTAAAATACAGGGAGCGAAAGGCTATTTACATCTTGTACAGAAACCAGATGGCAATTAGAAGAGTCGAGGGGCATGAAAGGGAAGCAGTGGTTGGGAAAGGAGTGAGACAGGGTTGTAGCCTCTCCCCGATGTTATTCAACCTGTATATAGAGCAAGCAGTAAAGGAAACAAAAGAAAAATTCGGAGTAGGTATTAAAATTCATGGAGTAGAAGTAAAAACTTTGAGGTTCGCCGATGACATTGTAATTCTGTCAGAGACAGCAAAGGACTTGGAAGAGCAGTTGAACGGAATGGATGGTGTGTTGAAGGGAGGATATAAGATGAACATCAACAAAAGCAAAACGAGGATAATGGAATGTAGTCAAATGAAGTCGGGTGATGCTGAGGGTATTAGATTAGAAAATGAGACACTTAAAGTAGTAAAGGAGTTTTGCTATTTGGGGAGCAAAATAACTGATGATGGACGAAGTAGAGAGGATATAAAATGTAGACTGGCAATGGCAAGGAAAGCGTTTCTGAAGAAGAGAAATTTGTTAACATCGAGTATAGATTTAAGTGTCAGGAAGTCATTCCTGAAAGTATTTGTATGGAGTGTAGCCATGTATGGAAGTGAAACACGGACGGTAAATAGTTTGGACAAGAAGAGAATAGAAGCTTTTGAAATGTGGTGCTACAGAAGAATGCTGAAGATTAGATGGCTATATCACATAACTAATGAGGAAGTATTGAATAGGATTGGGGAGAAGAGAAGTGTGTGGCACAACTTGACCAGAAGAAGGGATCGGTTGGTAGGACATGTTCTGAGGCATCAAGGGATCACCAATTTAGTATTGGAGGGCAGCGTGGAGGGCAAAAATCATAGGGGGAGACCAAGAGATTAATACACTAAGCAGATTCAAAAGGATGTAGGTTGCAGTAGGTACTGGGAGATGAAGAAGCTTGCACAGGATAGAGTAGCATGGAGAGCTGCATCAAACCAGTCTCAGGACTGAAGACCACAACAACAACAACAACAATGTGCGAAAAGGGCAAGCTGGGTTTCACACGAGCTTTCTAAAACCGTGCTGATTTATGGACACAGGCTTTTTGGTGTCTAGGAAATTTATTATAATCAGATTCAGAATACGTTCTAAAATTCTGCAGAAAATCGATGTCAAGGACACTGGTCTGTAATTTTGCACATCCTTCCTTTTACTCTTCTTGTACGCGAGTGTCACCTGCGATTTTTTAAACTGCCTTTGTTTGGACCCATTACAGGTGTAATATTCAGAAGGCAAATGTATATTGATCTCGTTATATACGGGTGCCACTTGCGCTTTTCCCAGTCGTTTGCGAAATACTGCTGGGCAAGAGATACGCGATAAATACGAATGAAGTAAGTAAAACCGAAATTGTTTTAACCGACTCGCTGTCGCTGAATCCTTTCCACGCGATGCGTCCTTGAGCGGATCAAACAGGTAGCAATAAACGCTCTACAAATGTGGTTGACTTTTGAAGTTTTTCTTATGAGTTAATTACGCTGCAGACAGCTTCCATTCTGCATAATATCAGCAATATGAAAATGAAAATTCACGGAAGTCAAATCTGGACTGTAGGGACGATGACGTAGAGTCTCTCAGCCCATTATGGTTTCTTTTTCCTTCCAGTGGTTTCTTGGATCAGCTGCGCTGTGTGTGGGCGAGCATTATTGTGTAATATTATCACGTCTTTTCTTTGACATTGGCGACCCTTTCCTCTCATCGCTGGCTTTACTTTGCTCATCAGTATGTGTGAGTGGTCAGCGCTGCATCCTGTACGCTGATCGTCCAAATAATCACCAAAATACAACTGTGGCATCCAGATGATGGCCAGCTTCACTTTCCTCGCTGATGCTCGAGTTTTGAATTTCTTTCGGACAGGTGAGCTGGTGTGCTTCCATTTCACGCCTTGTCCTTTCGAGTCGGGTTCACCATTTTGAACGAAAGTTTCATCACACGTTAAAATCTCGTTCAGAAAAGGTTCACCTTCACATTCATAGCTCTCTTTGTTTCCTTGTGTTGTGTGAATTCTTGCGGGGCCCACGTTCGACTTGTTTTGCTGTACTTGAGCATGTCACTGACAACGTTACGAACTGTGCCGCTACCTATTGCAGCTATTTTGCTATTCAGTTCTACTGCAACACGTCGTCCATCAGGAGTAATGTCGTCAGGGCCGGCTTTAACCGAAGGAGGAGACACTTCAATTGGCCGGCCACGGCGTTTCTCATTCGTCACTGAAGTTCGATTGTTTTTGAACTGTCCTACGTATTTATCGAAAATTTCCGTCGTTCGCACAGCTTCGACCATACTGAAAAATCGTTAGAGAAAATATTTTGGCCGTTTTCCACCTTCTGAAAGGGAAAACGCATCGCTGAACGTTGCTCAGTTAATTTGGAAACTTTAACCGGACACGTCATTGTTAATTGCAACATTAAGGATATAAATAACAGCCGCTCTCAGCTCATCTCAGTCACGCCAACCTAAAGTCATGAAACTACAAAAATTCTTCCTACAAACTACGCGACTTCATTAATTTACCTTTGCAGGGGAAAGTCAGGAAGGATGCACTTAGTATTTAATCGGTCTTTTCAAGTTGATGAGAAAGTTAAAACAAACAAATAGCAAAACATTGCTCATTTATTTACGAACAACATTTATCAGAGTAACTTTTAACCCAAACCTTAAATGTCATTATATATATATATGACACTGCTCGTTCGTACTCGTAGCCGCATAATCTGGTAAGAGTACGCACTAACACCAATAACAAGAAAATGCACCATGACCTTCATAAACTGTGCCATTGTTGGGAGCAGTTATCATACTTAATACAGTCTTCCGTGAGAGACTCCTTTTAGTCTTCATCACACCTTGGGCAGTTCAAAACATGAAGTTGGATTAATAGACAATTGTGAAGGTGAAGGTGATTCGATAAACCCTATGCCAGGCACTTAGATGTGATTTGCAGAATATCCATGTGGGTGTAGATCCCTCCTTGAATTGTGCCCTGGTTGTTGCTGAAGATATAGCGCAGTTTAATCCAGATTAGCCGTAGAGATTCTACGTTGTTCGTTACTGATATTTTGTCCCTTCTTGGTTTAGTTTGTTTTTCTAACAATGCATTTTTGTACGTAGACTCAAACAAAATTTCGGATGATTTTGCAGCTTGCTTTAGATGTTCGAAAACCTAAAACTGTGCAGTTCACAAAACGAAAAAACATAGTATCCTATGACTACAACATCAATAACTCTCATTTTCAATCGATCAAGTCACACAAATACTTCAGTGTAACACATTATAAGGATACGAAATGGAAGCAGGACTGAATAAAACTCAAGACGCGTTCATAGGATTTGTAGACCTGGAAAAACGTTCGACAATGTAAAATGGTGCAAGATCGAAGTTCTGAAGAAAATTGCTCAAGGGAGAGACGGGTAATATATTCGCACAAGACCCAAGAGGAAATAAGAGTGGCAGACCAAGAACAAAGTGCAAGGATTAAAAAGGGAGTAAGACTTTGATATATTCATTAGCCTCTACTGTTAAGTGAGTGCATCAAAGAAGCAATGAAGAAAATAAGAGAGAGGTTCAAGATTCAGACTGAAATACGGGGTGAAAGGATATCAGTGACACGGTTTTCTGATAATATTATCGTCCTCAGTGAAAGTGAATTACTACAGGATCTGATGGATGAAATATACAATATAATGAGTGTAGAATTTGGGGTGAGAGTAAATCAAAGACAAAAGTGATGAAATGAAGCATAAACAGGAGCAGCGAGATCCTTAACATTGGTGATAACGAAGTAAGAAATGGAACCATCACATTGTCTCAGTCAAAGGTAAAGATGGTGGCGGACTGTAATTCATTGTTAGAATTAAAGGGAAATATAATCAGTGCACAAAGATGATCTTTTTCGAACTATTGGTGTGACCCATACTCTAATATTGCTCCAGTGTGTGGTACCTGTCCCATATACGACTAGCAGGGGATATTGAACTGTTCATAAGAAAGTCAGCACGAATGGTTACAGGTTCGTTTGGCCCACAGGAGAATGTAACAGAGATGCTGAACAAATTGGCAGATGCCTGAAGATACACGTAAGCTATCCCGAGAAAGCCTACTTGCAAAATTTCTAGAACATACCCTAAATTTTGAATATGCGAGGTGTGTTCAAAAAAATTTCAGAACATTCGTAATTTCGCGCCAAAGGCGTGTTGGGGCGAAATGCAGTTGACATCCCTGCACACGCGTGTGCTTAATGTGTAACTGCGGGAAGTTTCATTGTTGTATGTCTGTTAGCTTATTGTTCAGTGCTGTATTGAGTAGAACGCTGTGTCGCACAGTTGGCGAACTTCGAGAGGGGATAGAGGAGCAATGCGCCTGCACTAAATTTTGCGTGAAACTCAAGAAAACCGCCGCTCGGGGTAGCCGCGCAGTCTGCGGGGCCTTGCCACGGTTCGTGCGGCTGCCCCCCATCCGAGGTTAGAGTCCTCCCTCGGGCATGGGTGTGTGTAAGTGGTGCAAGCCTAGGGACTGATGACCTCAGCAGTTTGGCCCCATAGGAACTTAAAAGCTAAACTCAAGAACACCTTTACAGACACACCAAATGATGCAGGAAGGCTATGGTGATGAGTGCTTAAGCCGTACTCGGTGTTACGGATGGTCCACACGGTTTAAAAACGGCCGGACGGAAGACGACCCCCGTGCAGGACGTCCTTCGACTTCTGCCAACAACGCTTGTGTCAGGAACGTCAACGAAACTGTGCGTGCTGAACGAAGACTGACTGTCCGAGACATTGAAAAAGAATGTAACATTGCAGTTGGCTCGTGAAATCCTAATACAGCATCTTGGAATGTATCGTGTTGCCGCCAAGTTCGTGTGACGGCTCATGAGTCAAGAGCAAAAAGACCTCCGCCTCGCAATCTGAGAAGAGCTTTAGGATCACCCAAGTGAGAACGAGATGTTCCTTAAGAAAATTACAACTGGTGATGAGACGTGGGTCTGCAGTTATGCCGTTGAGAACAAGGTTCAGTCTTCACAATGGGTAGGGAAATGTTCTCAACGTTGAAAAAATAAAAAAGCTTTTAAGGTCTGCTTGGCCCTTGCAGACATTTTTTTTTTTATTTCCAAAGTTGAAAACCAAGTTGAGAGGACGAAGATTTGTAACGATAGACGCGCGGTCCAGCGAAAGGCGAACCAAGTCTGCTCTCGGAAGTGGAAACTGTGTTGGGAGCGGTGTATCAGTCGTGGGGGATATCATATACAAATAAGTGGAGGTTAGCGTAGAGAAGTTCCAGAATTTCTTGAACAGACCTCGTAGACGAAAGGTAGTGAATACTGGAAAGTGGTCTGTAAATGTTCATACGGTTGCGTTCGCTTCCATTCGCTGCTGTGGAAACTGGGCTTAATAATAATATTCCCGCTGTGAGATGTTATTGGCAACTCTGTAAACGCTGAGCTGTGCACCGCTTACAGCCCAGGCAAAATTATTCTCTGAGGGACACATCATTATCTCCTTCGTGCCTGAAGTTGCTTCGGCCAAACTCCAACTCAGTTGCCAGGCCGATACCTCGTTGTCCTACTCCTCTGCAAGTAACACTTCGTCTGAAACCATCTGTACGGTTATGTAGGTTAAGACACTGCAGCCACTCATAATGGTGGGTCCACGTTTGCGAGTAACTGACGAGAAAAGAAATTCTGAATTTTGTGTGACACTCGGTAGCATTAAGAAAGCTGAGTGGCATTATTTGGTTGTGAGGTGTAATGTAAATGATAATAGCTTCACATGTTGTTTTCGGATACCAAGATTTAAAAGCCTGAAGTCTTCTATTTCAGAAGTAAGGAGCGCAACAATCAAGTGATTTATGAAAAGTAAGTGCACACATTTTTGCTCGGTTGATTT
Source organism: Schistocerca piceifrons (assembly GCF_021461385.2). Lineage (NCBI taxonomy): Eukaryota > Metazoa > Arthropoda > Insecta > Orthoptera > Acrididae > Schistocerca > Schistocerca piceifrons. The sequence continues at coordinate 208,770,084 of NC_060146.1, read as the reverse complement.
TAATTGGGGTTGCAATGTGCAGGTCAAGCAAGTGCCGTACTGTAGAGAGGTTGAGCAAGAGGAGCGTTCTTTAACAAGTGTTTATCCTTATTTTGGATAGTTAGATTTCTTATCTGAGAAGTAGTTGCGGGTAGCACTTTAAATGCATTACGAGTTCCTTCGTCATTCAGTCTAATATCGCCGCCCCCCCCCCACCCCCCCCCTCTCTCTCTCTCTCTCTCTCTCTCTCTCTCTCTTTCTCTCTCTTTCTCTCTCTTTCTCTCTCTCTCTCTCTCTCTCTCTCTCTCACACACACACACACACACACACTAACTAAATACCCTCCACCTCTCATGATTTTAAAAATAAAAGTGTTCCCAGAAAAGTTGTTCACTCTACAGTTTATTTATGTGCCAAAGTTAGTGATAATGTGGGGGAGGGGGAGGGAAGGCCACAGACGGCAGGGAGGGGGGGGGGGGGGGGGGTAGGGCAGGGGCTACTGGCCGGCCAATGTCTGATTGCAATCAGGAGCAATGGTCTAAGAAAGGCTGGGAACCACTGTTCAAGTGCCTGTGAATGTATACTGAACATAAATGTGGAAAACTGCAACAACTCACTTTTTGATTTTTTTTAGTTGTAGTTAACTAGTTTTGAAGCCGTTTCAGTATCATCTTCAAATCTGGCGCACAGAATTCGCGTCTTTATTACTTTAGAGTGAATCTGGGTTCTGGCTCTCTGACAAGAAGACAGAGAACTATTTAATGTATCGCCACGAGCGGCAGTTACACGGCGACATGTATCGGGAAACAAAACCTCCCACTTACCGTGACAGCGTGGGCGGTATTGCAGTTAATATCCATCTGGCAACTTGCGTTTTAGTTGTCTGTTGGCCACTGGTCAATCTCTTTTCATTGTAAATATAAATACGAATTGTCACCATCTATCACCAGCATAACGTTTACTACAGATGTACATTACAAAGATCTTCACTTAAAAATACAGCTTACTTAGCTCGGAAACAATTTTTTGATTTTTGTTCGTATAACACGACTCGGTCTGTTTTATTTGATAAAGTCAGTAACATGGTACATCTTTACTATGGATATCTGCAGCCCTCTGCTTTGTACCGCGTAACATAGCGGTGTGTGACGTTACTATGCTGGTGGGTGATAAAGAGCTCACAAAACTAAAAGCATGAATTCGAAGACTTCGTTCGCATGTGGAGCACATTCTCCTTAAGCACGGCTGTGCCAAACTACACACGAGCGCTGCGGCATCTGCAGCTAGCCGACGTCCTTGGTTCACTGCCGTCGATCATCCTACACACAGTCTCAATTTTCGTCTTCGTGCAAAACTAAGAAAACCTTCGAGCACTTCAATTGTTTCAAGCGGTGCTAGCAGAGGTAAGTTTGTGGCTCTGTTAACATAGTCAAACAATATACTGTGACGGTATCAACAAAATAGTATCTAGTTGGGGAAATTGTGCTGGTTCCGAGGGTGAGTGTGTTGAGAAATAAATTTATAGACCTGAAGAATACAGATGTAGAATGTTAATGAAGTTTGTTTTATTTAAAAAGCGTTGCGAGTTTTCACATAAAACATCTGTCGACATTACTTTTCAGTACGTCCTCGTACAATGGATGTTTGAGAAAATACGTACATTGATCAAAATAAATGTTGATATGAATGCTGTTAACAGCACTAGGTTCAAAAAATTTTAACTGGCAATTGCAGATTAATTTTATTTGCAGCTAGCGCGATTATACGAGTGGAGGAGTATTAGATTTAATGGTGAGCATTTATGTAATTTTTAAGCATTGTCTGTATTGTCATTCTTCCTCTCTAAGAGCCTCGTCCTCCAATAACACTGCCGGTCGGTAGCATGATCTGTTGTCCGTCCATGGTTTTTCAGAACATTGATTCAGTGCTGAACCCAAACTGCTGGTTTGAGTTATTTAGCCAGGATAATCCTGTACGTCGTGGGTCACGTATGCCATTAATCTTTAAAAAAAAAAAATGGTTCAAATGGCTCTGAGCACTATGGGACTTAACATCTGAGGTCATCAGTCCCCTACAACTTAGAACTACTTAAACCTAACTAACCTAAGGACATCACACACATCCATGCCCCAGGCAGGATTCGAACCTGCGACCGTAGCGGTCGCGCGGTTCCAGACTGAAGCGCCTAGAACCGCTCGTCCACACTGGCCGGCCATTAATGGTTCCTTGAATTATTAATTTCAACAGGTTTTATTTATTGTTGCGGAATTGCGCTACCAAAACAATCGCGTTTTGCTCTCTGGATGCTGTTGAGAATTTATGCGTCTTTGCACCGCCATATTTTTGACTATATCTGTCGATGGTATCCTTAATATTTTTCGATACCATCGCATTTGAAATGCCTAATACAGTCCATGACTCAGCTCCATAGAGTAGGACACCGAACGTGTAACATCAAAGTAGTCGAGTGCGAATTCTAATGACTGGTCTGTTGGTTCTCAGCAGTCGCCGCAGTGCATTGGCTACAAGTTTTCTAGTCATTCTGGAGATTTTCCTTTGGACTAAGTACAAGGTCGTTCTTCGTTGCTTAGATCGTGCAGGTTTCAGACCGTTGATGTTACTATGGCTACACTATTAAATGTGTGTCCACCACCATATCAGTAGATATAATGAAACGGCGGCCATCTTTCGTTATGACTTACAAGGAGATTTCTCCAGCGGTGGGATAGACTTTTTGAAACCATCTATACGATTATGTAAGTTAAGCACCCAAGTATCACACACTGCAGCCATTCATCCTGGTGGGTCGACGTTTGCGAGGCACTGACGAGAACAGAAATTCGGAATTTTGTGTGAGACTCTATAGCATGAAGAAAGCCGAATGACATAAGTTGGTTGTGAGGGTAATGGAAAGGATACTAGGTTCACATGCATGAGGTTGTGGGTTCGAATCTCACCAGAGGAAAAAATCTATTTTAGGTCTTTATCGAAGTGACATTGATAATCATTTTCATTCAATTGATGTAAATATATTTTTTTTTTATTTCCACTCCTCGGTCACGTTGTTCAGTAGTGATATGAACTTGTTCATTTGGTCTAATTTTTCTTATCATCCCTTCTCCACTGGAAATATTTGTCAGTGAACTTTTAATTATCTTCATGTATCAATTCCGATTTAATTTCTCCTGTTTTTATGACCCTGTATTTTCGTCTACGTTATTGTGTTCATTATATCGATTTCTCACTTTGCTTGAATTTTATTTTACTTATAAAACCTTCTCTCATTTAAATCTTCATCTACACTATTATTTCCATAGTGCAACAAGAATTTAGGTTCTGTTTTAAATATTTGTATGTCGATTACCATGCAAAAAAAAGGCACGTCATCTAATGAAAAATACATTTTTAACACACTAATGCACGGTCAATATAAACAGATTATTTCGTCTTTTGTTTTTTAATTAATATATCGGAGTTTTGAAATAATTGAATAGTCAAACAGATAGGTATAATAAAATACACATTCACAAAAATTCCGATTGGAAGAAGAATGATATAAAGAAAAATTGAACAAATGGAAAAGTTCATACGGTGATTAAAACGATGTGTCAAAGGAATAGAACAAAAAAAATTTCATAAAAACCAATAAATTGAGTAAAAATAGGCATCGAACTCAGTTCGATAAAGATTTAAAAATAAAGGAAATTATTGCACCTGACCAGGCATGGTTAAGCTTCTATCCTAACCATTATGACACGTAACCAGACTATGGAATACGACTTCCTTAACGCTATGTAGCATCACGCAAAATTCCGAAATCTTTTCCGTCAGTTACTTGCAAACGGAGGCCCACCTGGATGCAGGGTCTGATACGGGGAATCTTGAGTTACACTACCGCTTATTTGGTTTAAAAAGTCGATCCCACCGCTGGGGAGCTCTCCTTGTTAGTTTTAAGAGTAACAAACGGCACATTTTGAAAGAACAGTAATGTCGCAGTCCAATAGAAACAACTAGCGGTGGCCCCTGCAAACTTGAAAGAAGACTCTAGCAACGCAAAGAAAATTTTACTGTAGCAAGTAACCTGGCAACGCTACACACACGTTTAGCCAACAGATCAACGAAATAATAATAATAATAGTTTCGCAGGAGAGCTTGTGTAAAGTTTGGAAGGTAGGAGACGAGGTACTGGCAAAGCTGTGAGTCGTACTTGGGTAGCTCAGTTGTTAGAGCACTTGCCCGCGAAAAGCAAAGGTCCCGAGTTCGAGTCTCGGTCCGGCACCCAGTTCTAATCTGCCAGGAAGTTTCAATAATAATAATAATAATAATAATAATAATAATAATAGGTCCAGTCACATTAATGTGACCAACTCCTATTTTTGAGGTCAACGTGTAATAACTCATAGACGCCAGGTGATAGCATTAGTAGGTGATGATTGAGGGGGGGGGGGGGGGAGGTGAGAGGCTGGAAACAGTGAAATCGTTGTCATAATGCGTAATAGGTTGCGATTTATGTGACGTCCAACAGGGCATAAACGTTGGCTTTCTTCCCAAAGGTGTAAGCATTTCCGAAACGGCAAAATCTGTAATATTTTCACATGCCACTGTATGTAAAGTAAACCGTGCGTGGCAAAATCTCGGTATTCTAATCCGGCTCCGAGGCAACTGTGTTGCACTACGGGCAGTAGGCGACACAGGTAAACGATAGCTGCAGATAAGTGTGTTGGCGAATAGACGTGAAACTTTTGTGCAGCCGACCGCCCAGGCGAACCAAGGGCTGCCACCAATGTTTCCTCGACAACGTATGGGCTTCCGCAGTAGGCACCTGGTCCCTGCACCCATGCTGACTGCTCTTCATTGGCGTTGAAAGCTTGCATTTGCATGCCGGTACCACAACTGAAAGTCCACTGAGTGCTACAGGTGGCCTCTCCATATTAATCACATTTCATGCTCCATCGGACAGATTTCCATTGGCGTGTAGCGTCTGAAAGCAAACGCCCTGCAACCCTGAGGGAGCGTTATGGTGTGGGCAATGTTTTCGCGGCATTCCCTGGGTGATCTCGTTATTCTGAAAGGCACAATGGATCAACCCTAGTACTTACCTATCCTTGGAGACCATATCCACCCTTAGATGCACGTGTAACATAGCTCGCAGTGTATGTGCGTGGTTCTGAAAGCTGTAGGATGAATTTACCGTACTGCCCTGACCGCCAAATTTCCCGGCTTTAAACCCAATCGAGAATCTGAGGGACCACCTCGTTCGAGTAGCTTGTGCCACGGACCCTCAATGCATAAAATTCTATCGCAACTTGGCAAGTACTGCAGTCGGAATGGCTTCTTATCACTGTCATTACCTCATTGACTCTATTCCTGTACATCTCATGCTGCAAAAGGCGTTTATTCGGGATTTTAACACGTGGTCACATTACTGCGTTTGGACAGTGTAATAATACTAACAAATTTCGCGTATTTCAGTGCCCTCCTTTAAGTCTTTCAATTGGACGGCACCTGCTTATCATTAACGTACACCAGTTGTCCAACCGGGGAAAGGGAAACGGCAGTTTAACGTGGAATCCGCACCACATGTGGTTTCTACCGACCCCCTATATCATTGAGAGGTGAAGGCTGGATTAAACGCAGACTGAAAAATTTATTGGTTCAACTGGGATTCGATCCCGCGATTCTCGATTTGCAGCCACGCACTGTGCCGGTAGACCACCAGGTCCAACAGTTACGAGATGGTAATCGAGCTGTATTGGCGGAGTATTTCGTCGTATTTTACGTCAAGTAAATGTGCTGTGGTGCAAGCCAAAGTAAATTCATGCTAAGGGCATCGATTTCTAATCCAGAAAATGTCCAGGCAGGGCAGTACTGTAAGTGGAAATCGGACATTAATGCTCTAAGTAAAAATCAAACTCTTCCATCTTTCGTAACGAATTGCTATACATCTAGAAAACAAACCAAAATTGTAAAACAATTCATACAAGACTACTGACAAATTTTTATGAGTGAAATTAAACGGGTATGGTAATATACAAGGGGTGGATGAAGAGTAGTGGCAGTTCGGCAGACTTCAATGATTAATATTCACTTTATTACATTTCCGTCTCGCGTCTCGATCACTTTCCACATCCACATGAAAAATGTCATACACTGTCAGTGCCTCCATCTGTGATGATGTCTCGCTAGGACCGCCATAGGGCGTCTTATCATATGCTGTAACGCGTGCCACGAAATACTTGGTTCATTTGGGCGATCAGGTCGTAATTGGGGGGACTCTACAGGATGAATACGGTGGATGTTCCAGTATGTGCCGCTGCCACATGCGCGGGGCTCCTGCACAGGACTCGTCGTTTGGCGTCGTGCATTGTCTAGAGTTGGTGGAATGCAGCGCCGGGAGGAAAGATTGTTGCGCGCTCTGACCACGTGCCCTTTCAGTCTTGACCCCAGCACATTTTTCGTGTTTCCCAAACATACTATTAAGGCACTTGAGCTAACCTCTCCAACTTTGAGCTAGTACACACCGCAACTGACTCAAACACGACCTATGCCCCCCCCCCCCCCCCCCTGCGGGTCCGGGGATTAGAATAGGCCCGAGGTATTCCTGCCTGTCGTAAGAGGCGACTAAAAGGAGTCCATCCCCCTCACGGGGGTAGTTAGCGCCTGCGTCCGGAGACGGACGGTTCCACGACCTATAATTGTGGTCTTTTTGGTTTTTCACTTCTCGTTTCTTCCTTCCTTTTGTTGGTTCCTTTCTTTGCTCTTCTCCACCTCACTGTCTTCCTTACTCTTTCCCTTGACTTCTCCTTGCCTTCTCATTGCCTTCTTCTCCTTGCCTTCTCATTGCCTTCTTCTCCTTGCCTTCTTCTCCTTGCCTTCTCATTGCTTTCTTCTCCTTGCCTTCTCATTGCCTTCTTCTCCTTGCCTTCTCATTGCCTTCTTCTCCTTGCTTTCTCATTGCCTTCTTCTCCTTGCCTTCTCATTGCCTTCTTCTCCTTGCCTTCTCATTGCCTTCTTCTCCTTGCCTTCTCATTGCCTTCTTCTCCTTGCCTTCTCATTGCCTTCTTCTCCTTGCCTTCTCATTGCCTTCTTCTCCTTGCCTTCTCTGGTCTCCGCCTCGGCGTTTGAGACAGTCTGTCCTCTTTCTCCCTCTCTCTCTTCTTTTTCCTCTTCTTCCTTCCTCCCTGTGCGTGCCTGAAGGCCGACCCACGCGTTCGCACGCGTAGCCGGTGACGGGGTAACGCGTAATTCCCCGCCCTGGGTAGACATGTAAGGCACGCGCGTACCCCCTGGTAAAGGCCAGGCACGGGGAGGGGTGATTGCCTGAGCTGATACCTTCTGACCATGCCGATTGGTCCCTCCATCTGTTTCTCGGGAGGTGTGACCTGAGGTGTAAACATTCACCTAAGGCGGGAGTGCCCTCTGAGAGGGTCCCCACAAGGAAGGAGCGCGCCATCGGAGACGCTGGCAATCATGGGGGATTCCTCCGCAATGGATTCTACTCCATCTCTTTCGACTTCTGCCCAAAAACGGAAACGTGACCAGCCACCAGTGACAAAAGTACTACCGCCTGCCCCACAGTTCCTCGTCGTTTCTCGATCTGAGGACGGAAAGGATTTTTCCTCTGTCAACCCTTTCGTTATCCAGAAGGGCGTAGATGCCATAGCCGGATCTGTCAAATCTTGTACCAGGTTGCGTAACGGTACCTTATTACTAGAAACTGAGAGTGCCTTTCAGGCACAAAAACTGCTTCGGGCCACACTCCTGTACACGTTCCCTGTCCGGGTGGAGGCCCACCGAACTTTGAATTCGTCTCGTGGTGTAGTCTATACTAGCTCCCTCGACGGATTGACTGACGAGGAGATTCAATCTTTCCTCGCTGAGCATGGCGTGACGGCTGTCCATAGGGTCATGAAAAAGGTCAACAATGACCTTGTACCAACCCGGACACTTTTCTTGACCTTCGATAGTGTTAAGCTGCCATCGCGCATCAAGGCGGGCTACGAGGTTATTTCTGTTCGCCCCTATGTCCCGACACCTACGCGCTGCTACCAGTGTCAGCGTTCCAATCACACTCGACAGTCTTGTTCCAATGCGGCTAAATGTGTCACTTGTGGCAGGGATGCCCATGAGGGTGACTGTCCACCTCCGTCTCCTCGTTGTGTAACTGTCAGGGTGACCATGCCGCATCCTCCCGCGACTGTCCTGTCTATAAGGAAGAACGCTGTATCCAAGAAATTCGGGTCAAAGAAAAAGTGTCCACCTCGGCTGCTCGCAAGCTATTGGCTAGTAGGAAGCCCACGCTGCTCCCAGCGGGGAAATACAGTACTGTCCTCGCCTCTCCTCGGACTACCAGGGAGGTGGCAACACAGACATGCGATCTGACCTTCAGCACCACGGTCGTCCGTTCGGCCAGTGCTAAGATCGCGCGATCGACGTCTCCTCTTCCTCCAATCACCCCACAGACACCAGCCCCTTCATCAGCTTGTGCTAAGGCGAAGACCCCGAAGTCAGATGCACGGGCCTTCAAGAAGGAACCATCCCATGCAGACTACCTACGCACCTCGACCTCCCAGCCTTCGACCGGTACTTCCACCAAACGTCCTTCCAAAAAGGCTCATAGGAAGCACAGTTCTCCTTCTCCGCCACGGCTCATTTCTTCTCCTGCGCCACCCAGCGGTTGCCGCCCCAGGCCGTCATCCGTTTCGCCTGGCCGCACCGCTGGTAGCCGTACATCTGGCCGTTCACCGGCGGAGGAAGCTCCCCCTCCCGGCCATCCTCCAGAGATGGCCGATGAACCTATAGACCCAATGGACGATGACTGTCCGCCTACTGATAGCGGCGGCAGTGCTCGCTCGAAGCCAGGCCCTCAGCGGCCTTCGAGGTGACCCCTTCTTTCATCTTCCTTTTCTTACGATGGCACTTATTCACTGGAGTATTCGCAACATTCGCTCCAACCGAGAGGACTTGAAGTTGCTGCTCCGCTTGCACCGTCCGCTCGTCGTCGCCCTCCAGGAAACGAAGCTACGCCCATGCGATCAAATTGCCTTGGCACACTACACCTCTGTGCGTTTTGACCTACCCCCTGTGGTAGGTATCCCAGCTCATGGAGGGGCTACATTGCTGGTCCGGGATGATATTTACTACGATCCCATCACGTTGCACACCGGCCTGCAGGCAGTTGCCATCCGCATTACTCTCCCCACTTTTACGTTTTCCTTTTGTACCGTTTGCACTCCATCGTCATCTGCCGTTACCAGGGCAGACATGATGCAACTTATTGCTCAGCTACCTGCACCATTTTTGTTAACTGGAGACTTCAATGCCCACCATCCCCTTTGGGGCTCTCCAGCATCCTGCCCGAGGGGCTCCTTGTTAGCAGACCTTTTCAACCAGCTCAGTCTTGTCTGCCTCAATACTGGCGCCCCTACTTTTCTTTCGGACACATCTCACACCTATTCCCATTTAGACCTCTCTATATGTACTCCCCAACTTGCACGCCGGTTTGAGTGGTATGCACTTTCTGATACATATTCGAGCGACCACTTCCCGTGTGTTATCCATCTCCTGCAGCATACCCCCTCTCCGTGCTCCTCTAGTTGGACCATCTCCAAGGCAGACTGGGGGCTCTTCTCTTCCAGGGCGACCTTCCAGGATCAAACCTTCACAAGCTGCGATCGTCAGGTCGCACACCTCACGGAAGTCATTCTCGCTGCTGCTGAATATTCCATCCCTCACCCTACTTCTTCTCCACGTCGCGTACCGGTCCCCTGGTGGACCGCAGCATGTAAAGACGCTTTACGTGCTCGTCGACGTGCTTTACGCACATTTAAACGCCACCCTACAGTGGCGAATTGTATCAATTATAAACGATTACGTGCTCAGTGTCGTCGTATTATCAAAGAAAGCAAGAAAGCCAGCTGGGCTGCTTTCACAAGCACCTTCAACAGTTTTACTCCTTCTTCCGTTGTCTGGGGTAGCCTGCGCCGGCTATCTGGCACTAAGGTCCACTCACCAGTTTCTGGCTTGAAGGTCGCGAATGACGTCCTTGTGGCCCCTGAGGCTGTCTCCAATGCCTTCGGCCGCTTTTTCGCAGAGGTTTCGAGCTCCGCTCATTACCACCCTGCCTTCCTCCCCCGCAAACAGGCAGAGGAGGCTAGGCCACCTAACTTCCACTCCTCGAAATGTGAAAGTTATAATGCCCCATTCACCATGCGAGAACTCGAAAACGCACTTGGCCGATCACGGTCCTCCGCTCCAGGGCCTGATTCTATTCATATTCAGATGCTGAAGAACCTTTCTCCTGCGGGTAAAGGTTTTCTTCTTCGTACATACAATCGCATCTGGATTGAGGGACATGTTCCCGCATGCTGACGCGAGTCTATTGTTGTCCCGATTCCTAAGCCGGGGAAGGACAAGCACTTGCCTTCCAGTTATCGACCTATCTCGCTTACCAGCTGTGTCTGTAAAGCGATGGAGCGAATGGTTAACTCTCGATTGGTTTGGCTGCTCGAGTCTCGACGCCTACTTACCAATGTACAATGTGGATTTCGTAGGCGCCGCTCTGCTGTTTACCATCTGGTTACCTTGTCGACCTTCATTATGAATAACTTCTTGCGGAAGGGCCCGACCGCGGCTGTATTCTTTGATTTGGAGAAGGCTTACGACACCTGCTGGAGGGCGGGCATTCTCCGCACCATGCATACATGGGGCCTTCGCGGTCGCCTCCCTCTTTTTATTCGTTCCTTTTTAATGGATCGACAGTTCAGGGTACGTGTGGGTTCTGTCCTGTCCGACACCTTTCGCCAGGAGAATTGGGTGCCACAGGGCTCAGTTTTGAGCGTCGCTCTCTTCGCCATCGCGATCAATCCAATAATGGATTGCCTCCCAGCTGATGTATCAGGCTCCCTTTTCGTGGACGATTTTACCATCTATTGCAGCGCGCAGTGTACATGTGTCCTGGAGCGCTGTCTTCAGCGTTCTCTTGACCGTCTTTCCTCCTGGAGTGTCGCCAATGGCTTCCGTTTTTCTGCCGAGAAGACGGTCTGTATTAACTTCTGGCGCTACAAAGAGTTTCTCCCACCGTCCTTACGACTCGGTCCCGTTGCTCTCCCAATCGTGGAGACAACCAAATTTTTAGGCCTTACATTTGACAGGAAACTTAGCTGGTCTCCACATGTGTCATATTTGGCCGCCCGTTGTACCCGTTCTTTAAATGTCCTCCGTGTTCTCAGTGGTATGTCGTGGGGAGCGGATCGAACCGTCCTACTTCGTCTATATCGGTCGATCGTCCGCTCCAAGCTGGATTATGGGAGCTTCGTATACTCCTCTGCACGGCCATCCATCTTACGCCGCCTCAACTCCATACAACATCGGGGTTTACGACTTGCGATCGGAGCATTTTATACTAGTCCCGTAGAGAGTCTTCATGCTGACGCTGGCGAATTGCCATTCACCTACCGGCGCGATATACTGCTTTGTCTGTATGCCTGTCGGCTACTGTCAATGCCCGAGCATCCGTCTTATCGTTCCTTTTTTGACGACTCTCTCGACCGTCAATACGGGTTGTATGTCTCTGCCCTGCTACCCCCTGGAGTTCGCTTTCGTCGCCTCCTTCAACACCTTAATTTTTCACTCCCTGCAACCTTTCGAGTGGGCGAGAGCCACACGCCACCTTGGCTCCAGGCTCAGGTCCGCGTTCACCTTGACCTCAGCTCGCTCCCAAAAGAGGTTACCCCCGGTTCGGTCTACCACTCCCGTTTTTTGGAACTTCGTTCGAAGTTCATCAACATGACTTTCATTTATACAGATGGCTCTAAGACCAATGACGGGGTCGGGTGTTCCTTTATTGTCGGGGCACAAAGTTTCAAATACCGGCTCCATGGCCATTGTTCGGTCTTCACAGCTGAGCTCTTTGCCCTCTACCAGGCTGTTCTTTACATCTGCCGCCACCGACATTCTGCTTATGTCATCTGCTCCGATTCCCTGAGCGCCATCCAGAGCCTCAATGATCCGTACCCGGTTCACCCTTTCGTACACCGGATCCAACGCTCTCTTCAGCAGCTGGTGGACGTCGGTTCTCCGGTTAGCTTTATGTGGGTTCCTGGCCATGTCGGTATCCCTGGGAACGAAGCTGCAGATGCCGCGGCCAAGGCTGCGGTCCTCCAGCCTCGGACAGCTTCTTGTTGTGTCCCTTCGTCCGATTTTAGCAGGGTCATTTGTCGGCGCATTTTATCGCTGTGGCATGCCGATTGAGCTGCACTTAGAGACAACAAGCTTCGGGCCTTAAAACCTCTTCCCGTGGCTTGGACGTCCTCCTCACGCCCTTCTCGGCGGGAGGAGGTAGTTTTGGCCCGGTTAAGAATTGGACACTGCCGGTTCAGCCATCGCCATCTGCTGACGGCTGCGCCGGCGCCGTTCTGCCCATATGGGCACTTGCTGACGGTTCGACACATTTTAATGTCCTGTCCAGATTTTAACACACTGCGTCTAGATCTTAACCTGCCAAGTACTTTCGATGCCATTTTAGCGGATGACCCACGAGCAGCTGCTCGTGTTCTTCGTTTTATCAATTTGACAAACCTCTCTAAGGACATTTGATGATGCTGTTTTTTAATCCTATGCCTGTCAGTCTGTCTTTCATCGTGTTTTCCCTTTTAGTTGTTGTTGTCAACTTGTGCCTCGCGGTGCATTCTTTGAGTAGTCAGGGCTCTAATGACCATGGAAGTTGTGCGCCCTAAAACCACAAAAATAAAAAAAAATAAAAAAAGAAAACGACCTATGCCGCTGACTTTACTACTTCAGCTCACCATCTATCAGCAACAGAAAGCGTGCGTACCAAATGACTCACATCCTTCATGTTGCGGTATTGTGCTACTACTTTTTATCCAACACATGCAAAGACGCATGCGTGAGTACTTGTTATCTCCCATCTTGGTAGTGGCCTAATTATTGGGAGGTGCGTTATCTATACCGGGTGTATCGAAAACAATCATCCGATCTGGGCCATCTATATTTCTGAAACTAAGAAACATATACAATGAATTTTGCTTTTTGATGAACGGAAACCGAAAAAGTTTTTTTCATCCTTTTCATTGGTGTTCAATATGCATCCTTGAGATGCACGGAATGTGTCAATGCAGTGCTCAAATTGTACCAACACTGCAGCAAGCATGTCTTGAGTTACAGTTTCCACAGGTGCTGATATGCGATGTCTCAGTTCATTTATAGCTGTTGGTAACGTAGGTACATATACAGTCTGTTACAAAACCATACATATATAATCACATATAGTCGGGTACGGTGACCTTGGAGGCCAGTAATCTAAGGCTGAGTCATTTAGTCCAGTGTGACCGATCCATCGTTCAGTAATCGTTTGATTTAGAAATTCCCGCACTTCCAGATGCCACTGTCGTGGTGCCCCATGCCATTGGTAAATGAAGTCGTTCGAATCAAACTGTGGGAAAAGAAAGTTTTCAAGCATATCGAGATATATGCTACCTATAACAGTGTTTCCAGCAAAGAAAAATGAATCATACACCTATTCCGTTAAACTGCACGAAACACATTAAATTTAGGAGAGTCTATTTTATGTTGTACAACTTCATGTGGTTGTCCCGTACCTCATATTGTCACATTATGACAGTTCGCCTTTCCGTGTAAATGGAATGTTGCCTCGTCACTAAACACTAACTGTGGGAAGAAACAGCCATCCACCATCTTGCCGAGAGTAAATTAACAGAACTTCACACGATGTTATCACCCTCACGAAGAGCTCGCAGTAGCTGAATTTAATATTATTTGATGCATAAACGTCGACGCATAGACGCCAGACGGACATCGGGGGCGTGCTGAGCTGTCGAGCTGCACGGCGAACGGATATCTGCGGACTCCTCGTGAAACTGTGGCGGATGCGTTCGACGTCTGTGTCAGGCACTCCGGGACGGCCCGGCGATTCGCCTTCCCGCAAACATTCTGTTTCTCTTAATCGTTGATGCCATCGTCTAATGCTCTGTGCTGTAGGAGGATCCGCACCGTACCTTGTACGAAAGTCACGCCGGACACTTGGTACTACCCACACTGCGCAAAATGCAGAACACAAAACGCTTTCTGTCGTCGCGACACCAGTTTTACTGGGACTGAAATGGCCGGACAGTGCTGCTGCCAAGCGGTAACCATGTAAAACCCGAGGGTTTGCCCTTTCCAACAGTACGCTATTCACGCACATATGTCGAATAACATAATAGTTACTTTTTTTTTTAAATCGGTTGATTCTTTTTGATACACCCTGTATATTTACACTCTAAACCGTACCACCAAGAAATTACCCCAGTGTGAAGGATATTGGTAGATGTGATGTACGTGTAGAGGCAAACAAATGATAACAATTGCAGGAAAATTAGGTGATTAATTCAGGAGAAAGTCATAACCCGTTGGTCCACCTCTGGCCCTTAAGCAAGCAGCTATTCGGCTTGATCTCGATTGATAATGTTGGTGGATGTCCTCTTGACGGATGTCGTACCATATTCAGTTCAATTGATTCGTTACATAGTCAAAATCCCGACGTGGTTGCAAGGAGCTGCCCATATTGCTCCAAAATTGGGGAGAGATGCGGCGATCTTGCTGGCCAGTGTATTGTCTGGTACGTACACACAGATGAAACTCTGACCATGTGTGGTGCGTAAAATATCGTCGACACTGAAAGCGTTTCCAGCAGAGCTTAACCCCTCGTAAAGACAAAAGGTGGTCATACCGCATATTGAAGTCCACTACTAGGTGTCTGGATACTTTTGATTGGACAGTATATTTCAGAATGTTAGCAGTGGCCAGAAGTTGGGATATTTGGCTTTCCGCTTAACGCTGGTGCGGGGCGGGTCAAGATACCTCTAAAAGTAGAGACATCTGGCAGCATTAGAGGAAAATGTCCATCAAAGTAGCTGTGTTGCGCTCTCTACCTACAGCTGTTCTAGCCGCCGTAGCCAAGACGCCCCCTGGGTTTTATACTGCGGACACCGTAGTCGCGCCTGATGAGCTCTCAGAAATTATGAAATGTATTCGCAAATTTCAATTATGGTGGGACAACAATATACGGTAAACATGCAGGATGTTCCTAAACCCCCGTTACAGACTTGTAGTGTAGAGGGCGACTGAGTACATAATGCTCGTTTTCTGAATTGGAACCCATCTCCTGTAACGCACTGTTTCCTCGCCACAGCCATTTGAATACGTGTTGGTAACGCGACCACTTGTACACGTAAGTTATTAGGTGTGACCGAGTACATCAGTAGTTCCACAATTCCACTCATTAAAAGGAAACTTAAGAAGTTTTCAGAAACACTGTTCTTTACAATACGGCCTTTTCCAACTCGGGTGCGCTGCGGCTGCGTCTCTTTGAAGCACTGCCGTCACCCCTCCTGACGGTGAACGCTCCATTTTCTCAAAGTCGTTGCGCAGTTGTGGCGAAAAGCGTATGCCATGAAGTCGGACGCTGCGGAGAACGAGCTTTATAAAGGCGACGAGCTTCGCCATACAGAAGGATCATGTCGGTGTATTCGGCAAAAGTGCACTCCGCAATGTTGCTCTAATACTGACAGACACGTGAGTAACGCACGAGCCATGTCAGAGTGGTGGGACAGACGGTAAATGACATCCGACGTAAGCACCTCCCCCCACCCCCTCCACCACCCACAATGGCTACCCTGTTGCATGCCCACGTAGCAAGCATGTATTCAAGCGGCTGTAGCACGAAAAGTATACGTTTCCGTACGTGGGTTCCAATTTAAAATATTGTCGCTTAGTTCCCTCTAAAAGTGCTAGAATTTCGGAAAGCTCTGTATCTGTCCAGTAAACTGTACAGCTGGTATCGTACCACACTCGAAATATCCACATATGTTTCAGGATTTCGGTGTTATGGCTCTTTGCAGAAACATTACTGAGTTTTCCTGTATATTGTTATCATTAAAGCCAAGTACCGTTTCTGTCTCCATACCATAAAGCATAAGTACCATTTATATCATTTCAAGCACTATTTCAGTTGCTAGGTTTTAGGAAAAAATATTTGTGTCATTCTCAAAATATCGGAGAGAAGCGATATAGTTCCTAGAAAGAACTTGAAGAAAATCATTTTGGGTACTAGGCCATGTCGTTATAAAACACCGAAAAACGAAAATACCGACATTGCGACCATCTTGTCAGCGATCCTCTTCAGGGCGAATAAATGCCAGGAAATTTCAAATCAGTGCACACTCCACTGCAAAGTGAGAGTCCAATTAGGGATCAACTTTTATTTCTTCTTCTTCACCTTTGATTAATTTCCCGAATTCCTCGTCCTTTTTATATGTTGCTGTCTTTATGCAAGGTGTTTCACAATTCATGTTACACATTTCTAGAGCTTGCAGTTTTACTTGGAAACTGATGCCTGAAACGTCACCCAAGGACGCCGTGGAGCATCAAAGGTACAGGCGCTAGCTCCGGTAAATGTATGTATATACAGAATGATCCGTGATTGTGTTACAAACTTTCTAGGATTATGTAAACAGACAAATGTATCGATTTGAGGTAAGGGCCCCTGTACCAGTAACAAACGTGTCGAAAGTTGAAAGTGAAAATCGTTATCCTACCTCTGACAGTGGAGTACAAGTACTGGTACTGTTGTTGCTAGGATTGTAGGGTAGGCAACTTTCAGAGACGGCAGTATAGACCAAAACAAGAAAAAATGTGCAGTAAACATGGACTCTAAACTGCATGCTTCTGGAGCTATAAGCACTTGTTCAATAGTGGAGATGGGTTTCACGCTAGCGAAGATGAACAAGTGCTCATGGTTCATGATGTATGCATTTTAGAGCCTATGTGTACTGCCCATTGTTTTCTTCTTTCGTTCCATACCACCGCCTCTGAAAGTTTCCTGTCCTACATCTTATCCACAACGATAACGGTACATACTGTCAGCGATAGCAGAAAGGTTTTCTGTTATAGTTTTCCGGTACAAGGACATAATCTCAAATTTATACATTTATACATCTGCATCATCTTAGAAAGTTTGTAACATCTTCGTGGGATCCCTCTATTTTTGTAGGCGCCGGTGCCTATAACTTTGACGCTCTCTAGCGTCGCTAGAGTAGTGTGGAGCATGACTTGTGAAACACCCTGTATATAGAATGAATAACATCAGGGAATGGACTAGAACGCTGTCTCACTCACTTCTCACGTATTTCCTTTCTTTTATGTCCTTCAACTCGTACAGCTGCTGTCTCATTTCTGGTGGAGTTCTAAGTAATGTTTCGCTCGCTGTATTTTTTTCCTGGTAGCATCTTAAATACAAACTGAATATTCTTGTCAACATTGTCAAAAGATTTTTCTGTATATAAAGATGTTATAAATATGGGTTCGCCGGCCGAAGTGGCCGTGCGGTTAAAGGCGCTGCAGTCTGGAACCGCAAGACCGCTACGGTCGCAGGTTCGAATCCTGCCTCAGGCATGGATGTTTGTGATGTCCTTAGGTTAGTTAGGTTTAACTAGTTCTAAGTTCTAGGGGACTAATGACCTCAGCAGTTGAGTCCCATAGTGCTCAGAGCCATTTGAGCCAATATGGGTTCTGTTCCCTTCAAATTGATTTTCCTCTAGATCAGCTTCTGTAAGGTGCTCCATTCCTCTGTAAATAGTTTGTATCAGTATTTTCAGCTAGGAGTTATCATAGTGGTGACTTGGCAGTATTCGCACTGACCACGATTTGTCTTATTTGGTTTTGGTGCTATTACGTCTCTCGTTTAGTGTGAGGATTTAGCGGTTATTTCAGCTGGCGTAGACGTTCAGGAGTGAAGCAGCAAATCCCGGCAGAGTGAGTCGCCGCGAGTTCCGGTACAGCCCTCTGGTAGCGAAGCCCTGCTCTATAGACGACTGACTGTGTGAGGGACTAGTAGCGACACCTAGAAGCGATGTGATGAATAGGAAAATAGTATTGCTAAAAGTTTTATCCACGCCTTTTAGCATTTGGAATGGAGATATGGCACGGAATTTATTAGCAAAAGAAAACAGCCATTGTAGCAGTCTCTCTCTTGCAATTCAACGTCAATGATACAATAGTACGACAATAATAGACCAACTGAATCTGTAGAGGTAGTAATATAATTTCTTTTTTGACCTCCAAGAAACTTTCATATAAAGCTGAGTCTGAGTGGTTGTCATGTAACTACCACCAGAAATATTATATGAAACGTGTAGACCTGTCAGTAAAATCGTCAAGAAATTCATTTTTTAAATGTTAAATGTCATCGGTTTATTTTAGCGTTCAGCTCACATAAAACCAGGAGAACTATCCTCTTTCATGCAAAGAAAGAGTTTATCTCATTAGTGACCTGTGTCCTACCATAATCTCACTTTGACACTTGAATAATTTGAAGAAAAAAAAAGTCTGTGTTTGTTTTGAAAATACAATTAGTGACAATATACATTTATAAAAGGCATTGAGTGTGAACTGCTATGAAACGATTTCTGTTACAGAATTTATTTATTATCATATAATCAATCAGGATACTAAAAAGAAAAGACAGACTGAGACACCTGAATTTTTTTTTCCGCTGTTCGATTGTGCGATGGTCTTGATATAATGTTTTGCATTTCTTTTGACATAGAAATAATTGATCCTGTTTTAGCACTGAGAATGTGCTAAGTAAATATGTTATAAATGTATCAGTATTGCAGTCAAACTTATTTTTCTAATTACTGATTAACTACAAGCAAAACAGAAGCTGTTTTGGTATTTATCTAAGCAGCATTTAGCACAAAAACGAAAATAAAACGTATTAGTTTTTTTTAGTAAGGATTTTATTTCATTGTTGTAATCCTACAAATGTTCATGATACTATGCAGTTTCTTTTGACAGTGAGATATATTATGTAGAAAGTACCATGAAAATATATGTAGATCTGGTCTGGTGAAGAAAGTGTGCGTATTAAAATTTAAAATAAGTGTTTGCAGCAGCATAATCAGGTTTAGTTTGTAGTGTGGGAGTGAGTTCCACATGGGATCCGGACCCCACGGGGGTGCCCGGCATGCGCCACATGCCAGGGCAGAGGTGGAGGCTAGTGCTCGGAAGTCTGAAAATTCCAGCGCCGGCCGGGGATAGAACCCCGGCCCGGCTGGGGCTATGAGGCGCTGGAACGTTCCAGACGCCGTTACCACTAGACCACCGGGGACCCCGACCGTTTCCTGCTCTGAACTCGATCTGGTTGTCGTGTCACAGTACAGCACTGCCTGTTGTCGGCTGTGTTTACATCGGACTCTGGCCGGCGACATCAGATCGCTGTGAGGGGGAAGTGTTTACCTCCGACTGCTAGCTGTCCCCCTTACCCAGCTGAAGTTTTATTGCGTGGCTGTAGTGGCTTTACAGTTATGAAAGACATTCGAAATCAGCCTCTGCGACTGTATGCCGTCGACACTTGTTAATCGTTTGCTTCAACCTGTTCCCAAATGCCTCGAGAAAACCGAAGAAACTTCTTCAGTAATCGAGGCGACTGTCATAGCAGAACGACCCGCAGACATTCTATAATTACAAGTCGTCGCCTAGATTACACCGGATAATTCTATTTGTTTCATCAGTTGTTCAGGTAATTATACCGTCATTGAGCACCTTGTGACAGGCATCTGTTTTTAACAATGCACGAAATACCGCAGCATATTTATCAGTTGCTAATAAATGCCTGTGTGTGCAGTTCAGGTCTGCGCCGTAGATTTTTCGTCAAAACGTCGGTATAAAATCGTAACATGTGTTTCATATTAATATGTAATTTAATTATCAATATCTGTAATACAGTGGTCACACAGTTACTCACCATTTTGGACTTCCAGTGGCCGGTGTACGATATAGCCTTTGAGTACGTTATCGCGTTGCGCCGTTTCTTCTTTTTTTTCCGACTCTGCGGGAGCTGTCGCCTTCTCTCAGCGCTGCACTTTTTAGGCTTCTGGGAGGGCTTTTCTCGCGTTTTCTGTAATTTAGAGCATATTTACAACTCCTGTGAGACGAACTCCTCCTTTGTGTCATAGGTTTAAACTCAATATAGATTTTCGCTTATATTCCGGCGAATATTTTTATTTTCTATTCCGGCGCTCCCTAAGCTGTTCATCGCAATGACACCCAAATCAGTATCCTAGCTTACAGCTAGACCAGTTTATAACTTTACACAAAGATGATTTGTAACAATGACGCGCATATGCCTACACTGGTAGGCTGACAACACAGGCAATAAGCGACAACCACGTACAGACGGCGTGGACTTAACCTTTGTTTGCGCACTGTCGGTCTCGTAGTTATTAGTGATTCAAATCTGACACCACTTTGTCACACAAGAAACTTCGACCAAGGAGAAAGTAGACGTTTTCACGTCAGAATAACTTCCAGGAAGTTTTCTACTTTCGTAAAACAGAAACGAGTTTCGACGCTGTGGAATGCAACGAGAAGTAGCAGGTAACGAGTTGTTTCGGGATTCCACCATCCATGCTGCAAACGATCATCGAGCGGAAAGATAATGTTGCTGATAAGCATCAAAAGGCGGGAGCAAGCAGACCGGGCGAGGCGAGTCCCTGCCTCTTGCAGAAAGCTTATGGAATTGCCTTACTCAATACAGGGTACAAAGGGTATTTGTCGGAGGTTATAGCTTAACGGAGCGCTAAATCATTAACGGTTAGTCTGGGAAGCGAAGTCTCAGATACAAATAAGGAGTGACAAAGACATAAGGTCGTTTATGAGAAATTTATTTCACAAAATGTGGCCATTCGTGACAGTTTGTTCAGCAATGAAAAATGAATGAAGCTGAATTTATGTATTTTCGAACATTTGTGTGTGCCTTCCGTTTCAAATACAAAAGCAAATAACATGTAAGAAAACTGGGAATACAATAGAAAAAAGAGTCGAAATTTTATTTCGATTTTTCCTGATTCCGTCTGGAATAAAGGCGAGTTAAATAGAATTAATTATTCGAACTTTTTCTTACATCCTTTGAACTTCGAATTGTGCAGACTCGATTGTAACGGTCCCTTGAGCTTCGAATTTTCTAGAGTCTGCCGTAATGTCTAAAAAGTAGAAACAAATCTTCTCGTACTACTATCCACGTTGCAGTGGATGCTGATTTGGTTGTCCTTTTTAGTATATCAGTATGATTATAGAGTCCTAATCAACGTACGCAACGCTGTTACGGTATAAACGTACGTTTATTTTTACCAAAGTTGCGTAAGAATGCGCTTCTGTCATGCATCCCCACTCCCTAAATCCGCCATCTGGCAAAAGAAAGTGAATACTCTTTCCTTTGTTTTTCACCCTTCATCGATGACAAGTGATAATGACTTGACAGCAGAGACATGTTTAGCTTGAGTGAGTGCTTAAACGAAAGGCATGGACGAATATAAATACAAAATAGATATACACTCCTGGAAATGGAAAAAAGAACACATTGACACCGGTGTGTCAGACCCACCATACTTGCTCCGGACACTGCGAGAGCGCTGTACAAGCAATGATCACACGCACGGCACAGCGGACACACCAGGAACCGCGGTGTTGGCCGTCGAATGGCGCTAGCTGCGCAGCATTTGTGCACCGCCGCCGTCAGTGTCAGCCAGTTTGCCGTGGCATACGGAGCTCCATCGCAGTCTTTAACACTGGTAGCATGCCGCGACAGCGTGGACGTGAACCGTATGTGCAGTTGACGGACTTTGAGCGAGGGCGTATAGTGGGCATGCGGGAGGCCGGGTGGACGTACCGCCGAATTGCTCAACACGTGGGGCGTGAGGTCTCCACAGTACATCGATGTTGTTGCCAGTGGTCGGCGGAAGGTGCACGTGCCCGTCGACCTGGGACCGGACCGCAGCGACGCACGGATGCACGCCAAGACCGTAGGATCCTACTCAGTGCCGTAGGGGACCGCACCGCCACTTCCCAGCAAATTAGGGACACTGTTGCTCCTGGGGTATCGGCGAGGACCATTCGCAACCGTCTCCATGAAGCTGGGCTACGGTCCCGCACACCGTTAGGCCGTCTTCCGCTCTCGCCCCAACATCGTGCAGCCCGCCTCCAGTGGTGTCGCGACAGGCGTGAATGGAGGGACGAATGGAGACGTGTCGTCTTCAGCGATGAGAGTCGCTTCTGCCTTGGTGCCAATGATGGTCGTATGCGTGTTTGGCGCCGTGCAGGTGAGCGCCACAATCAGGACTGCATACGACCGAGGCACACAGGGCCAACACCCGGCATCATGGTGTGGGGAGCGATCTCCTACACTGGCCGTACACCACTGGTGATCGTCTAGGGGACACTGAATAGTGCACGGTACATCCAAACCGTCATCGAACCTATCGTTCTACCATTCCTAGACCGGGAAGGGAACTTGCTGTTCCAACAGGACAATGCACGTCCGCATGTATCCCGTGCCACCCAACGTGCTCTAGAAGGTGTAAGTCAACTACCCTGGCCAGCAAGATCTCCGGATCTGTCCCCCATTGAGCATGTTTGGGACTGGATGAAGCGTCGTCTCACGCGGTCTGCACGTCCAGCACGAACGCTGGTCCATCTGAGACGCCAGGTGGAAATGGCATGGCAAGCCGTTCCACAGGACTACATCCAGCATCTCTACGATCGTCTCCATGGGAGAATAGCAGCCTGCATTGCTGCGAAAGGTGGATATACACTGTACTAGTGCCGACATTGTGCACGCTCTGTTGCCTGTGTCTATGTGCCTGTGGTTCTGTCAGTGTGATCATGTGATGTATCTGACCCCAGGAATGTGTCAATAAAGTTTCCCCTTCCTGGGACAATGAATTCACGGTGTTCTTATTTCAATTTCCAGGAGTGTATACGTAACGTCACGTAACCATGAAGAAAACCAGACTTCGTTTATTTTACCATATCAGTACTCATTTCGTTTAATTCTTTTAACAAACCGTCAGTCGTATTCATAATTTTGGTCGCTTTCTACATCTAGGAACCTTCTTTGCAATAGATGAGTTTCTGATATTTACTTACAGCGTTCTTGTGTCTTTTCCCTTTGCATGTGGAATTGTCTTCTCTGGCTGCAGATTTTTGAGCAGCACCGATGTCATTAGCCTAAATTTATGTTGGTCTGCAGCGCTGAGGTTGATCCCTCACCTGTGGTCGAGCGAGAGATGACTCCAAAGTCTGGCAGGCAGCGAAAGACTTTGCGACGGGCCGATCGTAGGGCCTCCAGAGGAAGCTTTTTGGAACGCAAATTCTGGGCGTTCACAGAAGGTGAGTTTGCTGGTAGTTCGGAACTCCAACAATAGGCGCGTAACTGGGCCCCCTTAGTAACATGGCTGCCAAGGACGGCAGTGTGCACAAGGTGGGGGAGTCATTCCTGATTTGTAAAGAGTACAGGGTGCAGCTAACTGCAGGTGGTGACCGAAGTCGGTGCCAATGACGTGTGTTGCTTTGGATTGGAGGAGATTCTCTCTGGTTTTGGTTAGCGGATGTGGTAAAGACTGCCAGTCTTGCTTGCGAGATTAAGGCGGAGCTCACCATCTGCACCATCATCGACAGAACCGACTGTGGTCCTTCGGTGCAGAGCCGAGTGGAAGGTATGAATCATAGGCTCAGGCGGTTATGTGACCGTGTAGGCCTCAGATTCGTTGACTTGTGCCATGGGGTGGTGGGTTTCTGGATTCTGCTTAATAGGTGAGGAGTCCACTACACTCAGGAAGCGGCTACACGGGTAGCGGGGGCGGCGGGGGTGGATTTTTAAGTTATAGGGTCTCAGGAAACCATGGAAATGGCGTCCGTCTAAAAGGGGGCAGGTAACACACAGTAAGGTGGTTGTAGAAGCGATAGGTGTTGTAAATTATCATAGCTGTGTTGGCAAAGAACCAGAGCTCCAGGCCCTAATAGAAAGCACTGAAGCCCAAACAGTTATAGGTACGGAAAGCTGGCTAAAGCCGGAAATAAGTTATGCCGAAATTTTTTCAAACGACGTAACAACGTTCAGAAGGGATAGATTAAGTACAGTTGGTGCTGGAGTATTTATTGCTGTCAGAAGTAGTTTACCTTGTAGTGAAACTGAATTAGATAGTTCCTGCGAAATAGTATGGATAGATAGTATACTTGTCAATCGTACTAAACTGGATCGTTTTACCGACCCCCGACTGAGAGGATATAGTTGCTGAACAGTTGAAAGAAAACGTGAGTCTCATTTCAAATAGGTACCCCACTCACACAATTATAGTCGATGGTGATTTCAATCTACCCTCGATATGCTGGAAAATTTATACGTTTAAAGCCGGCGGCAGGCATAAAACGTCATCCGAAATTGTACTGAATGCTTTCTCAAAAAATTATTTTGAACGATTAGTTCGTGAGCCCACTCGAAGCATAAATGGTTGCGAAGGCGTACTTGACCTCTTAGCAACAAATATTCCTGGATGAATATGTAGTATCATGACGAATACAGGGATTAGCGACCACAAGGCAGTTGCTGTTAGACTGAATACTGTAACACCTACAACCATCAAAAAGAAACTCAAAGTACATCTACTTTAAAAAAGCTGATAATGCTCTTAACGCTTTTTAAAGAGACAGCCTCTACTCCTTCCGATCTGATCATGTAAGCGTAGAAAAGATGTGGAATGATTTCAAAAAAATAGTATCGATTGCAATTGAGAGATATATATATATCACATAAAATAATTAGTGATGGTACTGAACCCCCATGGACAAAACGGGTCAAATAGCTGTTGCAGAAGCAACGAAAATGCATGCCAAATATGAAAGGATCCAAAATCCCCAAGACTGGCAAAGTTTTGCAGAAGCTCTAAATATAGCGGCTACTTCAGTGCGAGAAGCTCTTAATAATTTACGCAACAAAACTCTGTTTCGAAATCTGGCGAAAAACCCAAAGACATTCCGGTCATACATGAAGTACACCAATGTCAATACGTAATGAGAACCTTCACTGCGCGAAAATAACGGTGAAGTCACTGATGACAGTGCCACTAAAGTAGAGTTATGAAACACGGTTTTCCGAAACTCCTTCAGCAAAGAATACGAAGTAAGTATTCCCGAAGTCCAGTCAACAGAAAGTGCCAAGATGAGAAGCATAAAAGTAAATATCCTCGGAGTAGCAAAGCAGCTTAAATCACTTAATAAAGGCAAGGCTTCCGGTCCAGATTGTATACCAGTCAGGTTCCTCTGAGTGTGCTGATACAATAGCTCCATATTTAGCAATTATATACAACCGCTCACGGAAAGATCCGTACCTAAAGACTGGAAAATTGCTCAGGTCACACCAATTTCTTAAAGTACTGCCTTTTGTGATGTTTAACAAAACTGTTTGCAAGCGTACTTGTTATACAAATGGGCACGGCAAAGGCTTCCAGTCGTAAAAAAGATTTCAGCGTTAAACTGGAAATAGTTATAGGAGAGTATCAGAAGTAATAACCTAATGACATCTTTAATTTCTTGTACGTTAGCTTTTTGTGTTGGAGAAGATTCTCTTCAGTAATTTTAATAGTCTCATAAATGTGAATGTTAGTAAGTAAATTAACTACGTTAAAGGATACGAAATTACCATCATCAGGAATGGAAAAGTTTTTAATTTTAGCTGTTAGTTAAAGGGAATTTTTGACAGTGTAGTTTTCTTCAAAAACATAATATTCTTTAAATGGTGTATCTAATTTTTTGCCGATTTCATAGAAGCGCCGTTTGTATAGTTAATACTGTGCACTGGAAGCGAAGGCGGCATGCAGTCGGAGGCGATGCTGGGTTCGTAGCGGTGGGCAGCAATTGTCGGCTACGACGGAACTGCCCGGGAGGCACACTTACGTTCGAGTAGCCGCACGTGTCACGGTGGATGCAGCAGAAGTTCCGTAGCAGGAGTGACCCTGTCGCAGTTGTGTGCACCACCTGTTCTAGTGTCTCGTGTACATGAAGGACCTCTGCGGACCGAGCTGCTAATTTCTTAGCTCGCTGGACTGTGCAGTTAATGATTTACAGGGGCTGTGTTCGATGCAGCCTGCCTGGCAGAGGTGTGTTGCAGGGTGGCGTCAGCGCCTGACGGCTTCCGCGACTGGACAAATGAACTGGCGGAAAAAGAAATCACAGCAACAACAACAACAACAACATAATGTAGAGTAATGAAATTTCGGGAATACGTCTGTCTATGTAGGATATTTGAATGATTAACAATGCAGCATCACAGGGCAATGTAAGCGCGAAATAAGCAGTTGCAAAAGTGACATGCTGGTAAATTAATAACAGATGTAACGATCAGAATGTTGAATGCAAGCATTGAAACGGACACGCATTGTGTTGTAAAGGTGTGCGATGTCAGTTTGTGTCGCAAATGGCGGTGGTTTGGGGGTCAGTGAAATGCATGCTACTGGGCGCCTGGCTCGGGGCTGTCCCTGAAGTAATCGATTTTTAACATTTCGTTACGTCGCCAACTGCTGTTCAGATTGCGGCTGCAGAAGAAATATGATGCGCTAGAGCCATACGCCAGACACGATCGCCTTCCCTCTCGGTAGAGCCACGTGACCGATCGGAGCCCGGGCTTTTTGCAACCGTACATTCTCGCGGTCACCGCTGCCAGTAATCGTGTACAGTGCTACATTTCTGCCGAGTCTTCCTGCGATATCGCTGAAGGAATATCCAGCTTCTCGTGGCCCTATTAGACGACTTCGTTCAAACTCAGTAAGGTGATCATAATGGCGTCTTTGTCTCCCCAAAGGCATTCTTGACTAAGATCAAATCACCACGTCCAATCTAGAAGGTGACTAACGCTCACAACCGTCACGCCGTGTATTTACAGCAAACCTGATTTGCAGCCTCGTAGTGCCGCTACTAACACCACTGCTTGTAGTGTTGCGATTCTTTCCGTCGGTGTATGTTCAAGAATTCTGCAGCAAACGGATGTTAACGACATTGGTCTGTAATTTTGCAGGTCTGTCCTATTACTTTTCTTATACACTACTGGCCATTAAAATTGCTACACCAAGAAGAAATGCAGATGATAAACGGGAATTCATTGGACAAATATATTATACTAGAACTGACATGTGATTACATTTTCACGCAATTTGGGTGCATAGATCCTGAGAAATCAGTACCCAGAACAACCACCTCTGGCCGTAATAACGGCCTTGATACGCCTGGGCATTAAGTCAAACAGAGCTTGGATGGCGTGTACAGGTGCAGCTGCCCATGCAGCTTCAACACGATACCACAGTTCATCATGAGTAGTGACTGGCGTATTGTGACGGGCCAGTTCCTCGGCCACCATTGACCAGGCCTTTTCAATTGGTGAGAGATCTGGAGAATGTGCTGGCCAGGGCAGCAGTCGAAGATTTTCTGTATCCAGAAAGGCCCGTCCACTGTTCAAAGTGCCGTCAATGTGGTCGACACGAGAGTTGAACGACTGTATGTTTCTACGATCCCCCTGCGTGAAATATTTCTTAAACATGAAATTTAAAACTTCAGCATTCCTTTTGTTGTTTTCTACTAGCACACCAGGCTGGTCAACGACTGGGCAGAAGCTTCGCCCTACTTAGCGGTTTTACGTAGGACCAGAATAGTCTCGCGATCTCTTCAAGATAATTTGTTAAGGTATGACGGTGACAGCTGTATGCTCGAGCATCGATCTTTCCACAGACGCACGAATCTCTACTAACCTTTACTTGTCGTTATCCCGCTCTCTGTTGAATTGAGAGTGCAACAGTCTCTGCTGCCTCATCATTTTCCGCAATGTATGTTTTCCATCCTTCATTCACTTACTAGGCACATACTTTTCCACAGTACGATTTACAATCTGTTCAAACTTCCCCTATAATTACTCTACATCCATCATACTGGAACTAAATAATGTCCGTTCACTGTCTGAGATTCTAATAACCGCTTTTCTACTCTTTCTAGCAAAACTACTCTCCTAGCTTTCTTGATTGATTTAATAACTTAAGTAACCATCGTCGCTACGATGACATCATTATCACTAACGCCTGTTCCTGTAGTGACACCGTCGGTGAGTCAAGGCATCTTTGTAGCTACGTGCTCTAAAATACTCACATCAAAAAAAGTTTTGCATCACCTCGGTTCCTAGAGTTCCGGAACCTGCGCAGAAAATTGGAATGTAGATCAACATAATCATCGTTTCCGTCCTTTTTATTGCTCATAAAACCCACACATTGCATGTTGTACCACTATACAGCGAGACCTTCAGAGTTGGTTGCCCAGATTGGTGTACACACCTGAACCTCTAATACCCACTACCACGTCCTCTTGAATTAATACACTCCTGTATTCGTCGTGGAATACTATCCACAAGTTCATCAAGGTAGATCGCCCCCACTCCTAACGGCGATTCAGCGTAGATCACTCAGTGTGGTTGGAGGGTCACGTCGACCATGAACAGCTTTCTTCAGTCTATCCCAGGTATGTTTGATAGGGTACATGTCTGGAGAAAAATGGTTCAAATGGCTCTGAGCACTATGCGACTTGACTTCTGAGGTCATGAGTCGCCTAGAACTTAGAGCTAATTAAACCTAACTAACCTAAGGACATCACACACATCCATGCCCGAGGCAGGATTCGAACCTGCGACCATAGCGGTCGCCCGGCTCCAGACTGTAGCGCCTAGAACCGCACGGCCACTCCGGCCGGCACATGTCTGGAGAACATTCTGGCCACACTAGTCGAGCGATGTGGTTATCCTGAAGGAAGTCAGCCACAAGACAATGGGGCCGCGAATTGTCGTCCATGAAGACGAATGCCTCGCCAGTATGCTGCCGATATCGTTGCACCAAAAAAAAAAAAAAAAAAAATCGATCGGAGGATGGCATTCACGTATCGTACAGCCTCTACGGCGTCTTCCATGACCACCAGAGAATACATTGGCCCCACATAATGCCACCCCAAAACAGCAGGGAACCTCCATCTTGCTGCACTCGCTGTCCAGTGTGTTTAAATGGTTGAGCCTGACCGGGTTGCCTCCAAGCACGTGTCCGACGATTGTCTGGTTGAAGGTATATATGAGACTCAACGGTGAAGAGAACGTGATGCCAATTCTGAGAGATCCATCCGGCATGTTGTTGGGCCCATCTGTACCGCGCTGCACGGTGTCGTGGTTGCAAAGATGGACCTCGCCATGCACGTCGGGACTGAAGACGTGCTTCGTGCAGGTTACTGTGCACAGTTTGAGTCGTAACACGACGTCCTGTGGCTGCACGAAAAGCATTATTCAACATGTTGGCGTTGCTCCGAGCCATAATCCGTAGGCAGCGGTCATCCATTGCCGTAGTAGCCCCCGGGCAGCTTGAGCGACATATACCATCGACAGTTCCCGTGTCTCTGTATCTACTCTATGTCCGAACAACATCGCTTTCGTTTACTCCGAGTCGCCTCGACACTTCCCTTGTTGAGAGCCCTTCCTGGCACAAACTAACAATGCGGACCGCTGTATTGACGGTCTAGGCACGGTTGAACTACAGACAACACGAGCCGTGTACCTCCTTCGTGGTGGAATGACTGGAACGGATCGGCTGTCGGACCCCGTCTGTCTAATAGGCGCTGCTCATACACGGTTGCTCACATCTTTGGTCGGGTTTAGTGACATCTTTATACAGTCAAAGGGACTGTGTGTGTGATTCGATATCCACAGTCACCGTTTATCTTCAGGAGTTCTGGGAACCGGGGTCATGCAGATTTTTTTTTGTGTGTGTATTTGCATTGTATGTGCGCTCTCGAACTAGCTGCTCAAGACAGTTTTCGAAAAACGTGTTCAACGGTACTTCGCAAGGCTACTTACGTGGAAACCTTGTAATGAATCCATAGGTGTCCTAGTCTACGCTCGGAATTTTCACCTAGACCTGTTATACGTCACCAGATAACTTCACAGCCACACTCAAATCCGACTTCAGTTGAGACAACATTTTTGTCGCCCTCAGTAAACGCTTCCCCTTCAGTGGCGTTTAATATGTCTTTTCGATACACGTTTCGTGAATCGCTAAACATTTCAGAGCTTTATACTTCGAGTTTCAGACAGCTCTCGGTCCCGAGAATAATTTGAGTGTGACGAATTTTCGAGAGGGCAGTAAAGGCGAAATATTAGGGATACGCGATGTCTGTTCTTTCTGACATGTTTGAATAAACAGACAACACGCTTCCATATAACTGATTCGCCTCTACGAGCAATGAATCCACCACACTGCGTGCGGACGGACAGTTGCGTTCGACCTGCCGCGGGAATCTCAGAGTAGGGAGAGTGGAGGGCACAGCCGGGGACTGCCGGTAGGGGGGATGGGCGGGCTCGGGGGGTGCCGAGGCAGCTCTCGGCGCCGCGTCCGGCTGCCACAGTGGTTCACGCGACGGCTAGTCAGCAGGAGACCCCGGGTTCGAGTCCCAGTGTGGCACACATTTTCCCGCATCGCCGCTGATTCCGCGTAAGGTCCCAGGGCAGCTTACCTTAATACTTCCTTCCGTTTCCTTCCTCCTCGCTTCACCTTCAGGCTACATAAAAAGGCGAAATACCTGCGGCTTTTTGGCGTAGCGAAGATGAGCCGGAAGACACAGACAACCTCCTCATACAGGTTGCACGAGAAATATTAGGCATTGACATACGTAAGGTAGACGTCCAATAGTTGTTAAGTTTGTCTCACACCGAAAAAGAACGCAGATCTTCAGGCACAAGAAAAAAATTAGCAGCGACAGGGCTTACAATAAGACAAGATCTTACAAAGGACCATCTAAGGATTTAAAACAGCGCCACACCCCATTTCGGTCTTCAGAATGTATGGACTCTGGACGGCAGCGTAATTAAGACCGCCCCTGAAAAGAATGCATTTACAAACGTGTCAGAACTGAACAGCATCAAGAGAAACTACGCGAGCCAAAGCGAAAACTTAACACCTCTCACCTTAATTTAATACTAATCTTTTGCAACATCTCTCCTTGTATCTTGAAATTGTATCAACTCTGCAACTGTTTCTGTGCCTTTACCTATTGTTCTTGTAACTGTAACTCCGCAATTATCTTCCTACTAGTGTCTTCGACTGTTACCATCAACTGTAGTATTACTTAATCTGACACTGTTTGCCTGAAATTCTTTACATTGTATGCTACAGCACAACTGTAGTTATTGTTATTTTCCTGGTTACCTTATTCGCTCACCTACTCGATTTAAACTGCCGAGAGAAATATCGCAATCACTATTATTGTAGTAATTTCTAACTTGTTAGCATTCTTCGTTAATGTTATAGCGTACTGCTTTTCATCCCCTGACACAGGGGACACGTCGTATCTATAGTCGTCGTTATTCTCAACGGTACCCCTTCACGACGAATACTCTCTGCTCCCCGCTACTCCGTATTGTGACTGGGTTTTCTCTGTTGGCGCTGGTCAATTGTCAGGATGAGCATTACTGCAAAGGACATTTGATTCTAAAGCATTATGTCAGGGTGAAAAACACTAAATAAATTACTTTTCCTCTCTTAACAACATTTGTGCAGGATGGGTTCTTCCTTGGCTCAGGTATGAGGTAGAAACAAAAAGCATTTTTACATAAGATAACTTTTATCGAAAGTTTTGTACAATGGTTTCCTTACTGGATTGTTCTGGCTGTGAGAGCGGCAGCTGTGTCCTTTGAAAAGCCTTCTGCTTGCGTGAGCGGCGGAGTCTGATTACGCACGGTGGTGTGTATCTCGTGTCGCCGTTTCGCCCAGTTGATTGGAGACGCGCATCGCGAGGTGGCCCGTTTAATTACTGAGGACGAAGTTGTGAATCGGACGGTGATACCTCGGATGTGGCGTCCCAGTGTTTCTCTTCTCTAAGCGGCCGCGTGTGTCGTGTGTCGGCCAGCGGAGCGGCGCGGCGGGAGGCCAGTGTCCCGGACTCGAACGACGGACTCCAGCTTGCCAGTCTCCTTTGCCTCCTCACGAGTCACTCGAGTACATAAAAATCAGGCCTCAAATACCTTCTAACTTCTGTCTTCTGGCGCCGAGGCTGCTGCTTGCTATTCCATTACAGCAGCGGACTCGGTGCTTCTGTGTACGATGTACTCTCTTCCTGCATGACGGTCTTCAGCACCGACTGTACCGCAACGGAACTGGAAGCTACTACTGTCGGGCCCACTGCGTCTCGCGTATTCATTCACTTCAGTTCACTGGAGGTCAACGACTTCACGGTCATTGCCTCTACTGTCACGTCGAAAAGCTTCGCGAAGAATCTTCTTAAGGTCGGTCATTGGCTCTCGGAATGTAGGCGAGGGCCTCTGATCACATGTGACAACTGAGAAACACGTGAGCCGGACGGGCGATGCCCTAACGGCTGAATCGACAGCTTCTGCTTATGTGGGGAGGGCGATGGCTTCTCCTGAACGTGCTGACTTCACGGTCATTGCCTCTGCTGCTCTGCCCGCTGTTTGCCAGTGTGTAAATCTTCTAAGCTAAACTAAGTTTTTCATTTATTTTCTAATTTCTACTTCACTTCACATTGATTTCACTAATTTATTTACCTATCTTAAGTACCACTCAACAGTATTTGCGCTGGTCTCCGCGCACTGTTCTAGGGAAGCGTAATGCTGTCACTACACGGACGGTGTTGTGAGTGCCAAGTCCAAAGTGCTGCTGAACGCCCTGAAACGATGTGACTCGTGCATACAGCACGTGCGTCTCAGTGTGGTACACGCGATCGCAGCGCTCGCCAGCGGCAGCCGTCGGCTGCATCTGGGTCACACATCACCCGGTTGTCCGCCCCCAGTAGCTGAGCGGTCATCGTGACAGACTGTCAATCCTAAGGGCCCGGGTTCGGTTCCCGGTTGGGTCGGAGATTTTCTCCGCTCAGGGACTGGGTGTCGTGTTGTCCTAATCGTCGTCATTTCGTCCCCATCGATGCGCAAGTCGCCGAAGTGGCGTCAAGTCGAAAGACTTGCACCAGGCGAGCGGTCGGGAGGACCTCGTCACACGTTTCTCTCTATCACCCACTTTACAAAATGGATGGGTGTAAAATTCTTAAGCTAGCGCTATTAAAACGCGCCTTTGCTCTCTTGTCCATGTGAGAGTCACGTTGTTCTGCCTGTAGTATCCGTGGACATGTTATAAGGCAGAAAGAGAAGTGTCAAGTCCAGTCAGAAAGGACATCAGCTTCTAAAAGTTCCGTAACAAACAGCGCGATTCAAAGTCTTACTTTATAACTGTTCCTATTCAGCATCAGAATATTCACAACATGTGAAATAAGAAAAGTTATAACAAGAAAGTGTGAAATATCTTACTGCAAGTACTGCCATCTGTCTTGTAGATTAAACCATTCGAACAAACTCCTTCCTCAGATGGAACGTACTTATACTTATGTAACATCGAATATTAGAGAATATACTTTTATTGCACTGAAGAGAAAGTATCAGATCCTAATAGAAAAAGGAAGACTAGTAACAAAAATATTCGGATCCGCTGAGGCGCAAACAAGAATCACATTACCAGCTACCTCGGCGTGCGCTTTAAATCGGTGGCGACCCCGTGTACATATACGGCCCGGCAGAGTTAATTTTTAGACAAATGTTTTAATACCGTAAAGAATACAAAAGACGATAGCTTCTTCCGAAACACAACGCTTTAGAGTAAATAATATTAACATATGAACGTAAGTCAGGATTCTTCTGCAAACATGGGAACCGAATGCCTGTTCTTGTGAATGTATGTTCCTCTACTGCTACCCCATAAAGCGCAATGAATCTGTAGAATTTAAGAATTATTCTCACTTTGTGTTTCTACTAAAGGATAGAAGTTTTCTTTAAGGACTGCGTTGAAACTTAACAAGTCTTGCAATACGATCAATGTTTAAAAAGTAACAAGAAATTTACAATTTCGTGTGTTGTACTAGTCCGATTTGCACTACATTTTTTGTCACTGCCTTCGTAAACGTGTCTGAAAAGTATGTGTACAATGTTATACACATTGGCTATTTGCTCTATTGTCTGCTGTCAAAAAGGATACATGTGTTTTGGTAGCATCAACGATTATTTGTTTTGTGTAAAAATAGATTTGAAAATCTTTAATAAAGTTTGTTTTAAGAATAAAGTGTATGGAATTTTAGAAAAGTTAAATACTCCTTTTGGTGAGTCTATTATGAGTAAAACTGGTATAAACATGGAAAATGGATTTTTTGTTTCACGGCAATAAGTAGTTTCCGTAATGTCGGCACTATTTTTTGGTTTATGTAAAAGTCCTCCATCGTTGGTGGAAGGATCGATTTTATGAAATTGTCTACGACGACGGGTTTCCTCCCAAAATTACTAGTTTTCCTTCGTGGCGATCCCTGTAAACCACGCGGTTTATTTTCGCGTTCCGTCCTTAAGCGTCCTATTGTGGCGAGGCTGACGTTTCCATAAATTGGAGCCCTTTGCTTGGAACGGTTAACAGTAGCCAACAGTTCTTTTCGTGTCACCTTCTTAACACACGCTGTAACATAACATTACGCTCGTTAAATCTACACCTACATCCATACTCCGCAAGCCACCTGACGGTGTGTGGCGGAGGGTACCTTGAGTACCTCAACCAGTTCTCCCTTCTATTCCAGTCTCGTATTGTTCGTGGAAAGAAGGACTGTCGGTATGCCTCTGTGTGGGTTCTAATCTCTCTGATTTTATCCTCACGGTCTCTTCGCGAGATATACGTAGGAGGGAGCAGTATACTGCTTGACTCTTCGGTGAAGGTATGTTCTCGAAACTTCAACAAAAGCCCGTACCAAGCTACTGAGCGTCTCTCCTGCAGAGTCTTACACTGGAGTTTATCTATCATCTCTGTGGTGTCACCGCCAGACACCGCACTTGCTAGGTGGTAGCATTTAAATCGGCCGCGGTCCGGTAGTATACGTCGGACCCGCGTGTCGCCACTGTCAGTGATCGCAGACCGAGCGCCACCACACGGCAGGTCTAGAGAGACTTACTAGCACTCGCCCCAGTTGTACAGCCGACTTTGCTAGCGACGCCACACTGACAAATACGCTCTCATTTGCTGAGACGATAGTTAGCATAGCCTTCAGCTAAGTCAATTGCTACGACCTAGCAAGGCGCCATTTATCCTTTGCTATGTATCTAATGAAGCATGTACAGTAACAAGACCAATGTTCACCAATTGTGGATTAAAGTTAAGTATTCCAGAAGCTACGTACTTTTCTTTATAGCATTCATTACGTATCCTGTTTCAGACCTCACGCCAGCCTGCGTGAGCCTATAGCGTGCATTTCGGCTTCCTCAAACAACACGGTGTTGGCACTTCTGCCGACACTTCAATCTCCGTAACGCTTCCGCGATTACTAAACCATCCTGTAACGAAGCGCGCTGCTCTCCGTTGGATCTTCTCTCTCTCTCTCTCTCTCTCTCTCTCTCTCTCTCTCTCTCTCTTCTATCAACCCTATCTGGTACGGATCCCACACTGCTGAGCAGTATTCAAGCAGTGGGTGAACAAGCTTACTGTAACCTACTTCCTTTGTTTTCGGATTGCATTTCCTTAGGATTCTTCCAATGAATCTCAGTCTAGCATCTGCTTTACCGACGATTAACTTTATATGATCATTCCATTTTAAATCACTCCTAATGCGTACTCCCAGATAATTTATGGAATTAACTGCTTCCAGTTGCTGACCTGCTATTTTGTAGCTAAATGATAAGGGATCTATCTTTCTATGCAGCACATTACACTTGTCTACATTGAGATTCAATTGCCATTCCCTGCACAATGCTTCAATTCGCTGCAGATCCTCCGGCATTTCAGTACAATTTTCCATTGTTACAACCTCCCGATATACCACAGCATCATCCGGGAAAGCCTCAGTGAACTTTCGATGTCATCCACAAGGTCATTTTTGTATATTGTGAATAGCAACGGCCCTACGACACTCCCCTGCGGCACAACTGAAATCACTCTTACTTCTGAAGACTTCTCTCCATTGAGAATGACATGCTGCGTTATGTTATCTAGGAACTCTTCAATCCAATCACACAATTGGTCTGATAGTCCATATGCTCTTACTTTGTTCATTAAACGACTGTGGGGAACTGTATCGAACACCTTGCGGAAGTCAAGAAACACGGCATCTACCTGGGAACCCGTGTCTATGGCCCTCTGAGTGTCGTGGACGAATAGCGCGAGCTGGGTTTCACACGATCGTCTTTTTCGAAACCCATGCTGATTCCTACAGAGTAAATTTCTAGTCTCCAGAAAAGTCATTATACTCGACCATAATACGTGTTCCAAAATTCTACAACTGATCGACGTTAAAGATATAGGTCTATAGTTCTGCACATCTGTTCGACGTCCCTTCTTGAAAACGTGGATGACCTGTGCCCTTTTCCAATCGTTTGGAACGCTACGCTCTTCTAGAGACCTACGGTACACCGCTGCAAGAAGGGGGGCAAGTTCCTTCGCGTACTCTGTGTAAAATCGAACTGGTATCCCATCAGGTCCAGCGAACTTTCCTCTTTTGAGCGATTTTAATTGTTTCTCTATCCCTCTGCCGTCTATTTCGATATTTAACATTATGTCATCTGTGCGACAGTCTAGAGAAGGAACTACAATGCAGTCTTCCTCTGTGAAACAGCTTTGGAAAAAGACATTTAGTATTTCGGCCTTTGGTCTGTCAACCTCTGTTTCAGTACCGTTTTGGTCACAGAGTGTCTGGACATTTTGTTTTGATCCACCTACCGCTTTGATATAAGACCAAAATTAGGATTTTCTGCCAAGTCAGTACATAGAACTTTAGTTTCGAATTCATTGAACGCCTCTCGCATTGCCCTCCCTTCTCACACTACATTTCGCTTCGCGTAATTTTTGTTTGTCTGCAAGGCTTTGGCTATGTTTATATTTGCTTCCGCAGCAGTTGCGGTATCACGGTGGCTCTTTTCCATCTCTTACGATCTTCCTTGGCACATTCTCATCTAACGCATATTGTACGATGGTTTTGCACTTTTTCCACTGATCGTCAATGTGTAACGCCGGAAATGCATATCCTCCTATTTCCATCTATTGTACTATAAAGTCGCAGGTTCGAATCCTGCCTCGGGCATGGGTGTGTGTGATGTCCTTAGGTTAGTTAGGTTTAAGTAGTTCTAAGTTCTAGGGGACTTATGACCTAAGATGTTGAGTCCCATAGTGCTCAGAACCATTTGAACCATTTGTACTATAAATTTGTTACCTGAAGATGTAACATTTCTGTGTCTTTGTATATTGTAATTGTTTTACTATTTGTATATATATATTTATGCATTTATGTCGATGTATAATTGGTTTGTTTAGTAAATATTATTTGTATTTTTACGCTGGGTCTTGCCTAGGGAAAATTGCTATCGAACGATTACATCGATAGGTCGTGTGAAGAATCAGTGTGTAGGATCTTTGGTAGTGTTAACTCGGCCGCGTGGAGCGCGGGCAGAGAGAATCTGGCTGGAGTAGCGAGTGGAGCAGGTGTGTAGTGTGACGCTCCCGCGAGTTGCCGCGCTTTCGGGGTTTGGCAGCATGTAATTGCGCTCGACTTGCGATGATAGTTTCTGACATGGTGTCGCGGACGGGAAGCATTAGCTGGCGCACATCAAGAGCCCGTTTCGAGAAGAAGGCGCGCCAACATCCAGCTTCTGCAACAGCGACGGCCGACAATGAGTGACTGTCGCCACCTCCTCGATCGAAGACTTCAAAACTTCAATCAACCAACAAGGAAGACTGGAAGCACGTAAAGTTTCAGAACTGTATGGCAGACCTCAGCTTTTCAAACTGTTCAAATCACAGCAACGTAGCATGAACCTTTGTTGCTCATTGTCCCAATTGTATTGCCAAGCAGGGTCCCTTCCTTTTCCGAAATGAACCCGAGTGTCGTTGAAATTCAAACGCCAGCATAATTCCATTTCACTGCTTTAATTTCAAAGTTCACTTTAAGTATTCATAGCTGGCTACAATATTTAGATTACACAAGCACAAATTAAGAGTGCGAGTTTTGTTACCGTATTTTAGCTTACCTGTGACTGCAGCTCAGCTTGGTACGTACTAAATTTTACTATTGTTAATTGTTCAGAATCATTTAATTCAAGTTCAAAGTAAAATCTCTTATTTATAAATTGCGTAGATTCAAGTTGCTTTTGAAATGATTGTTGAGGTAGTCCAAGACTAACCGTATTTTACTGAATTTCGATGTGCTTCAGAAAGAAAGCTCACTATTAACTTCAGTCACTAAATTAAGTTTCGATTTTCCGGTTTTGTTAATTCCTTTGCTAAATTAAGTCAGAGTGTAGCGAAATTTATTACTTCTGACAAACTTTCAGTTTTCAAACTACACGTGTCAACCTCCAGTTGTCACGCTTCTAGTGCTAATTATATGTGTAATAACCTTTCTTTGTCAGTTACTATAGTAATTGTCCTTAGGACTGGCGACCGTAATTTCCCCCAAATCTCAAATATCTAATTACCGCTAGTTAATTGTTAACGTAACGGCCGCACATTTACTTTCTTTATTAACTTTACCCCTTTTCAAAATTAATTTCCACCAGTTTCATTTGCATTTTTCCTTTCATTTAGATGTAACCCTTTCCTCCCTCTTTACTGACAGATTAACTTCGGTGACGATTGCTTTTCCCAAATTTCCATTAGGTACACGCGGTTTAATTTTTCACTGTCATTAAGGTCGATAAATGAGGGGGAGGCTACAAACACTATCTGTACTTGAGACAAAACTTTTGTGTTGAGCCGTCAGGTACTCTGAAATCTGCTTTTTGTCACTTTTGCTAAACAGAAAAATCTTCCTACCTTTTTAATATTTCTATTTACAGCAGAAATCATCGATGCAGTAACCGCTTTATGAACGCTGATTCCCTGTTCTGCGTTAACTGTTTCAAATAGTTCGGGTCTGTTTGTCACCAGATGGTCTAATATGTTATCGCCACGAGTCGGTTCTCTGTTTAACTGCTCAAGGTAGTTTTCAGATAAAGCACTTAAAAAAATTTCACTGGATTCTTTGACCCTACCACCCGTTATGAATGTTTCAGTCTACCGGGTGATCAAAAAGTCAGTATAAATTTGAAAACGTAATAAACCACGGAATACTGTAGATAGAGAGGTAAAAATTGACACACATGCTTGGAATGACATTGGGTTTCATTAGAACAGAAAAAAACGAAGCTCACAAAATGTCCGACAGATCTCTTGCGTGCGTCGTTTGGTGATGATCGTGTGCTCAGCCACCACTTTCGTCATGCTTGGCCTCCCAGGTCCCCAGACCTCAGTCCGTGCAACTATTGGCTTTGGGGTTACCTGAAGTCGCAAGTGTATCGTAATTGGCCGACATCTCTAGGGATGCTGAAAGACAACATCCGACGCCAATTCTTCACCATAAACTCAGGACATGCTTTACAGTGCTGTCCACAACATTATTCCTCGATTACAGCTATTGTTGAGTAATGATGGTGGACATATTGAGCATTTCCTGTAAAGAACATCTTTGCTTTGTTATGCTAATTATTGCTATTCTGATCAGATGAAGCGCCATCTGTCGGACATTTTTTGAACTTTTGTATTTTTTTTTTTTTTTTGTTCTAATGAAATCCGATGTCATTCTAAGCATGTGTGTCAATTTGTGCCTCCCTATCTACATTATTCCGTGATTTATTCAGTTCTCAAATTTATACTGACTTCTTGATCAAATGGTTCAAATGTCTCTGAGCACTATGGGACTTAACAGTTGAGGTCATCAGTCCCCTAGAACTTAGAACTACTTAAACCTAACTAAGCTAAGGACATCACACACATCCATGCCCAAGGCAGGATTCGGACTTGCGTCCGTAGCGGTCGCGCGGTTCCAGACTGTAGCGCCTAAAACCGCTCGGTCAGCTGACTTCTTGATCACCCGGTATATCTGGCAAATTAAAATCTCCACCCAGAACTATAACATGGTGGGGAAATGTACTCCTCAAATAGCTCCTCTTCGTTTTCTGCAATTTTCTTGCAATGCAAGGCGGTTGTCCAGCACTTCCGGATACCGAAGTATATCAGTGAGTAGGGCCTACACAACGTTAACTGACTGACACTGGCAACTAAGACCTCACGAACAGAAACGACGTATTGTACATCACTGCAAGCCGGTCTACGCCGCTAGACAGGTAACGGGCAACTGATTTTGGGTGCCCCTGTAGGCCAGTGGCATGGTTCTTCCGGAAAATGCCACTTGCCCCACCAAAAGCGCTGTTCGCTCTCGAGTTTACAGACAGACTATACCTTGAAACCAACATCAACTGAAAGCCAGTATGGCGTATGGCGAGTCTGTACTGAAGATGGATGGCGTGCATGTGACGTACGCGGCGTTCTTCCATCTCGTTGGTCAACATTCAAACACACTTTCAGAATATCTGTCTTGCTCCGCACGTTTGGAAAGACTCCCCAGCGTGCGTTTTCCATGCTATGACGGTAGAAACTCGGCATTCTGAATGCTCTACGTTCGAATGAACAGTCCGTGTGCCGACGGCATAACCGACACGTGCCTTTAGTGCCAGGATTTCACCCGGATTAAGTCCGGCCCAAAGGGCCTCCCCTAAACAGCCGCCAGTTCCGCAAACTGGAAGCTGTATCAAAGTTGTTACCGTATCGTCACAGTCCAACACATGTTAGACTGTGTTGAAATTCAAGTTTTTCTGGATATTAATATAATATGAATATGCTTGAAGGTCTCTCTGCCGTGCAGTTATGATTAAGTTATGCTCTGTGCAAAATTCTACCAGGCGGCTTCCTCTTTCATTTCTTAACCCCAATCCATATTCACCTACTACGTTTCCTTCTCTTCCTTTTCCTACTATCGTGTTCCAGTCACGGCGTAGCGTGCCGTCATCGTCAGGTTACTCCTGTTGACTGACGTCCTAGGCTGGCGGGTGGTGTGGTATATATACCAGTCGCCTCTCCGCTCCACTGACTCCGCGTATGGACCGAGGGATGTGCAGGCCGCGGTGGTCTTTCAAATTTCAAAGCTTTTTGGTTCAGCTTTCATCGAAAGTGCAACAATGAAAACCGCTATCAAAGGTTTCGAAGCTACTGGAGTACGGCCCACGGACCCGTCCGTATTCACCGATGCAGACTTCCTCCCGGCAGACAAAACTGACATCGGACTTGATACAAATCCTGCTGTAACCGGTAAAGCTAGGATTGATCAAGACGATCGTATTAACCGACAAAATACCGCTAATATAGGTCATAGAAAAAAAAGAGGGAAGTACGGATAAGTACACCTGATCAAAAGTTCGACAAGCTACAAGATCTACTAAAATCCTTCCACAAAATTTTGTAAGACAAGCAGAAAGTGTCTGAGGCGTTGTGGTTAGAGGGAATCGAACAAAACCGGGAAGAACAAGTCGATAATGGAGAGGAAAGTAACAGAGCCAATATTTCGTCTGGATCGGAAAACGAACAAGATAGTAAAGTATGTGGTCTGATAACTCAGATCCAAATGTATACAATTTTGGGACATATGAGGACATAGTACGGTAGTATTACCCAGACTATGTAATCACCACACCAGACATAGAAAACAGCGTCGTAATAAATGACAACACAGCTGAAAATATGTATCTGCAACTCACAGTGGCCGATAACAAATATGATAACGAGTAGAATCTGGGTGCGAGTACACATACAATCAGACGACTCCCCAGAATCTAAGCGTGAAGTACTGTCACACTTAAAGAATACTTGCCAGGTTCTAAAATCCAAATTAAACACGATTACACAGATGTGTGATGAGGAGACAAACCTAAAGGAAGTAGCAGGGTGGATTTTAATCTTGCAAGAGTATGATTTCTATGTAAAATACGTCCAGGGCCGACAAACACCTTAGCAAATTCTTTTGCCCGGTGTCCACATGGTGCAAACCCAAATAAAATGAAGTTCGGGGCAGATGAAGACCAAATTGGTATGTACTACGTAAGAGGACTTCCTTTTGAAAACTACATAAAACAGCTTTCTCAAACATTTCAAACGAACAGAACAAAGACCCAGAGGTGTTAAGGGTCAAACATAAGTGGAAAGATAAAAACTCGGTTAACATTTGTCACAATTATTTGCTGAAGAATGACGTGATGTTCTACAGACGAGAGCCAAGTAAAAGTTTATGGACATCATGTAGTCCAGAGGTTCCCAAACTTTTGTTTGTCATGCCCCCCTTCTGCTGAAAAGAAAACTTCCCTGCCCCCCCTCCCCCCCCCCAAAAAAAATAGAGATTTTTATTAATTATCAAGAAACTGTTGAAAAATTTGTGATGGTGACGGCAAGTAACATGGTGGGCTGTTAATGCATCGAGTCACAGTTATTATGTCATCAGTCTAGTCTAGTGATTATAAGCCACTCCTAAAGCAAAGAAAGTCCTTGGTAAACAAGGAAAAATAGTTGCGACCTTTGCAGACTAGTGGATGCAGGCCGTTATTTAAAGTTGAGTGTAGCTTATTACTTTCACTCATCAAAATTTAGTCACTCAGTGACAGTGTTAACGAACATCATGGATTTGTACGCCTATAGCGCTCCCCATTGTCATTGCGCATAGGTTGGCATTTATGTCAATGGCGACAGTTACCGAACAGCGACAAAGGCTCAGTTCCCAGAACCAAAAAAATAAAAAAATAAGTTTTTTGAAATAATTTTGCAGACTACACAGAACTTTAAAAGATATGAATATAACAACTTCCTTACCTTGATTATATTCCCTTGCTGCACACCATTTCTTCACCAGTATACGATTTTAGGACTACGCTTGCTAT
Organism: Schistocerca piceifrons; assembly: GCF_021461385.2. NCBI lineage: Eukaryota > Metazoa > Arthropoda > Insecta > Orthoptera > Acrididae > Schistocerca > Schistocerca piceifrons. The sequence goes on along the minus strand of NC_060146.1, from coordinate 208,727,360 downwards.
ATCTAGGATAAATTTTCGCTGTGTCTTCATCCAGAAGAAATACTATTATTAGTTGAAATAATATAGCACACGTTACATCAAAATCCATAGGGATGACATGCAGTATGTATATTTAAATCAGATTCACTATGTTTATTTTATATTGTTTCTTCGAAATAGTTTTTTGTAATTTTACAGTATTACCTACATGTAAGGATAGTTAGGAGGAAAATAACAAGTTCTCTTCTAATGTGACGTATTTATTATAAAAATATTATTTCCACACACATATGGCAAGAAACAAACAAATAAATCAATGGGAAGGATGAGCTTGCATATTTTTGACAAGATTTTGAATTCTTGGCTGAATAGCAGAAACTGCGCAACGTAAATCATTGGCAATACTGAGTTTGCTTCTAAGCTTATTTTTTATCGCCACTATCTCTGAAAATGCTCTTTTGCACAAATAAGTGCTTGAAAATGGTAAATACAGTTTCAGTGCTTGTTCTGCTGTGCTGGGATACACTGTGAGATATTTCACCCAAAATAAAGGCTTATCCATCTTATTAAAGTCATACTTCGCTGCGGAATCATTTTTAATTTCTAAGACTTCCTCTTGTAGTCTGTCTGGCAACACATCCACGTCAACGTGAAATGGATCTGTCCCTAACCTATAATAAATTTTATCATCACAACTGCTATGGAAGAGGTTTATTATATCTGGAGCTGAACGATTGGAATTGCCTTCACCTAGCACACCAGCTAAAAAAGACGACGCCAACAGGTTGGATGATCAAGCTGGCAGGTTTCAGCAAATTGTAACAATGAACTGCCGCCTAAGAATGACCAAGTTATTGAGGCTAATTTTTCTAGTCCTGCAACCGGTAGATTGTACATCTATGGGTGCACTTAAGACTCACTACAGCGTGAATATTTGGCAGTGGATGCTCCATGAAAGCAAACCTGTTGGATCCTATAATATAGTGTGTCTCTTTGGCAAGGGAAGGAAATAAAGTAGAAGAAGAATGGGTAGCTTTGAAGTAGTGAAGGCAGCAGAGGATCAAATAGGTAAAAAGGCGAGGGCTATTAGAAATTCTTGGGTAACAGAAGAGATATTGAATTTAATTGATGAAAGGAGAAAATATAAAAATGCAGTAAATGAAGCAGGCAACAAGGAACACAAACGTCTCAAGCATGAGATCGACATGAAGTGCAAAATGGCTAAGCAGGCATGGCTAGAGGACAAATGTAAGGATGTAGAGGCTTATCTCACTAGGGGGTCTTTGGCAAAGTTCTTTTCCTCTTTTTTCTTAATAATGGCTTCTAACTCTTTTTTTGTACAGCAAATCAGGTGAAACAATGGTCTCCCCCCTCTTCCGTTCCCGGGAATATGAACATCAGGGCAACATAAGGACCTCCTGCACTCAGCAAACAGATGACCATTACTAGAGACCCACACTCTGCAGCAGTCAGAGAACAAATTTGGCGTTTACCTCTGCTTGCAATTACTTGTGGTATCTTAGTCTGAACTACACTAAGGCCTGTTTTGTCAACGTTCCATACACAATCTTCTGGATATTTATGTTTCCAGTATTCAGCTTATAGCAAGTCGTAGAATGGGAAAAGCCTTTTGCTCGAGCATATGATGTTCCAGTTGGCTTTCTAATTGAAAGCTTATCTTGATGACATCGAAGAAAATGGTCAAGACAAGCCCTTCCAGCAATTTCATTTCTGAGGTTTGTTGCAATTTCATTCCTAACTGCAAGTTGGTAGGCCATTTTTCTAACATCCATACTAGTAAAAGCATAGAATTTTCGTCTCCATATACTGTAAGTAAACCACTATTTCACTTTCTAGGGCTGCCGATAGAGCTGGTTTTCTTCCAAGCTTTTTAGTTTCAACATCTGCCATCTGTGAGGTATTAGCCTCATACACATACTGGCACAGAGTTGTTTTTGGGACAGCAAAATGTTTCGATGCTTGCTTTTTTAACTCCCATCATTTTTCCTACAACAGCAGACACTGCCTCTCACATTTTGTTTTCATCCCACACCTGCCTTTTGGGGGTTCATTTAGGTGCCAGATTTGTCCTAGGCATCTGAAAACAGAAATAAAAACATTTAACGGTCTGCTTATAATATGGACCCTGGGGTCCACATTAGAAGCACCAATGGGGGCCATATTACAGTCACTTACACGTTGTAAACTAGTGTAAACAGCTTAAAAATGCAATAATACCACACCTTTTACTCTATTTGAAACTGATGCCAATACTTGCCAGGTTGTATGCATGGTGCTTGCATCTAAGTATTAACCAATAATGGTACATTAATAAAGTGAAATTCACATACCTCTCAAAGTTTAGAACAGGAGCTTGAAAAATATAACCTCACAGTCACTCAACCACTGTACTGACCTGCTTCCAGTGCTCCTACAGGCCAGTGAGCATACTAGTACACTAGTTCCAGCTATCAACACTAGAGTTCAGCTAAATGTTATTAAGATATTTAGGGGGGCATATTTGTTGCAGGGTCCATTTTACCACCACTTCCTCTACATGGTAATGCAAAGCCAGTGAATTATTTGGATAAAGGTATATTTGCATTCACGTTGCTTGTAACAGAAAATCTGTTTGACAGGCTCATTGTCATTGTGAAAGAAAAACTAACAAGTAAAATGAAAAATATTCACCATAAGCACAAATTCAGTATTTTGATGAATAAGGACTCAACTAGAAAGGTAGGCAGAGGTTGGGAAGTAACAGCCACAAAATCACTTGAAGTTTGCCTTTTGGAAGAAAACATTATCCACTGTAATCGAAATTAGTGGGCACTGACCGTAAAGTAAACATTCATAGATATTACTATGCATGTATTGATTATAGCATTAAGTTAAATATGTCCAAGCATATACATAATGTTTGCCAAGTAGAGAGTACAGAAGAAAATCCGTTTGAAATTTCTGAATTACCAGATGTACTAGTTACAAATGTTGGAGACATTTCTTTCATTAATGAGAGAGAAGAAAATTCTGAAGCCAGTCAGTTCCTGTGACACAGAGGTACTGGCAGAAATTTTTTCTGGTATGTCAGTTACTCAAGTTCAGCTGGCCAACAAAATGGTAACTTCATTGAAGGCTAGTGTAGGTGCTGTTCTTGCCAGTAGTGGTATCTCTTTCATTAGCCCACAAAGGAGTCGCAAGAGAAAACGTGCACTACAGAGGAGACTGTTTTCAGCAAAGAAAACAAATTCCTCAAGCTGCATACCCATGGCAGTTCCTGATACAGAAGAAACAAAGTTACTGAGAACACTTCTGGATGAAGGTTTACACCACATTATTCAGGAACATGATGGCTTTATTCCGTGTCCTGCCATCCAGTTTTAGGTTTCCCATTATTTCCCTAAATCAATCAAGGCAAATGCTGGGATGTTTCCTTTGAAAGGCCAAGGCCGATTTTCTTTCCCATCCTTGAAACCATCAGAGCTTATGCTCTGTCTCTGACGACCTCACTGTTGACAGAATGTCAAATGTCGATATTCCTTCCTTCTCCACCAGCCTCTGGTGTGGCAGTTCTGCTGACACGTGGGACCACCAGAAACTGATGCGGCTTGTGCCACCAGCCTAGAATGCTAGCATCGCTGAGTCAATCCCCTCCCAAGCCGTGATGACTGTGATTGAGGCTCAGTGCACTGCTGGTGATGGCCACACATTTGAGAACCATCCCAAAATTACAACAGAGTGAGTTGCAATCATCAACTTGTAATATATATTTATTTTTGATCTAGCTAGATGAGTAACACTAGTACAACTGTTAAACAGATTAAATATTTTCATATTCTAGCAAGGAATATACTAACACCTGATTGTTCACAATCAATTTTCCTGATAATGTAACTCATTTACCAAAAAATAAATTTTGCGAATAAATAATAATTTCAGTATCAGTATAAACACATGCAGTTGGAATTAGGAATGAGTAATTCTGAATGTAGCAATATAACTCAACTGAAAGCCTATTTGGTTCCAATTTGCAGTATAATTTTACTTCTTTTAAAAGAAACCCTATTTCAAAAGTTATCTGTAACCAAATAACTCATATTCCAGAATGTTCTGTTTTTAACTGGTCATTATTTCCTAAATTTAGGCATATAGTTTTGTAGTTCTAATTTATCAGGGAACAAAAATGCCTGTTTGTATTTGGAAACATGTAATAATTTCAAACTTGTCATTAATGCAAGTAACACCCTGACACAGACGCTAACAGAGCAGATACCGAGTCTCACTGCTTGCCTGCTGGCTGCAGATGTTGATTGATTGTCTGAATGAGGAGAGGGACCAAACATTAGTCCCAACATCCAAAGTGGTAGAGACTGTGGGAGCAGCAAACCAACAGCACAATCTAGTCGATGGCAAAGCAAAACAGGCAATTGAAGATGCAGACGGGACACTGGGGTGGCAGGAAGAGTAAAGAACTGGAGGGAGGAAGGGGGAGATCATAAGACACCCCAATGGCACTATGTGTGACATGGTGCTGGAATCGCTGCTAACCCACCCCAGTTCCCACTTCACACCATGACTGCGACACAATGGGGACAACACCAGGGGGAGATGACACAAGAAGAGTGGGTGGGGATGAAACAACTCAAAATCGAGAGGAAAACCTGACCAGCATGAAAGCAATGATGAAGGCCTTCCAAACTGAGGGCCTCCAATTGTGGAAGAGAATTCAGGTACTTAAATCTAGGGGACAAACCACTTTTATGATGAAAACCAAAGACAGATGTAAGTATGGAAGGTTGTCTGCTACCATCTGTGACAATGTAGAATGGAAGAGCGTATTTAGTGCAAAGGGCGAAATGATAGTGGAGTCTTGTAAAATATGGTTGACAGTGAGGGGTGGGGGAACAGATCATTATGGAGTAAGAGGCTATGATTCAACCTTGTATGACCAATACGAAGATAGCAGAGGATGGTAGATCCCCAGTGGGCCATGCGGCAAGAGTCCCCTTATCGCAATAAGTTTATTGGGCAGGGGGTTGGCCTCCAAGAGTCAGCTCAAGGCTGAGCAAAAAGGAATCTGACATGAAGCTGCAAACCCAGCACCAGAGAGGTCACAGAAAAGGGCTACACCCCCAAGCCACAGGATCAGCAGCTCATTACCTGGGATACCCACATGAGTGGGAACCCAAAGAAAGTCAATTGAACAACTAGCATGGTCAAGATGTTATAGACCAAGAAGAGGGAGGGAAAACCACTGTCTGATAGCCTCAAGGGCACTTATCGAGTCTGCACATAACGTGGGTGAGAGAGGGCTGTTTAACATACTAAAGAGTCTGGTAAATGGTCATTAGCTATGCAGTACACATGCAACATGTAAGAGATGGTGTTACTTGCCAGCAGAAGGCATGAAGGCACATCCCTTGCGATTAGCAGATTTAGAGCCTAGAGCCATTACATTAAAACACAACAGCAGCCTGAAACTCCCATAAAAGCTGGCAGAACAACAATGAAATAAAGACCCCCCAGGAGAGATCCCTCTGAATTTGGGATCAAGGAACTAACCAAGGGGAAGGAGGTGTTTGGAGAGAATGGGGAACAGGACAAAGAGGGAAGATAAAAATCATGGCAAAGAGCAGCAAGGTGGAGCCCAATTGCTAAACTCACCTGAAGGGTGGGCAATGTCCTGGAGCTGCTAAAATATAAAATAGGAGGGGTGTGAGGGGAAAGAGAAGTTGGTGATGGCATAGGAAACAAGAAGCTTAGACTGTTGAACCAAAAGGGCAGTGAGTGGGGGACAACCCCAGCTTCAACCAGGAAACAATAGGGCTAGTGCAAAAGGTACTGATGATCAGACAGATACCATAATGGTGGACCTGATCCAAGAGGATCAGTATGGAAGGAGCAGCTGGGCCATAAATTTGGCAACCATGGACCAGAAGGGACAAAAACAAAGATGGTGAGGAGTCAAACAATCAGCACCCTCCAGAGGTGTGGGCAAGGAAGTGGAGGACATTGAGTTTATGAACACAGCCCATCTCCAGAAGGCGGATATGGGGCGACCAAGTAAATTTCTTGTCGATAAGAAGACCAAAGAAATGGAACTGTGGGACCACAATCAGATATTGGGTCTCGAGATAGAGCTCCAGCTGGTATCAAACACAATATGGTGACAGAAATGTACCACCCACAATTTAAGAGGAGAAAACTGAAAACTGTGTGAGAAGGTCCATGCAGAAGCAAGCCACATGGCACCCTGGAACTGTCACTTCACAAAAGCCACCAAGTGTTAAATAACTCAGACACAGAGGTCATCCACATGCAGAGCAGGGGTGACCAACAGTTTGACAGAGGTCACAAGTCCTTTAATAGTGATGAGGAAAAGGATACTTAACACTGAACCCTGTGGAATGCCATCCTCCTGGGAAATGAGAGTTTCCTCATCCCAGGACTTATGTTCCTTCTTCTCTTTCATAAGTAGAGGAGGACAGAAGCCAGAGGCCAGAGAGGCAAGGGGATGGGGAGAGAGAGAGAGGCTTCTGCTAGTTCTATAAAGAGAGACCAGGCAACCTTGGGGATGCTAGAGCTGATGGCTCCACGGCCGATGTGTACCAGCAGACACCAGAGAAGAGGCACTTCTCTGCTGGATGAAAGGAGCAAAGGGAGTTGTGTTCAGGGGAGAGGGAGAGAAGAGTGAGGCATCACTGGGGTAAGGAGGAGGAGGGGGAAAGGATGTAACAGAGTCAATGGTAGATGTCGTAGACACAAGGCGAAGCTGATCATATTTATGAAGAACACATGGCATAGGGGCTGTTGCTGGGAGTTCCAATGCTCCAGAATGACAAGCCACTACTCCTAGGAATACACAGGGAGGTAGCAGCTCATGTATCTGAACTGTCATCCCTGTGTTTTCAGAGGACTCCATCAAAAGAGTACATAACACCCCAAGCACACGAAATGACTACTGTGCTAGCTGTATAGCACAAAAAGGACAATGGCTAGAGGTAAAAAATGGAAGAGGTGGTAAGGCCACATGCCAAAGACTTCATGTATGGTGTTGTTCCCCAGCTGGCTCACACCATGGAGACAAAATTTAGAGGAGTTGAATCCCCAAAGAGGGACCAAAAACTCCAAAAAGGAAAGTGTAAATCAAGAAGAATAATACTGTAAGGGATAGAAAAAAAAAGATAGCCAGGCCAATGTAAGCAAGGAAACAGAGATCTAAAGAAGGGGAAGAGGGGAAGGATTGAGGACAGGGATGGACGAGCATGGGAAAGTTAATGCAGATAGCATCCAATTACTAGACGCCTCAATTGCTGCATGCACAAACTCACAAAATAATTGTGACCCCCTTCCACTGGGGAGTGGGGAGGGGGTATGGAGGGATGGAGCAGATATAGAAACATGATTCCCTGATGTCAAAGATAAACAAATCTTCATATCTAAGTATTAATGGATTTGCTCCAAATACCCACTGGCCAACATGCAAACCTGCGGTACTGAGGTCAGACTGGCCATCGTGACAACTCTATTTCTCATGCACCACCATCCAGTGAAGTAGACAACACTATCCAGTGCTGTTGACACCGTTACAGTCGCATGCTGTATTGCCATGTTAGGGGTCACGACAATGGACCATAGTGCACACAACTACACACTGCTTACTCTAGAGCCCTGCAAATTAATATTAAACTGACTGAGCATATACTAATTCAGAGATGACTCACAATGCATGTCAATAATGTGCATAACAGAGAATCAGTTTCATACCTAGCGTGAAATGAAATGACAGTATAGCATTTCTGGCCAGGAGATCGTATGCAGGAGCAATCGGCCGCCTACTGCAAGTCTACATCAGTTGATACTGGTTTTTTTTTTGCATCTAAACAAAAGGTAAAATGGTGATAAGCGCAACACAACACCCAACCTCTGAGAGGATAAATTCTCCAAATCGGCCAGGAATTGCACAAAGAACTTATTTGAGAGGAAATAGTGTCAAATTTAAATTTCCTTTGTTTCGTATATTTGCTGTAGTGTCCATTCTTGTCACACAACTGAATATTTGCGTCCCCATAGAGCTTATTCTTGGAGAAAAAAAAAAAACCAACCAACTTAGTGTAATCTGAAGTCCCGATAATTGCAACATAACGTGAAATTTTGCATGCCAAAACACAAAAAATTCTATTCAAGTTTTCTTGATAGTGCAAAATTCGTTTAAGAAAGACAGCTACTAGTTTCATCAGTGTCTATTGTCACAATAAAAGAATAATTAAAAGTTTTTAAATTGTATTTAACTAACACATTTCATATTGTTAACTAGTTAGAGGTGATCAAGGCATAAATTTTTGGAGTTATAAACTGACCAAACACTAAAGTAAATTCTCTAACAGCATCGTAATTACTAATACATTCTTCTGTCATTGTATCTCTAAATCAGTACAAAAACAACAATGGCACGTAAGACCTTCGTGTTGTTTTTGTTTACATATAGCCAATCTTGTATCCTTGACAAATTTAAAACTTAATTATTCTTTAGAAACTGATCATGAGTGAGAAATGTCGAAGCTGTTATAGCGTTGTGAGTAGAGGGATTTGTTGCTAATCTTGTAGGAAATATTTTCACTGGGGGAGGGAGAGGTGGAGGGAGATGTAGTGGGGAGAATGTTGGGAGAACAGAAGAGGCTCTCTCCTGGAACTGCAGAGTATGCAAGGAACATTTTGATTGGGGTACAGGAAAGGAAAATCTGTGCCCTTGAGGCACAGTTGAAAGAAGGAACTGATAAGGATCAAGAGAGCTAGGGAGTAGGAGGAGGGTGGTTGTGAACTGGCAGCTTGTAGGAGGATAGGAAGAAAGAGAACATGATCTGATAGTTTTATCATCAACCCCAAAAACATGCGTCTACCACTGCCAGAGCCTCTGGTAGAAAGAAGAGCAAGAAATGTGCAGCACACTTCAACTGAGGCCAAGAAGGTTAGATATATACAAAATGTTAGGAAGAAGAAAGTGCTGCTGCTAGGTAGTAGCCATGGGTGAGTTGTAGGCCCCGAGTTACAGGAAAGTTTAGGGGCAGCATACCAGGCCACCAGTATCTTCCAGCCAAATGCAGGGCTAAGTTATGTGATAGAGGACTTAGGGTCTTTACATAAGGACTTTACAAAAGAAGACCATGTAGTGATAGCGGGAAACAGTTTTGACAGGGATGGGGCATATGACATAGGTGGTGACCTGGGCAAGATAGCTTCCCTGACTCGTGGCACCAACATACACTTTGTTGAGCTGTTCCGGTGTCACTATTGGCCACACCTTGATGGAAATGTGAGGCAAATCAATGTGGGGTTATGGATTGCTCTGAGGGTAGCCAACTTTGCTCACGTTTCTCTGGTGCCCGTCGGGGTTTCACTAGGCCTGGCCTATACCTAAACAGAACTGGCAAGAGAAGATTGGTACAGCTGATTCGTGAAACTATAGGAGGTGGATCTCGGGCCACACATGGTCAAATACCTGTTGTCATCAGTATGAGAAGTAGGTCTTTTTAGGATAAATCTAGACAACAGGTTCCCCTGCCTAAAGAGTATCTCCAGCAGTTTGAATTAACAGGGCTTGATATCACCTAGATATTAATAATTTTGTGTGTGTATACATCTCCCAGTGATAGTGTGGACACTGTTTTTTAATAAATTAATAGAATTTCTAAATAAAGTCTCAAGTACAAAGCTCAGCACAATTCTGTGTGGGGACATTAAAATCAACACGAATATCATAAATGAATCCAGCAGCACCCTCATAAATATACTTCAAAGTTTTGGCTTGTCTCTATTGGTCAATAGTGCAACGAGGGTTACTACAATGACTTCATCAGTAATTGACCATGTGGCCACAAATATGGACAGGGAAAAATGTGATGTAGCTGTACAAGATCTCTGATTATCAGACCATCTCTGTCAAATAACAACAGTAAAATGACACATCAAGTCATTCCCTAAACTACAAGCCTACAAACGACATCCATCAGAAATGAAAATAAAAGATTTTACAAAGGAACTAGCAAAACAACGCTAGAATGAAGTGTATGAGGAAACCAATGTGAATAAGAATCCACATTATTTAAATTGAACTTTGAAAAGCCATTTCCAAAAGTATGCATGTCTGTATCAATGTCACACAAAAGTAGATGGATAACAGCAAGTATTAAGAAGTCCTCCCAAACACTTAAATACCTCACTTCCATGAAAAAGAGTCACAATGATCCAGAATTCTTAAATTTCTGTCAAAGATACAAAGAGATCTGTAGGAAGGTGCTGATAGCTGCAAAAAAGTCGTTTAATGACACAGTAATATATAATGCAGGGAATAAAAGCAAAGCAGCCTGGGATGTTATAAAAACGGGAACAGGGAGCGGCAAAGAAACAGAGAATAACTTAGTGCTAAGGGAGGGGGATAAGGTAATCAATAAGCCAAAAGACTTATCAAACTATGTAAATGAGCATTTTTCAAGTATGGCAGGGAAGTTACAACTAGAATTCCCCAAAACAAATATAACCCCTGTAAATAATGTTGCACTAAATACAATGATGTTACTTCAAATCACAGATAATGAAGACAGTAAAACTGTTCAAAAACTAAAAAATGAAAAGTCAGTAGGCTTAGATGAAGTATGAATGTGTGTACTAAAACAATGAATAGAGGTTATACAAGGTCCCTTAACACACATAAATGAATCCTTTACATCAGGGAGATTTCCAGAGCAGTTAAAACAGGAAAGAGTTGTGCCTTTGGTTAAGAAAGGTAATGCAGAAGATGCATAAAATTACCAGCCAATTTTCCTGCTGTCACCATTCTCAAAAATAATAGAAGCAACTATGAAAAATAGATTAATGAATTACCTGAATAAATACAATCTTTTAAGTGAATCACAATTTCATTTCTGATGTGTCAAAAATACGGAGTCAGCTGTGGTAGAATGCACAAAAGTTGTACTTGATGCTTTTGATATAGAAGAGTCTGTCAGAGGGTTCCTTTATGATCATTCTAAGTCCTTTGATACAGTCAACCACAAGACTCTATTAAATAAATTAGAAGCATTAGCAATAAGAGTGGTAGCTAAGGACTGGTTTTGATCATGTCTAGCAGATAGGGTACAAAGAATAGTGGTAACACATACTTCAAATAGATCTAAACATTTAGTAAAACACTTATGAGAACAAAGCTAAGGACTTCACACACATCCATGCCCAAGGCAGGATTCAAACCTGCGACCGTAGCAGTCGTGTGGTTCCGGACTGAAGTGCCTAGAACCGCTCGGCCACTGCGGCTGGCCAAAAATACATTGATATGGGGTTTCTGCAAGGTATAAAATTAGGACCAATACTATTCCTGATATACATCAATGACTTTCCCAGTAGTGTTTCTCATGGTGAAAAACTTCTCTTAGCTGATGACAGCAATATTATAATCACTGAGCAAACAAGAGAACTCCTCTCAGAGAAAGCAAATGAAACTCTCAGGGAAGTTTACAATTGATTGATTTTTATTGTTGTAGAGACCTCAGAGATCATCTGAGGCATTAAAAAAGTCAATATTACATAGTATAAATGTTACACAAATAATTACAAAAACAAGAAAAATATTACACAATATAAATATTACACAAATAATCATGGTACCTTCACACAAAAACAAAACAGAGAAACTTCTGGTACAAATTGATATTGCATAGTAAATTTAGCCAATTACAGACTTACTCATATATAGAAGCATAAAAAAACTGATCACACAGTGTAGTCATACCATACTCTTTGCCTCCCTTAAAAATTCATTAGTTTCATAAATGCTGAGCTCAAGAAGAAATTCTTGTGCTTTTTTTTTTTTTTTTTTTTTTTTTTTTTTTTTTTTTTTTTTTTTTTTTTTTTTTTTTTTTAAATTGTAAGATCCCTGATATGTTGGGGTATGGCATTAAAAAATTTTATGGACTTGTGTAAGAAGCACTTTTGTGTTTTGTTATAGTTACATCGGAAAGAAACTAGGTCCTGCTTGTTTCTTGTGTTATAATTATGTCGCATGTCATACTGTTGATAATTCAGATAGTTTTCCTTAATATGCATTACACACTGTAGTGTAAATATTGACGGAAGGGTCATAATCTGTAATTTTTTAAATCTTGGCCTACAGTGAGCTCTGGGTGCCAAGCTACATATCAGTCTTATTGCCTTCTTTTGTAGTTTGAAGACATTAGCTGCCTTGCTTTGATGTCCCAGCAGTATTGTACCATAGGAAACGTGACTGTGTATTAAAGCAAAATAAACCACTTTAAGTACTGGCACATTTAGACAAAGACGCAGCTTCCTTAGAACAAATATTCCTTTGCTAATGCTGCTTCCCACTTTTTCTATATGGCTACCCCAGGATAATTTTGAATCAATTGAGATTCCCAGGAAATTAACAGCATTTGAGCTCTGCTCAAGTTCACTGTTATTATTCCACGATACGTACAGGTCTTGTATTTTTTTTTCGGTTGACGCAAAGGGAATTAGCTTTACACCAATTTTCAACTTTGACAGTGCACTGGTCTGCTTCATATTTCACCTTCTGTGCTGTTACTTCAGTTATACAGACTGCAAGATCGTCTGCAAATAAATAAGTCCTAGTTGACGGCTCAACTATGTTACATGGTAAGTCACTTATATAAATAATAAATAGAATTGGGCCAAGTAGAGAACCTTGTGGGACACCCATGCCCACAGGTTAGTAATCTGATTCTGCACCATTAAAAACCACCTTCTGCACTCTATCACTTAGATAAGATTTTATCAAGTCCAGAGCACTTCCTGTAAAGCCATAGAATTGCAGTTAGTTCAATAAGATTTCATTAGAGACAGTGTCGAAAGCTTTTGATAAATCAAAAAGTTTATTCTGAACCACTAGCTTGCTTTCTAGTTGCTTCACACACTGTGTTAAAAGTAATAAGACAGATTTAACAGTTCCTAACCCTGATCTGAAGCCAAATCGACTATGAGTGAAGACTTTGTTTTCTTCAAAATATTTTACTATTTGATTATAGCTTCTACCACTTTAGACAAGATTGGCACAATTGAAACGGGCCTAAAATTATCACAACTTGAGAGGCTGCCTTTTTTGTGTATTGGAGTGACTTTAACATCCTTCAGTGCCTTTGGGAACTGAGCCTCCAAAATACATGTATTTACTACATGTGTTATCAATTCTGGCAGTTGAACTGAATCACACTTTAACATGGCTGAACTTAAACATCATTACTAAAACTGTTCTTCATTTTCCTCAGTATATTAGTAACATCCTGTACCTTGACCAGTTTAAAGCTAAATGTACTTTCAGGCTTTGTGGTGATTCTCAGGTAGTATTTATGGTCATTGGCTATATTGGAAGTGCCAATCACCTTTATTATTTCTTGCACCTTCTCAGTGAAGAATGTATTTAACTGTGCAGCATTCAGATTACTGCCTTCAGCCTGTGAAGTCATTTTCCTGTTGCAATGACTGTTAATGATATGCCACATTGCACGTGTCTTATTTTCAGATGTTAGTATTATATCTTCATTTTTTTTACACCTAGCTTCCTTTAAGGCCTGTCTTAATCTTTTCTTTTTCACTTTGAGCATGTCTTTAAATACTTGAGAACCTCTACTTCTATACCAGTCATAATATTGATCACACTCCCTCTTGATCTTCAACACCTTATTTACTCTTAGTGCCTTTTTATTATTTAGTAACTTAATGGGAAATGACATCTTATCATATACAGAAAGAGTAGATATGAGTTCTTCCACCTTTCTATCTATTACATGTTCTTGATAAACCTGCAACCAATTACTTTTATCAATATGAGACTTAAACATATTTAGATTATCATAATTGACCACACATACATTCTTTCCTGCCATGTGCACTGAGTCAGTGTTACAATTTCTTGTTATATCTATTCTAAGAAGTAGTGGCCAGTGGTCAGATACCCAGGTCTCTTAATTACCTCTGACTTGAGATGCATTAACTCATTTGATACAAATATATTGTCAATACAGGTACCAGCATCTTTATAATGAGGCTTTGTTATTTCAGTGGTTGTAATACAAAGACCAAAAGAATTTAATAAATTATTTACATATGAGTTATAGATAGTGGACAACTGAAAATTCAAATTGAAATCTCCACAGATTAGTATCCTACACTTAAACTTACAGGCTGTCTCACATAAAGACACTAACTTGTTAACAAAATCATCTATTGAATTGCCTCCAGTCTTAGTTGAATACAAAGCTACAACTATTAAATTTAAATATGGTAACCTAACAGTTGCAATTTCATATAACATTTCTAGAGTTAATACTTTAACCTTTGCTATTGGTTCGTATTTAATCCCTTTTTCTTAGAAATATAACACACCCACCATGATTATTATTAGTTCTACAATATTTGTCAGCTAGGGTGGAGCCCTCAGGGCAGTATAGATGTATTTCATTATGCTTTAACCAGTGCTCTACGAGACAGATTACATCTAAGTGATAACTCTCTATGACATACTCCACTACTTCCAACTTATTAGACATTAAAATTGTCTGATCTGTGCCTTGGACAATAAGCGACAAAGTGACATTTAACATAACGAAAATTAATGCCATGAATTTCAGTTTGAAGAGGGAAAATGACAATGTTAAATTAAATGTAGATTTCACCTCTATAGACTGTCTAACAAATGAAAAATTTCTAGGAATCAATATTGATTCTCAGTTGAAGTGATGAGAACACATAAAGATACTTGCAAACAAAATGTCATGCCCTTAGAATCCCATCATCAGTGTATAACATGCCAAGACTTCTAGTTACATACTATTCATATGTACAGTCAGTTATTAGCTATGGCATTCTGTTTTGAGGAAAAAATGCACAAGATATGAACACAATTTTTGAACTTCAGAAAAGAGCCATAAGAATGATAACCAAAAATAGTAGTTCAGCTCATTGTAAAGATCTGTTCTAAACTCTGTGGATTCTAACTGCACCATGTGAACACCTTTACCAGTCAGTTGTACATATAAAAAATAACATTGGTAATTACTGCACAAACCTTTCTGTCCGTGACGATGGAACAAAAGCAAGACGCAAGTTGCATTTATCAAGAAAATATAAACATAAAATAGCATTCAATTAAACGTAAATCAAAATGCAGTCATTGTGAATTGGAACAGAAAGGTGACACTGAGGATATTTGAATTCGTAGATGTATCACAAGGCATTTCAGTTTTCTGCATAACACAGAATTAGTCTCATACCTGGTGGGCTGTGTGTAAGCTGTTGCTGCCATTGATTTCAGTTGTTTTGCAACACCTAAACTATTTACTTTTATGTCACTCATACTAACGGCTGCTCTGTTTTCAAATTCTGGAATATTTACTTTGTCTTCTTTCGTGAAGGAATGACTGAAAACTGTATTTAGTAACTCCGCCTTAGTGGCACCATCATTGGTAACATTTCCATCACTATCACGCAATGATGGTATTGTCTGTTTTTTGCCACTGGTGTAATTTACATATGACCAGAATCTCTTTGGGTTTGCTACCATATTTTGAGACAATGTTTCATTGTGGAAACTATTAAAAGCATCTCACAATGATGTCCACACTAAAGTTCAACTTTCTGTGAAACTTAGCCAGTCTTGGGGATTTTGTGTTCTTCTGAATTTGGCATGCTTTATTCATTGCTTCTGTAACAGTGTTCTGACGTGTTTGGTCTACCACGGTGGATCAGTCCCATCTCTTATTAACTTATGTGGTATGTATCTATCTATTGCTGTTGATACTGTATCTTCGAATTTGAGCCATATCTGGTCTACCCTTACATAATTAGCTTGGAGGGAATAGAGACCCTTTCTTAGGAAGGCATCAAGTGATTCTATTAAATCAGAATGTGACCATTGTCCATATGAACACAAAAGTAACAATGAGCATATTTGGATTTATAGATGTCTCACAAGGTATTACACAATTCTGCATATCACAGAATTAATCTCATACCTGGTGCAGTGTGTGGATGCTCTTACTGGCATTGTATGACAAAATCTTACCCCCTTACATCGAGTGACAGGCACTTTAAGTAAACAATTAAACATTAAATCAGAGTGCAGGCATTGTGCGTTCGATCAGAAAAGTAACGTTGAGCATATTTCAATTTATAGAGGTCTCACAAGACATTTCAGTATTGTGTGTAACATAGAATTAATCTCATACCTGGTCTACTGCCATGGTGAGTCACAAACTCTTTCTTCAGATTCACTGACATGCTGTAAGTAAAGATTAAAACAGTGTGCAGGCATACTGCATCAGAACAGAAAGGTAACTTTCAGCATATGTGAATTTAGGGATGGCTCTCAAGACATTTTAGTGTTGTACGTAAGACAGATTTAATCTCATACCTGGTGTGGTGTGTTGGAGCTGTTGCTGCCTTGGTTGACTCAAAGTTTGTTGCACACATGTACGGACACTTATAGGTTTTTAAATCATGTTCCATACATAGAACAGAAACATGGCACTGTGTATGTGTGAAATAAAAGATAAATTACATGCAGTGTGGTCCACTTCACAGAATTACATTCACATACCAGGTGATAAATGTTGCATATCTCACTGCCGTGTATGCAACTGAGTTTTCACCCAGTAATTCTATCAGTTCTGCTGGAACCTGCAAATACTTAATCTGTCATACTTAGAAAGCACTTGATTCTCTAAGCATTCACTCAATATGCTGAGTTGTGATAGGCACAACAAAAAGATTCACACAATTATAGCTTTCGGCCAATGAGGCCTTTGTCAGCAGTAGATACACATACACACACTCATGCAAACGCAACTTGCACACACGCCTGCAGTCTCAGAAAACTGAAACCACACTGCGAGCAGCAGCACCAGTGGCAACTGGGTGCTGGTAAGGAGGAGGCTGGGGCGGGGATATTATGGTGGGAGTGGCAGACAGTGAAGTGTTGCGAGCGGGGAGGGGGTAAGTACCGCAAAGGAGAGAAATTAAAAGAGACTGTCAAACAGTTTTGCTGTTACATGCAACATGAATGCAGGTATACCTTTATCCAAATGTTTTACCTGCTTTGCGTTACCATGTATGTATTTCAGTGTCTTATGCATACTCTCCAGGTGCATGTCTGTGTTGAGCCGGTTCGCATCCTATGACAATATGCCCAACACTTCACATCTTTTTCATAATACATCTGGAAATAGTGACCAAATTGTGATGTATCTGAATTGCTATTGAGTTTCTGAAGTGCTTTTATCAGTGATTCCTGAAACACGGCAGTGTCTCTTACCTGCATTAATGTCTTAAGGAGTTTGTACACCTCATTTCTCTTGTCCAAATTTTGAATTTTGCTCTTAATATTGGTTCTCCAGGCTCTGTCAACATGGCAGGTACAGAAAAGTCTAATTTCAGGAGGTCCCATTGATTTGTTCCAAGCAATACTACACGATTCTGCCAGAACTGTCATGAATACTTTTGGGGAAATCTGTTCAACCTGAAACTTAACACAATTGAAAAATATACTCAAAACATCAGAGTCATTCCTGTTAGATATGAGGAAAGCACACAAAAATCTTTGCCTCATATCACCCAGTACAAGTAATGTTGTAACTTCAAAATCATAGCCATCTAGGCCATGAGTTCCAGCAACACAAATACAATCACTTCCGTATTTTGCTTATATGTCGTTCATTATATTTAACACAAAGTCTTCACTTCTCAGTGCAGGGTGTAGATCATTAATTGTTGCTTGAGGCCTATAGAACAATACACATGGATTGTCACTTTGCTGCACTTCTTGCACCCAAGCTGGTCACATCATTTGGATGTCTGACTTACTTTGAAGACAGGTTATATGCAGCTGCAAATTATGCAAATCCTGCATAATTGTAAGATGCACTTTCTCCAAATTTGAATTGTGCACTATTTCTTCAATTGTTTGGAGGACAGTAGAAAATGAGATTTATGCAGCAATGTCTTCAGCTATCTTCATCCATTCATTTTCTGCCAGATTCAGATGACTTAGGTCCAGATCATGACCAACATGAGTGGACACAAAATTAACATGGCAGTTTCCTTCCTTGTATTAGATTTTAATGTCTGCAGGGCACTTTCCACAGATTTTGTTGCTCCCTGTCAATTTTAGATGTCTGATCCCATCACCTTTGGAGATAAACTGACCTGAACGATGGCAAACATGACAACATTTGGTGCCATTATTGTAAAATTTAGTGCCACAGCTTTTAATGAATTTGGAATGTGTGGCACATTCCATTTCTTCTTTCCATTTTAAAAATTCTTCTTCACTGGAGAATTATAAGGCTTCTGGTTTCACACATAAGGCATGTGAAAACTAGAAATGATCCATCCAGTACTTTTTAGAATCGATTTCACAATGCACACATCACGCTGTATAGTGGTTCCACTCATATCTTAAATGCCATCAGTGATGTGTAATGAGTGAAACAGAGAAGTCACAGAGAAAGAATTTAGTATCAAGGGACCCACAAGGATCTGTATTGAGCCCATTACTTTCCTCGTTACATGTTAATGATGTGTCGAGTGTTGTCTCCCACTGTGGATATGTTTTATATGCTGATGACCTGCAGTTATACGTAAGTGCAAGCCCAACAAATCTTCGCTCAGCCATCCAGAAAGTAAATGCTGACCTACTTGCCTTATCACAATGGATGCAGAACACTTAATTCACTACAGAAATATAAAAAGATATTTCCTCTCGAACTTAAAAAGAAACTTGTAGAATCGCTAATACTCCCCTCGTTGGTTATGGTGATCCTATTCTCCGAGGATTTTCGTGTGAGAGCTCATGTCAGTTGGAACTGATGAAAAATGCTTCTGTGATACATTTGTGACTTACACTATTTCCACCATATCAGTCCTATAAACAATTATCATGGCTATGTGCCGATAGACATAAAGATTATCATACACTGTGTTTGCTGCATCGTTCATATGTTCAAATGTGTGTAAATTCCTAAGGGACTAAACCTGTGGGGTCATCGGTCCTTAGACTTACACTCTAGTTAAACTAACAACACACACACCCATGTACAAGGGAGGACTCGAACCTCCGGTGGGAGGGGCCGTGCAAACCATGACACAGTGCCTCAAACTGTGTGGCCACTCCACGCGGCTTGCTGCATCATCTTCTCAATCACTGCACTCCTGCCTATTTATCTTCAAGTCTTACACTGCTGTCTGAACAGCACAGCAGATATACTCATTCTCAATAAAGTAAAATCCTCTCTGCGTCACAGCACAGCACTGCCATTTTCTGTATGAGGAACCTGACTTTGGGACAATCTTTCTCAAAAGATTAGAGAAATAAAATCATTTCAAACTTCAGAAGAGAGCTAATGACTCACTTTCTATCACAACAGTGAAGTATCTCTTCTTGCAACTCACTCTCGTCAACGCTCCCTCCCCCTCTACTTTTCCCTCCTCTTGTCTACAGAGGTCTCTGTTGATATTACCTTCTTTCCTACAAGCTGTTGTCATTTTAATTTCAACCCTGTCCTCCTTCATTATCCCTTCCACTTCTTCTAATACCAAGGAAGGCTTCAAAAGCTCCAAACTAATCAATATCATTCGTAATGCCTCTGTTATTTTATAATTCTTATTCTCATTACTATAACTTTATTATTACTTTTTTCCTTTCTCAGACGTTATGTCTGGTTAAAAATGGAAAGTGACATGGACCTTGATCAAGTGTGACTTCCTTTTAACTGTACGGTATATGTTACATTGCATTTAGGAACTTTCGGGTAATTGAACATGTATCAGTAATTACAGATTTCTGTAGTTGTATATATACGTTTGGATGTAGCTGTATTGCGTTGATGTACTGGTGGGTATTGTGTGGTATGACTCCTGTAGTTGATAGTATAATGTCAACTTTATCCTGATGCCACATGTCCTTGACTTCCTCAGCCACTTGGATGTATTTTTCAATTTTTTTCCCTGTTATCTTTTGTATATATGTTATATTGGGCATGGATATTTCGATTAGTTGTGTTAATTTCTTCTTTTTTATTGGTGAGTATGATGTCAGGTTTGTTATGTGGTGTTGTTTTATCTGTTATAATGGTTTCCGTTCCAGTATAATTTATATTCGTCATTCTCCAGTACATGTTATGGTGCATACTTGTATGTGGGAACATGTTGTTTTATTAGTGTATGTTGTATGGCAAGTAGTTGATGTATTATTTTTGCTACATTGTCATGTCTTCTGGGGTATTCTGTATTTGCTAGTATTGTACATCCGCTTGTGATGTGATCTACTGTTTCTATTTGTTGTTTGCAAAGTATGCATTTATCTGTTGTGGTTTTGGGATCTTTAATAATATGCTTGCTGTAATATCAGGTGTTTATTGTTTGATCCTGTATTGCAACCATGAATCCTTCCATCTCACTATGTATATTGCCTTTTCTTAGCCATATGTTGGATGCATCTTGCTCGATGTGTGGCTGTGTCAGATGATACGGGTGCTTGCCGTGTAGTGTTTTCTTTTTCCAATTTACCTTCCTTTTATCTGTGATCTAAAGGGTTGTAGAAGTGGTTATGAAATCGCAATGGTGTAGCCGATGTATTTATATGAGTGATTGCTTTGTGTATTTTGCTTGTTCTATAAAGAATTTCCTTAAATTATCTACCTGTCCATAATGTAGGTTTTTTTATGTTAATAAATCCCCTTCCTCCTTCCTTTCTGCTTAATGTGAATCTTTCTGTTGCTGAATGTATGTGATATATTCTATATTTGTGGCATTTTGATCGTGTAAGTGTATTGAGTGCTTCTAGGTCTGTGTTACTCCAAATGAGTAGGTCAATATTGGTATAGCATAAGTATTTATAGCTTTTGTCTTGTTTCTTGCTGTCAATTTTTTTCAGTATTTTTGTTAGTCTTTGTCTATATTTTTCTTTTAGTTCTTCTTTAATATTTGTATTATCTATTCCTAAAATTTGTCTGTATCCTAGATTTTTATAGGCATCTGTTTTTTCCATTGCTTCTATGCAGTTGCTGTGGTTATCCTATATGAAATCTTCCTGTTTAGTGTGTTTTCCCTTGACTATGCTATTTTTCTTACATTTGGGGTCTGTTCCAAAAGCCATATTTATATCATTGCTGAATACTTCTGTTATCTTTAGTAATTGGTTGAGTTGCTGATTTGTTACTGCCAGTAGTTTTAGATCATCAATGTATAGCAAATGTGTGATTTTGTGTGGGTATGTTCCAGTAATATTGTATCCATCATTTGTATTATTTAGCAAGTTGGATAGTGGGTTCAGAGCAAGGCAGAGCCAGAAAGGACTTAATGAGTCTCCTTGGTATACTCCATGCTTAATCTGTATTGGTTGTGATGTGATATTATTTGAATGTTAAGTGTGGTTTCCCAATTTCTCATTACTATGTTTAGGAACTGTATCAATTTAGGATCTACTTTGTATATTTCCAATATTTGTAGTAACCATGAGTGGGGTACGTTATCAAAAGCTTTTTGGTAATCAATGTATGTGTAGTGTAGCGACCTTTGTTAATTTTTGCTTGATATGTCACCTCTGCATCTATTATCAGTTGCTCTTTACATCCTCGTGCTCCTTTGCAACAGCCTTTTTGTTCTTCATTTATAGTTTTGTTCTGTGTTGTATGTGACATTAATTTATGTGTAATGACTGAAGTTAATATCTTGTATATTGTTGGTAGGCATGTTATGGGGTGATATTTTGCTAGGTTTGCTTGATCTTTAGGTTTCAGATAAGTTATTCCATGTGTAAGTGTATCACGGAATGTGTATGGGTCTGCAATGTAACTGTTAAATAATGTAATTAGATGTGAATGTGTTGAGGTGAGCTTCTTTAGCCAGAAATTTGCTATTTTATCTTTTCCAGGGGATTTACAATTGTGAGTAGAATTAATTGCTTTGGTGACTTCATGTTGCAAAATTATCACTTCAGGCATCATCTTGTATGTATCTGTTTCTGCTTGTATCCACCGTGCATGCCTGTTATGTTGTACCGGGTTTGACCATATGTTGCTCCAGGAGTGTTCCATGCCTGTTATGTTTGGTGGGTTGTCTATTTTAATGTGTGTGTTATATATTGTCTGGTAAAATTTCTTTTGGTTTGTGTTGAATGTTTGGTTTTGTTTCCTTCTATTTTCACTTTTTTTGTATCTTCTAAGTTGTTTGGCCAATGCTTGTAATTTCTGCTTCTTTTCATCTAATTGCTCTATCGCTTTTTGTTGTGAGATTTTACCTAAACTTTTTCGTTTATTTTTCTGACATTTCATTTCTTATAAATTGTGCTAGCTGTCTGATGTCTTTTCTCAGTTTTTCTATTCTGATCTGTAGCCTGTGTTGCCATGCTGGTTTTGTGGGTTTCTTCTGTGTGTTGGTTGGTTCTGATCTCTGCCTAGTGTGTGTATATTGAGTGCTCCTATATACACCAGTGGTTGTAACTCTTCCGTAGTTGTGTTTTCATTTATTTTGTTGTGTTGATAGTTTTTATTGTCGTTTCGACTTGTGGGTTATTTGGCGGTCTGTGCAAGAATGGTCTAATGTCTGTATTCTATATATGTCAGCTGAAATTTTTCTTCTATATCTAACATGTGTGTTACTTCGAGTTCTATTTGTGCTTGTTCTGGTGGCTGTCTTAAGATTTCGTTTTCCTCTGATTGTTTAATTGATGTGTGTTGTTCTTTGATTGTTTGCTCTGGGATGTTTGAGTCCATTACTGTATTTTCTTCTTCTTCTTCTGATTGCACATTATTTTGTTCCAGTATTTGTTGTACTTGTTGTTTGATGTTTTCTAATTCTGACTGGGGTATCCTGTTATTTTTGATTATTACACGGATCTGATCAGCTAGTCATTGTTCTGTTAAAAATTTTAATTTTGGGTATCTGGTAATAAATGTTGTGTATACTTGTGATCTGTATCCAGTTGTGTTGGTTCCTAGGTTTGTTGCTTGGTAATAACAGAACATGAGGTGTCGATTAACTTCATCTGACCATCTCATCCTCTGTCTTTGTTTTCCTTCTAGGGTGGTTGCAGGAAGCATATCCTGCAAAACACCTCTATTTGGATTTAAATCATTTTCCGTGTGGCTAGCAGTGTCGTTACCATTGTGGATGGGCATAGGGTTGAAGCATTGTCTCCGAACATGACAGCGCTTGTCCAAGGCTTCATTAGTTCTGTCCTGAACTAACTAATTGTTATTGTGGTGTCACCACCAGACACCACACTTGCTAGGTGGTAGCCTTTAAATTGGCCGCGGTCCTTCAGTATACGTCGGACCCGCGTGTCGCCACTATCAGTGATTGCAGACCGAGCGCCACCACAAGGCAGGTCTAGAGACACTTCCTAGCACTCGCCCCAGTTGTACAGCTGACTTGCTAGCGATGGTTCACTGACAAATTACATTCTCATTTGCCGAGACGATAGTTAGCATAGCCTTCAGGTACGTCATTTGCTACGACCTAGCAAGGCACCATTACCAGTTACTATTGATGCTGTAAAACATGTACCGTCAAGAGCGATGTTCACCAGTTATGGATTAAAGTTAAGCATTCCAGAAGCTACGTACGTTTTTTTGCTAGTCTCAATTTCTTGTCCTGTTCCAGACCTCACGTCAGCCTGCGTGAGCTTAAACGCGTGCCTTTCGGCTTCCTGATAGTGGGTTGGCTGTCTTGCTAATCCACAATAGTTATAACCAGGAATAACACAATAACCTCATCAGTCTGGTTTATTAAATCACAAATCACTTTTTAACAATTATGTTAGCCAAGCGTCTACCCAGGCTCACACTCAGAAGTAATGCAGAATTAAAGTTTGGTTATACCAATGTCCGAATGTGCTTGGTGGGGTGCATGTCCCGTAATTATTCCCAAGTCCAGTGAAGTTCAGTCTCTCCAAGTGAAGTCGCAAGATTTTCCGCCGAGCAGCCAGGTAACCTCGAGTGGTGCGGCGAGTCATCCACAAGCAGCTGGAACACAGCGTACTGCACTTCCCGATGAGAACTGTCATTTGCGGCAGCGTCTGGTTTTATATAAGGCTTGCTAGTTAATGGAGCCATCGGCTGGGGTCATTGTTTTCCAGGGAAAACCAATCGCAATGTTTCCTGGCTTAGCCAATTGCTGTGTGCTGACAAACGCGCGCGCGCGACGGCGGCCAGCGACGGTAGCCACGAGCCGCCCAGAGAAGTGCGGCCAGCAATGTACTACTTGGCCACGTAAGGGAGCGTGCGTGTGAAGACGGCCAGCGATGGAAGCAGCGGGCCGCCCAGAGAAGTGCGGCCAGTGATGTATTTGGCGGCCGTATACTGGAGCGCGTTGTTCGGTGTTTGTTAGAAGTGGTGTATACCACACTAATCATACTAAAAGGGGGGTTAGACCTATTAGTGGTTTGTTCTTTTCGTCACCTTTTATGACTGGCAGAACATACCGGAGGCCTATTCTTTTCCCGGGCCTCCACGGGTTATTATTATTATCAGTTATTATTTTGATTAATAATGCAAATTATTATTATTGTGTTTCCTGTGTAATATAGTTTGTATGTGTTGTTTATGGTCATACGTAAGTTAGGGCCTTTAGCATCTAATCTAGTCAGGCTAAATAAGCCATAAACAAATAACAATAAAATAAATAAATTTGGGAATTTTGTTGCAGATACTTCCACAATTAACTGATAAAATTTGTCAAAGTGTCTTCACTCTGAATGCGGTCTGATTTTGTTATCGGCATGTCAACTGATGAGTGTTCATCAGAGTATCTCAAACTATCATCTAGCCTAAAAACCACCATGTGCACCCCGCAAGTACTTCCCTAACTGAGTAGCTGCTTCCTCTGTGTAGTGTACCCTGACCTGTAAGGAGAGTCCTACAATTATCCACCCAATAATGCAGGTCCAGCCAAGACTGTCAGATTCAACCAAGCCTCTGGCCGAGATTGTCCACTCGGCTCCAGACCGTAGGACCCCAGTCAACTCTGGAAACTATGCTGCAAATCGTGAGCTGTGCTTGCACTCCATATGTGAGGCCAGCAGCCTCCACCAGTCATCTGTAGGAACTGAGGATGGCCTCGGAACCCTCGCAAAAGGCATTGTCGGAACTGATGCCACTCCTCGCAGATGACTGCACCCTGCAAGCTCGATAGCCACAGGCAAAGCTGCCACATCTCGGATGAGGCTCCCTGACAGACATACCGAGTGCATATTGGCTATCTTTCTGGCTCTGAACAATATTTCCCTAAGGATCTCCCTAATGTGTCCAACACTAGTGGACCCAATAACTAGTAAACCTCTCCCCCTGTGTGCTCGCTCAGATGCCGTCGGAGGAGTGACTCGCAGACGAATGGGCGAGGCCAGACAACCGGCCTCCACATTGGCGGTCCACATGCCTAACCGAGCAGTGTAGTTAGTCGTTCAAGAGAAATGATGACTGTGCTACACGCTGCCTGAATTTACACTTTAAAGTAACAAAAATGTGAGACTAGACCTCTTAAATAGATGAAAACTCATGGAATTTAATTCTTAATCTATGAAGAAAACAGAAAAATCTAAAGACATAACTAGCTGTTCCCCTCATCTTTCACAGGTGACATCTGGAACCTGTATGTAACTCACCTTCACTTGTTTCTTGGTGTAGATGAGATTTAAAAAAGATTGTGCGCTGGGTTGATCTATATTTATTTTTGTCATTATGAAATTTTGAACTTTATTTACAAGTCAGTCAGTGCCCCATTGTGAATTTACAGAAAAGCTGAATAATACAGTAATAGTGAGCAATAGCTGAAGTTTAGATATATTAGGAACCTGTGAATACTATCAGTCTTTTAGCCTCCTTCTTTCAGAGAGTCTTTGTACATATGATGGGCCACAAGCAAATTTTTATAACAGCACCTTAATAATCATATATTTTACCCTTCCATAAAAATTTTTTCTAAATAACAATCAGTACATTTGAGCCATGACTTGAACCTAAAAAAAAAAGAAAAAAAAATCTATGTCAACAGGCCTCGGACATGTAAACAGTGATGGTACTGACTTACAACTGTGTCATCCTCAGCTAACAAAATTCACTGGAGGGGCACGGGGTCAGCACACCTCTCTCCCGGCCGTTTTCAGTTTTTGCACTGGCAATGCAACTTCTCCGTCAAGTAGCTCCTCAGTTGGCCTCACAAGGGCTGGGTGCACCCATATCGAACCTTGCCCACATAGCACAGTACAGAAAGCTTCACTCACAATGTTCCATCAAGGTGTGTGTCAGTTAAAATCACACATGGTTTCTTACAGGGCTCAGAATTTGGCTGCCAGGCTGGATAACAGACAAGAATTGACATGTCTAATCCCAGAACCATAGTTTTTTCTTACAGTGCCAATGTATTTGATTAAATTGCTTGGTAACAAATGAATACTTCACTTACCAACATTTACAGGCTTTGTGAAAATTGTCTACATCTTTCAACAGAACTTTGCCCACTTTGTCATAGCTTGACGTGAGGAATATCGTAGTCAAAATTTGTTTTTGCTTCCCATAATAGTATGCTATTAATCACTTAACTTAAACCATATGCTAGTGCATTTGTATGTCATCCTGATCCCAGGTTCTCAACATATATTTCAGTCCCTTGAGAATCAGCTAGCAAATCTTCTAACACTCTATGAGGGTATGATGTATGACCAGCTGTCTGCCATCCTGAATGGACTCTTCCAAACTGTGACCAACAACCACCTACACTGACTCGTGTGATGGAATGGGGCATTTACACAACATTTTAAAATATTTCACATTCCAAGCTTAAGTTTCAATTGAAACAGGAACTTTCTTTCTGTGGCCATAAAATGATGTAGACCTAAGTATGAAGCTATAATAATTGTTACAGGACAATTTTTCAACACTGTCATACAACATACACAAATTCTTGTGACTTCATAGTAGGGGCCCACCTTGAGCTGCATAATTAGTTATGAATGAAGCACGGTATTGATATTAAATGTGTGAGTGATTGTCAGTTTAGAGAGTAATTTAAAACAGATTTGTACATTAGCTGGGAACTAGGGGATGTTTGGAAGCACACTCAGTGACACAGACTGAGCTGAGCACTGGAACAGTCAGGGACCCGGCTGAACTTGTCTGAAAAGCGGCAGTGAGGGGAAACTTTCACTGTGGCAGCCTGGCCCAGTAAGTGTCTTTATGATTCCTAATGACACCACCGTGCAGATAGACAACAGTCGAGACATTCTGTAGTGTTTGCTCACACAAATGTTTTACGAGTTAGAGTGAGGAGTAATGTTAGCGAAAGATGCTATTGACTGCCAAATGCAGAAAATCTGGCTTTGGGATGCGTGCCAAGTGATTGCTATCTTACAGGTGAACTCCCAGCTATGCCTTTGAAATTTTTGAGATGCCACCAAACACATAACTCTTACAAAAACTTTGTTTAAGGATTTAAGACCTATGGACAGTGGTTCATCTCGATGTTTTACAGAGTGACAGAGAGCCCAACAGAGGCAAAAGGAAGCTGCCTCATTGACAGGGGATAGAGATAGGAATAGCGAGGCACGACTTTTTCCGAGGAGTATTGCAGAGAGGGAAGCACTGGTTACCCAAGTAAAACATAGCCCAGGGAAGGGGAGTTGTGCTCTCTGAGGAGCATTTTTTGTCTGTCAGAGCTTGGAAGATCCAAAGCACAGCCAGTAAAATTAAGCATGTACAGAAAAATTTGACAATTTGAGGTTTCTCTCACACTGAGAAATCAGATCAATCAACACAATCTCTCCTCACAGATGAACTTCAATTCACAGCTGCTACACTGATGTGTAAGGAGATTTGTCAAATATTTGGCCAACCAACACACAGCCACAGAAAAGGTCTGCTGGTGCTGCCACTGCCACTATGGTGAGACCACCCGCTACTGAATGGGATCGAGGGAACTTCAAGTCGTCTTATAAATACAATCTCAGAGATTCATTCTGAATATTTGAATTGCAAAGTCATGAAGACTCTGCTTCTAAAATCCACAAAAAGTATGACAAATTACTTCCAATAACTTATTAGTTCCAGTAGTTCTATTCTGTGCTAATAAACCAACTAATCATAATACATGTTCCACAGTCGTAAAACACTCCTTCCCACCCAAACACACAACCTCTCAAAGCTTCCAGAATGAAATTTTCACTCTGCAGCAAAGTGTGCACTGATATGAAACTTTCTGGCAGATTAAAACTGTGTGCTGTACTGAGACTCTATCTCAGTACCTTTGCCTTTTGTGGGAAAGTGCTCTACCAACTGAGCTACCTAAACATGACTCATGACCCATCCTCACAGATTTACTTCCTCCAGTGCCTCATCTTCTACCATCCAAACTTCACAGAAGCTGTCCTGCAGAACTAGCACTTCTGGAAGAAATGATATAGCAAAGACATGGCTTGTCACAGCGTGGGGGATGTTTACAGAATGAAATTTTCACTCTGCAGTGGAGTGTGTGCTGATGTGAAACTTCCTGGCAGATTAAAACTGAGACTCGAACTCGGATCCTTTGCCTTTAGCAGGCAAGTGCTCTCAAACTTTGTTGCAGTTTGGAGTTACCATGCACACAAAGACATTGCTGCTAATTTTGGCTAACAATAAAAGACAAGCAAAAACTCTTTGTATGTAGCATAACTGTTACAGATTTATTTGCTTGCCTCATCTAGCTGCTCCATTATACTCAGTCCAGCACTTGCTCCATCCAATATATTGTTGATAGAGTAGTTTGTATTAGGAAACCTGCAATAAGTTCTATGTATGCACACGGATTAGCATTTTACTTAAGTGCCAGTGTACAGCATTTTCCTAAAACTGTGAAAAAGATCATGTAATAAAAATGTAGGGTAGCCTGTTTGATGCATCAGTCACAAGGAACTGGAGTTGAGCAAAATAGTGTCAATAGCAGACTAAGTGTTAAGTGTGAAATGGTATATTGAAACTTACTTAACATACTTGTAGATAGAATGTCAGGGACACAGATTATTAATAACAACTTTTTCGTTTATGGTCTTGTGGTGGTATGAAATACCAATTTTTTTTTTTTTTTTTTTTGGATCCAGCTGTATGGAATTGAATTCTTACAAGCTTTTTTCTGAGTACTCGTAAACCGATGTCAGATGGTAACTGACTCTCATACCAACCACGACCTCATCCACAGCCAGGTCACCAGCACAATCATGAAGATGGCTGCAATATAATTGGATAGATAAGATGATCTACTCACCAAGCTGATGGCAGCTGAAAGTACGTATAAAGGATATAGAAATGTGGAAGCTTTCAGAGCCAGTGGCTCTTCCCTCTAGCAGAAGATTCGAAGGGAAAGAAAGAGAACTGAAGGAAGAAGACTGGCAAGACTTAAGAAATAGAGAGAGTTATGGAAAAATTGCCCAAAACCCTGGGTCAGAGGAGACTTACCAGACAGGATGAGAAGGAAAGGCTGATCCTTGGTGCCTGCACTGGATGAGATTTGAAAACCTGAGAGCTTAACAATGGAGGACATGGTAATCAGCTAGACAAATTTACTGAAAAAAAATCATGCAGAGTCAATATGAGCTGAAAGCTAAGTGCATTGTACTTGACAGGCATATATGGGGAGGGGGAAGATGGTGGAGAGGTGTGTGTGGGGGTGAGGGGGGGGGGGGGGATAGACAGGCTGCAAAATAAAAGATACAGAAAAATGAAAGGGGAGCAAGGAAAAGGAATAGTTACTGAGAACACTATGATGCTATTTTACTTTTTTAAGCTGATATTTCTCATTGATTCAGTAAACAAACCAAACGGATCCCATACTATGTATTTATATGTCCAAAAGTGATAAATAAAGTAGACTGATTATCTGCTTCAGAGTCCAAGGTTGTTGAATAAGTCAGTTTGCTGTCTGCTTGTTTCTATTAAATCATTGTCCGCCCATGGTAGCTGAGTGGTGAGTGTAACACACTGTCAATCTTAAGGGCCCAGGGTTGATCCCCAGCTGGATCAGAGATTTTATCCGCTCAGGGACTGGCTGTTGTGTTGTCCTGATCATCACCTATTCATCCCCATCCAAGCACAATTCGCCAAAGTGGTGTCAAATTAATTAGCTTGTTTATTTACGTTTTATTTATTTATTTACTTTCATTCATTCTCTCTCTCTCTCTCTCTCTCTCTCTCTCTTTTCTTTCCCATTCATTCATTCGAAATTCTTCATTAATTTTAGAAAAACGTCTGTCTGTCTCTAATTTGATTGTCTGATCAATTGTCTTTGTCATGGTTTCTAAATCTGTCTCTACTTGTGTGACACACTTCGTGATTTCATCATGAGCCATGACGCACTTTCCAAATGTTGTCGTCACGGTGTCACATGTGCTATTTAACTGTTTGACATTGGTTTCAAGAACATTGATTTTGGTTTCATTATGTTTTGCTAAAACTGTTAGTTTTGAAAACTAGGTGGCCATTTCATTGATCCTTTTGTTTAAGTCAGTACCAATTTTGGTTTATTTAGCATCATCACCGTCAAGTTTTTTGTTTATTTCCGGAAATTTTTCCGTAAACTGTTTGTCATTGTTCTGTAAACTTGTATTCATCTGCTGAAATTGTTGCATGACTGCATTGATAAATTGTGAGAAATTTACTGTTTGAACATTATCTGCCCCTGGTAAATCGTGAGAATTTACTGCTTGTGATTCAGTTTCCATATCTTGCGTCTCTGTGTTACTGTCGGTTACTACTGCTAGATTATTTAGGTTCTGTGTTTCATTTACTGTTTCGGTGTTAGTGTTTTGAGCAAGTGTAATTTAATCCTATGCTTCTTCATTGGATACGGAACTTGCAGTAGGCGAACTGTTTATGTTATCCATTCCATTTGCCATACTACGAGTTGTGAACATATCAATAGTAAAAATGTAATAAATTTTTTTTTGAAACTTCAGTAAAGTAAATGCGTGAAATATTTTTAAACTTGTTTCTACAGCAAATGAGTATCTACAGTGTTTAGCTTGTATATAAATGTTATTCAAACAATGCATAGAGTTGATCTATTATTGATGATGTATCTACATGCCATGTTATCTCTACTACGCTGTGTATTGGCCATTTTGCAATAATTATTGTCATACTTTGAAAATCTGTATAAAATTTTGAAAAAAAAAGTTCACACTCAGTAGTAAAAAAATCACTTATTTTTCTTTTTTCTTTTTTAACTTTTGCAAAACTTCACTATATATCACGAGTTAATGAAAGAGTGTGCCAGAGTCAAATGCGATAGATATGATAAGACTGTCCTACCTTCTCTGTTGTGGTGATTGTTGTCACAGTCTGACCAGATTTTCCATTATGCTTTCTGGATTTAATATTCTTTCCATTCCTTCTTGGTGATTTCTCAGAGTAATGTTTGTGATGAAACATGAAACAAAAAAAAAAAAACAAAAAAAAAAAATCAGCTCACCAATAATGTCCTGGCCAACGTGTCGCCAATGTAAATAATTAAATACATATGTATGTAAATATAATTATTTATGTTATTTTAGGTTTTTTTTATAATTTTTGTTGAACTGAATTGAGATGGATGGAAATATTTAAAAATCAGTGAATGTATTTAAACCTAGATAAGGTGGCATCGGACGTATGCTTTGACAATTTCGTCGCCGTCAGGAGGAGGTTCGTGGGCCATGTTATTTCTGAGGTAAAATGAGGTAAATACTGAAAATACAGTTTACATATAATGTTGAAATTTTAGGGTCATGGATTAAACAAATAATGAAATCACAATAGCGTTAATCATAACTATAATTACTCAAGTGCACTATGCTACTTACATTGGGAAAACAGTATGGATCACTAGTGATATGTTGATTATCCACACAATGGTATCTCATCCGTGTGCAGTGGAAACTTCCTTATATAATTACTAGTATGCGCCCTGCGGTACGCAGTGACTTTTTATAAAATTAAAGTGTTTAAATTAGAGTGGCTACTTTAACGTGCTCCCCCAGTGGGTCCAGGATAAGAATAGGCCCGAGGTATTCCTACCTGTTGTAAGAGGCGACTAAAAGGAGCCCCTCCCCCTCAAGGGGGTAGTTTGCACCTGCGTCCAGAGGTGGACGGTTCAACGATTTACATTTGTGGACATTTTGGTTTTTCACTTATTCTGGCTTCTTCCTTCCTTTGTTTGTTTCCTTTCTTTGTCCTTCTCCCTGTCTCACTGTCTTCCTTACTTTTTACCTTGCCTTCTTGTCCACCCTCTGGTCTCCGCCTCAGCGTTTGAGACAGTATGTCCTTTCTCTCCCTCTCTCCCCTTTTTTCCTATTCTTCTTTCCTCCCCGTGCGTGCCTGAAGGCCAACCCACGCGTTCACACGCATAGCCGATGATGGGGTAATGCATAATTCCCCGCCCTGGGTAGACAAGTAAGGCACCCACGTACTCCCTGGTAAAGGTCAGGCCCAGGGAGAGGTGATTGCCTGAGCTGACACCTTCCGACCATGCCGATTGGTCCCTCCGTCCATTTCTCGGGAGGTGTGACCTGAGGTGTAAACATTCACCTAAGGTGGGAGCACCCTCTGAGAGGGTCCCCCCAAGGAAGTAGTGCACCATCTGAGACACTGGCAATCATGGGGGATTCATCTGCAATGGATTTCTCTTGTGACTTCTGTCCAAAAGCGGAAACTTGACCAGCCCCAGTGACAAAAGTACTACCGCCTGCCCCAGAGCAGCTCCTAGTTCCTAGATCTGAGGATGGAAAAGATTTTTCATCTGTCAACCCTTTAATTATTGAGAAGGGCATAGATGCCATCGGACCTGTCAAGTCTTGTACCAGGATGCGTAACGGTACCTTGTTGTTAGAAACTGAGAGCACCTTTCAGGCACAAAAACTCCTTCAGACCACCCTCCTGTACACATTCCCTGTCCGGGTGGGGGCTCACCACACTTTGCATTCTTCGCATGGTGTGGTATATACTAGATCACTCAATGGATTGACTGATAAGGAGATTCAGTCTTTCCTTGCTGAGCAGGGCGTGATGGCTGTCCATAGGGTCATGAAAAAGGCCGACAATGACCATGTACCGACCCGGACACTTTTCTTGACCTTTGATAGTGTTTAGCTGCCGTCGCGCATCAAAGTGGGCTATGAGGTTATTTCTGTTCACCCCTATGTCCCGTCACCTTCGCGCTGCTACTAGTGTCAGTGTTTTAATCACACCCGCCAGTCTTGTTCTAATGTGGCTAAATGCGTCACTTGTGGCAGGGACACCCATGAGGGTGACTGTCCACCTCCGTCTCCTCGTTGCGTGAACTGTCAGGGTGACCATGCAGCATCCTCCCGCGACTGTCCCATCTACAAGGATGAATGCTGTATACAGGAAATTCAGGTCAAAGAGGAAGTTTCCACCTCGGCTGCTCACAAGCTATTTGCTAGTAGGAAGCCAACGCTGCTCCCAGCGGGGAATTACAGTACTGTTCTTGTGTCTCCTCGGCCTACCAGGGAGGTGTCGGTGCAGACATGCAACCTGACCTTTAGTGCTATGGTTGTTTGTTCGGCCAGCGCTAAGATTGCCTGGTCAACGTCTCCTCTTCCTCCCGTCACCCCTAAGACACAAGCACCTTCATCAGCGTCTGCCAAGACTAAGACCCAGAAGTCAGATGCACGGGCCTTCAAGAAGGAACCACCCCATGAGGACTTCCTACTGTTGTGGGCTGGCAGGAGAGCCAACCCGTATGAATAGAGGAAGCCGAAAGGCACGTGTTTAAGCTCACGCATGCTGGCGTGAGGTCTGGAACAGGACAAGGAAATTACAACTTTTAAAAACGGACGCAGATGGTGGAATACTTAACTTTAATTCATTAATGTTGAACGTAGCTCTTGTCTGTACATTATTTACAATATCAATACCAACTGATAATGGCACCTTGCTAGGTCGTAGCAAATGACGTAGCTGAAGGCTATGCTAACTATCGTCTTGGCAAATGAGAACGTATTTTGTCAGTGAACCATCGCTAGCAAAGTCAGTTGTACAACTGGGGCGAGTGCTAGGAAGTCTCTCTAGACCTGCCGTGTGGCAGCGCTCGGTCTGTAATCACTGACAGTGGCGACACGAGGGTCCGACGTATACTAACGGACCGCGGCCGATTTAAAGGCTACCACCAAGCAAGTGTGGTGCCTGGCGCTGACACCACACCTACGTACCCTGAACTCCCAGCCATTGACCGGTACTTCAACTAAACAACCTTCCAAGAAGGCTCATAGGAAGCAAAGTTCTCCTTCTCTGCCACGGTGCGTTTCTTCTCCTGCGCCACCCAGCAGTTACCGCCACAGGCCGTCATCCGTTTCGCCTGGCCGCACCACTGGTAGCTGAACATCTGGCCATTCACCGGTGGAGGAATCTCCCCCTCTTGGCCATCTTAACATGGTGGCCGACGAACCTATTGAAAAAATGGAGGATGACTCTCCACCTATTGATGGCGACAGCAGTGCTCACTCAAAGCCAGGTCCTCAGTGGCCTCCGAGGTGACCCCTTCTTGCTTCTCCTTTTTCTTTTTCTTCTCATGATGGTACTTCTTCATTGGAATATTTGCGGCATTCGCTCCAACTGCAAGGACTTAAAGTTGCTGCTACACTTGCACTGTCCACTCATAGTAGCTCTCCAGGAAACGAGGCTAATCCCATGTGATCGAATTGACTTGGCACACTATACCTCTGTGCATTTTGACCTACCCCTGTAGCAGGTATTCCGGCTCATGGAGGGGTTATGTTGCTGGTCTGGTATGATATCTACTATTATCCCATCACATTGCACACCGATCTGCAGGCATTTGCCATCCGAATCACTCTCCCCTCTTTTGCATTTTCCATTTGTACCATTTACACTCCATCGTAACCCGTCTTTCCATCAGTCCCTATGCCAGTTCCAAACTGAACAATCCATAGCTGTCACCCACCTAATCCTTCACCTACACGTCAACTCAGCCAATGAACACACCCGGCAACTCCTCTCCTTAATAAAAGTCCTCAATCTTTCCTCTCCCACATCCACACTGGATGTTCAGAGCATCCTCCTACAGGTCAACCACAAATTAGAACAGCATGCCACCCTCTACCTCAAAATACTAACCAATCTCCTGGTTTCCCACTTCCGGAAAGGCATATCACTCACCCTCCACAACCTTTCCAACAAACCTCAACCTCCTCTCATTGCACACAGACCCAGTCTCTCCCATCTACGCAATCTCCCACTTCCGCTCCCCCTAAAACCTCAAAATTCTAATCAACACAATCTGGAACCACAACACCCCAATTTAGTAGTTAACCTTTCCTCCAAACCTCTCTCCCAGTCCAAAACCTCTGTCCTATCCAAAGGCCTCACCTTCAGCACTACTCCCAGATTCAACCAAACAGCCCTCGTCAAAGATTTACTGTCCTACACTCGTACTCTCTGCTGGAAATATCACTTTGCCAAGACGAAAAATAATCCTGATCCTACTCCTAATGATCCAACTCCCCAAGACACTATCCAAATTGAACCCTGCCTGGAACAGTTCCGTCCTCCGTCACAGCAGGACCCACCTCCTCTTCCTCAAAATCTTCCTCTCCAAACTTTCCAGGAATTTCTCACTTCCAGCCTTGCCTCTCAGTCCTACTTGAAATACCTTAACCCTACTCCCAACATCACCACAGCTGAAGCCCAGGCCATCCGTGATCTGAAGGTTGACCGATCCATCGTCATTCTTCCGGCGGACAAGGGTTCCACGACCGTGGTACTTGATCGTCGGGAGTATGTGGCTAAGGGACTGCATCAGCTTTCAGACAGCACTACATACAAAGTTTTCCAAGGTAATCCCATTCCTGATATCCAGGTGGAGCTTCAAGGAATCCTCAGAACCTTAGGCCCTCTACAAAACCTCCATCAATCTCCTGACCCCACCAACATCCAACACCCCTACCTTCTACCTACTTCCTAAAATTCACAAACCCAATCATCCCGGCCGCCCATTTGTAGCTGGTTACCAAGATCCCACAGAAAGTATCTCTGCCTACGTAGATCAACACCTTCAACCCATTACATGCAGTCTCCCATCCTTCATCAAAGACACCAACAACTTTCTCGAATGCCTGGAATCCTTACCCAATCTGTTACCCCCGGAAACCATCCTTGTAACCATTGATGCCACTTTCTTATACACAAATATCCCACACGTCCAGGGCCTCACTGCAATGGAGCACTTCCTTTCACGGCGATCACCTGCCACCCTACCTAAAACCTCTTTCCTCATTACCTTAGCCAGCCTCATCCTGACCCACAACTTCTTCACTTTTGAAGGCCAGACATGCCAAAAATTAAAGGGAACAGCCATGGGTACCAGGATGGCCCCCTTGGACGCCAACCTTTTATGGGTAGCTTAGAGGAAGCCTTCTTGGTTACCCAGGCCTGCCAACCCAAACTTTGGTACAGATTTATTGATGACATCTTCATGATCTGGACTCACAGTGAAGAAGAACTCCAGAATTTCCTCTCCAACCTCAACTCCTTTGGTTCCATCAGATTCACCTGGTTCTACTCCAAATCCCATGCCACTTTCCTTGACGTCGACCTCCAACTGTCCAATGGGCAGCTTCACACATCTGTCCACATCAAACCCACCAACAAGCAACAGTACCTCCATTATGACAGCTGCCACCCATTCCACATCAAACGGTCCCTTCCCTACAGCCTAGGTCTTCGTAGCAAATGAATCTGCTGCAGTCCTGAATCCCTGAACCATTTACACCAACAACCTGAAAACAGCTTTCGCATCCTGCAACTACCCTCCCAACCTGGTACAAAAGCAAATAACCAGAGCCACTTCCTCATCCCCCAAAAACCCAGAACCTCACACAGAAGAACCCCAAAAGTGCCCCACTTGTGACAGGATACTTTCCGGGACTGGATCGGACTCTGAATGTGGCTCTCCAGCAGGGATACGACTTCCTCAAATCCTGCTCTGAAATGAGAACCATCCTTAATGAAATCCTACCCACTCCACCAAGAATGTCTTTCCGCTGTCCGCCTAACCTTCGTAACCTCTTGGTTCATCCCTATGAAATCCCCAAACCACCTTCCTTACCCTCTGGCTCCTACCCTTGTAACTGTCTGCGGTGTGAAACCTGTCCCATGCACCCTCCCACCACCACCTAGTCCAGTCCTGTAACCCGGAAGGTGTACACGATCAAAGGCAGAGCCACGTGTGAAAGCACCCTCGTGATTTACCAACTGACCTGCCTACACTGTGAAGCTTTCTATGTGGGAATGACCAGCAACAAACTGTCCATTCCCATGAACGGACACAGGCAGACAGTGTTTGTTGGTAATGAGGATCACCCTGTGGCTAAACATGCCTTGGTGCATGGCCAGCACACCTTGGCACAGTGTTACACCGTCCGGGTTATCTGGATACTTCCCACCAACACCAACCTATCCGAACTCCGGAGATGGGAACTTGCTCTTCAATATATCCTCTCTTCCCGTTACCCACCAGGCCTCAACCTCCGCTAATTTCAAGTTGCTGCCACTAATACTCACCTGTCATTCAATACCATCTTTGCCTCTGTACTTCTGCTTTGACTGACATCTCTGCCCAAACTCTTTGTCTTTAAGTATGTCTGCTTGTTTCTGTATATGTGCGAGTGTATACCCGTCCTTTTCTCCCCCTAAGGTAAGTCTTTCCGCTCCCGGGATTGGAATGACTCCTTACCCTCTCCCTTAAAACCCACATCCTTTTGTCTTTCCCTCTCCTTCCCTCTTTCCTGATGAGGCAACAGTTTGTTGAGAAAGCTTGAATTTTGTGTGTCTATTGACCTGCCAGCGCTTTCGTTCAGCAAGTCACATCATCTTTGTTTTTTTTTTTTATATATATATATAATCTGGTAGGCTTTCACTGATGTTGCAGTTGCCTATAACAAAGTAGCAATTCCATAAGACAGTAATGAGCTTCAGAGAATTGATGAACAGTTGGCAGTTGACCCAGAATGTAAATAAATGTAACATATTGTTCTTACATAGAAAAAAGAAATCCACTAATCTGTAGCCACACTATTGATGAAAAACCACTGGAAATAGTATCTGCCACAAAATATCTAGGAGTAACTATTTAGAGCAACCTTAAGGGGAATGACCACATAAAACAAGTAGTAGGAAAAGCAGAAGCCAAACTTAGATTCATATTAATAATGTTAAGGAAATGTAACTCATCCATGAAGGAAGTGGCTTACAAGGTGCTTGTTTGACTGATTGATGAGTATTGTTTATCTGTCTGGGATCCGTAGCAGATAGGACTGATAGCATAGATAGAGGAGATCCAATGAAGAGTGGCATGTTTCATTACATCATCACCTAGTTGCATGAGAGTGTTATGGAGATGCTCAACAAACTCCATTGGCAGATGTTATGAGAGACACATTGTGCATCACTGAGAGAGATTTACTATTGAAATTTTGAAAGAGCGCTTTCTGGGAAGAGTCAGACGACATATTACTTTCTCCCACATACATTTCATGTAATGACCACAAGAAGAAAATTCAAGAAAGCAGAGCCAATAAGAGGCTTCTTTCCAAGTGCTGTTCATGAGTGGAACATGGATGGAGGACTCAGTTAGTGATACAAAGAGCACCCTCCACCATACACCTATATGTGGCTTGTGGA
The DNA here is from genome assembly GCF_021461385.2 of Schistocerca piceifrons. NCBI lineage: Eukaryota > Metazoa > Arthropoda > Insecta > Orthoptera > Acrididae > Schistocerca > Schistocerca piceifrons. The sequence continues at coordinate 208,688,640 of NC_060146.1, read as the reverse complement.
GTATGATGTAGATATATATGAACACTGTTTGGCCAAGTTATCAGTTACAATGAGTGGGCATAGACAGAAGATGTATACTGGCAACAGTATCAGAGGATGCTCGACAACATGGCAGTTATGACCTCAGTGCCTGTTTCCAGATATGTGCCTCACACAAGTTTCTCAGAATTCTGCATGTGGGAACTGCCATTACAACATGTGGTTGGTTCTTACCAGCCACCTGGCCTTCATTTGTGCTAGTTTCTGTCATCTCAGCTTTTATTTTCAGTAACTGTTGCTCTTTTTCACTCCCCTTCGGTTTTTCTATATCTTTAATTTTGCAACCTGCCTATTCCCCCACCTCACTGCCCTCTCCAACACCTGTCTAGCATGTATAATGCACTTTACTTTCTGCTCTTATTGACTCTTGCATGATTTATTTTTCAGTAATCTCTATCTTGCTTAGTACCCTATTCTCCATCATCCCATCCTTAAAGTCTCCCATGACCCTAGGTTTGGAGCAACTTTTCCATAACTCTCACTGTTTCCTAAATCTCACCCACCTTCTTCCTTCATCACTCTACCTTTCCCTTCAGTCCTCCTGCCAGAAGAAGGAGCCAATGGCTCCAAATGCTTGTGTATTTCCATGATCCTTGTATGTGTTTTCTCCAGTCAGCACTTGGCAAGTAGATCTTGTATCTATCCAGTAATATTTTCAAACATTGGTTATTTTTGTTGACATGTTATCCCTACAGAACAGATTGGGAAGCTTGCATTTTTTTGAAATTCTGTGGTTGGAGAATATTTGTTAGTTCCTGAAGAGGCAAACTGTTTTACTGGTCTTCAGGTCGCCATGGAATATAAGTGTTTAATATGCTATCAGTGATGAGGTCATCAGAGATTGGGGATGAGATCATATTGGGAAAGGAAGGAAAGAGAAATTGAGTGTATCCTTTCTAAGTAACAACCCAGGCAATCACTGTAAGCAGTGGAAATAATGGGAAACCTAAATCTGGAAGCCCAAAGAGTTTGGGCCATCATTGGCCTGAAGATTTATTTAGGTAGTTACATTTTATTTGCATAGAGCCAGCGGAATGATGGATTTTGTAAATGTCATAAATGACAGTAATTACATTAACAAAATATCTTAACAGAATCTTCCATCAGTTCTTAGTAGAACAACATTATAATAAATGAAAAGCACCAGTTTGTTTTTGCTCTACAACATTACTTTTATTGTGTTAACCGGTTTTCGGTTTACAAGGCGATCTTCAGACATTTACTGCGTATTGTCACCAAAGAAGTTACGATGTTTGCAAACAACATTGAAAGAGAAGCAACATCTTTGACAGTGTGGTGGTAGTGCATTGAAGACTGGGAAGTAAATAGATAAAAATGGACTAAACAGGAAAAACTTTAACACAAAATAGGAACAGCATGCCTACATAACAGTTTCTATTAATAAACGAAACTAATAAAATAAAATTAGTACTTGACAAGGCTACATCAGGACGTATGATAAATGGAGAGTGATACACAAACCTATTAAAAGAAGAAACAATCATCAGCATGTTATACCCTTATAGTCCTGTCATCAGTGTCTAACATGCAGTGTCTTTTAGTTACATATTATTCATATGTTCTCTCAATTCTTAGCTGTGGCCTTCTTTTTTGGGGAACAAATGCACAGAATATGAATGCAATTTTCAAACTCCAGAAAAGAGCCATAAGAACAGTAACCAAAAATACTAGTCAAGCTCATTGTATTGATCTGCTCCATGTGAATACATTTGCCAGTCAGTTGTACACATCAAAAATAACATTGGTAATTACTGCACAAACAGCACTGTCCATGACCATGCAACAAGATATAGACTCAACTTACATTTATCAAGAAAAAATAAACATAAAACTCAAAACAGCATTTTCTACCATGGAATAAATCTATACAATAAATTACCAAAAGAGATTAAATAAATTGCCAAAATACATTTATTTAAAAAAGGCAGATAAAAATTAGCTGTTATGCAATACATTTTATACATTGAAGGCTTACTTAGATAAAACAAAGTAAGGCTTTGATAAAAAATGTTATACAAATAAATAATAATAACACTGCAGGAGTAGATTTAATGATTGCCTCTAACTAGAATTCAGTAAATATATGTGTATACAAATTAGCTTATTTTAAATTGATATAAACTGATAAATACTTTGCCATGTCCTATGTCCTTGTAAAAAGAGATCTACAGATGAATAAAGATACTGCTACTACTAATACTAATGTATCTACTGAATACATAACGAATATATCAATAAGATAAACAGAAATAAATAGATGCAGGAAAATGGAGGCATTTGAGTGGACATACTGTAAATGCAACCTTTGAGAGTGTGGCGGTACAGCACTTTGACATTAACATTATATTCTAAACTGTGTCTATGTAACAGTTTGCATTAAATAAATGAAACAAATAAAATATAAACAATATCTGGTGAGACAACTACAAGAGGTGTTAAACATGGACAGTAATACAAGTACCAGTAAAGAAAAAGCCGTAACAATTGAAACAATAGTCTAGTATCTTGTTAAATTTCCAAAAATGCTGAAACACTTAATTCTTTATTTCTGACCATGAAACCAAATACCAATTTTTGTAAGTCTAGTTTCAAAATTGCCTTAATAGAAACAATTTTGAAAAAACCTTTCATCCCATATTTCACCCCCTTGATGTTGGTATTTCAAAAAATCCCTTCTTAAATGACACCGGCAATATAAGATCCACACCTCCAAATTTCAAGTTTCTATCCTATCTATCACTGGACTGGGCAATGATGAGGCAGTCAGTCAGGGCATTATGTATAGAGATTGTGTTTGGATGTTTCACCATCATCTCTTATGCTAAATGGTTCATGTTCATTGTCTTTGAACTTAAATTCATTCTTTGATTAGTTCTCAGAAAGCTTTACTTTTATTATCAGACTGCTAATCTTAGGAAATGGAATAGCAACAAAACAATAGAGCAATTTCAGTTTTAGAAGTTTTCTTTGCCTCATTTCATTTCTCCTTCAAAAGCTGTACAGCATTAGCTTTATAAAGTAGGTTTAGATGTATATTTGACTGAGCCTAATCAGACTTGGGGGAGTTTCATTCTAGGACTACTTCCATTTTGGTAATGCTTAACTACCTGAAGGGTTTCTCTGAAAGAGTGGCAATAGTCATAATGTCTCATCAGGGTTTAACAGAACTTATTCCATTTGTCATCAGTTCCTTACACCTGGTACACAGAACCTCATTTCTCCTCTGATTGTATTTAAAGGCATTACTATTCAATCTATTCGGAGTTAATTTCAGCAGAACATCCTTTGTTATTTTTCTATGGCTGAATTTATGTACTCTACCACATGACAAAAGTGATCAAAATAATTTAAAGCTAGGCTACCTGCCCTATAAAATTCCTGGTGGTTATAGAATAATCCATTTTAGTGGAGTATTTGTCATTTACTCTAATACCTGATGCAACAGGAAGCTGAGGCTTCATTGCAGTTAACAAAAATATTGACTCTACTGATACTGAATTCGAATGTGACAGTGAATTTACCTGGTCATGTCTAACAGGTCTAGATGAAATCAAGTTAATTGTTGCATGTTTTTACTGGTTACCCAATTTAATTGTGACAGTTCTACAGTCATTCAAGAAAGTCTTCAGTCAGAAGCACCTAAATACCCAGATTATACAATATTAGTTTTAGGTGTCTTTAACCTACTGAGTATGGACTGGTACATACAGATTCATTGCAGGGGCACAGACAGACAATCTTGCAAAGTACTTTTGAACATATTTTCCAAAAACTGTCTTGAGCAGCTAATTCAACAGTCCACATGCTGTAGGAATATTTTAGACCTTGTAGCTACAAACAGGTGTGGCTCTATTGATGGCATCACTATAGAGTCAGGGATTAATGATTATGATGTCATCTTAGTAACTAGGGTTACTAAATGAATAAATCAAGAAAGCTTGGAGAGTGTTTCTGCTAGAAACAGCAGATACACTATGCGATCAAAAGTGTCAGGACACACCCAAAATCATATGTTTTTCATATTAGGTGCATTGTGTTGCCACCTTCTGCCAAGTACTCCATATCAGCAACGTCAGTAGTCATTAGACATCGTGAGAGAGCAGAATGTCGCTCTGCAGAACTCACAGACTTCCAACATGGTCAGGTGATTGGGTGTCACTTGTGTCAGACATCTTTATGCAAGATTTCCACACTCCTAAACATAACTAGGACCACTGTTTTCAATGTGATAGTGAAGTGGAAACAGCACAAAAGCGTACAGGCTGACATCGTCTGTTGACTGACAGAGACCGCTGACAGTTTAAGAGAGTCACAGTGGGTAGTAGGCATACATCTACCCAGACCATCACATAGGTATTCCAAACTGCATCTGGATCCACTGCAGGTACTGTGACAGTTAGGTGGGAGGTGAGAAAACTTCGATTTCATGGTTGAGTGGCTGCTCGTAAGCCACACATCACGCCAGTAAATGCCAAACGATGTCTTGCTTGGTGTAAGGAGCATAATCACTAAATGAGTAAACAGTGGAAAAACACTGTGCGGAGTGATGAATCATGGCACACAATGTGGTGATCGAATGGGGGGGGGGGTGTATGGTGGATATGGCGAATGCCCAGTGAGTCATCTGCCAGCATGTACAGTGGCAACAGTAAAATATGGAGGCAACGGTGTTATTGTGTGGTCACGTTTTTCATCGAGTGACCTTACACCTCTTGTTGTTTTGTGTGGCACTATCACAGCACAGGCTACATTGATGTTTTAAGCACCTTCTTGCTTGCCACAGTTGAAGAGCTATTCAGGGGTGGCAATTGCATCTTTCAACATGATCCAGCACCTGTTCATAAGGCACTGTCTTTGGCAGAGTGGTTACATGACAACAACATCCCTGTAATGGACTGGCCTGCACAGAGTTCTGACCTGAAACCTGTAAAATACCTTTGGGATGCTTTGGAATGCCAACTTCATTCCAGGTCTCTCCAACTGACATCAGTACAGCACTCGGTGAAGAATGGGCTGCCATTCCCCAAGAAACCTTTGAGCACCTGGTTGAATGCATGCTTGAGAGAGTGGAAGCTGTCATCAAGGGTAAGGATGGCCAACACCATATTGAATTCCAGCATTACCGGTGGAGGGCACCACGGACTTGCAACTCATTTTCAGCCTGATGTCTGGATACTTTTGATCACATAGTGTAAGTAGTTGTTGGCATCCCCACTTAGATAATGAACTGACATCATTTTGTTCCAGTGAGCCGTGGTGCCATTGAGTTAGTAGACTGGAGCCACTGGCTCAAGAGTAATATCAACTATCCCTCGTGCAACCCCATTGTCAATATCTATGAGGAAGAGTGGGTATCTGTGGGTTGTGTCGTTAGAAGGTCTTTGCTTGCCGATATATACTCGGGGTTCACTGGCCTGAGAAGGGAGGCACGAAGTTTCGAGAATGGTGGTAGCATTGCGACAAGAGATGGTCATGAGGTCTGAGTGGCCAAAGCCATGAGCTATGCAAGGAGGGCCTGCACAGAGTGAAGATACCAGAGTACTTCACCAGGGTCAGCATCAACTACAAGCAGCAGGCTGACATTTTGTCGGTTGGTTATCAACATTAATGTCAGATGACCACTTGTGGTCTGGCTGCCCTCTTCTACCTGGCTTTCATTGGCAGACTCAGTAAGCACAGTGGATCCAAGGCACTGCTTGCTGATAAAGGGGAGTAAAATTCTGTAATACTCATGGTGATTTGTGTCATTACCTACCTGCCCTCCTTATTATTTTCCAGTTAAGTGAACTTTTGGGAGAATTTCCTGAAGTACTTCATGACAGGTTGGGAGTCACAGACATCATTTGATACCATATTCATGTTATGGATGATGTGCTGGTTTGCCAGTCACCTTCTTAAATGATGGAGACATAAGACCATCCACCTCCCCCCTTTTCTTAGTACCTAAAGATCAGGGGCAGGATTTCTGACCTGTGGTTGATCACAGGCTTCTCAATTAAAAGGTGATCTTGAATTTCGTGCCACTCCCTGATCTCCACAGCTGTTTGACCTGGTTTTTTCGGAGCATATTGGTTTACTGTGTTAGATCTTAATCAGGCTTATTACCAGATACCCTTAACAGAGGAATCTAAGCATCTCATCGCCTTCACCCTGGATTGGAATTTATACGAGTTCATCCGAGTTCCATTTGGATTGTCAACCAGTGCAGCAGTTTTATCCCATTTATTGGATGAAATTTTAGGTGATTTAAAGTTTAATTGTGTCTTCAGTTATTAGGGCAATGCAGTCATATTCAGTGCCTCCTTTGAAGAGCATTTAGAGCACATCTGGATGGTACTCTCCAGGCTTACGGATGTGATTCTGACTGTGAAACCCTTAAAGATAACCTTGGCTAAGCACCAAGTGTCATATTTGGGTCACTTGGTATCTGGTGATGGAATTATCATTGATCCAGAATGAACTAAGGCATTGAGGAATTTTCTGCAACCACGAAATAAGAGGGAGGTTGCCTGATTTGTAGCAATGACTAATTATTTCCGCAAATTTGTCCCAAACTCTGTGCAACCTTCAGCTCCATTAAATTTGTTATGCAGAAATAATGAGAAATTCATGTGAGCTGAAAGTCAGCAGGCAGCCTTTGAGGGAATCAAAACTGTGATTTACAACCCACTGGTTTTGGCCATACCTGACTTTAAGAAATGATTTGTGGTCCAGACTGATGCTTGCAATACTGTAACAGTTCCTGTTACTTAATGTAACTGGGTTTTCTCTTTTGATGCTGTCAATTGTCAGGATGAGCATTCTAATGCATTCTGTCAGGGTGGAAATATTAAATAAATTAACTTTTCTCTCTTAACAACATGTGGGCAGGGTGGGTTCTTCCTTGGCTCGGGTATGAGGTCGAATGAAACATCATTTTTACATAAGATAACTTTTATTGAAGATTTGTACAACTGTATCTTACGGGATGTTCCGGTTCGGAGAGCGGCAGCTGTGTCGTTTACGTAGCCTTCTGCTGCGGCGGCGTCTGATTACGCGTAGCGGTGTGTATCTCGTGTTGCCGTCTCGCCCAGCTGACCGGAGATGCGCAGCGCGAGGTGGCCCGTTTAATTATTGCGAGCGACACCGTGCATCGGATGGTGATACCTTGGATGTGGCGTCCCAGTGTTTCTCTTCTCTAAGCGGCCGCGTGTGTTGTGCGTCGGCCAGCGGAGCGGCGCGGCGGGGGAAGGCCAGTGTCCCGGGCTCCCGCTTGCCAGTCTTCGGCTGTCAGGTCTTCATCCCAGCTCACAGGTGACTGCTGAAGTGAGGCCGTCTCCTTCCCATCCTCACGAGTCACTCGGGTACGTAAAGATCAGACTTCAAATACCTTTTAACTTCTGTCTTCTGGCGCCGAGGCTGCTGCTTGCTATTCCATTACAGCGGCGGACTTGGTGCGTCTGTGCATGAAGTAGTCTCTTCTTGCATGACGGTCTTCAGCACCGAAACTAACTTAAAACAACTGCTACGCTTCTTCACTTCTTCGTCGCTCGTCTTCGCCTTCGTGTTCCTCTCGTCTTCATCTGTCGGGCCCACTGCGTCTCGCGTATTTATTCACTTCAGTTTACTGGAGGTGAACGACTTCACGGCCATTGCCTCTTCTGTCACGTTGAAAAGATTCTCGAAGATTCTTCTTAACGTCGGTCATTGGCTCTTGGAATGTAGGCGAGAGCCTTTGCTCACATGCGACAACTGAGAAACACGTGAGCCGGTCGGGCGATGCCCTGACGGCTGAATCGACAGCGCCCGCTTATGTGGAACTTGCTGACTTCACGGTCATTGTCTCTTCTGCTCTGCTGTTGTGCCCGCTGTGTGCCAGTATGTAACTCTCCAAACTAAACCAAGTTTTCCATTTATATTCTAATTTCTAGTTCACTTAAATTAGTGAAATCAATTTACTTAAGTACCACTCAACAATACTGGTATCGCAGCAGTTCTTTTACAGAAAGATCAAGATATCAGGCATCTGTTAGCATTTGCTTCCCGACATCTGGAGGGGCCTGAACTCAATTACTCGGTATATGTGTGTGAAGCGTTAGCTGTGTTATTTGCTCTGGAAAAATTTTGGTTCTATCTCAAACATCATGAATTAGATCTAGAGATGGATAATCAGGTCCTTAGTTGGGACCTAGCTTGTCCTAAGAAGACAGAGCATATTGCAAGATGGGCGGTCCGCATTTTGGCTTTCTATTTTAAGGTTCAGGACATTGAGGGCTCTGTAATCAGTCTGCTGATGCCCTTAGTGGGATGTTCCAACAGCACGAGCTTGATGAGGAACTGCCGGATAGTTACCTAGTATGTACTTGCTGTGGTACCCAAACTGTTTAATAATTTGCAAACTGAACAAGAATAATACCCATTTTGGGGGGTGGGGGGGAGGGGGCTAAGGAAGCAAATACTAGATGGACAGGAATAGAGTGACTGTTTTCTGAAGAATGGGACTCTGTGTAACTGCAGGGGTAGCTAGATTTTATCTCCCTTGACCCTTAGTTATTCTGGTCTTCCAGTGTTTCATGACTTTATAAAACATTAGAGACAGTCAAGGAGTAGCTGACCTGGCCAACACTTTATAAAAACATTAGAGGTTTAGTCAAAGAATGCCGAGATTGTAAGAATGGAAGACCAAGTAACTCCCTGGCGAGAGGATTGCTGCAGTCGGAACGGGAAGAGCATCCACTGGACAAATTGTTTGTTGATTATGTGGGCCAGCTTCCCTGGACAAAAAAAGGCAATCTGTATATTCTCGTAGTAGTGGACACCTTCTCCAGGTTCATACCTAGCTGGGGTGAGAGCACTCTTATCAGCATGTCTCATGGTACTAATACATTTACGTGGTTTGGGCCACTGCAGCCATTGGTTATGGATAACGTTCCTGGATTTCTGGCAAGATTGTTTAGACAATTCTGTTTTGGCAATGGGATAAATCATGTTACCACCACACCTTATTATCCTTAGGGTACCTTTGCCAAAAGGATTAACTGCAACTTGAAGTCAGCATTGATTATTTACCACCATAAATCACCCAAGAAGTGGGATACAACCTCACCGTGATTAAACTTAGTGTTTAACTCCATGTGGCATGAAGAATCCCATGCCACCCCAGCTAGCCTAATGCTCGCATATCCCATGAATTTATGTAAGATAAATCAACTTTTACCTCCATCTATCAGTCCGAAGGTACTTAAAGAGCGAAGGGACCAAATATTAGGAATGTTCACGATTGTCAGGCCTGTCACTATAACAGAAACAAGTGCCCCTTTCAAGGGAAGATAGGGGATCATGTCTTCATCAGAAACATTTCTGGGTGGACTTCCCAGGATAAATGTTTAGAGAAACTTTCCCCACATTTCCTAGGTTCATATTCCATTGTCAAAATTTTAAGCCCAGTCAATCTTTTGGTCAGGGACCCAGAAAAGAGGAAGCTCATACAAGTTCATCTCAGTCTGATTAAAATTTCCAGCAGGGTGAAGGGTTCTTAGATCTGGGGGAAGGCTTGTTCAGGTTTGAGAGTGGGATGTTGAGATGTGGCGCCATTGAGTTAGTAGACTGCTCTGTCTGGCACCAGTGGCTCAAGAACTGTATCGACTATCACTCTTGTGGCCCCATTGCCAATATCTGTGAGGAAGAGTGGATATCTGTGGGTTGTGTCCTTAGAAGGTCCTTGAGAGGGGTCTGCTGGCCCGAGAAGGGAGGCACGAAGTTTGCCGATTGCAGTAGCATCACAACAAGAGGTGGCTACAAGGTCCGAGTGGCCGAAACCACGAGCTGCGCAAGGAGGGCCTCTGCAGAGTTACGATACCAGAGTACTTCACTGGGGTCAGCATTGACTACAAGCAGCAGGCTGACATCCCGTCAGTTGGTTGGCAACATTTGTGTTGGACGACTGCTCGTGGCCTGGCTGCCCTCTTCTACCTGGCTTTCATTGGCACCACTCAGTAACCACTGTAACGCACCATGGAACTGCTTGCTGATAAAGCAAAGTAACATTCTGTAATCCTTGTGTTGATTTTTGTCATTGCCTACCTGCCCTGCTTATGATTTTCCGGTTTGTACCCGACCCTCAGAGTTTTACTCGGTCAGCTCTTTGGTCATTAATAGAGGCCCTAATATTGTACTAAGATACGAGTTGTCATTTGAAAATTTGTCGCACTATTATATTTCCTTTCCTTTCTGGTTTGTACCCAATCATTAATGTTCTAATGACCAGCTCCTTGCCATAAATACAGCCAGAACAATTATACTAATGCACATGTTGCCATTAAACAAAAGAGGGACCTTCTAGTTAGATTTAGGTGTTAACCAGTTCAGTTCTTTGATTGCATTTACATTTTTAAGTCTTCAGTTATAATCTGAGCAACCTGTTGTACTAAGGTGTGTTTGAAAGACCAGATCATTATTGGTGTATTTTAGCTGGATCTTGTGGTTCTCTTGTACTAAGTATTCACAAGTGAACGGTCTTAATAACTGAAATCAGTTTAACTTTGAAAATATTAACAGCCAACTGCCAACAGGGCATTAGTCAAAATAAGATTGTCAAAAGGGACAGGCTGGGATCCAATCGCACCTTGGCTGTTGATTGAAATTAAAAAGTTGGTTGCTTTTAAGTAAGCTTTATCATTGTCATATTGTTTCCTAATCTGTTTAATCTTTAAGCACATATTAACCCAGAGCCTTTAGACATACAACCTTCAAATTAAAAAATATGTCATCTGTTTTGAGTAACTTAAGGGGCTCCGGAAAACCCTATACTTGCAATGTTAAAATAACGCTTATAAATTACATCTTTCCTCACAAAGTATTTGAGGTAGGAAGTTGAACTTTTTACAGATTATTTATTTGAATATGGGCTACAACTTAACACAGGGATTTTACAAAATTTTAGTTCAGTTATTAAAGATGATTTTTTTTCAATTGTAATGAAAATTTGCAATTTTTTATTTATTTATTCAAAAATATACAGTTTTTTGGAAAAAGGCTGTGTTAAATTATGCAGAAGGTACTGTGTAACATTTACTGAAAGTTTGAAACAAATATGTTTGGAAGATCCTTAGAAAACATGTGATTAGTATGAGAAAATAAAAGTTTTGGGAATCGAGCGACAAAGATTGGGGTCCATTCCAGGTCCATAGGATGGATTATCTTCATCCTCTGCCAACTCCTCCTCCAGCTTCCTCTTGTTCCTCCTCCTGTTTACTCTTGCTTGTATTTCTAGACTCTTTACAGCCCTGTCTGCAGCACGAAGGCGTTCCTTGTCTAAAGCAAGCATCGCTTGTACCGTGTTAGAATGTTATTATTTACAGTAATAACACATACCTTTGGCTTTCCAACATTTCTCCTTTTCTTAAAAGCCTTCAGAGGATTTCTAATAATTTTACTTTTACTCATTATTATACTTCAACAAAACAGAGACTCAAGAAACAGAATTAATTACGAATGTTTTCGAGATAACGATGGAGTAAATAAACATGAAACAATCGACAATCACACCAGCGATATATATTGAACCATCACAGGTTAGCCACAACTCATACTTTATCTCACATCACTAAAATGTACCTGATGAACACGAACGTTAATAATAACACCATTTGACAGCAGTTTAACAGCGCCACAGTGGGTCACGCCCATGTAGAACACATTTCAAAAAAAATTTAAAAATTGTTGTAGTCTTCGGAATTGAATAAATTATGTATCTATTAAAAGGTAATAGTCTCCAGATTCAGAAAATGCAAAAAAGTAAAAATTGAACTTTTCATGATTTTTGAACCTTTCCGGAGCCCCTTAATCACTCTTGTCATCAATGGTGCTTATATAATTTTCATATGTTGCAGAAAGGCATGTAATAGCAGAGGCTTTGTCCAGTGCAATAGTAAACACTGCCATTTGACCCAATAACATGTTGGCTGCAGGTATGATTGTATATTGTTAAATATACAGGTTGTGTGAAAAGTAAGTTACATTTTTGGGTCCTTCCTTCCACATTTTCTTTAATTCTGGTAGGTATCATGTTTCATCCAGTATGATGGATGTAGAGGAATCATAGGAAAATTTTAAATGGACTGTATATCATGCTCTGGAGAAGTATGTACTGATTAAGTGGATGAAGGACAGAAAATATCCTTTGTGGTTTACCACTGAAATTTGGAAAATACTGAGAAAGTAAAGGCTGTTGTACTCTCAGTTCAAAAGAGAATGAACAAGTGATTACAGGAAAAAGTTAGTAGAGATTCAAGCATCTGTAAAAAGATAAATGTGCAATCCGTACAACTGTCATACCTAAACAAAAGATATTGTTGAGAACACAAGAAAATTCTGGTCCTCTATACGACTACTAATCAAGTCTTAGGCTTTTATCCAGTCACTCATTGACCGACCTGCATGCAGGTAGAAGACAGCAAAAAGAAAGCTGAAGTTTTAAATTTTGTGTTTAAGAAATCATCCACACAGGACAATCATTGATCAGTTGCAAAAACTTCCATATGGGGGACACAGTAATGGTCATCCCTGGCATAACGAAACAAATGAAATAGTTAGAAACAAATAAGTCACAGGTCCAGATGGAATCCTAATTAGCTTTTACAAAAAGTAGTTTATGGCATTGCCCTCTTACTTAGCTCGAATTAATGAATCTCTCATCCACTGAAAAGTTCCAGGTGCCTGGAAAAAGGCACAACTGACTCTCGAATATAAGAAGGAAAAAGGAAGGACCGAAAAAATTACAGACCAGTATCATTAACATTGGGATTCCTGCAAAATTGTAGAACACAATCTGAAATCGAATGCAATAAATTTCCTAGATACTGTGAAACTTATGTCCACAAATCAGCATGGTTTTAGCAAGTATTACTCACGTGAAGCTCAGCTTGCCTTTCTCTCACACGATATACTGCAAACTGTGGAAAAAGGGCAACAGGGTGACTTCATATTGTCAGATTTCCAAAAAGCATCGGATATCGTGCCCTACTGCAGACTGTTACTGAAGGCACGAGCATAAAGGTTAGGTCTCCAGATATGAAAGTTGCTCAAAGACTTCTCACGTAGCAGGACCCTGTGTGCTGTCCTTGAGGGCTGGTGTCAGTCAGTGACAAGGACATTGTAAGGAGTGCCCCAGGGAGACGTGAGAGGACTGCTATCTTTTCCTGTATGCTCAGATGATGTGGGAGACAGGGTGAGCAGCGATCTGCAGCCGTTTGTCGATGATGCTGTCACGCACAGGAAGCTGTCATCATTGGGTGACTCTAGGAGAATACAGGATATCTTCGACAAAAATTTCTATTTGGTGTGATAAATCTCAGCTAGCTCTAAATGTCTAAAAATGTAAATTAATGCGGATGAGTAGGAAAAGCAAACCAGAAATGCTTGAATAAGTGTTACTAGTGTAATGCTGAAAACATTCGTGTCGATTAAATGTCTAGGCATAATGGTACAAAGCGATGTGAGGACTGTAGTAGGGAAGGTGAATGATTGACTTTTAGTAAAGTATCGTTCGGATGACATAATAGTGAAAGCTGTGGTGTCACCGCCAGACACCTCACTCGCTAGGTGGTAGCCTTTAAATCGGCCGCGTTCCGTTAGTATACGTCGGACCAGCGTGTCGCCACTGTCAGTGATTGCAGACCGAGCGCCGCCACACAGCAGGTCTAGATAGACTTCCTAGCACTCGCCCCAGTTGTACAGCAGACTTTGCCAGAGATTGTAATTGTGTATCGTCGAGAGCGATGTTCTCCGATTGTCGATTAAAGTTAAGTATTCCAGAAGCTATGCACTATTTTTGGCTACTATAATTCCTTGTCATTTTCTAGACCTCATGCCAGCCTGCGTGCGCTTAAACGCGTGCCTTTTGGCTTCCTCCAAACTCCGTGAATTGGCTCCTGCCAAATCACAACAAAAGCCGTGGTACTATTTGAGTTTTTGGGTCAGATTAAAGGAAGACATAAAGCAATTCAGAGGTGGGCCATTATATTTGTTACTGGTAGGTTCAGTCAACATGCCAGTATTGTGGAGATGCTTAGGGAACTCAAATGGGAAATCCTGGAGGTAAGGAAACATTCTTCTCTATGAACACTATGGAGAAAATTTAGAGAACTAGCATCTGAGGCTTATTGCAATACAATTCTACTGTCACCAACTTACATTTCATGCGAGGATATTGAAGATTAGACGTGATAAATAAGGATTCTCATGGAAGAATGTAGACAGTCATTTTCCCCTCGCTCTGTTTGCAAATGGAACAGGAAAGGAAATAAGAATTAATTGTTCAGGGCATCCTACACCATGCACCATACAGTAGCTTGTGTAGTATTGATGTAGATGCAGATGTATTATATTTAAAAGATTTTATGAGTTTAATATGTCAGTGAGCTTCAAATTTACTACATTCTTTGGATTTGCATCTATATTAAAATCACCAAATATTTCAACACTGTAAAATCCAGGATGAAATGTAACAGTACTATGAAAAGGAAAGTTGCTACTAACCATATAGCAGAGATGCTGAGTCGCAGATGTCCACAACAAAGAGACTCACAAAAGGCCTCTGTCAAAAATAGACAACAGACACATACGTGTGCATGTGCACACACGCGCCCACACAAAATGCAACTCACACACATGACTGCATCTCAGGCTACTGAAACCACAGAGAGAGAGGGTGAGTGTGTTCCTTTTCAACAAATATTTACTTATTTATGGCCATTGTTTAGAATGATATTGGATGCATCAATATCATTTACAATTACAGTTACAGGGCGAATTAGAAACTGAGCACACAGGTTATTTTACAGTAGACTTACTTGTGTAGATACATATAATAATTAATGAAAAGGAAAAACCAAAACTTTATTTCTGATTTAATTTAATAAATATAGTCACTCAACTTTTCTTTCAGCTGCAGTACTTGAGTGTTGACAAAACATAAGAAACTTTTCACATTTACTTGTCATCGATGCCTTATATGTAAAACATTTCTGAGGAAAGTGCCATAGTAGAGCAATTTCTTTCCGATTCTTTTGGACTATTCCCAAAGTATTCCTTAACATTGTACAGCCAAACTATTGTCTAGAACACTCTTACTTTTGTTTTAAAGACTGGTAATGCTTTTGTATTTTGTAAACTGTTTGGTAGCCTGTTGTGTAATAAGCACCCAGCTTTAGCAGCACCTTTATCAGCCAGTTGTAGTCAAGTACCATTGATGTGATAACAGACTATGTCATAACAAACTTTAACTTTTGTGCTACAAATGTGTACTTCTCTGTTTAGCATTAGTGCACAGTTTGCTTTGACATACATGATAGTTTCACATACATACATAGATGGAACTGTCAAAATTGTAAATTGTCTGAATTTGATTTTACAAGATTCTCTTGGTGATAGCCTTATATACCAGGTACAGGGATTTCTTCTCATTTCATTCACATATGGAGTGCAGGAAGAATGATTGTTTCGATACCTTCATGTGTGCTGTAATTATTATTAAGAGCCTGCCACTTCCATTTCTTTAGCATCTCTGTGGCACTCTCCCTTGGATTAATGGATTAAACAAGCCCGTGACCATTTGTGCTGCCCTTGCCTGTATGTGTTCAATATCCCCTGTTAGTCCTATCTGGTACGGTTCCTACACATTTGAGCAATATTCTAGGAAGAGTCACATGAGTGATTTGTAAGCAATCTCCTTTGTAGAGTGAGGGCATTTCCCCAGCATTCTCCAATAAATCAAAGTATGGCACCTGCTTTACCCATGACTCAGCCCACGTTATCATCCCCCTTTAATATCCTCACAAAGTGTAACACCCTGGTATTTGTATAAGTTTGCTGATTCCAACAGTGACTCATTGATATTACAGTTACAGGTTACTATGTTCTTTTCATTTTGTGAAGTGCACAATTTTACACTAGTGAACATTTACATCAAGTTGAAGAACACCACTTTCAAATCTTATCAAGATCTAACTGAATATTTATGAAGATTCATTCAGGCAGTACTTCATTATAGATAACTGCATCAACTGGAAAAAGCCTGAGTTTACTTTTAACATTGTCCACAAGGTCATTAATACACATTATTTACTTGTGCATACACCGATCAGCCAGAACAGCACGATCAGCTACCTAATCACTGGTATGGCCGACTCCGACAGGGATAACAGTGGCAAAGCATTGTGGTATGGAAGCAATGAGGTCTTTGTAGGTAGCTGGCACCACATAAGTTACCTAATTCCCATAAATTCCAGGGAGGGATGCTGATCTCTGACGCCACGTTCAGTCACATCCGGACCAATTTGTTTATTTCCATTACAATGTTTAGGTGTTGCGCTACCACTTTTAGTAACTCATTGAAGATTATAAATAATTGCCAAGATGGTCAATATCTATTGGGATATCTTGCCTCATACACTGTACAAGAATTAACTACCCTCTTATGAAACTCTTTGTACATCATGAGTGTGTCTGCTTTTTAGGCATTAGTAAATCCCGTCAACCACTCATGACCTGTCCCATATCAACTGATTAGCAAGTCTTTATGCACTCAAGCAACATACAAGCACACTGTAAGCAAACATAAGAACATTGTACGTAGCAACTATGCAGGTTTAATGGCACAGACAAGTGTCAGTGTGGAAACTGTGTACAATATTATAATGCATAAATGACTCGTACTAGATTCCTGCAACAAACCCCACTGACATTCTGAGGTATACCACTTTTAGTTTCTTAATGTCAATATGCATTATTCCATTCAAAAAATTGTATGTTTGCACAAGCAAAACACTTTCTAAGTATTATTATGATCTGTTTCTTGGTTAACAATATGAGCTCCTGACTAACAATTCATTTTGTGAAAACCGCACCTGTTCCCATTTCCACAAGATTTGCCGTGAGCGTTTTAGATGATTCACCCTGTCCTTACTTGCAGAATCTCTTCTACTTATTTACAGTAATTTCGTTTTTATATCCAGTGTAGCATCCTGATATTAGGCTCATTATTTCCACCTATGTCCATTCTGTAGCATGGGAAACGCAGCTGGCACATCATCAGGTTCCAACTTGTGTTTCAGAGGAAGATTCAATAGTTTGCTTGTCAAATCCTATTCATAAACCATGCAAAAGCATTAGCAAGTGAAAGTGAATCATTATGTTTATAAGCTCTTTAATCATTTTTGTTTGGTGTAATTGTTCTTAGGAAATACATGATACTTAACTCCTAATTTTTATGATGTCTGCAGTGGTTAGTACAAATTGTGATCAGACCATTGTTTTTTCACTGAAAACATTTCAAACCACACTCTCAGAATCTCTCAAAATACTGCTAATTGTAGCATGACTCTGCACTAAATATCATTTGCCAGTAAGCACTCAAACTCATGAAAAGAATCTTCGAGGTACCCGAAAACCCAACATCAACACAGTGGGTTATGGCTGTGGAATGCTCAGCTGCTACATCAGCATTGCATCTTGCCATCATCGAGGTGCTGTAATAGGTGTTGCTAGTTCGTCTTACTATTCGTGCATGCTATCCATTTTTATTATTGATGCTGCTTGTCTTCCATTTATTACAGTCTGAGTATTTGCTTCATGCAGATACCAGTTCCTCTTTTAACCCTCCATTGCTTGTGCGGGAGACACTTGTCCCACATGATTTTCCCATCTACATTTTGTCTCAGATTGATGGAGTTCATGCCATTAACTCTCTATCTGTAAGCTTCAGCCATCATTGGCTTTCAGTTACATTGGGTTGAACTGTTTGTGAAACATAATTATAGTTAGGAGGACACTTGTTATCTGCACGAGCACAAGTGCTACAATCTGAAACAAGGTGTACATTACTTCACTGGTTTCCTACATTCACTTGAACTTTTATGTACATTACTTTAGATATATCAAAACTAATTAACTGTAATTTGTTTTTTACATAGAATACTTACCTATGAGAAATAATGCTCTCTGAACCTCTAGTTTGTGGAATAAACATCTTAGATAAAAGAAAACTAGGACAGAGTTTAGCAGCAATCTTAATGTCTGACTAGAATAGTTCCATGAGCTGAGTGATGAAGTTCCTGACAATGAAGAGAACGAGAATTTTGTACATTAAATTGGTCATATTTGAGCAATGGAACCAGAAGTATCAGAAAATTATGATTATCACAGGGAAAAGTAAGTCAAGAGGGCGTATTTCTTATACGAAAAATTGGAATGGCTAAATGGAAGAAAACTAAATATTCTACAAATATTATAAAAAGATCTTAGAATTCTATTACACATTTATCAGGATCCAGAAATGAAGCCCATATAGGAGGGTGGTCCCATAAGTACCTGGACTGACTGAGAGATGCAGTTGTTGTTGAAAAATACCTCTGAATTAGAAAGTATATGATTTATGAAGCATATGTTTCAAGTCTGAAGATTCCACACTGTCAGTATTTGTTTGGCAGCCACCAGTAGTGAATGTTGTGTGAACTTGGTAAAATGGAGAAAATTGGTCATTGTTACCTGATGCAGTATATTTTTTGAAATGCTTCAGTGCAACTAAAAGCTTCTACTTTGAGAGAGTCTGCTCCTTTGTTGACAACAGTAAAATATTGGGTGCCTGAGTTTAAGCAAGGCCGTATGAGCTGCCAATATGAGCATCACAGTAGTTGACCAAATGAGGTGATGACTCCAGAAATGGTGAAAAAAAATCCACAAAGCAGTACTGGATGATCGTCTACTAAGTGCATGAGCTGTCAGGCATTTCAGAATGTGTGGTACATCACATATTGTCTGAAAACTTGGACATGAGAAAACTGTGTGCAAGGTTTATGCCGCATTTGCCCACACTCAAGGAGAAACAATGTCATAAAGATGTTTCAGTTGAGTGTTTAGAGAAGTTTCAGAGCAATATAGCTGATTTTTTGCACCTTTTCATAACCATGGATGAAACATGGGTCCACCACTACGCTCCTGAGACAAAAAAAAAGAATCACAGCAATGGTCACAAATTGGAGAACAGACTCCAAAGACTGTTTCATCTGCAGGCACGGTCATGGTGTGGGTTTTTTTGGGATAGTTTTCATTGACTACACTGAAAAAGGAGAAACTATCAGTGGCAAGTATCATGCAAACTTACTGCAACATCTGGGTGAAGAAATCAAGCAAAAATGGCCACATTTGGCCAAGAAGAAAGTGTTGTTTCCTCAGGACAATGCACCAACTCACAAGTCCGTTATTGAAATGGCCAAATTTAATGAATTAAAGTTTCACTTGCTACCTCATGCACTCTATTCACCAGATTTAGCTGCCTCGGATTATTTTCTGTTCTCAAACTTGAAAAAAAGACTTGATGGTCGAAAATTTTCTACAAATGAAGACATGATGTCGGCAGTTAATGGCTATTTTGAGGAGTCAGGCAGTTCTCATTATAAAAAGGGTATCGAACATCTTTTAAAAAGATGTGCGACTACGAACCACACACATTATTCTAACCACTTTCTTATGAACAATGAATACTTTTTGTCTAAATGATGAGTTACCCCAAAATATTATTCTGCATGACATCAGAGAGTGAAAGTATGCAAACTTACTAATTTCTATATCCTCAAAATTGGCAATTATTCTGAGTGCAAAAGTTGCTGAACCTAGTCACTTTAGAAGATCCGAAATATGAATTTTCCAATTAAGATTCTCATCTATATGTACACCCAAACTCTTAGTGTGCTCTACCCTGTCTACTGTCTTCTGTTGATGTGTTATATTTATTGAAGGAACTGTACTTTCTGCAGCAGAAAATTGGATGTACTGTGTTTCTTCAAAGTTTAGAGCACGCCCATTTGCAGAAAACCAATTAATGACTTTTCCAAAGACCTTATTTGTATCATTTGTAATTGGACTTTCTTCTACTGGATTAATAATGATGCTTGTATCATCAGCAAACAGTGTCAGTTCAGCTTCCTGTTTCAGATAAGAAGGGAGGTTGTTCACATATATCAAGAACAGAAGGGGACCGATGATTGAATCCTGTTGAACACCTAATGTAATTTAACACTAGTTAGATGTAGTGGTAAACTTATTTCAATCACTTGACCCATATAAGGAAACTTTTTGGTTCCTGTTCTGTAGGTGACTTAAACCACTCATATGCTATTCCATTTATACCATAGAATTGTAATTCCTATAACATAATGCTTTGGACAAGTCACAGAAAATTCCTATTGGTGATGTTTTACTATTTAGAGACTCTATAATGTGGACAGTGAAATTGTATATTGCTGTCTCCATGGAACAGTGTTTTTGAAATCCAAACTGTGATTTACTAAGCATCCCATTACTCCATCAGTAAACACTTCCCGGCTAAGTTGCCGTGGTCGATATGTAGAACTTCTTCTCCCTGACGTTTCGTTCTCAGCTATGGAGAACATCTTCCGAGGCGAGTCAACGACTGGCTGTTAGGAGCTGGGGCCGCCGCTTATATGGATATCGTAGGGGGCGCCACCACACGTCATGTGGCGTCAATGTGCAGCTATCTCTGGCTATCGTCTGTTCTCTCGATTGTCACGTGATTGATGCAACGTCGACCGCCATATCTTATCCAATTTTAATCCTTCTTCTTTACGATTAAAATTGTATTGATGTTTGTGGATTTCAATTGCCTCTCTATACATACGTGTATAATAGTGCGACGTCCTCGCTAGCACGCTTGTTTCACCAAATTTTGTTTCGTGATCTCCATCCTTAAAAACATGTTCCGCTACTGCCGATATGTCCCAAGCGACAGTTTCTTTTGTGCTCCGTCAACTGTGTATTGATGCTTCTTTTTGTAGTTCCTATGTAAACCCTGCCACAACTACACAGAATTTTATATACCTCTGTTTAGCACAAGCTTTTGTGTAGCTAGTACATAATACAGGTGCTTAATTTTATCTCCTTTCCAGCTATGATGTATGTAAATTGGCTGTCAAAGTTGACTAGTAGATTTTTAAAACCAATCATTCTTGTACAAGGTATGAAACAATGCTAATTCTAGTTGTTCCATGCAATTATATTCATAACACTGACAGCATCACAGCATTTAATTGTACTACTGGATGCCTGGTTACATTATAATGCTTTTACATGCATGGTCATTCTTACAGCTGTTGTATTGCTTTATGTGCAATACTTCTTGTTTTAACTCTTCAAATAGTTCAGCACTGTGCATGGAACAGATATGCACTCTGTCACAATCAGCCATAGTCAACAGCTGCAGTAGGTCTGATTCACAATTGTTGTTAATCGGCATTTTCAGTACAGTAATAATTTTGTCACTATATTTATGCAACAGAGGAATGGTGAATTTTCTTTAGTCATTAAACAACCTACTCATCAATGTTATAAACTGAAATGAGTAGCTGTAGTTTAATATCAAATGTATTTCCTTTTTCTCTTGTTTTTTCTTAATTGCATTACTTTATTTCATTCTTTCCTGAATGATAAAGAACTCTTGACATTGACTGTCAGTTCGTTTTTCTTCTGGTGGACCAATATATCTTTCTAGTATCAAATGGTATATCCAAATGACTAGGCAACTTGATTCTAAAGTAGCATAACAACTTGATGTAGGTGGTAAGAATTCTATTATTTATGCATTTACTTTCATATGGTATAATGATATGAGAAGCTGTGACGGACAGGTTCACTTACAGCCTTATGTTTGTTGTACTGTTACACAAGTTTTGTCATTTTATTCAATTGGTGCTACCAGGGGGATGAAACTTAAGTAGGGACTTTGGGTAACATCACCTTGGTTTGCTGCCAAACTATGTGAAGCACACATCATTTTCTTGTTGAGTAATTTAAAGTATTCAATATTGTTTTTGTTTCATAGTAAACAGAAGCTGGTTTCATTCCATTGTGTTCCTGGTTATTACTTCTTGTTTGTATTGCACTCTTTGTGGCGTCGGTAGGTCATATTGACCATAGACAACAGTAATCTTTGGAACTCAGGTCACTCATTTGAGCCACCATGGACGATATACTAATTTTCAGCAAGTCAGCTGAGGAATATGAAAATCATTTATCCAACGGAATTGAGGTCAACAAAGAAAAATTACAGTTGCGTCAGCCTTCCGTCACTTTGTTGGGTCACACCATCTCCACTGACATAATACAGCCTCCCAAATCTCGTGTGCAAGCCGTCACTTCACTGCCGCCCCCGGCTACTTACAAAGAACTCTGATGTTTCCTGGGCACAATAAGTTACTGCCGTCATCACCTGCCTTCTGCCGCTGCCGTGCAGGCCCCACTGACAGACGTGCTGTTGGGTAATCAGACTTCAGGACTCAAACCCGTTCACTGGACTGCAACTATGCTGGAGGCTTTCAACGCATTAAAGACTTCTTTAGCTCATGCCGTGACACTCGCCCACCCTGACGTCTAGGCTTAGCTGTTCATCACTATGGACGCCAGTGACATTGGAGTGGGAGCGGTACTACAGCAACGCAAGATAGACACGGTTTCCCCTCTTCATTTATTCTCTAAAAAGCTATAAACAGCTCAGAAGAAATTCTCCACTTTCAATAGGGATCTCCTTGTGGTCGACAAGGCTGTCAAACACTCCTGCCCCAACGTGGAGGGTCACTCGTTCTTCATCCTCACAGATGCTTTCTGCAAACCCCCTGCCCCCCCACCCACCCCGAGGACCTACCCTGTCGCTTTGATCTAGTCTCCCAATTCATAACTGATGTTCGCTATATCAAATGTCGCTGCAGATCTATACTATTTCACGCATCATTGACTTATCCAAACTGGCCACTCTACAAGCCTCTGACGAGGAATCTCAAGCTCTCCTCATGGACCCTCAAACACCCCTTGTGTTTACTAAAGCTAAATTCCGCAGCAATGTGTGGTGCGACTCTTCTACCACTACCTTACTCCCCCCCACCCTGCGCCAGCAGGCCTTCGAACTCTGCATAACCTCGCTCACCCTGGTGTCTGCTCCAGTACATGGCTCATCTCTGAGCGTTTCATTTGGAAAAATATAAAATGGGACTGTCAGACCTGGGCTACATCCCCTGCCAATGCAACAAAGTCAGACATCATACTGCTCCACCACTGGGCAAGTTCAACATCCCTCCAGGACGATTTCGTCATGTACACATCGATCCTCTTCCACCGTCGCGGAGGGCCACAGATACATTCTATCCACAATTGACCACACAGCCCACTGAGTAGAGACAGTCCCCTTACCTAACATCACTACCGAGACTGAAGCCGAGGGTTTTATCTCCTCACAGATTGCTAGGTTCGGTCGTCCAACCACCATCACCACTGACGAAGGTCGGCAGTTTGAGTCTTCCCTGTTCACCATTTTATGTAACATCTGTGGCATAAAAAAAATTCACACCACAGCCTACCACCCACAAAGCAACGGGCTAGTGGAATGGTGGCACCGCACTCTAAAAGCAGAACTCAGGTGCCACAACTGCCTCTGGTCTGAAGCACTTCCATGAGTACTGCTCAGTCTCCATTCAACTTTCAAGCCTGACTTACACAGAACAATCTCAGAATTGGTTTTTTGTGGAGAACCCCATCCTACCAGGGGAATTCATTCAGCCTCAAGTACCTGAAGACTTCCCCTCCCCCCCAATGTCATAAGTTGCATGCACACCCATTTCAAACATGCACGCCTGCACCCACCTATCAGCCACTCCTGCCAGACACTTACTTGCCAACCACTCTCAACACTTGCTCCCATGTAATGCTGAGAGACAATTCGGTCTGACAACCTTATTTAGGCCCCTTTAAAGTCCTCCAGCAGGGTGATACAACTTTCGACATCAACGTCAAAGCCAGTCCTCAAACTGTTTTGTTACAACAACTCAAACCAGCATTCATGGACCACGATGTCCCTCTGCTGGCTCAGTCTGATCTTCCTAATGACTCTCTTGCCAGTCTCCCTCCCGCTGTGCCGTCCGACAATGTATCTCCTCGACCCACCACACTGTTTTATTCACCTGACACCTCCCTGTCACCTTTTGCAGGTTTCTCAGACACGTCACCCTCCACCTCGTGTGCAGGTTTTGCTGCTACCTCGTCGACTATGGAGACACCCTCTCCCATAGTCACCCTGCTCTGCAATGTACCCCCACACCATGTGGACGACATTTCAGTCATCACTCTCGATGTTCGAGTTCTCATTCAACTCACAGACACCACAGCCCCGCCACCCAACAACCAGTTAAACATCAGTGTTGTGCATAGCCTCACCCTCCCTTGTGAGTGTGACCTGATGACAATTCACACCTTCACCTCACTGGACAGCTTGATCAGCATCCGGGCTTGCCACACCCACACCCACACCCACACCCCATTATCCGCCGTTCAACCCACCTGCTCTCAGGCTGGCCGCCGCATCATCCACCCTCGCTGGCTCAACGACTTCAAAGTGGACCTGCCTCTTGTTGCTTTGCCTCCACATTCCGCCCCGGTAGAGGTGTAGGTCCTGGTTGTGTGGCTACCAGCTACTTCGATGCCCACATCGTCTTCCCTCAAGACTCATATGCAGTACTCCTTACTGCCACGGGGTGGGGGGGCTGTGTGGCGTCAATAGGTCATATCGACGATAGACAACATTAATCTTTGGGACTCAGGTCGCTCATCTGTGCCGCCATTTTAATTCGGTCTGTTCTTATACCTTGTACTGTGTGCATGTGTATGATAATTGTCGAAATATATGTATGTGCAAATATTACTGGGGGAAGTTTATTCCATACACCGCTACTCGTATCCTGTTCCCATAAATCGTATTGTAAATATGTTACTCCTACTCTGTCTGATTTTTGCTAATACCAGTAATATTGCAGGGGATAAATGATTCCACATTAGGTGGCAGTGGCCACGAGTGTGTGAATATATAAGTGCTTTCTATCTCTGAACACGGCCTTTCAGCCAAGAGCTTAAATGTTTAGTACTCTTTTATTATACCTGTCTGCAGCTCACTGAGGTGAATAGCAGTCCATCTTTTTCACAATATTGTTCTTCTTCTGCTTTTACGGCCTCATTGGACCACTTCAGTCAATCATTTCTGGTCCTCTTCTTTGGTATTTTCCCCTTCCGAGTGGCCCAGTATCTCTTCATTCATTTTGATGCTTTTCGTCGTTCCTCATCTGTAAATACCCTTTTCATTGTATGTTGTTTGTCAATTTTTGGTTTAAATCTTATTTCTGTGTCCCTCAACTTCTTTAAATTTGGCGTTTTGTTCTGCAAATCATCCAGAGTTATTTCCAGTTCTTCCATATCCTCTCTTATTTCCTTAAGCCATCCTCCTTGTTGTTTCAAATTCCAGAGTTTCTCAATAATTTGGTTTCTGGTGTCCTCAGAATGTGACCACAAAAAGAGATCCTTTTCTTTCGTCTAGTATCAGTGATGGGCTCCAGTTCTCTGTATACCACTTCATTTGGAACTATCCGCCATTGCCCAGCTTTTTGATATTTCTTATTTATGCATGTTCTAGCAATTCTTCTCTCTACTTTTAAAATTTTGTCAATTCTGCTTTTCTGGGTGACTTTAAAAAGAGTTTCACTTCCGTATGTAACCTCTGGTTGAACCACCGTCTTGCAATGTTTTAATTTTGTTTTAATTGATAGACATTTTTTATTGTACGTAGACCATGTTAGTTTTTGAGCTTTTATCATTTTATTAGTTCTTGCTCGCCATGCAGGTTTCTCGTCCAATTTATGTGTTATAATTTCACCCAGGTATTTAAATTGTTTCACTATTTTAATTTCCCTATTGTTCACTGTGATGTGATCTATTACAAGTGGATCCATTACCATTATTTCAGTCTTTTCAAATGATATCTGGAGTCCTAATTTTTGTGCTATATTTTGTAAGCTTGTTATTTGTTTCGTGGCTTCCTGAATATTATTAGCTAGTAATGCTAGGTCATCAGCAAATCCCAAGCAATTTAGGTTTATTTTATCTTTCTTAGTTCCAATTTTAATATTCATAGGATATTCCTTGTATCATTCTCTTATTTCATATTCAAGAGCACAATTGTTCATATTGTGTTTTTGTTTCAGATAAAATAGAAGCTACTTTAATCACACAATTTTCTGCAGGCTCATACATATTTGTTTCTGCTTACAAATCCAAATACGAACTGCTAAATTGTAAGTATATTGCTCATATTCTACATTATCTTTGTTTGTGTTCATTTCCACACTTTCTTGCATTTAATGTAGAACTCATTGGAGTGGGAGGATGATTCTAGTGCACCAACTTTTGCTAAAATGTATTGTTTTTAGTACTTGTCAATAATGTGTGAAAAAATATTTGTAGCTGCTGCTGAATTTTTTAGTATTTGCGAGGAAGAGTTCTCTAGTCACTGAGACTACAAAACATAGTCTGTGGCAAAAAGCAATAGTATTCAAAGCAGAATTGCATAGTCATTCAATGACAAGATGTAAAAAAGTTAAGTACCAATTTTGTCAAAAGCTTGCTAGCATGAAGTTCTCCATTAAATGTGAGAAAGTACAGAAGAATGGTGTGACCATAAAGTAGAAAATGCGCAACATATTAAAACGTTTTTAAATCAAGTAGTTCACATGCAGATTTGTACGCAGGAACAAATATATGTGAGCCCACAGAAAAACATGCGGTGACACCAGCTTCTATTTTATATAAAACAAAAACAAATATGGAATCATTTACCCCACAAAATGTTATGGAACAGTGCAGTACATACAAAAAATTGTAATCCGGAACACACTGTGATGAAACCATCTCTCTTTGTCATGTCAGATGATTGTTGGTTTTTGACATGTGCTAAGGTGCAGTTATTCCCACATGATAATGGCCAAATGATCAAAATTGCAATATTGGGATTAACAAATCACCAGTTTTACAGTCAAAAGGTGAACATATTGTCATTTACAAACTCTTTCATGACTGTAGGTCTCAACTAAGAGAAGTTAATCTTTGTTTTTTGATTGAGATTACATGAGTATATTACCTTGTACAGTCACAAAAAGACTTCCATGCATGCACTTAATCACTAAACTGCAAAGCCCTCCAATAAAGTATAAATGAAAAATATTATCATCTAATACTCATCTTCTGTTTGCTAAATGACTCAGTTTGTGCCCTTTTACAACACGTTGCTCATTTATAATGTGACACTCCGGTCACATCCAATGACAAGGCCATTTCCCTTATTTATATTGTTTCTGTTAACTTTGTCAGTAGACACCTGCAAACAGTCTGTTGTAAAATTGAAATTGTGTGGTTTCAATAAAGAATAGAAACATAAAACTATGTTTTATCATGATTTTCAAAGAATTACCTACAAATCATCACATCATCAAAATACTGTAGTTGTTGTTGTTGTGGTCTTCAGTCCTGAGACTGGTTTGATGCAGCTCTCCATGCTACTCTATCCTGTGCAAACTTCTTCATCTCCCAGTACCTACTGCAACCTACATCCTTCTGAATCTGCTTAGTGTATTCATCTCTTGGACTCCCTCTACGATTTTTACCCTCCACACTGCCCTCCAATGCTAAATTTGTGATCCCTTGATGCCTCAAAACATGTCCTACCAACCGATCCCTTCTTCTAGTCAAGTTGTGCCACAAACTTCTCTTCTTCCCAATTCTATTCAATACCTCCTCATTAGTTACATGATCTACCCACCTTATCTTCAGCATTCTTCTGTAGCACCACATTTCGAAAGCTTCTATTCTCTTCTTGTCCAAACTAGTTATCGTCCATGTTTCACTGCCATACATGGCTACACTCCATACAAATATTTTCAGAAACGACTTCCTGACACTTAAATCTATACTCGATGTTAACAAATTTCTCTTCTTCAGAAACGCTTTCCTTGCCATTGTCAGACTACATTTTATATCCTCTCTACTTCGACCATCATCAGTTATTTTGCTCCTCAAATACCAAAACTCCTTTACTACTTTAAGTGTCTCATTTCCTAATCTAATTCCCTCAGCATCACTCGACTTCATTCGACTACATTCCATTATCCTCGTTTTGCTTTTGTTGATGTTCATCTTATATCCTCCTTTCAAGACACTGTCCATTCCATTCAACTGCTCTTCCAAGTCCTTTGCTGTCTCTGACAGAATTACAATGTCATCGGTGAACCTCAAAGTTTTTACTTCTTCTCCATGAATTTTAATACCTACTCCAAATTTTTCTTTTGTTTCCTTTACTGCTTGCTCAATATACAGATTGAATAACATCGGGGACAGGCTACAACCCTATCTCACTCCTTTCCCAATCACTGCTTCCCTTTCATGCCCCTCGACTTTTATAACTGCCATCTGGTTTCTGTACAAATTGTAAATAGCCTTTCACTCCCTGTATTTTACCCCTGCCACCTTCAGAATTTGAAACATTGTTTTGTCAAAAGCTTTCTCTAAGTCTACAAATGCTAGAAATGTAGGTTTGCCTTTCCTTAATCTTTCTTCTCAGATAAGTCATAAGGTTTGTATTGCCTCATGTGTTCCAACATTTCTACGGAATCCAAACCGATCTTCCCCGAGGTCCGCTTCTACCAGTTTTTCCATTCGTCTGTAAAGAATTCGCGTTAGTATTTTGCAGCTGTGACTTATTAAACAGATAGTTCGGTAATTTTCACATCTGTCAACACCTGCTTTCTTTAGGATTGGAATTATTATATTCTTCTTGAAGTCTGAGGGTATTTCGCCTGTCTCATACATCTTGCTCACCAGATGGTAGAGTTTTGTCATGATTGGCTCTCCCAAGGCCATCAGTAGTTCTAATCGAATGTTGTCTATTCCCGGGGCCTTGTTTCGACTCAGGTCTTTCAGTGCTCTGTCAGACTCTTCACGCAGTATCTTATCTCCCATTTCGTCTTCATCTACATCCTCTTCCATTTCCATAATATTGTCCTCAAGTACATCGCCCTTGTATAGACCCTCTATATACTCCTTCCACCTTTCTGCCTTCCCTTCTTTGCTTAGAACTGGGTTGCCGTCTGAGCTCTTGATATTCATACAAGTGGTTCTCTTCTCTCCAAAGGTCTCTTTAATTTTCCTGTAGGCAGTATCTATCTTACCCCTAGTGAGACAAGCCTCTACATCCTTACATTTGTCCTCTAGCCACCCCTGCTTAGCCATTTTGCACTTCCTGTCGATCTCATTTTTGAGACGTTTGTATTCCTTTTTGCCTGCTTCATGTACTGCATTTTTGTATTTTCTCCTTTCATCAATGAAATTCAGTATTTCTTCTGTTACCCAAGGATTTCTATTAGCCCTCGTCTTTTTACCTACTTGATCGTCTGCTGCCTCCACTACTTCATCCCTCAGAGTGACCCATTCTTGTTCTACTGTATTTCTTTCCCCCATTCCTGTCAATTGTTCCCTTATGCTCTCCCTGAAACTCTCTACAACCTCTGGTTCTTTCAGTTTATCCAGGTCCCATCTCCTTAAATTTCCACCTTTTTGCAGTTTCTTCAGTTTCAATCTGCAGTTCATAACCAATAGATTGTGGTCAGAAGCCACATCTGACCTTGGAAATGTCTTACAATTTAAAACCTGGTTCCTAAATCTCTGTCTTACCATTATATAATCTATCTGATACCTTTTAGTATTTCCAGGATTCTTCCAGGTATACTGTAGTTAAGTACTGAATTATTATTCTTTACTTTGCATTATAACTTATTTATTATTGTAGCTGGGGATGTCTGATTCTGAACTTGAGTAAAATGCTGGGTTGTTACAACTGAAGTGCAGCTGCTCAGGGAGATCCAGTGTGGGCTGTGATTACCTTATGGTGGTGAATCTTGGTAGATACACTAATGGGATAATGCTGAACAAACTTAGATTGGGAAAAAGTTAATTTCAATTTTGGCCTCCAGGTGCAAATCTAATGCCATACAGCATTTTGAGACATCTCCAGTGGTCGTATTGAACAAATTGTGTAAGAAGTGCTTAGTAATAAAATGACAATTATTCCCTTCTGTCTTGTTTCAACTTTTCTACTCATGTCCTGTTCCTAATCCATTTCATGTGCAAACATGTCTATACATCTTTCTTGCATTCACAGTGCCAGATTTGCACTTGGCTGCCAAAATTGGAATATATTTTTTTCCAGAGTAAATCACTTCTGTATTTACGCATTATAATATCTACCAAGTTTTGCTGCCACATGATAAGTACAGCACACACTGGACCTCTGTGAGCAGCTGCATTTTAATTATAATCACCCAGTACTAGGGTGTTAAATTGTTCTTTAAAATCATTTATTTGCAACATACTACACATGAATCTGTAGGATTGGGCCTAATTCCTAGTATGTCTCAACCTTACACTAACTAATTCATCATGAGACAACATGCATTGTAATCGGCTTGTGTTAGCTGCAGATTGCATATAATATTTTGATGTGTGGATTTATGACATGTTGTTGAAAATATAGACTGTAAATATGCTTCATTGGGCATTAAAAATTGTATGAAGCAATGAATGTGGATAATAATATGCTTCATGTGCAGACTGTTGTATTACTATACAGTGTTGACGAAGAAGAATGAGGCAGTTGGAAGTAACGCCAGTGTGAATGTCTACCGCAGTATTAGAGATCTGCATGTTTATGATGAAATTAAACAGAAAAGAGGTCAAGATAAGGAGATACATTTAACTCTTAATGCTACAGCAGTCGGTTGGAATTACAGATTGAAGAGCTTTGGGAGAAAGGAGGATCATAGCAAGGAATATGAAAGTAAAGTACAATTAGCAGAACTTTAAAATTCATTTTGTTATGTGTGCATTACAACATATGAAGGGTGACTCAAAAGAAATAAAATTTTAGATAGTAGAAAGTTTGCATACTTGCTTACTTAGAGCAAATCACTTGTTTTTAATTGCCAATTGTCATGGTTTATTGAAGACTTCGTTTGCTCAATCTCCTACATGTAATTAGGCCACACACATCCACATATTAATGTGCCAAATCAGCGTTTTTGTAGCAGGAATGTGAATTATGAGGTATTTGACATAACTTGTTGTCAAGTTGCAATAATGTCTTATTTTTTAGTCAAGTACTTTTCCTGTCAGGACACAAGTGGAAAAGTTCTCAATTTTCTTTCTGCTAATAAGCTGTCTGTAGCATAAATTAGGCATGGTATTGCTGAAAAACAGAAAATTTTAAGATTCTGTAGATTTATAAGGGTTGTACACTCAATGAAAATTATGCAATCTTCAAAATTAATGCTCACACGAAGAACCTATGCTTTTGACACTGATGACAAGAACACAGATTTAAAATTCTGAAGGTATGGGGATAAAATACAGGGAGCAAAAGGCAGTGTACAGGTTGTGCACAAAGGGCGTTGCCATTACAAGAGTCAAAGGACATGAAAGGGAAGTGGTAACTGAGAAGGAGGAGAGACAGGGCTGCAGCCTATCCCAAATGTTATTCAGTCTCTACACTGAGCAGGCAGTAAAGGAAACCAAAGACAAATTTGGAGTGGGACTAACAGGTCAGGAAAAAGAAATGTATTATGACAGTGAAGACTAAGGATGAAGGGCAGCTGAATGGGATCTTGGAAAGAGTTTATAAGATAAGCATCAATTAATGTTGTTCTAAAATGAAATGAGACACAAAAAGTAGTAAATGAGCAGTAAAGTAGCTGACAATGGCTGTAGTGGAGAGTATGTAAGGGGTGTCCCATGAGGAATGCTGTTTTTAAATTGAGCACCTTTTTCAGTTTGTTAGGTTGCCAGACATGAAATTTAAGCTACTGTTATCTGAAGATATTGCGATTACTGACTGTCATTGTCAACTGGCATTTGTGTGTATTGTTATCAGCTAAAATAGAGTGATACGTGATGGATCAACAATCCAGATTTTGAAAGGGCATTTCAAGTACATTCAATGCCATGCAGAGACCATTTGAAGACGTGTAATGTATGGTACCCGAAATGTGCCTAATGTGTCAATGATGCAGAGACTGGTAAGGAAATTTGAAGATACAGGATTGACAGGAAACATAAAATCACACGGATGTCCTCATTCTTGTCAACTGGTAGGGAATGTCTTGGTCATCGGTGTCCCACTGCTACAAGTGCAGTGAAGTGAATTCACCACCATCCTCAATGGTGAGTCCTTCTGAGAAGGAATTTGCATTGAATTTTAACAAAAAATCTGCATTTGCATTCTTTTATGATCCAAGCAACACATGAGCTGAGGTCAATGGAAACTATTTGCTGATTGGGTATTCACAAAACAAGAATTTCATAAAAAAATAATCTTCTGTGACAAGGCACCTTTTTGGCTTAAAGGTTATGTGAATAAACAAAATTGCCGGGTTTGGGGCACAGAGAATCCTTACAAAGTCAGTGAGAAGCGTCTTTATCCTGAACAAGTCACTGTTTTGTGCAGTTGTGGGCTGGCTGACTCAATGGGCCATACATTTTTGAAGGCAAGATTGGAAATGCAGTGATAGTGACTGGTGATTGTTATTGCCAGATGATAACACAGTTTTTACGGGTGCAATTGCAAGGGCAAGAATTGAATGTGAAAGACATCCAACAGGATGAGGGCAACCTGCCACAATGCTTGTAGAAACAATTAGGTTGCTAACAGAAAGATTTCCTGCTTGCCTCATCTTTGCAATGGCGATCTGAACTGGCCACTGGTGTCATGTGATATGACACCAGATGACTGTTTTGTGGAGGCATGTCAGATCTTGCATTTAGTTGAACCATACCACACCTAAAGGTAGAAATTAGGTATGTCATGGGTCAAATTAATGTGGAACTTTGCTCTAGAGTCTTCCAAAATTTGGTCCAAAGAATGAATGTGTGTGTGTGGACAAAGCCATGGATGACATTTTCCCAATATTTTGTTTCGTGTTTAACTGCAGTCTTTGTTAATACAAAACACACAGTAATACTAGTAATTTTCAAATAAATTAGGTGCCTTGTTATTCAATTAGAAATTGTGTTCTTTATGTAACACACTATATAAGGAGCAGTCAAATGAGAACCGATCACCTGACATGACAGAACCATGGAGTGGTTCCATTCAAAAGCAGTCATCACACAAATTAAGATGTTTATCCCACTGGGAGATGATACTATCAATCCCTGTTCTGTAGAATGCAGTCGGCAACTGATGGATCCACAACAGCACCCCACTCCTTGTCCAGGTGAAACCTACATCCATGCATGTCTTTCTTCAGACTGCCAAAGATGTGAGAATCACACAGTGAAAGATTGAGGCATTATGGAGGATGTCGGTTGGGAAACATTACAAGTCACTGAAGTGTAGCCTTTCTCCAATTCACAATGTGGCAGGTGGGCATCCTCATGCATTAAGGTCATCATGGCCTTAACAGAATTTGTGTGAACAGTTTTGGGTTGCTTTGGTGGGGGAGACGTGCAATGTTTCCACTGTTGGCTTAGCCACTTTACCTTAGGCTATTAGAATCCTGTCAGGTGGAATCATCCTGCTGCATAATAATGCTTGCCCCCATGCTGCCAATTGGATGAAGTGTATGCTTCTCTGAATTTGCTGGGAAATGCTGCAACATCCTCCATACAGACCAAATCTTTCTCCGTGTGATTTTCATATCTTTGGTTATCTGAAGAAAGAAAGATATGCATGCATGTCAGTTTCAGTTGGAAGAGGAAGTGCTAAAGTGATAGCAATTGTGGAATCATCAGCAGCCATTTGCTTTCCTCAAAACAAGAGTTGATCATCTTGTCACGCAGTGAGATAAATGCCTTAACATGTACAGTGATTACTTCTGAATGGAACTGTTCCACGGTCCACTTGCAGTAAGTTTTAGGTTGTTATTTGAGTGCCCCTCATAAAATGCAGGATTGTTATAGCACAAAATGCACTTCTGGAAAAAGGATTGTGTTAATATCTAATATAAATTTAAGTGTTAGGAAATAGTTGCTGGAGGTAATTGTGGTAAAGCCATGTAGAAGTGAAACTGGATGATAAGCAGTTCAGACAAGAATAGAATGCTAAAAATTTGATGGGTGGATTGAATAAACACTGGGAAGCAATTGAATCAGTATGGGGAGAAAAAAGATATTTGTGGTACAACTTCATGTAAAAAAAAAATTATAATAATAATAAATAGGACACATTCCAAGGCACTGAGGATTTCTCAGTTTCGAAACATATGTAAGTTGCACTAGTCATGTAGATATGAAGAGAACTTCAGAGAATAGATGTATCAAACCTGTTTTCTGCCAGGAAACCACAACAGGAAGATCCTAATATATGCTACAAGGAAGAAAAATGCAAAACTCGAAAGGACTCTATTCAGTGGCACTTGGGTATAGCAAGTGCGTACTGAGGGGTTTTAGTGTCAGTTATTCATTCATTGTAGTCATGATGCTCATGAGGGCTGTCTGTGTGCCATCTCTTTTGATTCTGCAGGCTGTCTGTATGGGAACATACTTTTTCTCCAGAGCTTGCAAGGACCATTGCCAAGTTGCAACAAACAGCTCAAGATGCTTTGGGGCAATGTATCACAGGATGCCATTTGGCACCTTTATGATCATCTATGTGTGTGAGAATATACACCTGCATTGCCATCAGAGAGTGGTATGTATTGTAGTGATGTGACAGGACACCCTTCACTGTGACACGTGTTTCATTTGACCTGAATTACAATGATGTCACATCATGTGACAAAAAATGAGCATTTCTTTGAGGGTGTTGCAGTTTCCTTTTTCAGCAGAGTACATGGTACGCATTTCATTGTAACCTGTCTAGTTTAGTAAACAAATCACCTTCCTTGAGAAGGATCTCAATATTTGTTTATTTTCTGTTTATTGTTGTTACTAAGATTAAGGAAAGGCAAACCTACGCTTCTAGCATTTGTAGACTTAGAGAAAGCTTTTGACAATATTGACTGGAATACTCTCTTTCAAATTACGAAGGTGGCAGGGGTAAAATACAGGGAGTGAAAGGCTATTTACAATTTGTACAGAAACCAGATGGCAGTTGTAAGAGTTGAGGGACGTGAAAGGGAAGCAGTGGTTGGGAAGGGAGTGAGACAGGGTTGTAGCGTCTCCCCAATGTTATTCAATCTGTATATTGAGCAAGCAGTAAAGGAAACAAAAGAAAAGTTCGGAGTAGGTATTAAAATCCATGGAGAAGAAATAAAAACTTTGAGGTTCGCCGATGACATTGTAATTCTGTCAGAGACAGCAAAGGACTTGGAAGAGCAGTTGAATGGAATGGACAGTGTCTTGAAAGGAGGATATAAGATGAACATCAACAAAAGCAAAATGAGGATAATGGAATATAGTCAAATTAAGTCTGGTGATGCTGAGGGAATTAGATTAGGAAATGAGACACTTAAAGTAGTAAAGGAGTTTTGTTATTTGGGGAGCAAAATAACTGATGATGGTCGAAGTAGAGAGGATATAAAATGTAGACTGGCAATGGCAAGGAAAGCGTTTCTGAAGAAGAGAAATTTGTTAACATCGAGTATAGATTTAAGTGTTAGGAAGTCGTTTCTGAAAGTATTTGTATGGAGTGTAGCCATGTATGGAAGTGAAACATGGACGATAAACAGTTTAGACATGAAGAGAATGGAAGCTTTCGAAATGTGGTGCTACAGAAGAATGCTGAAGATTAGATGGGTAGATCACATAACTAATGAGGAGGTATTGAACAGGATTGGAGAGAAGAGGAGTTTGTGGCACAACTTGACAAGAAGAAGGGACCGGTTGGTAGGACATGTTCTAAGGCATCACAAATTTAGCATTGGAGGTTAAAAATTGTAGAGGGAGACCAAGAGATGAATACAGTAAGCAGATTCAGAAGGATGTAGGCTGCAGTAAGTACTGGGAGATGAAGAAGCTTGCACAGGATAGTGTAGCATGGAGAGCTGCATCAAACCAGTCTCGGGACTGAAGACCACAACAACAACGACAACAAGTATATACTACAGGTCAAAAGTATTCGATCACCTATGAAAAAAGCTGTACACTTTATTTTCATTGACAACTACACTCTTCAAACTAAATAGGCTAACAATACAAATATTTTCTCTCTCTGTCATTAAGTACCCTTTGTGCTAAGAACAGCTGCACAGACTGTTGGCATTATGGAGATAATATTTTTGCAGGCAAATGCCACGATAGTTCCTGTGAAAGGGCACAGTTGACTTCCCTCCCCATCCTTTCGTAATCCAAGCTTGTGCTCCATCTCTAATAACCTCATTGTCAACGGGACATTAAACACTAATCTCCTTCCTCCCTCCCTCAAGTTCATCCCGTAAGTATTCGATGGGATTTAAGTGAGGTGGCTGATTTCACCAGACCGTATTCTTCAGTTTCCCAAATTTCTCTCCTCTATTGACTTACTGTTGGCACAATTTAGAAGTCTGTTTGGGATCATTGTCTTGCTGTAGAACAACCCACAACTAGTATGTCTCTTGGCAGATTGAACTGAATTGTTGATCAGTATCTTGTTATATCCTTCGTTCTTTAATGTTCCATTAATTCTCACTAGAAAACTGATTCTGTCACCCACAAAACATCCCCACACAGTGACTGACCCTCCACCACTCTTCGTCATTGGCATTGCACACTGATTTCATATGTTCTCTACGAAGTCAATGAGTAAACATTCAGTGAAGGCTTCCAAATTTAAAACTTGATTCATGAACGAACACCACCTCAGACCACTGCTGCGCTCTCCAGTTTTTACGTTGCTGTGCCCATTGCAATCAGTTCAACTTCTTTCTGTCCATCCATTTAAGTCATGGTCACATAAATGGCATTGCTCTGCTGAGACAAAGGCTGGAGCTCCTCACATATTGTTTACTTTGTTGTTAATTTCAGGTGCAGGAAGAGTCCTCACATTTAGTCTGTACACATATGAACTAATCTTCGCTTTACGATGTTACTCAGGGTCTTCCAGATTGTCAAACACTTGTGCTGGCACCAGTCTGCTTGAACTGGAGCAATGTACACATCACTGTAGGCTTGGTTAAGCCAAATGTTGTTACTATTGCCTTGCTAGGATAACCTTTGTGATGCAAAGCTACAATTACAGCGCTTTTTTCAATTCTGACCTCCTCCTTCCATCTTATTAGGAGGCAATACAGCATGAACGTGATCAAGTATACAAACTTACTGCTAGATGCACACAGTGTACTATAGTCTCACTGCTACAAAGGCAGCAGGAGAAATGAGACCTGTTTAAATGGAACCCTCTTAGGTAAAGGCCATCAGTGTTGTGGACACTCACCAGCACCTCTCTGGGTGAACAATGATTTGAATACATAACAGATGAGCTTAGGTTTTGCATGTTTCTACTTGTTTTACTATCAGAACAGGTTTATGATAGAATATTCAAAATTAAATCCCTGTTTTTTAACACAAATCAATAGCTGTGAATGAAAACTTTTTTTCACTTTTGCATCTAAAATTCGCAGACAATGAGTATGATCATCTGGACCACAAGACAGCATCAAGCTCATTGAAACCAAACTACCACATGATGACCAAAGCTCTTGGACACCCAAGAAGATCAAAATGCGTCTGACAGCAAGCCATCTGAGTCATCGAAATGAGTGTTGTCACATCTCGAGGGCCAAAGTAGCGGGTAAGTGGTTTTATAGTGATCCCAACATAAACTGCTTCTAAATCTCAGAAATGGAATTGTGTGATTGCAATTCAACCTCTGTAAGAGATCTGTTTCATCTGATGTGAAAGATTAGAATGTATGCCACTTACTACTAGCACAGATATTCTGCTATTTTAAGTGTTCTCTCTGTCAAGATAACTGTAACTGAATTGGTAGAGATGTGTCTAAACACAGGGATCATATTGAGTTACTACAGCAAAATATAAACAAAATCAGGGATCTCCTCTTTATAACAGTATATAATTTTGTAATAAGTTTCTGCTGCTGAATCGTGTTCCATCTGCGTATTACAGTACCTATGTAGCGCCAAAATGTTCCATCTTCAAAATTTGAATTCAGAATATTTTCATGTGCTTTTGGAAGGTGTGAAATGTCACAACTGGTATCCCTAAAAGTGTTGGTATTATAATTGCCAGCTCAGAGACATGGTTATTCAGTGCAAATGATGGGGGGAAAAGCCTCCAATTGAATACAAAGCTGAAATATAAATGAGTGAGTGAGTGAACGTACAATTGCTCATTGGATTACACTGTGTCTGTTATTGTTATATTTCCAATTCTTAATTTTCTGCATTCAGTTACAGTTATCATTGTACAGCTTGCTACAGCGAAGCATGGAAATCACCCCAAGACAGTTAAGGTCACAGGGAACATGGGATTAGTATCTGAACTGAAATGATTCCAAGCAAGCTACCCTGGGAATTGATTAATACTAAACAGTGTGTACTGCTTGGAGTATCTGACAAATTGTGCAGGGTCAGAAACACAAACCATTTACAGAAAAAGTACAAGATGTGGTGAACATTTTGTCTGCAGTCTAGTATATTGAACTGCTATGGGTGAGATAGAGTACTACACAAAGTAGAGGTTGATTGTGTGTTTGCTAGTTCTGGGAGTGCATTTACAGTAACCAGGATGAAATGTTTGTGGCTTTCCTTGCCTGTGTGAGAAGGACTGTTGCTACAGAAGTAATTCATTTTATTTTGCCAAATGTGTTTTAAAGAAAAAAATGATACATATTGACTCAATTATAAGGGTAACTAATGATAATGGTTGTTCAGACATTCCAGACTACATCTTGGGTACAGTGACACAAAATGATAGGTGCTGTGAAAAATGGTATTGGCTGCTAAACATTTATATGTAATGCTGTGGTAATTTAGGATCAAGAAACTTCCTTGGAAAAAAATGTTTATGTCTCCTTTTTCTTATATTTTTAAGTTGAAGTGACTGTACGTCTTGTGGCAATAGCTGAAACAAGTTGGCAATAAATCTAAATGAAATGTATATTATTTTTACTGTTCATATAGAAGATAACATGTTTAATAAACAATGCTGTTTTTAACAATAGTATAATGAATACTATCCCTTATCTTATGATAACATTAAAATACGTAAATGTGTGAGTTGTTATTGCCAGTAGTGTCTGCAACACATCAAACAGAGCTTTTTGTTAGTTACCATTGTACGTTTCAGCACCATGTTAACAAGCCTGCCAGTCCCATCACACATTTATACAGGGTGTACATAAAGTCCAGGAACACTTTCAAGTAATTATTGCACAAGAACTAAACATTGTACAGATATCATACATATTGCATTTTGAAGAGAAACTCTGTAAAAAAAACTTTCAAACAAACGGGGCTCTGCTACATCATGTGGTAGAGGCAGTACATACACCAGATCTTTAATGTGTCCCCACAGAAAAAAGGTCACATGGAGTGAGATGTGGTGACTGGGGAGGCCATTTAGTGAAACACCTGTCCTCTTCTGTAGCAAGGCCGATCCATCGATGCAGCATCTCTGTGTTCAGATACCCACAAACTTCACGATGAAAATGGGATGGAGCTTCATCCTGCTGAAAGATGAATGAAGAGTCGAATTGCATTTGAGGTATCACCCATTGCTGCAACACATGAAAGTAGGAATATCCAGTAACAGTGCTCTCGGTGAAGAAGAATGGCCTGTACTGTTTTTGGCACGACAAGGCACAAACAACATTTACTTTTGGGGAATCATGCTCAAATTCAATGCATTCGTGTGGATGCTTTGTACCCCAGATATGACAATTATGCCTGTTCACTTTCCCATTAGTGTGAAAAGTGGCTTCCCTGCTAAATATTATGTAATCAAAGCCATTACCATCCTCATTCAGTTTTTGCAACTCTGAACAAAACTCAAAGCACTTGTCTTTGTCATCATCATTGAGTTCCTGCACTAGCTCCAATTTGAATGATTTCATTGACAGTTTCTGTAGCAGGACTTTCCACAATGTCATTGGAGCCATTTTGAGATCACGGGATGCACGACGCACAGATTTTCTTGGACTCCTTATGAATGTCTCTCGTATGCACTCCTCATTCACTTCACTCACACTGGGACGTCTGCTTCTCTTTGCCGGGCACAAGCAACCCGTCGTAACAAATTTGTTGTGCCAGTGGTAAACGGCCTTCCACGTTGGTGGTTTCTTACCACACTTGATTCTAAACATCCATTGAACAGCTGTAGCACGCTAGTTTTTGTCGAATGCCAACACACAGAAAGCTCGCTCCACACCTGAACTCACCATGTTTGTGACTTTTGCTAACTATCCGCAAGTTACAAAACTACACTGTGGTGGTATACACAAAAAAAAAAAAAAAAAAACTTTCAGGGTCTCTTCGAAATGACATATGTATGATAGCTGTACATTGTTTGGTTCTTGTACAATACATAATTGAAAGTGTTCCTGGACTTTATGTACACCTTGTATTTTTTGATACACGGAAAAAATCATGATATTCTCAAAATTAGAAATGTTCATAATGTAACCATATGCATAAATTAATTTGCAAATGAATGTAAAATGACTCATTCCACATCATTACGATCTATCATACAAAATGATCCATAGAACATGTATCCTACTAACTAACTAACTTTGATTAGATGACTGATGAATTTAATGATGATGACTCACTCTGAAGTCATTTGCCTGCATTCTCTCTGTCACCAAAAAGTGTATTATTAATGGAGATAAAACTATTAGTTTGTTCTTTCAGTCATCACTTGAAACTAAAAATAACATTGATACGAATTATCACCAAAAAGAAAAGAAACTTTCTGGATCCAGGGACCTTTACAAGTTTCAACCAACTGGAGCAATAAATGAAACACTCAAAAGTGTCATTCATTGGTTCTCAATAAATGGTCTAGCACTTCATTTACAAAGAAAAGGCATCTTACTCGGTTTTGTACAAGGAAAGACAAATCATCACTAATAATGAAGCATGATGGAAAAGAAATATATGAAAACTGATTGTTAAAAATACCTGGGGGTACATAGTGATGAGAACCTGAATTATAAATCGCATATTAAGGAACTTTTCAAACAACTGAGTGCAGCAACATTTGCTCTAAATGTGATTGCCATAAGTGGCAATGACAGCATTAGAAAATTTAACTTCCTTCTTTCATTGATGTCATATGAAGAGTGTGGGCCTGTGCCGCCCACCCCACACACACACAGTGCCTATCCTCAAACTTCACATAGATGAAGAAATTAGGTAGCCTCACAACACATACACTCTTACAAAGTTTGTTGTGAAGGATCAGCACCATTTGAAAATAATACTAGCATTCATAAATACAATACTAGGGAGAAAAACAGTGGGACTTAATCTTGTGGTAGCATAGCATGCAGCCATAAAAATATTTGACCACCGCCCTTTAATTAACAAGGTGCTGGCTGATAATGAAAGTTGACAAGTGCTATTCCATAGATGAATTTCTGATAAGGAGCCAACAGGTAAGCCACGAGCACTGATGCGCAGCTTCCCGGACTTGGGCAGGCGTGCCGGCCTTGGACTGAAGCAGCCCAGCAGGTTAACAATGAGGGTCAGTGTGCCGGCAAGCCTGGATGTGGTTTTTAGGCAGTTTTCCACATTCCACAGGGTAAATACTGGGCTGGTCCGAATGTACCACGTCAGTTACACAACTTGCAGTCATTTGAAAAACATTTGCAGTATTTCATGGCTTACACCAGACGCAGACAGCTAGGGTACGTGATGGCGACAGGAAGGGCATCTGGCAACCCTCTGACACTAACATTGCCAACTCCGTAGTAACAGGGTCGACCCCGTGTTGAAGTGGGACAGAGGCCCAAGCAAATAATGAGAAGGTGACATCCAAAAATGAACGTATCTACTAAATGCAATTTTTCACAGTCAACATGAAACTTATTTTGGGCATACATAAGAATGAAAATGGCAATGTGAATGCCTTTTACTTTTAGGCCAAAAGGCAGTTCATATCTGTAAATCAAATCTAAAATGAAAATATTCCTTTAAAAAGCACATTTAAATATGGAGATGTTCTCATTACATGAACCATGAGTGATTTTCAAAAGCAAAAATCTTCTTCTTCCTTTCAAAATAACTTACCTCTTACTGTATAATGCTTGTTATACCATATCATTTCACATATTTTTATAGTGTAGTATGTGATATCATTGAAAAAAATTGTAAATTGGCCACTGTAGCACTAATATTAGTTTTCACTGTTTTATTCAAATTTCAGGTTTCATTGTTACTTCACAAGTATTTAAAATGTTTCAGATCACCATACCAGAATAAAATGATGTAACTGTGGCATTAACTATCTTTAGAAATATTCTTTGACATAAGTGTTACATTTAAACATGCAAACCAGAATAATTTTCTTAACAATCACAAGCAACATGGAAATATCATCAGTGATGGTTGGGTTCCAACTTAACTCCTAGTGATTTCTCCAGTCTTCTTAAAAAATAGTTTACTGTAAAACATCAACATCTTTTTTCCTGTTATCTTAGACTGGATGGCTGAAAAGAACTTTGGCTTTTGTCCAAGGAAAGGGTTTTGGAATGGTTCATCTGCTCTTATACATCTAGAACACAGTTGCCTT
The DNA here is from genome assembly GCF_021461385.2 of Schistocerca piceifrons. Lineage (NCBI taxonomy): Eukaryota > Metazoa > Arthropoda > Insecta > Orthoptera > Acrididae > Schistocerca > Schistocerca piceifrons. The sequence goes on along the minus strand of NC_060146.1, from coordinate 208,646,004 downwards.
AACATCAGTACGAGTGTTTACCATAGCTTTGTATGTGTGTATGGAAATGCATTTTATTTCACATATATAATGTAGATCTTGTAGGCCCTTAGATAGGGCTTTCACATCTGTCAGCAAGGTTTCTTGGCTCAGTCACTGACTGTAGATCTTATTGTATTCCTCTTTTGTTGCAATTGTTGTCCTCTTTCTTAGAAGTTTTCCTATTCTATCAAAAATGCAGTCAGTGGATAAGTAAATGTCTCCTTGTAATAATAATTATTAGTACTATGCAACATATTATGAGGGAGCACAGAAGCACTAACTGTTGCTCTGCATGAGAACAACAGTGTGACTGGAATGGAAATCACTCGGCTGGATCTAATGGATTAGTTATCCTTCACACAAAATGTGTATGTGGACACACATGTATTTTCATAGGCTTGTATCTTGGCAAATGTTTGATTTCACTTAAATTGTATGATTATTTAGGTTCTGCTTATCCTGTGTCTCATTTATTTTAAATTCCAGACATGTTTGCCTTTGCATATAAGCTCCTCATATGTGGCTGGGTCACACATATAAAATTTTGTTGAAGATTGAGACTGAAACAAAAAGCAACAAAGTTCAGTAAATAGTCAGCATGAACTAATGTTGTGCAATGAGAACCCCAGAAAAACAGATAATAGCTCTCAGGTTACAATTGTCTTCATCAACTTCCAGAAAACTCTTGGTGGGGGGCAGGGTGCTTGTTAAATGCTTGCTACACCCTCATTATTCTTTATGCCACTTTTGATTTATGGGTCATGACAAATGCTGAACATCTTGATGAGATCAGTCTCATTGACTGGGTGCACATTTGTCAAACATGGATTTCATGAGCTCGGGAACAGTCCATTGCTACTCGAAGCTCTGGACGTGCTTTTGCCTACCATACAATGACACAGTAATGGAACATTGTACGTCATAGCGGATGGGATTTTGAATTTATTGGCTGAACTGTGAAAATTGTAGGAGAAAAATAATTTTGAAGATGAACCATTTATCAATAAGGGTTGAGGGGATTGGCTATTCAAGTGAAACAATCATTACTGAGTAACTGCTTTGGAATATGCTGTACTGAGGCAAGCAGGGTTCTGTTTGGGTGGGCGCCAATCTCCCTACCTGGGACCAAATAGGCTTGTGATTATCTCACTGTATAAATTTCCAGAGGGATATTGGTTGACCCTACCACCCCATCACCAAGTGAGATCAGCAAACATCGTTTAACAGTAAAAATGTGATACTAATACAGTATCAGGAGAATTATTAAAGAATGTTGCACTACTTACAGAACAAAATCCAGGTTAGCATTGCTTAATTCCAGAGAATTTTCTGTTGCAGAGGGAAGGCATAATTTCTTTAACTTGAGCAAAGGTTGGACACAGATTTGAACCGTTGCCTCCTGACTCGCATTCATTTGTGTATCTTCTTCTGCTTCTACACAATGAGCACTGATCCAAAAGAATTGCTGAAGAAATGGTCTTTGATTCATTCAAGAGATGTACTTGAGGTATAGGGACTTCTGAAATTAAGTTACACATCGTCTCATGTTAAGACCATTACGCAACAGGCACGGCACACTGTCGGAAGAGTGTGCATGTTCCCGATTTCCTGCGGAGACAATTCTGCTGCAGTACGGACAACAGGTTCATCCCATTGTGGGAGTGAAATGGCACTCCAAAGTTGAAGTACAAGGAACAGTATGGTTCTTGTTGGCAAAACATCTACATTGCACACAAATTCGCCATGAAATTATGGCAGTGTATGGCCCAAATGAGGTGCATTGCAATGTAGCATCCAGCCGTAGTGAAACAGTGCCAACAATTTGATGAAGACCATTCAGTCTTTCCAGCAAGCTGGGTGGAAATCTGGCAGGAAATAGATTTTCCATCAAAGAGGAAATTCACACAGCAGTCCTCAAATTGTTCCATGACTGAGGGGCAGATTTATATTGTCAAGAATCTGAACAATTGGTGGGATGTTACAATTGTTGTTTAGAAATCTTGGTGACTGTAGTGAAAAGTAGTATCTGCATAACTTTGAATTGTATTGCAGCATACAGTAAAAGTTACTCAGTCTGTCATAGTAATGGGTAACTTTCTTTTTCAAGTCTCATAGTTTCTTGCTGCTTCCACACCTTTCTTTGACAACCATCAGATGTCAGGTTACTCCTGGATGCATCGGTGAATGGAATCCTACCCTGCTGATTAAGCACCCATTCTGTGTTTTCCGGTACCCATCTCCACAGACCAGTGCTTTGGGGGAGGGGTGTTAGTGTCATATGTAATGGAGGCCACATTGATAGTGTGGAGACTTGGATTCTGTCTTGACCATAGTTGCCTGATATCCCATCCCAAATATCTGGCTGGAAACCCAACTCCCACCTGTACTTTGTTGGGGTAGATAAAAATCCTGGTTACATAAAAATGGACAACATTATATATAATGTTGTGGTCTTCACATCAATTTGTTCATTACTGATTTCTATGAGGAGCAGTGTTGTAAGTGTTATAACCTTTAATTCACTAATAATTTGCGTGGATATACAAACATAGAAACAATAGTGAGTTTCATACTACCAACTCCGTATCTGTCACTCAACTGCCGTGCCGTGACATGTGGCCGGCGCCGTTCATAGCTAGGTGGCGCTCCCGCGCTCAGCCGAGCTGCGGAGCGCCTCTATTGCCTTGTTCATGTACTGACGTAGCGGCACTTTTAAATCTTGTGGCACTGTCACAACAGTAAGAGTTACTGAGTTTAAACTTCTGCTTTTATTTAGAGTGCTAAGTTGCCATACTTGACTCAATAGCCATTGTTTTCGAGTAGCGCATCACAGGTCAACCGTGACAGTGCTTTGTAATTCTCTGCTGGAAAAATTGAATAGGGTTGTGCAGTTTCCTTCCCCCGTGGCAGCCTTAGTCATCTTGATGCCAATAAATGATGATCTTATCAAAACATTCAAAAGAGAAGTTGTGACGAAGGGAGCTGGGATAATTTTTACTTCCCCCTTGTTTTGCCATATGCCTCCTTAAAATTTGTTTTTTCATTTTCAACTAATTACTATTAACATATGTGAATATAATCTGCATTTTCATAAAAGACAAAGGTTGGCCCTCAGTTTTAAAGAATTTAACACCAGGTCGAATTTTGTGTATGTAATCGATTTTCTAATTTATATTGAGTATTCCTAGTTAGTATCTCTTATTATAGGGCAAAATCAGTCATTTTTATGTAACTTGAATTCTATTGTTGACTTATAAATAAATATAAATCTTGTAATAATTGCAAACATTTGGAATATGAAATGCTAGTATTCGTGAAGTATCTATTTGGCTCTAGTTGGAAACATGTTAGCAAAGCCAGCCCTTAGCTTAGAATTAATTAACATATTTGAAAAAGTATTGCTTGCATAACTGTATATGTGAATTTCATGATTAAAACAAATACTTCAGCCTAACTCTTGTAGTAGAAGAAACTATTAAAACGACAGCATTTTTAAATGTATTCAGTTAACTGATTAAAATTTAATTTAATCACAATTTCTGTACATTTAGCTTTGAACAACGTGTAGTTTTGGTACCTATTATTGTGGTGATATATGAGACAGTCAGTCCGTGGCCAAGTTTCAGACGAGGAAGCTGTGTCGGTTAGAAGAACCACGATGCATCACCTTAACAGCGATGTAAGTGGTACACGAATAGGCCACGTGTTAAAGCAATGACAGTGTCTGTTCCATACGTACCTGATTATTCCAAAAGAACGGTGAATTATTTGGTTATGTTTTTATTGGTTGTAGATGTTCAACAGTAAAGTATTGTAGCAGTATGTGGATGTTTGCCTGGAAACTAGTAATGAGGCTTATGGGAAGTTGTCCACTGCCAATATATAACCGTGTATTATTGGGATGGTTGTAAAAAGTGAAACGCAACTGTGCATCTGTCGGCTACATCATTTACATTAGCCAGTACTGCACGTCCACCCCCTATGTTTTCAGCCAGTATGTCGACACCGTGGACAACAGAGAAACAAAGTAGGCAAACCACAACAAAATGGCAGTTTACTTGCAGCACAGTATAAAGTAAGTTGAAAAATGATTTGACTTTGAAGAAAGTGTCTACAGGACTTTCAAACCATTTTCACTGACAGTGAAACAGAGCTCATTTTCAGAATTTGTAGAAGTGATTTCTTGTAGATGGGGATTTGATGTTTGAAGAATGTGTGCAGTTAAAGAACTTTTTAAGCTGAAATCTGATTAGTGGAAGGAATTTTTTTCATTGTTATGAAAACTATGACAACTTCTTCAAACTTTTCCGTTTTGCTTCAGATGAGTTTTCAGCCTGATGATGAACACTTGGTGAGCTGAGGAACCTTTTCCCAGCAGCAACATTAGAAGCTGAAATAATAATGAAGATGGTTTAGTGATTTACGTGTCTCCAGTTTTGTTGCTTTCTTGATGAGGAAGAAGAGGAGTTTAAAAAGTGAGCAAGAGTCTCAATATGGTAAAAAACAGTGTTTTTTTATATTGAATTTTGAATTGTAGCCTGTATGTGTTTAGTCTTGGTTTTAAAAAACATCAGTTCAGAAAAAAATGGGTGACTGGTCTTTACTAATACAGCTGCCTTCTAAATGGGCAGTGCACAGCTCTTTTGCATTTTCTTGCGGGTGCCTATGAGCCACAACTTTTATGCTGTAATCAGGTTGTTGACTCCAGGCTACCACTGGAAGATGGTTTGTCTCACAGTAGTGGTTCTCTGTTTGAATGATGTCACTGTGGTGTATGACAAATTGACAGGCAACTTACCATGCTGCCAACCTTCCTGTCAATGTGGATAAGCCTGAAATGATCCTTCAGAGCATGTTTACAGACTACAGAGTGCACCCAATTGAAGATTTTAATGAATCTGTCTCACAGAGACTTCTGTTCAATAGTAGATTATGATAAGTATTCTGGTTAATGAAGTATCTGATTCCATTCATTTTTCAGCTATGTTTTTCAATAATTGCAAATCTGCTGTTCAAAAATGGAAGCCTTTTGGATTGATATTTTGTTTGAAATTTCCTTCTTTTTTGTTGTTGTTTGAGAATATTAATTACATTTTGTTTTTTCAACTGTAAAATGGCATGTGTTCCACATTTTGAAATTATTTGGTTATGAAAATGCCTCATAGCAGTTCTCTATCAAATAAAAACTGTTATAATTTTTCATAAACACCAGAGCAGTTCCTGAAGTTAATGTTGTAAAAATGTGCCTTTGATGCTTTGCACCAGTGAGTTGACTTGTGCTATCTTTGTTAACCATCTCAATAGTTTTAGTGAGGTTACTGAATGAGAATAGTTGTGCTGGACCAAGTCTTGGACTTGATGTCACATGGAACCAAGTGCAGTTTTATCTACTGGACTGAGTAAGTGAACTCAGTGTATATCATGAACTGTAATTTGTTTTTATAACTAGGCAACTTTGAAATCAGTGTCCATTTAAAAGTGACTCTTTTTAGCCAGTTGCCAAAGCTTTAAAAACGTGGTGTTAATTGTTGATTACATTTGGAGAATTGGGCTTAGCAAAAACTACAATGTTCTTTCATCTGCCAGTCAAGATATTAACTGAAACTATTCAACCTATAGCCCACAATGAATTGTAGTGCTAAATATATTTGGATGGTGAGCTGAGCCACAAAATACTTCAAATCATGTCAATGATTGTTGATACTGTTTTTTAGGTTATGCAACAAATGTCATTGGAACTCTATCCTGCAGTGTCATATCACAACGTTAAAGTTCTGACAAAGAAATTTTACAGCTTTAATTACATAATTTCAATAATTTCTTGTTGTTAGGAGTCTTCTAAGACACAGGAAATAATGCTTAGAGAGAAAAAATAAAGCTCTTGATATTAGCTGATGATATCAGAGGCAGGAAAGGACTTGGAAGGGATAAAAATCATACATTGTAGAAATTCCTACCTGGAATTTCCGTTGGTTGTTTTAAAAATGGTAAAATTCCACCAACCAACATGTTGTCCCCTGCCAGTGGGGTAATGTGATGGGGCAACTGGTCAGCACACCTCTCTCCTGGGATTTTTTGACTGTGGAACCACCACTAATAGATCAAGCAGCTCCTCAGCTAGCCTCACAAGTCTGAGTGCATTCTGCACCAGTAACCCCCCCCCCCCCCCCACCAAGGAAAAATCGCTGGCAGTACCAGAAATCGAACCCAGGTCTGCCAAATGGCAGTTAGTTGAATGGTACAGCTAAGGAGGCAGACAATGGAATGGATAGTGTGTTAAAGAGCAGTTCTAAGATGAACATAAGACAAGGATAATGGAATGTAGTCAAGATGAACCAGGAGATGCAGAGGGATTTACAAGGGATGATCAAAAAGTTTCCATTTGAAAGCTGTACAAGGAGGGGTCAAAAAGCTTCTAACCTAACGAATAAGGAATGACAGAAATTTCATAATATCAGTTCATTTGTCTATATAATACCTATGTACACTTGAAGGCATGCTCAGATAACTTCTGCAAACCATTCAAATAAAAGGTCTTTGATTTCAAGTCTAACAAAGCATCAGTCACCGCATCATCATCCTTTGAGGTATTTTTTTAGGTTTGGGAAAAGGAAAAAGTCTGACACAGTCAGATCTGGAAAATATGGCAGGTGATGTAAGAATTCGAATCCCCAGTCATGCAGAGTTTCCAATGTTGGAGGGTCTTTGTGCACCATTGCATTGTCCTGATGCTAAAGAGTTCAGTGAGCCAATTTTCCACACCTCGTTTACCTTATCTCTTCTCTCAGATGGCACAGGAGGATGCAACAGTATAAAGCATTGATAGTTGCAACCGTTAGCAAGTAATCCACCATAATTACCCTTTTTGCACCACAGAAGACCAATGCTATCACCGTGCCAGCTGACTTTTGCACGTGGAATTTATTTATTTTGTGTGTGTGTGTGTGTGTGTGTGTGTGTGTGTGTGTAGAGGGTGAAGGATGTTTCCATTGCTGTGACTCTTGCCCTTTCTTCATTCACTTCAAATTGGCGGATGATTTCTTCACAACACTGCACGTGTTCCCGTGTCTCATCTGCACTCGAGTCTTTGTGAACCCAGCGAGATGAAACTTTCAGCATCCACAACAGTGTCACGAGCATGCCCATGGGAGATTCCAAATGTGGTTTCAGTGTGCTGCAATGATCCTGCAAAGCTGTAGTCACTGTTTCATCAGTGGCAGACTTTCCATTCCTTGGTGCTTCTCTCGCACTCATTCTTCTGTGTTTGAAGTCAGACGCCTAGTTTTTCACTGTTGCACAAGACGGAACACTGTCCATAAGTGTATTCTGTATGTCCTCCACAATTTCCTTGGACATCAGTCCCTTCAAATGAAGGTATTCAACAACTACACAGTTCTTGGTTCTCCCAATATTCACCACTTTGCTTACAATGCAACTTAGTGGCTACACTAATGAAGGTGTAGCTGCAACATTTGACTTGCGTACACATAAAGGGTTACCAAAAAAGTAGGTGATGGTATTTGTGTGAGACATTACAGTAACTATCTGGCGCTAGAAACTTTTCAGCCACCCTTCATATGCCAATCGGGCAAAATTATGATGAGAACTGAGGCAATCATCCTACCAGTGCACCAGGTTGAAGGTGCCCATTTGGTAGAACACTGTGTCCTGCTTTGTCAAGAAGTCCGTCACTGCTTGCTGCACACCCTCTTGCAACAGGAGTCATTGATCCTTCAAGACCTTTCTAAGGGACTAAAGGCATGATAAGCTCACAGGTAGAGATGAGGACTGTAGGGTGGCTACTCGAGTGTGTCCCACTTTAGCTGGTGTCTGCATTATGGGGATGTGTATTATCCAATGTGATGCACAATGGTGGTTTTCAACAGAAGTGCTGCTTCATACACATTCTTCAATGTATGATGGATGTCTACCAGTGTTTGTCCTGCAGCAGCTGAGAGAAGAACAACAGTATGTTATCCTGTTTGGACATATTTGGTGATAACACTGCCGTAGTTCCAATTTCTACATTTACTAAAGGCACAAATGCCACACATTGCTTACATGTCAGTGCTTCTGTAATCATGCTACGTTGCTTTTACTCTGTGGCAACACCCTTGAATGGGAAGTTTTTGATTGTCCATTATATGACGTTTGTCCAGAAAATACATATAAAAGTTGAATAATGTCTTTATGTTACAGGTTGCAGTCACCACCAGGTGGGACTACTGCTGTAATCAATCCCATCAATGCTCAGTTCGAGTCAGAGCACTCTGCATGAAGGTGGGAGTGTGCAGCAGCTTGTGTTCTTAAAAACCGTAGATTGACAGTCAGAATGATCACTGACGAGCTGTCAATCCCCAAAACAATTGTTCACAAAAACTTGAAATGCAGAAATTGTACCGAAGCTCTTGACGCCAGAACAGAAAGGATTGGCTGGAAGCAGAGGAACGAGGGGACTTTCTCAACCGAGTCATCACTGGAGATGAGTCCTGGTTTTAGAAGTTTGATGTGGAGCTCAAATCTCAAAGTAAGGAATGGAAACTAGCAGGAGAACTGAGAACAAAAAAGTCGCGAAAATCAAGGTCCAATGTGAAGACTGTGTTGATTCTTTTCTTTGATTCTAGGAGCATTGTTCACAAGGAATTTGTCCCTCCCAGCCAGAGAGTGAACGGAAATTTTTACGTTGAAGTTCTGACACGTCTCAGAGCTCATGTGGCAAGAGTTTGACCGGAGTTGGCAAAAGGGGGCAGGTGGATCCTTCATCATGACAATGCGCCCGCTCACACGTCGCTCGTTGTCCGCGAGTTTTTGGCCCGAAGCTCAATCACCGTGACAGACCACCCACCTTATTCACCCGATTTAGCCCCGTGTGACTTCTTCATGTTCCCGAAATGCAAAATGGTGCTTCGGGGGAGGCACTTGGGAGATGTGGAAGCCATCAAGGCGGAAACGACACGGCAACTGAACATCATCACAACTGAAGACTTTCAGCAATGTTATCAACAGTGGAAACGGCATTGGCAGAAGTGTATCGCATCTCAGGGTGAGTACTTTGAAGGAGACCTTATTGTAATACCTGAATAATTGTAAAATAAAGTCATTATTCAAATTTTATACATATTTTCTGGACAAACCTCGAAGATTAGGAAATGAGACACTGAAGATAATAGAAGTGTTTTGTTATTTGGGTAACAAAATTATTGATGATGGCTGACACAGAGGGGATATAAAACACAGGCTTGACTGTCTGATGGACAGAATATCTGAAAAAGAGGAATATGTCAAGAGCGGAGATAAATTTAAATGTTAAGGAGTCTTTTCTGGAGGTATCTGCCTGAAGTGTAGCCTTGCTCCGAAAGGAGATGTGAACAACAAGCTAGAAAAGGATAGTACCTTTTGAAATGTGTTTCTAGAAAGAAATTTCGATGATTATGTGGATAAAACATGAAGGTAAACTCTGTCCATTGGTACTGGCCGACCACCGTGTCATCATCTGCCAATGACGTCCAGCACACCACTATCCTGCCCGTGTCAGTTTTCTTAAGCTTGAGCCCTGCTTGCTTGAGTAGCTTCTCAGTTGGCATCACAAGGGTGAATGTACACCGTTCCAGTCGTCTCACCCGGGAAAAATCCCTGGCAGTAACAGGAATCTAAACCTGCGTCTTCCCCATGATAGTGTTCACTGCTGCTGCGTAAGTTACAGAGGTGGTCAATAAGTGGATAGATGACTACTACTGGTTCTAGATACCCTCTGCGATGCACCTAGAGGTGGCTTATGGAATAATTGTGCAGTTGCAGATCAAATTACTAGGGAGACGGTACTGAATGAAATTTTCAGCACAACTTGAGTGAAAGAAGGAACTGGTTGATAAGACATACCCTGATGCATCAAGGAATCATCAATTTGGTATTGGTGGGATATACAGTAAGCAGGTTCAAATTGATGTAGGCTTGCATATGACAGACTAGCATAGAGAGCTGCATCAAACCAGTCTTTGGACTGAAGACCACAACAACAAAAACAGTTGGCTGTATGTAGGAATTTTCTGTGGTCAGGAAAGCAATGAGAAAGGATTTTCTAATAAAGAAAAGTGCAAACACTTTACATTAATGTGGTGTAAAATATTTCTTGAACTGTTTATGAAGCCAGACAAATCTTATATTAGTTCTTTTGGCATAAAATACCTGTACCAGATGATTAATCTACCCCTACCCATGGGTTTTATGCAACTTGCAATGCCTACAAATGTCATGGGCAAGATTTTCTTTTCTGTCACCCACTACATGCAAATTACTAGTCCTACTTAAAAAAAAAAATGAACAGGACCTTTTTTGTGGGAAATTTAATGTAGCCTTTTTTTGGGGGGGGGGGGGGGGGGTGCATTTTTGCTAGAGGCCCAAATGCATTTTTCTTGAATAACAAAAACTTATTCCAGTACAAAATTTAATGTAGTTAATTTTCATACAAAAAGGTCATGTTCATTGTTTTTGTAGGCCTAACAGTGTGCATGTAGGGAGGAGAGAAGATTAAAATCATGGGTGTGGTTCTTGATGTTGCAGGTTCCATAAAACTTTATGGCAGGGGCAGCTGAATAACCTTGTGTATGATCCAGAAGATTCAACAACATTCTTAACATACCTCATGGACAAACATGGCTGCTGCTAGAAAACAGGTGATTCATATTGGCTTTGTGTATCCCCATTATGTGACTGCAGTAAAGAAGGGGATGTGGGATGTTCTCTGTCAACTTTTATACCCACACTGGTAAGCCAAAAGCCATCAAAATATACAAGGCAAGCCAGAAAAGTAAGTACCATTGTGGGTAAAAGGACTCATGAAAACATTTCTTGAGAACAAAATTTTTTTTTTTTTTTTTTTTTTTTTTTTTTTTTTTTGAAGAAATACTCTTTTTCTACATAACAGCCACCATTGTTCAGACATTTGACATAGCAGTATGCCAACTTTTGTATGCCCTCTTCATAGGAAGATACCACCAGTGAAGACCTCCAATACTGATCACACCACTTTCTTACATCATCATTGGTGTTGAAGTACCTTCATCCTGCTTGATGATGAAGTAAAAGTGGTAGTCGGAAGATGTGAGATCAGCACTGATTGGCAGGTTGTCGAACTGTTCCCAACTGAATTGTTAGTAAGGTTTTCAGTCCCACCAGCAGAAATGAAACGTGATGTCATGAAGCAACATAATGATTCAATTGAGAATTTCGCACCTTTTGTTTTGAATAGTGTGATGGAGTTCTCTCGGTGTTTTGCAGTATGATACCGCTTTCATGATTTCAGCTCGGAGAAGGAACTCAACAAGCAGAATGCCTTGTAGGTCCTAGAATCCATTTCACTTGATTTTTTTTGCACTGACAACTTCGTTCTGATTTTTTTTTTTTTTTTTTTTTTGGTGTGTGTGTGTGTGGGGGGGAGGAGGAGGTGGTGGATTGTCATACTGTGAGTTCCTTCACTCCATAGATTGTTGTTTTTATTTTGGAGTGGTCATGAAAAAACCCAAGTTTCATCAACAGTCACGGTTCTATTAAAGAATTCATCTTCCTCATCACTGTATTCAGTGCTGAAATGTCAAGACCCTGCTAAGGTACATAATTTTGTAGGCATTTTTGGAACACAATAATTTAAGCAATTTGTGACTGAGTCACGCAAAACAGTTTTTGAAATACATTCTTATTGTGAACCATCTGTTTTCATGAATTTCCTAATTCATTTTCTCACCCATACCATTAGTGAGAACAGAAGGCTGTCCAATACATGCTTATTCATGAATGTTTGTTCAACTGTCTCATCCACTTTCTCACCATAAATATCTACAAGTTGATGAATTTCAGCTGGCTTAATGTTCTGTGTGTTGAAACACGACATGACAGAGCACACTTCACAGTCACTGGGCTCAGAGGTTGTCTTAAACATTTTGAATGATCACATACAAATACAACAAAATTCAGCTCCAGTGCCGACTGTGGAAAGACAATGAACCAGAGAAATGTGTGAACCTACAACACAAGTGCTGCAGCGGCAGTAGAATGATTTGGTATTTACTTTCAGGATGCACCTCATACTTTGAACTTTAGTGGAAGTGCCCGTGTGTGTGGGTGGCAAGGGGGGTTATTTAACAGTTGAACTATCTTTGTTTTGTTTTGTTTTGTTTATCTCTCTCTAGTCATGACAGGTAATGTGATTCAAGGACAAAGGTACTTACTTCAGTCCAGTCAAGCTCCAACTCTTCTGTCCTCTACAGCTACTTGCTTGGGCTTAAAGCTGGTTAATTAGAAATGAAGCTGCTCCTAAAAATTTGTATACATTGTGTAAAAAAATCTACATTTACAAAGAATTTGTGGGGTCAGAGGAGATATACACTTCATTACATGTCACTGGCGTGCACCATGTTCCTGATATGGATCCGTTAAAGTTTTGATGTTGGTAATGCTCGAGATATGGTGTGACTATTGGATTAGGGGCATTTCTGAAAATATTGCCCGTCTACATTATGGCACAACTGGAATATGCTTGCTGAAAACAACCAAGTGTGAATAATGACAGTGCATTCAACTGAACTGGTAACCAGTGCTTCATGCACCAACATCGTCTCCCCCTATAAAAAAGAAATTTAGAGGCCGTCACACACAAAAAAAAGCTTCTTTTTCTCTCCTAAACACTCGAAAAGTGTGTGTATGTAAGTATTTTTTTGTTTTAATACACCCTGGATATGAAAATAGCTGTCACCATTACCTACACTGCTTACATGGTGTTAATTTGCACACAGATTTCTGGTTGTTCCACTGGAAAGCTTATCAAGACATTTACAGCATAAAGCTGATACTGACTTGTAACTTAAAAATGTACACAGCTCAAAGGTAGTACAACTGCAACTCTGTAGAATTACAGTGTCTTTCATGAAGTACAACATTTTTAACCGTACAGTTATAATATTCGTGTAACTGATATTATTTAGTCATGAGACTTCTGGGATAAGCTATGAAATAATTGTTCCATGCAGTACAGAAAAACAAAGCAGTCTGAACAGCCTCACCGTTTATATTGGTAATAGGTAATGGGAACAAAGGAACCAACAAAATTAAGAAGAACATTAGCATTTTTTTAAAATTCATGCATCTTTTACAGAAAAGAACTGTACATTTCAACCATAAATGTTTCGTAGGCACATTACAACATTAACAAACACTACATTATATAAATTTACTCTGAAAATGTATTTAGTAACAATGCACTACACTGGTTACAAGAAACATTGTGTCCTGTCTTATTCAGTGGTCTTTGTTTTACTTCTTTAATTATTTGGCACTTCAGTTCCATGGAACACTATTTAACGTGCAGCTATATACTTGATTATTTTTATTACTTAAAGGTTCATTTTATCATCAACTTACAGAAACAGGTTAAGAAAAACTGATGTATGGTTGTCTATTATCTACCTGCAGTCTGTCACTGCTACGTAGTGTTGAAACCATAGGCTAGGTCAAAGACTCACTGGACGAAAAATTGTTAGAACTACCTACATACATACATACATACATGGGTGATAAGCAGTTCTGCTGGTCTCAAAAAAAAACTCTATTGTTCGCTTCTGTTCCAAATGACAACTTAAATGAAACTTCATATCTACAATAATTTCACCAATAAGGTGGGCTACAAATAGGTTGTAATATTCTGACCTGAGTAGCTCTTCAGCAAGTAGAGCTACATAATGTGTGCTACTGTTTTTATATGAACACTAACACTAGTCATGTTTACAATAGAAACAATAATTAGGTCCAATACATTTAAAATTGTATGCCTACAGCAAGCAACAGTGCAACCACAATGTACTGCTTGTTGAAAATGGAAATTCATCAAAATGCTTGTACACACTGTAAGGTATTTCATTCATTCTCTCTTGCTGCAATAATGCTAAAACTCATAGCCAAAGGCAATTTTACATTGTTGAGGGGAACTAGAATAGCTAATAAATATAACTAAATAATATCTGTATTCATTTGAGTTTGTTTCACTAAGATCCAGATTATGTTGTCATAGTGGATACAATAACTTATGTCCCCTTGTTCTCACATTAACTGATTATAGTTTTCAATTTTGGCCAATTGATACAAGACAGGCTTATAACTCCTTCATGTTCATTGTTATCGGCAATAACTTTATTAGCTCTTATCATCTGTGATGACAATACAAACCTCAAAGGTTACAAACTCTGTTAGTAAACAAGTCAATGTATTCTGTGCCAGCACTTAGCCATTAAAACAAAACCTCTTTCAAATTTTGTTTACATTCAATGCTATTCATTTTGTTCTAAGGCTTGTGTTTAGTATAAATAACCAATAGTGCACCTGTAGGCCTTATCAGTTTCAACATTAAAACTGTACCACGCAGAACAGCATTTCTCTGACCAATTGGAAGTAACGTTTAAGTATTCAGAGAATTTGATCCCATTGCCACTTTACTGATGTGGCATTTAATAAATTGAAAAGAGCATCTCTCTTGAAATATTTACAAACTGAATACTGTTGAACAACATGTATGTACATTTTGACACTGCTATGCAATTGAAAATATTGACAGATGCTCCTAAAATTTCTTTTGCAACCTGAATGCTGAAACATGTTCTAGGAACTACCTTAAAATGTTAAAATTCTACACTGGAAGACACTATTTCATTTCTATATTATTGCAGAAGGGAAGGAGCAAGATAAGGTACTTTCAGGGAACAAGTACCAGCAATTACCAATATCTTGCAGGTTCCAGGACTGACCATGGTCTTATTGTCATCCACTTAGAAACATTCACACAATGTTAAGCACTTCCACTACAATGGTTGTGCCAAGTATGCTCCTAAACCCTGTTGTTCTCATTTACTTTTATGTGGTTTATATTGTTCATTGATAAACAATGGCATCCTAGCAGACACTGTAGAAATAAACTTGTTTGGACCAAGTACAGTATAACAGATTTTAACTGTTTATTAGTATTTGTTACAACAATAGAAGGTAAGTAAGGTTGCTCCACACCAAAATTATAAAAACTTTTATTGCCACCTCCAAAATGAAACTAAATTGTCAGGTCTTCCGTGTGGTCTGCAAGTTCCTTTATGTTGGGAGCATAGCTTTTACTGACTTTTATGAAGCAGTGCTTAATAGACAAGTTTTTTAGAACATGTTGTTTAGTAGAAAAAACTAAAAGTCAATGAAATGAGACTTTTATTTTATTTCACACCAGGAATCCTCAATACACATTTATGAAAGAAAGTAAGATTACAACTTATAAAAACGTGAGCTGATATCCAAAGCAACTATAAGAAAATTTTGTTTGAGTAGTGACAAGTTAGCAAGAAACAATACCTCATTTCTGCTTCAGAAGAATGTATCTTACAAGAAGCCAAGTTTCATACACTCATTTATTACATGGGAAAGTGTGGCTCCTACCAGCTGCCTTATGTATTTGCACTGTCCACTGGTTGTTTTCAAAGAGGAAACACAAGTCAGGGAGCAATTTTCCATGAGAGGTGAAATTAAAGAGGCACAACATGTTTGGGGGGAGGCTGGAGAAATGTGTGTTACAAGGTTATGGCAGGCCCAATGTATAATGTTTCTATTTTGATGCAGAGTTCACATAAAAGACAGGCCAGGTAGTGAACATAAATAACATGCAATTCAGTATGTATTTCAACTTTGAATACTGTGTGCACATTTGGGAGGTTATGGGAACTAACCAGCAACTGCTTTACTGAGCCATGTAAATAGTAATCACTGCAGCACTGAGCCAGTGGCTTTACATGTGCAGAAGAAATTAGATTAAAGTTTTTTTTTTAGTATAAATATTGTTACAGGCATATAAGCAATATGTGTTTAGCTGGAAAGTAAATATTTCTGCTTGAGAAGACAACATATTGTTACAGAATGAAAGTATCTTGAAGATTTATGGAAATATACATTATAATTTGCTCTCTCTCATGTTATTACACACGGTGAGTATGTACGCTACACTTTAATAGTTACTTCTTTTTGTGTGACACACATCAGGTAGCCTGGAACTAGTGTCAGGATAGTTCCTTCACAATGGCAACAAAGTTTCCTTTTTACATGCTGAGCAATATTTTTAAATATTCTGATGTGAAGAAATCTTTGTTCTCATGACAATATCTTCAGATTTGAGTAAAGCCTCAAGGTTTCAACATTTGCCATGATCAACTTCATGTCAAATGTGAGAGAAGGAAGGTTGCCAATCTTAGATGTTTTGGTAAAATGAAAATCAGATGGGCCAAGGTGTGTACCACAAGCCACCACACTCTCGTGTATGTCTCAGGGTGCAGGGTTTCGGACCATCCAGTTCAGAAGGTAGGTGTTTCAAATACAATGATAGAAAGAACTGCAATTGTTTGTGATGAGAACTACTTGGATTCCAGAACTAAGGACCAAGTGATATAAAGCTGGGACATCGAGAAATGATACTGAACAGTCTGGATAAACTACTTATGGTGCTCCTTCCTCTGCATGGTTCTCCAAATAGCAAAATAGGCATTGTCCTAGGGCCCAAAATGATAAACAAAATATTGTGGACAGGCTGCCTCAGGGTCTTTGTGATGTGTAGTACACCATGTAACTACACTGGTGAATCCAGCCAAACCTTTTTCGACTGCTGTGTGGAACACCAAAGGTAGAACAAAATTTAAGAAATTAAAATCTTGACCCCTGTACTTCTACAGGCTGTGTTCCTGTTGCAAAAGAATCACGAGAAATCAGAATGTGTGAGAATCACTTCAATCAGACCAGTGGCTATATAATCTTAGTGGTGCATGGAACTGGGTTCTCAAGGCTGAGAAGAGGCAGAAAAATGAAGTGAACTGTTTATGTTCCTTTGAAAGATCTAGTGACACTGATAGCACGAAGTAAGGATTACGTATGCCAAACAAGGACTATTTAAGACCATGACATTTGGTCCTCTTGACTAGAGGCACGAGAGAACACACCACCCCCACCCACCACCACAGAAGAAAGGGAAAGTATTGTGAACTGCCATGCCAGATAGACAAATGTGTAAATTCATTATCAGAACACGTAACAGGTATTTACTAGTAATAAGTTTGGCCAAAGCCAGTTGTCATTGATTACAAAACTAACAGGAATTCTTGCCTCAGTGAGTAAAACGTTCAAGTGACTACATTTGGAATTAATTATCTTTAAAGACATATTTTGCTCACTAACTAGGAGTTTTCGTTAGGTCAATACATGCCTAAGATGTCATTTTTCATGAGCAACACTGTGTTGATCACTAACTGCGTGAACAAAGAACAGCTCTCAAGCATACTAAACATCAATGACCCACTGCCTACTGGAATAATGAAGCTTTCTTTATGGACCGCATTTTGATCACTTGGGAGAAGCAATCACTACTTTATAGTGGGCTGTAATGATTTCAAGTGTAATATCTCACTTCACCTCGTACAATTTATAACTTTGGCATTCTGCTGTGATTAGTGTATTGCTTAACAAATCAAAGAAGTAAACAACAGTTAGCCAAGATATGGGACCTCTTTCCCTTTTCTTTTTTTATTTTACCTGCCACTCTGTCTGTGTCATGTTAATAGAAACTGACAATCATAGCACCCGCAATGGTTCAATTTTCACTTTCACAAAAAGAAAACCAGACTGTTTGTGGGTTTGGTGTTCAGCAGGAGGCAAAACCTTGTTAGTGGTCTGGCTGCGAGACTTGAAAGCATTCTAATCCCCGGACTTACATCACAGGGTTTTGAGAGAACTGTCGGGAGGCGGCAGTGTTCCGCTTGGCAGGTTGCGCAGGTCCTGAAACACACAAAGTGTGGCAAAAATTACTATTGGGACAATAATGCATTAATAAGTCACTAGAAACTGCTGTCAGGTAGAACCACTGTACTGAATAACAACCAGTAGCATTTCTATAAGTATTGCACATGAGTGCAGCTTATGGAAACTATATGAACACAAGTTCAAAATCCCTTTCTTATCTGCAGGAATTTACACTAGATTATAGCACAACAGCTGTAGGAACCTAGATTAAGTTTATTCATTGTGGATGTTTATGACTGTTTATTCAGTGTGAATACAGAAAATTGCAACACTCTCATTTCATTCTTTTCAACAGAGCAACCAAAGGAAATAGAAAATCTAGCTGAAGAAATTAATAAATTACACCACAAAATTCAATTCACTTCACTGTAGAAATGAAACACCAGATGACATTAACAAAACTTTATATAAAAATGCTGAAATTTCCAGGAAGCCAACAATTACCAGTGTTACAATCCGTAACTCTTCTAGCTATCCAGATCAATATAAAAAGGTGTTCTTCAGAAGAATGTTTAATCACATGCTTAAAGACCCAATGGATACAAGTGAAAGACAAAAACTGTAAAATCAGCTGCCTGCTGTAACACATAAATTAAACCAACCACCCACAAACAGGAAGACCATCTTTGTAATAAACACTGACCTTCCTTATGGAAGATTTCATACCAAATTGCCAACCTCTTCAAGTTGTATGACATAAAAACAAGCTTCTTCACAAGCAACAAAATACAGAATAGTATCATCCACAGTACTGAAAGCACTAAGCAAGAATATCAAAAGTCGGGTATGTCCAAACTTCTGCAATTAACAAACTGGTAGAAGCACAGAGATGCACTCTGTCTTAACATCCAGGACAAATCCAACTTGGCAGAATGAGTTACTGGGCAAGAATTGTGGCAAACAGTGTAGAAAAGAACCAGGCAAGAATTTTGACTTTCTTGAAGGAACTGAAATATGTTTCAACACAGATACAGCACCAGTCTACCTACTCAATGACAAATATTGCTTTCACAATTATGAAGACTTACTATTAAAAAAAAAAAAAAAACAACCTGTCCCCCTCTCAATCTCTCTTTACATCTTACCTACATTGATATCACTATAAAAAATCTTGCGTGATATATCTAAGCCTTCTACTCTTGTTTTTAAAAGTAAAGTTCATGTACATATCAAGAGCTGCAAATATTGGAACTTGACTCTATTTTTGGGCATTCATGTTCAGTTTTGGTTAAAGTATTTAGCCACACATTACTTTTATTATATGCAAACAAACACAAGAAAATTGTCTCTGAGCAAAGTATGTAAGATCTTCATAACACGCATCAGTTGTACAGTGCATGCCGGATGCTGGCTTAGTAATCGATTGTGCCTCATAGGCTTGACTATTGTCTGAAGTAGCGATGGAAGGAATTGACACTGTGAATGACGCATCTTTTCTGAGCAGCCACTTTGTAGCAATTCCGGACATTCCAAGTGTATCATTGTCCATCGGAATCCCCAATGGGCAGGATGCTTACATATGTGTCACCTTTCAGGGTCATACCTAGCCATATCACTCCAACTGCATCCCTCCTACACCATTACAGAGCCTTCACCAGCTTCAACTGTCCCCTACTGACATGCAGTGTCCATGGATTCAAGAGGATGTCTCCATGCCTGTACATGTCCATCCGCACGACACAGTTTGAAACGAGACTCGTCAAACCAGGCAACATGTTTCCAGCCATCAACAGTCCAATTTCAGTTTTGATGGACCCAGGTGAGGCATAAAGCTTTGAGTCGTGCAGTATATAAAGGGTACACAAGTGGACCTTCAGCTACAAAGGTTCATATTGCTGATGGTTCACACTCTGACACTTGTTGATGGCCCAACATTGAAATATGCAGCGATTTGCAGAAGGGTTGCACACGATTCTCTTCAGTTGTTGGTCCTGTTTTTGCAGGATCTTTTTTCGGCTGCAACAATGTCAGAGATCTGATGTTTTACCAGATTCCTGATATTCACTGTATGCTCATACGGGGAAAATAACCACTTCATTGTTACCTTGGAGATGCTTTGTCCCGTTGCTCGTACGCCCACTATACCACCACATTCAAATTCAAGTAAATCTTGATAAGCTGCCATTGTAGCAGCATTAACCAATCTAGCATCTGTGTGAGACACTTGCTGTCTTATATAGGCATTGCCAGCTGCAGTGCCATATTCTGTATGTTTACATATCCCTGTATCTGAATATGCATGACTGTGCCAGTTTTGTTGGCAATTCACAGTATATACCTATCCTGTGAGGAGATAATGATATATTACCAACTGCCGGCACAACAAATCCAAATACTGTGATGGGAGAGGTACATGATAGTGAATGTGTTGTTTTGTTTGGCGGTTGATGGTATTCTGGGTTCATTTTCTCCTCAGAAAAAAAAGCAGTTACCTTGATATGCTCAGGCTGTCACTATGACTGGCTGACTGCCAAGACACAGTCTTTTTCCATTAATATGGTGCACTGCCACATTGGGCTCAGACTGTGGCAGGTGTTGCGGACCAGGTGTCATGAGGTATGCTGACTTGGAAGGGGTGGTCCTATTCCTTGGTGTTCTAGGCCACCAGGCATTAGAAACGTGGATTTGTTTCTGTGAGCATATACCAAGGACAGAGTCTACCAAGCAGCTGTCAACCACATCTAAAATTTAATGAACAAAATCATTTCTGCCCTTGCCACAGGTGATGCAGATATAATGTGCTGAATGTGGATAGATACTGGAAATTGTGCCCACCACCACTGGTGCACACATGTTTAAATTGATTAACCTGCATAAAAACTTTGTGATACTATGTCACATAAGGCAAATATGGTGTGAATACCTTAGGTCGAATTAGTTTGGGTGCTGTAACTTTTGAGACACTCTGTATATCCTCTGCCCATTGCACGTTAAAAACCTTATTGTGCTGTCAGAGCCCTTAATTGTTCTCAGAAAGAGGCAAAACCACCACACGTTTCAAGTCACCTACTGTCCAGTTTATGTGGTATTTGCTCCACTGACAACATGTACATTTTTATGACTCAGTCTTCTGCAAGGGACCCTTTGCATGCAACTTGCCATCACAATATTTGGCTGAAAACTAGTACACATGGGTCTGCATTTACTGACTGCAGTGATTCCTGTTGTGTTTGAGACTGACTGTCAATGGCAACTTACAACGTTCATCTCTATGACTAACTATGAGTTAGGATCTTAATGTGGACACTTTTATTATTATGTGGTTGCAAGTGATACAACATTCCTTGTAGACAAGTTGGATAGTCTTCACTGACGCACCAACAAATTGGGCAACTTAATTCACTGGCACATCCAAAGACAATAGCTCTAATCTGTGGTTTCAATCCATTGTACTACACTGATTCCTTATAATCGACTGGCACATACACACCTCTTCAATGATGTGGCTTATGTCAGCAGTGAAGGCTCAGATAACTGGCAGGCATCAGTTCCACTCCATCTACAGCATTTCAAAGGGGCCTGTGTGCTCTTTTAAGATGGTGAACTTATAAGGCTGTTTACACAATTTTTTAAGTACACTCTAAGGAAAGAAGAAAGTTGCACCACACAGGTTTTATCCAAAGGGTTGAAATGAGTAAATGTGCTGTTCATGTGCAGAGAAACAAATGATTACAATTTCAGAACACTTGGATGAGTTATTCAACAGGAAGAGCATCACAAACTGAGGGAGTCATTAATGCATTGACAACCTGTAGCCCATATGCAAGCAGTAATTCGGTTTGATATTGGTTAATACAGTTGTTGGGTGTGCTCCTGGGGGATATCATTCTAATTTGTCGACTGGAGCACTGAAATCCCAATATGTTTGGAGGGCCCTGCCCATAGCACTCCATTCTCAATTGGGCATGGCAGGTCTCGGAAAGCATAAAGACAAGCAGTAGAAGCTCTTCTCATATGCAGGTAGGCATATCTGACTGAAATGTTAACTCAACATTGTCTGCAATGAAGGGCAATAAAACGGGGTGTAGCACATTGTTGACATAGCACTGTGGATGAAAACTGAAGGGATCTTGCTACGAAACTAATGACACCCAAGATGATTCCTCTTGATTATCGGGTCATCTCCAGGCACGTCTTTGGACTGGAATCTCAATGACGGGAGTGGATTGGACTGAGACCAATGGCCAGCAAAGACATGTCTGGAGTGCTTTGGACAGCAGTGTGATACCAACCTGACTATTGCCTGATAACCACGAGTGATTGACTGGGATTCCATTTGTATTTTGTAGAAGGACCTCGTTTTGGTTTTCATCTGTGGCTTTCTTACAGAATGACAATACGCAACAATGTTCTAAGTCAGGGCCCGCCAAACGCTGCACAGTGTGCATACGTGTGCGACAGCGACATCTGTTGTTGGACATGTGTCCTAAATGAACGGCGGCGGCGGCTCCTCTTCCCTGTTTATGTGCTACAAGCAAGAGCGTGACATACCCAGTCTCGTTTACCCCTGGTGACCGTAACTTTAACAGAGAAGTACTGAGAAATGGCAGGTACTGTGAAAAAGCAAAGAACGGAAGATGTATGTTCTCAGTCGATTCGATCAAGCATCAGTGATGAAAATCTCCCGCGGCTGCTTGCGTTTGTCAATGAGCCGTGCTTTTGTGCCTGATATAGTTAATATCATTTCTCATGACCAGTAATAAACGTGTTTGGATTTATTCCTTTCATATTTAAAAATTATTGTTTACTAACTGTGCATTATTGCCTCATTCTGCTCCATGTTACATTATTATCAGGAAAATTGGTCATTAAACCGATTGTTGTATAATTACATTAATTTTTTTTTTAATGTGTGAAGGGCTACGCTCAGCTGCAGTCAATAAAACATAACATACATCTAATTGTCGGTTATTATGCAGATTTCAGATGGAACTGGTGAAACATATAGCAATAATGGTACAGGTCATCATCGAGAGGTCTGCGGTTGTCATTCTGTTCAGCGGTCAGTGAGACAGAAATTATGTGGGTGTAACTGAGGGCACCGAGAATTAGTTATAGGAAACCTTGCATTGGTTTAATGTTATTTGAAACCATGACTAAGGTTTGTTGGAAGTCGCTAAGTGCTCTCTGTCTTAAATACTAGATCAAAAACATTACGCGTATTTACGTGCCGTCAGTCAAGCTGCCTTAATAAAAACCCACGGTTGTTAATTGTCTTACTGGGTTAAACTGTTGACATAAAAGTAGACATCTCAGTGAGTAGACTGTGAGAGTATTTTAAATGTTTAATACGCGAAATACCTTCCCACGGCTGGCTTGCAAGCTGTGGAAAGAGCACTAGAATGCGCCGGTACAGAGTATCTCAGCAAATGGATAAAGCGACATCTGTGGATAAGAACATGCACTACATGAACGCTGACGGCTGTGACCCGCAAGTTGCACATGTGCAGGAGCACCGCACGCGTGCAGAATTTCTGGCCGGCCCTGTTCTAAGTACCATTCTGTTGCCTTTCATAGTGAGCCATCCTTGTGAGGAGTGGCCCCTTATATTGCCCCGGTGTATCAGGAGAGTGACTCACGCCTGTACAGTGACAGATGGTCTGAAACAGTTCAGTCGGGTAAGTAGTTCTAATTTTCACCCACCAGAGTCAAGTAGTGCACAGACTTTCAAGAAACAGGTCAAGAGAATGATTTTGGGAATTTTTCTGTTTATTTATGTTTGTACAGTTTTGTATAAGCTTATAGCAATGTGAATGAGGTCTATAGTAAATATGTAGATCGTTGTTCTACTGATGTACACTGTACAGTGGGGAGTTTAGTATCATAATATGTTAAGTAAGTTTATGGTGAAAGGAAAGCCAATTTGAGTGCAAATGAAAATAGTTTATACTTTGTTAATAATGTAAAGTACAGTTTGAAAGTGTGTTATTTGTTAGTCATGAAAAGTGCGGACTAACGTGGAAGAATAATGTTTTTCTATTAGCCTTAAAGAAAACTGACCAATCTGAAAGTACCATGGTATTCTTTGTGCATCTTTTCTCTTGGATCTATAGAATGATTACAGCAGTGTAAGGATTCAGAGCCCTGCCTTTCAATGGTATGGTCACATGTAGTATGAGCTGCAAAGGAAGTCATAATTTGCCAGTTTTTGTTGTGCTACATGTTTCGAAAGTGTAGGCATATTTATTCTGGTGTGTTTTTTAGAAAGTTTGATTTTCTAAGTAACTTTGTGTATGAGAAAGACAGTAATTCCATGTGGAAGATTGGTGACTAAAATCATCAGTGCATTGCACACTGATAATCTTAATAGCATGGTGCGCATTTCCATTTAAGAACAATCCGTGCTTAGTAGCTCTTCAGATTTCAGGAAATATGTTAACATAAACTTACTAACACAAATGAAAGGATCTGTGCATGACAATGTTAAGATTAGCACGGGCTTGGCAGTGAACGTCTACATTATCAATGTACAGAATTTAAAAAAGTTTTTCCAGTATTTCAACATTTCATTCAAAATTAAGATCTTTTCCTGATTCTTAAAACAGTTACATTTTATGCAGCCTGGTGTGAGTTGCAGTACGTTAGGTTTCTGCTCGGATTTCCTGCTGGCAAACTGCTGCAACTAGTTGACTGGTGGCTCAGTTTCTTTTTACCAGCACCTACCTAACTTGGCTTACATTTCAGCAATATAATGCCTGCCTGTACATGGTGAGAATTTCTAGTGCTTCTTTCATGCTTTCCAAACTCTACCTTGGCCAGCAAGATCACTGAATTTCTTTCCAACTGAGAATGATTGGAGCATTATGGGCTGGAGCCTCCAACTAGCTTGAGATTTTCACACTATACTACACCAACTGGACAGAATTTGCCACAGTATCCCTCAGGAGAACTCTGTCAATCAATACCAAGCTGGAGGTGGAACAATGTGTTAATGACTTGCTCAATTTGTGAAGCTCTTTCTGTGGAATAAATAATCCAGTTTTTCTGAGAATGTAATGATTTGTTCAATTCAATTTATTAGCGTCCTTGTAATACATCATCGAAATGACATAGGACTTGTCAATAAACATTACAATTTAAAATACATATACATGAAAATTTGTAATTGAATTTACTTGTCACATTACAATTTTAATAGAACTTTTAGAACATTAACATAAAAATATACAAGTAGGATAACAACGTCCAAAAAAAAAAAAAAGCTAGTGATTCTCACATCAAAGATTATTTACATTAACACTGTTTCACAATTTCATAGAAACAGCAAGTATTTAAATGTGAGCAATTACACATATTTATTATGTCAGGGAAATATTAACTGCGCTTTTATTGTCAACGATTCATAAACTCTTCAATACTGTAAAAACTATTGCTCAATAACATGTTTTTTAATTCTCTTTTAAATATGTACAGTTTTGGTATTATTTTTAGTTCTTTGGGGAGAGCAGTGTAGAGGATTTTGGGTTGGTATAGTACACTTTTGTGATACATAGCTGTTTTATGAATTTCTCTGTGGAAATCATTCCTATTCCTTGTTTCGTAGTTGTGAAATTCTCTCTTTAATGTAGAAAATTCCTTGGGTTCTTTTAAGAAACATATATGAAAGCATATGTATAAAGATGGTAGTGTCATGATTTTTAATTCTTTGAAGGCTTGCCTACAAGAGTCTCTATATCCTATACCTTTTATTATTCTGACTGCCTTCTTTTGTAGTCTAAATGAGTGTTTTGTTAGACTGATGTTCCCCCAAAACTGTACGCCGTATCTTAATAAACTGTGCATGAATGAGAAATAAACACATAACACTGTTTTAATGTTACATGAGCTTTTAAGCATTCTAAGCATATAACATGTTGGACTTAAGTTTTTGTTCAATGATATTACATGCTTTTCCCATCTTAAGCGTTCATCAAACCATACTCCCAAGAATTTAGTGTATGATGCTTGTTCAATCTTACACTTACCCAATTCTACTGTAAGGTTAGTTTTCATTTTATTTGTAATATGTCTGAAGTTAATCCACATTGTTTTTTTGGCATTCGCAATGAGTCTGTTTTCATTAAACCATCTGTCTGCTTCGTCTGTTGCTAATGTGACTTTTCCTGTAAGTCAGCTTCACTATTTGCTTTAACAAACAAACTTGTATCATCAGCGAACAGTACTGCCTCTGCTTCAGATAGTTGACTTGGTAGGTCATTGATAAATATTAAAAACAGTAATGGCCCTAATACAGATCCCTGGGGTACTCCATACAAAACTCTCTCGAATCTTGATGAATATGTCCTATCTGCCTGGCTTATCTCCACCTTCTGATACCTGTCTGATAGATATGATTCAAACCATTTGTGGGCAACTCCACGTATCCCATAGGCATATAACTTCCTAAGCAGTAACTTATGGTCGATGACATCAAAGGCCTTTGATAAGTCTAAAAACAATCCACAATTTAATTCCTTTCTGTTTATGGAATTTAGAACAAGCTGCAAAAAATTGAAGATAGATGTTTCAGTTGATTTATTTTTACGGAAACCATTTTGCGCATTAACCAATATTCTATTCTTAATAAGAAATTTGTATAGTCTCTGATACATTACCCTTTCTATTATTTTTGAGAAACCTGACAACATTAGGCCTTTATCAAAGTTACTAACATCATATTTATCACCATTCTTGTAAAGTGGCTTTATAGTAGACATTTTAAGGGGCTCCAGAAAGGCTCAAAATCATGAAAAGTTCAGTTTTTACTTTTTTGCGTTTTCTGAATCTGCAGACTATTACCTTTTAATAGATATATAATTTATTCAATTCCGAAGACTACAACTATTTTTAAATTTTTTTTTGAAATGTGTTCTACATGGGTGTGACCCACTGTGGTGCTTTTAAACTGCTGTCAAATGGTGTTATTATTAACCAATTATTAATAATAATAACTGAACTGTTGAAAAAGTGTATTCACGGAAAAACTCAAAACCCCAATGAAAGTGTAAATAGTGTTATATGGTCGAGAATCCACAAGACTGTGTCTGTTGGAATAGAAACATTTCACTTTGGTGTGTATGATGCTGTTGCTACTTTCAATGATGGCAACATTGTAAGGTGCAAGGTATTTAGAAATATGGGAATGAAGATAGGTTCTAACATGGTACGAGCGATGCTTGCTTTAGACAAGGAACGCCTTCGGGCTGCAGACAGGGCTGTAAAGAGTCTAGAAATACAAGCAAGAGTAAACAGGAGGAGGAACAAGAGGAAGCTGGAGGAGGAGTTTGCAGAGGATGAAGATAATCCATCCTATGGACCTGGAATGCACTAAAAAGTTAATCCAATCTTTGTCGCTCGATTCCCAAAACTTTTATTTTCTCATACTAATTACATGTTTTCTAAAGATCCTCCAAACATATTTGTTTCAAACTTTGAGTAAATGTTACACAGTACCTTCTGCATAATTTAACACAGCCTTTTTCCAAAAAACTGTATATTTTTGAATACATAAATAAAAAATTGCAAAAAAAGTTGGGAATTTTCATTACAATTGAAAAAAAAATCATCTTTAATAACTGAACTAAAATTTTGTAAAATCCCTGTGTTAAGTTGTAGCCCATATTCCAATAAATAATCTGTAAAAAGTTCAACTTCCTACCTCAAATACTTTGTGAGGAAAGATGTAATTTATAAGCGTTATTTTAACATTGCAAGTATAGGGTGTTCCGGAGCCCCTTAAGTTTTGATGGAAACACCCCTGTCTTAAAAGATTCATTTATAATTTCAGTGAGATGCGAGGCTATGTTTCTTGCACTTTGCTTAATGACTTTGTCAGGAATCTCATCACACCCACATGACATTTTATTTTTTAACTTATTTATAGCATTTAGTACCTCTGAATCAGTTACTGGATAAAGGAACATTGTCATATCATTCATGGGGATTTTTACCTTGCTATTGGAATTGCATTTACTTTTAATTAAATTTATGGCTACTGGTTTCCATCCCATTCAGAAAATTCCTTTGCAGTGCCTTTTTTATGTCTTAGAGTGTACAAAATGCATCTGAACATTTGATGAATTGTCTCAGAATGAAACAAGAGTTATAAACAAAATGCTTTTACTGACCTTCAGAGTAATCACCATTACCTACAACAGACTTCTGACCTCTGTTGTCAAGCTGTAGGAAATGGTCAGCCAACACTTCTTGTGGAATCACTTAAAGCACCATGGCCACACAATGCTGGATGTCTGCATCATTGCCGGAGATGATACCTGATGTTGTCAGTACTGTCCACAGACCTTGCAGCAGTAAGTGATGTGGTGTTCATTGTCTTCCCAACATCCCACAGGTAGAAATTCATCATGGATCAAGCCCTTTCCATCAAAAATTGTGATTGATATGTCCTAATCTCAGAGTTTTCTTATCAAACTTCGTTTGGGAGGCAGGGAAGATGATGAACACTGTTGCTTGATGGGCTGTGGATTGTACTGGTGGCTCCGCCTCTCATCTATAATAGCGCAGATGTCCAACAATGCGTGACAACTGTGTGTTCAGTGACTCCACAAGAATTGTTTGCAGGCAGTTTCCAATAGCTTTACAACAAATGTCAAAAGTGTTTTGTAGCTAATGTTGATTACTTTGTAACTTATGTTCCCTTCATTTTCTGAGGCCATTCACCAAACTTTCCAGATACACCTTGTACAAGAAGCAATAGACACATTGTTCTCTTACATATACCATCAAGTAACATGTGTATGTAGATAAGTCACATTTTGTCCAAAGAATGTGTTGCTGAGAACTGGACAGGCATGTAGAACAGGTTGAATATGGGTTAGCTTTGAGGTAACAGTCATTGTCGTCTCCCAGTGTTGGCATATTAGTTGGGAGAGAATAATCCCATGTGAGGAGGATTGACGAAAGAGCATGTAAAAGGCACATTGTAAGATATGTGAGGAGGGGAGGCAAATAACCTAGAGTAGCATCTATCGACCCTCTTCACTGAGTGGTCAGCACATCTGACTGCCATGTCACACATTCTCTATGCTCAGGGAGTGGGTGATACGTTGTCCTTATCATTGATTCATCATCGCCAACATGAAAGTAACCCACCATGGGGTCAACAGAAAAGACCTGCAACTTACCCAGCAAGTGACTCCTAGGTATCAATGTCCATATGATCACTTCATTCCACCTAGAGAAGTAGAGAGGGAAACGTACCAAAGAGGGAGCAATAGCCAAGTATGCTAAATGTGATGGGCTATAAACAAACAAGGATATTTTTTCAAAATTTAAAAGCTTTTGTCCAGATTGGTCACCAAAGTCTGAACATTACGGCCTTTGCTCAGAAACATACAGTGATCAAAAGTCCAAAGTAGCAACTGGAATGATATCTTATCAGTGTACATCAGATATGAGGCTCCTCTGAGATTGTTTATGGAGTTTTTTCATTTTCTCCAACATAAAGGGTGAAATGAACTCCACTGACAAAATTCAGGTGGTGGTTCAAGGATGTTTTATGAGTATTTTGGTACAATGGACCCTTGGTCTCCTGTGGCTCACTGTGGAGTAATAATGTAATTATGATTTATTTAGTTTGCTTCCTTCATTTCTTCTGAAAATACACGTTAATGTGACTACCTGTCAAAACCTCGAATAACCTCTTTTTGTGGTGCACACCATTGCGAGACATGCAGGAAGAGATTCAATGAAATGATCATATGGCTTTAATGACTGGCAGACCCCATCTGGGGTTGATCAGTTGCCTACTGCAATTCTTTTCGTTTTATGCTGCTTTTGAGACTTGCTTGTTGATAACAAGAACAACACAACGCCCACTTTCCGAGGAGACAAAAATCCTGTATCCAGCTGAGAATCAAACTGGGCCCCCCCACGTGGCTGTGAGGTTCTGTTCTAACAGGGGTGTGGAGCCATACTGATTTCATTGCCAATTCAAGCTGTCCTAGGTTTTTCATGTGAGGATCCACGAGGAATACAGCCTGGCAGAGGGGTTCCCACAGATTCTCAATGGCCCTCGAGGACAGATGGATACATCTGTTGTGCCTCCCAGAATAGCATCAACACCCAGGGAATGCCACAGACCCCCTCACCTGGTGTGCACCCTTCTGACAGTTGTTGCAGTGTGTTTTGCTTTCAGACATTTAACAATGTGCACGACAATGGCCATCTGTCATTTGGAAAGGCTCTCGGTTCATTTGGGTGGTCAGTTGTTCAACAGCTGCATGTCCCTGCAGCTGACATCTACGGCCCACGACTGCACCACAGTAGCCTCGGCACCAATTCTGAATAGCGCCATTTTGCTGAGCACAGTATACTTTAACCACACTGACATGCAAACAGTTTACAGACTTAGTCTTTCCAAAATGCTTCCACCCTTTCCCCAAAAGCCAATGACCATGCACATTTTGACATCATCTTGTCTCCTACTTACAATGACAACTGCACTATTTTCTGTGGCTCCCAACATGCTTTACATACCGTTCACTGCTAGTGGTTGCTGTCTGTCGTCTGTGAGTGGTTATTATATGTCAATTTTGGTAACATTAATGTGATGGACCAGACCGTGTATCTACACAATAAAGAAAGAAACCCAGTGTAGCATACCAACTGTATTCCGTCACAAAATATGCAAGTTTTTTTCCACAGAAACTGAAAATTTCTAAAGTCGTTCCCCTGCTGAAAAAGAGTGATAAGCTTAAAACAGGAAACTATAGACCTGTCTCACTTCTCCCAACTTTCTCTGAGGTTTTAGTGATACTAATGAAATATGGAGTCACACATTATCTTAATTGTGGAATGTGTTAAACAGTAATCAGCACGGATTTCTAGCTGGGAGAAGTACCGAAACAGCAGTACTGAAAGACATAATTAGGAAATTTGGAGAGGGAAAAAGTGTTGTCGGGATAAATCTAGATCTGTCAAAAGCCTTTGACACTGTTGACCACAGCTTTCTTTTGGAAAAGCTTGAAGCTATAGGTATCAGAGGACTGGAAAAAAAAGTGGCATGAGTCTTATCTGGAAAGAGGATGCAGGTGGTTGAAATTACAGCACCAAAATATTACACTGAGATCAGATCCAAAGAAGCGTATTAGGCCCCTTGCTGTTCCCCACTTACATTAATTTTATTCGGGTGTCAGAGAGAAAAGCTAGAATCGTGTTATTTGCTGATGATACTAGTTCAATTGTTTGTTATATGAAGCAGTCATTGCACAGTACTGTGGACTATCTCCTACAAGATACACAAAAATGGCTCAGTGCAAACAAGCTAACATTGAATGCAAAAAAAACTAATTATGTGCAGTATGGAAGAATAAGTGAACATGACGACCTACATCCCACTATGTAGGGAAACAACCTGAAAGAGTACAGTGTGCAAAATTTCTGGGTATGCACATTGATGAGAAGATAAACTGGAAGGACCATGTGGTGAGCTTAGCACTAAAACTAAATTCAGCATGTTTTGTACTTAGAATAATTGCAAGAGTTTGTAGTAATGACTGTACCAGATTAGTATATTTTGGCCATTGTCAGTCAATTGCGTCATATGGGATAGTATCCTGGGGAACAACAAATTGTCGTCTAAATGAGATTTTCAAATTACAAAAATGCGCTATTCAGATAATGACCCAGGCCCACATCAAACACGTTGTAGGCCCCTTTTTAAAGCATTGAAAATTTTAGCAATTCCATCATTATACATTCTGAAATGTCTGTTGGTGATCAAAAGAAATCAGGTCAAAATGAAAACCAATACAGATTACCATACACAGCAATGTAAAGATCTCCACTTACAAGCTGTAACAAGGACCCAAAGTCAGAAACATGTATGTAATTCAGGCATCAAACTTTTTAATGCACTACCAAAACATATCAAAGAGCTGGAAAATTAGGATAAATTTAAAACTCTTATAAAGAACTACATGCTTAACAAATGTTATTACAGCATAAGTGAATAGCTCCGCGCAACTGTATAAGGATCTAATTTCATGTGACAAATGAAATTTCATCAATCAATATGTCTGGCAAGCACATCAGATCAATAACCACAAGCTTAACAAATGTCACTACAGTATAAGTGATTAGCTCTGCTCAACTGTACAAAAATATATGATGTGACAAATGAAATCACAACATCAAGGAATAGGTCTGTCCAGCACATAATTTATTGTGTTATCAAAACAGTTATTTGTTGTATATTGTATTAAACATAAGATAGATCCATATGAATACAGCACAAATGTGATCATTGGGATGTTGTTGTGGTTTTCAGTCCTGAGACTGGTTTGATGCAGCTCTCCATGCTACTCTATCCTGTGGAAGCTTCTTCATCTCCCAGTAACTACTGCAACCTACATCCTTCTGAATCTGCTTAGTGTATTCATCTCTTGGTCTCCCTCTACGATTTTTACCCTCCATGCTGCCCTCCAATACTAAATTAGTGATCCCTTGATGCCTCGGAACATGTCCTACCAACCGATCCCTTCTTCTTGTCAAGTTGTGCCACAAACTCCTCTTCTCTCCAATCCTGTTCAATACCTCCTCATTAGTTATATGATCTACCCATCTAATCTTCAGCATTCTTCTGTAGCACCACATTTCGAAAGCTTTTATTCTCTTCTTGTCTAAACTATTTACCGTCTATGTTTCACTTCCATACATGGCTACACTCCATACAAATACTATCAGAAAGGACTTCCTGGCACTTAAATCTGAACTCTATGTTAACAAATTTCGCTCCTTCAGAAACACTTAGCTGTCGTTGCCAGTCTACATTTTGTACCCTCTCTACTCTGACTATCATCAGTTATTTTGCTCCCCAAATAGCAAAACTCCTTTACTACTTTAAGTGTCTCATTTCCTAATCTAATTCCCTCAGCATCACCCGACTTAATTCGACTACGTTCCATTATCCTCGTTTTGCTTTTGTTGATGTTCAAATTATATCCTCCTTTCAAGACACTATCCATTCCATTCAACTGCTCTTCCAGGTCCTTTGCTGTCTCTGACAGAAGTACACTGTCATCGGCAAACCTCAAAGTTTTTATTTCTTCTCCATGGATTTTAATACCTACTCTGAACTTTTCTTTTGTTTCCTTTACTGCTTGCTCAATATACAGATTGAATAACATCTGGGAGAGGCTACAACCCTGTCTCACTCCCTTCCCAACCATTGCTTCCCTTTCATGTCCCTCGACTCTTGTAACTGCCATCTGGTTTCTGTACAAATTGTAAATAGCCTTTCACTCCCTGTATTTTACCCCTGCCACCTTCGTAATTTGAAAGAGAGTATTCCAGTCAACATTGTCAAAAGCTTTCTCTAAATCTACAAATACTAGAAACGTAGGTTTGACTTTCCTTAATCTAGCTTCTAAGATAAGTAGTAGGGTCAGTATTGCCTCACATGTTCCAATATTTCTATGGAATCCAAACTGATCTTCCTCGAGGTCAGCTTCTACTAGTTTTTCCATTCATCTGTAAAGAATTCGCATTACTATTTTGCAGCCGTGACTTATTAAACTGATAGTTTGGTAATTTTCACCTCTGTCAACACCTGCTTTCTTTGGGATTGGAATTATTATATTCTTCTTGAAGTCTGAGGATATTTCGCCTGTCTCATATATCTTGCTCACCAGATGGTAGAGTTTTGTCAGGACTGGCTCTCCCAAGGCTGTCAGTAGTTCTAATGGACTGTTGTCTACTCCCGGGGCCTTGTTTCGACTCAGGTCTTTCACTGCTCTGTCAAACTCTTCACGCAGTATCATATCTCTCATTTGATCTTCATCTACATCCTCTTCCATTTCCATAATATTGTCCTCAAGTACATCACCCTTGAATAGACCCTCCATATACTCCTTGCACCTTTCAGCTTTCCCTTGCTTAGAACTGGGTTTCCATCTGAGCTCTTGATATTCATACAAGAGGTACTTTTTTAATTTTCCTGTAGGCAGTATCTATCGTACCCCTGGTGAGATAAGCTTCTACATCCTTACATTTGTCCTCTAGCCATCCCTGCTTAGCCACTTTGCACTTCCTGTCGATCTCATTTTTGAGACATTTGTATTCCTTTTTGCCTGCTTCATTTACTGTGCTTTTATACTTTCTCCTTTCATCAATTAGGATCAATATTTCTTCTGTTACCCAAGGATTTCTAGCAGCCCTCATCTTTTTACCTACTTGATCCTCTGCTGCCTTCACTACTTCATTCCTCAAAGCTACCCATTTTTCTTCTACTGTATTACTTTCCCCCTTTCCTGTCAATTGTTCCCTTATGCTCTCCTTGAAACTCTGTACAATCTCTGGTTCTTTCAGGTCCCATCTCCTTAAATTTCCCCCTTTTTGCAGTTTCTACAGTTCGTAACCAATAGATTGTGGTCAGAGTCCACATCTGCCCCTGGAAATGTCTTACAATTTAAAACCTGGTTCCTAAATCTCTGTCTTACCATTATATAATCTATCTAAAACCTGTCAGTACCTCCAGGCTTCTTACATGTATACAACCTTCTTTTGAGATTCTTGAACCAAGTGTTAGCTATGATTAAGTTATGCTCTGTGCAAAATTCTACCAGACGGCTTCCTCTTTCATTTCTTACCCCCGTTCAATATTCACCTACTACGTTTCCTTTTTCTACTATCGAATTCCAGTCACCCGTGACTATTAAATTTTTATCTCCGTTCACTATCTAAATAATTTCTTTTATCTCATCACACATTTCATCAACTTCTCCATCTGCGGACTGCTTTTACTACTGTGGTAGGCGTGGGCTTCGTGTCTGCCTTGGCCACAATAATGCGTTGACTATGCTATTTGTAGTAGCTTACCTGCACTCCTATTTTTTATTCGTTGTTAAACCTACTCCTGCATTACCCCTATTAGATTTTGTGTTTATAACCCTGTAGTCACCTGACCAGAAGTGTTATTCCTCCTTCCACTGAACTTCACTAATTCCCACTATATCTAACTTTAACCTATCCATTTCCCTTTTTAAATTTTCTAACCTACCTGCCCGATTAAGGGATCTGACATGCCACGCTCCGATTCGTAGAATGTCAGTTTTCTTTCTCCTAATAACGACGTCCTCCTGAGTAGTCCCCGCCCAGAGATCTGAATGGGGGAATATTTTACGCAAGAGGACGCCATCATCATTTAACCATACAGTAAAGCTGCATGCCCTCAGGAAAAATTACAGCCGTAGTTTCCCCTTGCTATCAGCTGTTCGCAGTACCAGCACAGCAAGGCCGTTTTGGTTAGTGCTACAAGGCCAGATCAGTCAACCATCCAGACTGTTGCCCCTGCAACTACTGAAAAGGCTGCTGCCCCTCACAGGAACCACACGTTTGTCTGGCCTCTCAACAGATACCCCTACGGTACGGCTATCTGTATCGCTGAGGCATGCAAGCCTCCCCACCAACAGCAAGGTCCATGGTTCAGGGTTCATGGGGATGATGATAAATGAGAGTTGCAGCTGCGAATGGATGAGTGTGTTATGCGTTGCAAAGCAAAACACAGTCAACTGGCATTGCGAAGCCGATGCAACTGGGCATGGTATGGCAAGAGCCAATGCTGGAACAAAAACCTTTCATCATTTGCCACTATGGAAGTGTTTAGAGTACGTGAGGCTTAAGTCCTAAACGAACATAGTGTGGATGCGTAAGCCCTCAGCGTTCATGCACTAAATTCTTCTTGTCTCATTATCACAGCCTTCGCCATGGGCGTAATCGTGGAATGCAGTAAGGGTTTGGCTGTTCGACCACAAGAAATGGCAGTCTGCCCTGAGTTACAAGGGGGCTGCCCGCTGTCTGGCGGAAATTCACGGCGATCATCAGCTGCACTGTTTTGCTGCTTTACCTACAACTCGGCCTATTGTGTTTGTGACATTTCTTATACCTACTAAGTGTTGCAACAATGTATTTGTATGATTTCAGCTGTTACAACTGCAACTCTTTGGCATCACGGTAATAGGGTATGGCATTTTTTCACTTTTTTAAGTGCACGGTTTTATTTTTCGCTATCGATTTGTTGTACTACCTTAGAACATATTCTGAGGTCAAACATAATGAGGTGTCTTGAACAGAATGATCTCAACGCCAGCCAGCATGTATTTCGAGAATATAGATCACGCAAAACCAAATTCACTTAACAAACACAGTTTTGCTAATGAGTGAAATGTGTTTCGGAAATCAGGAAACACCATCTTTCCCCGTTTGCCTTGATCCGTGGCTTTCAGACTGTCGTTCTAGTCGGGTTGCACGTAATCGATGGTTTTGGAATCCGTGCTGCTTAGCAGGGGGGAGGTCATTCAGTCTGAGATACCTCGTTACGCCTGAGTTCAGAATTATAAATTTTCTGCTTGCACCAAGATTTCGTGCCACCGTGAAGACCAGCCTAGACTTCAGGGCGGCTCTAATGCCACTCTCGATTCCTTGTGGATAGCTTGGAAGTTAATGCTAATAATCTCTGAGAACTGTACACAGTCGTATGCGCGCATACAAGGTCCGATGATAAAAAGTAAAACATTTATTAACTGTCGGCTGCTACTTGGATAATCAGCACGTGATTACCGATGCAAAAGGTAACACAGAGATTGACAGTACGCGTACAAAAAATATCTCGTGACCAAAGACGTAAGAGTAGTTATGGCGATTAGCGTCTTAAAAGTTTACACAAGTACAGATGGAAATTGTGCTCGAATATGTGATAACACAAATAAAGCAATATACTGAGTTTCTGATGCGAGTTCGTCGTTTTACTGCTCTGTAACTGGCAACAGGATCGCGTTTACGCGATGTTATCTGGGCATCACAACCGATTACAATAAATCCTCCTCCCCCCCCCCCCCATAAGCATAAAAAAAAGCTAATGTCGGGCTTGGTAGTCTAGCGATAATGATCGTGCAGGAACAGTAGAATTCGCGAGTTCGAATCTCGGTGCCTTTCTTTTTTGTATTTTTAAGTGTAGTGTGCCATGTTTTTGTCTAAATATACCACTTAAGCTTTTATAACTGGAGCTACCATGTGCTCCCAAACCAATAATACTTTGTCTTTTTTTTTATTCCGTTCCTCAATCGAAAAAAAAAGGAACGCTTGTTTTTCGTCTGTCTGTAGCAGATCCTTTGCTTCAGGAACGGGGAGATGTATCAAGTTGAAATTTTTTTTCACATACAGAGGTTGTGTTCCCTTGATGGTGTAAAATATACAGACCTAGAGGGCACTTTCTGTTGACCTACACTAAAGAAAATGAGAAGAAGCAAGGTTTTCTGGTACACGTAAAGGAAAAGTCCGACAACTGATTATTTGTAATTATATCACACGGAAATTGTTATCCAACATCGAACTTGAAATTACAACACTCAGTAGTTCTGCGTTCATGTTGACTGCGTCGCAATACTAAACGTCAAATATCGCGCAAGGAATGGCTGTATTGTGTTTCGGAATTTAGCCATCATCAGATATCCAGATGCGATTACTGCATGTGCATATGTGGTTCAAAGATGCATGTGAAGCAAAAATTCGCAGAATAGACGCAGTCAACCTCAATGCAGAACTACTAATTACTCTAATAATAAATAATACTTAAATATCTTCAACATTTCGCGGCCCTGTCAGCAACTGTATAAATATTAATTTTAATAATGAACGGCCTCAGTTGCACCGTTTATCTAGAATTTACCTATGTTTCAGTCGGTATAACCCACCCTTCTTCAGAATAACATTATCTACTGTTTCTCCATAGTGGGCATCGTCAAGTTAAAACTACAAATTCATAAATTATCGTCAGACTGTAAAACTTACCTGGCACTGCCTCGGCCCCACGCGATGCGGCAGCCACCAGTGTTGTACTGGAACTCCACTATGGACAAGCAGTAGACACTGTTATTCTGCAGATGGTTGGGTTATCCCGTCTGAAACCTGGGTAAAGTCTAGGTAAGCAGTGCAACTGAGCCTGTTCATTATTAAAATTAAAATAATAATACTGGTCGCCTGCTTCCTGCATGACTTTGTCACATTTATACTATTAAAATGAAAACTTTCTCGAAAATGTTTTAATCCCTGGGATCGGTA
Organism: Schistocerca piceifrons; assembly: GCF_021461385.2. Taxonomy (NCBI): domain Eukaryota; kingdom Metazoa; phylum Arthropoda; class Insecta; order Orthoptera; family Acrididae; genus Schistocerca; species Schistocerca piceifrons. Next base: position 208,608,066 of record NC_060146.1, on the reverse strand, counting down.
TCTTGCCAGGATAAATGTCGATAACATGTGAAAATAATCGAGATTCTCTATTCCCGGAACGTATGAACTGTCTAAATACATAATTAAGTTTGTACAACATCCTCACTGAGCGAGTCCATTTTTTCGCTTTTTTCCCTTCCGAAAATGTGTCTGAATGACGTGTAAGATTTTGCAGTTCATGGATGACTGACATGCAATTATTCAAACCCATTAAATTCTTATACCTTATCTTAAATAACAATGCTGCAATGAAACAGAAAATTGAAACATATTACAGGGTTGCCACAACTTTCCCCCAAGTGAAATTCCCTTTTTTCCAGACAATTTTAGCATTTTTCCCTGACAAATTTTGAGGTATCAAGTCTAAGTGCAGACCTAAGTTGTAAAAAAAATGTAATGACTTCTGTATTTCTGAACGTGTGAACAAAAATCTTACGTACTAACATCAAAATGTTGTGTAATGAACTGCTTGTAGATGGAGAAAGGATGCCCAATGGTAGAAATGTTTCATTAAGATCATTGATTTGCTTTATGAAAATAAAAACACATTTGGTGACAAAAATATGCATTTTCTTGGAGTTGCGAGACACATTCCTGAAAGCAGTGAAGGTATTTAAAATAACCTCAGAAAAAAGTAGGCCTCTTGAAAGAAATGTACAAGGTGAGGAAGAGGTGTGTCAACCAACACTGTAGGTGACTGAAAATAAAATTATGCATCTACTATGTTCGTAATTGTCGGTTATTACCCACTGCGTTATGTCTATTATCTACAGGTATTGTGTGATTTTTTTTCTTTCAAGAAATACATGACTACATAGTGTACAAACTGCCAGCGATTACCACATTTTTTTTTCCCTTATCGTCCATTCTTTCAAATATATAAACTACTTTCGAAGTGCCAAAATATACTAGAATAATTAAAATTTGTATCAAACGCCGCACTGTACAATGTACTTGCGGTGAGGCAGTTACGGTTCCCGAAATACATAGCCTGTGGCCGAGGAAGGACACCACAGTCCTAGGTCTGTGGTAACACGCCACACACACAGACCAAGTCTGAGGACAGAGCCCGCACATTAGTGGCAAACTGTGGGCTTTGGATCGGCAGGCCCGATCCGTTAGAGATACGCACAGAAATGGCCTGCAGTTTTGGCCCGTCACGCAAGTCCATTCGTGTGGCCAGCCATTCACGTGTCACAGACACCACGTCGATGAAATGAGACCGCGGTGATCAAAGATAACTCGAGCAAATACTCTGAGAGTAGTCAGCAACTCACCGTAAGGATGATCGCTCAGGCACATAGAAAAGACGATCACACTCTATAACCAAATTTTTGGCCACAGCCTTTGTCAGAAAACGAAAGTGTAGACACGACTCGTGCACACACGACTGCTGTCAACAAGCTCTGAGAATCACATCCAAACAGACGACACCTCTCATCGGCAGCTGCCACGCTAGCAGTGACTGCAAGCTGCGGGAAGGGCAGAGGCAGGGATGCGGCGCACGTACACAGCAACGAAGCATGGCATCTCACTAAACAAACAATTTCATGCTACTGACACAAAAAAACCAGATTTTTTCCAAATTTCCAGAAGTCGTGGCAACCCTGTATTACTTTCTCAATATGTTTTGTCACAAGAAATTCCTATTATTGCAGTGAGCCTCATGGCACATTTAAGGGGTGCTCTACCGCCGAAAATGACATTTTTACTTTTATTTAAATTATGAAAATATTAATGCTTTATTTGGTGTTCATTCTACTGAAATATTCGAATATTTACTATTATAAATAAATATTTGAATATAATCATGCACTGACATTTCTGAGAATTGCTGCACAAAGTATTCCACATCATTCCTGATTCATGGAGGGTTGTCTCATCTCAGAGTTTGCATTTTCTAAGCATCCATACGCAGTCGATAGTCTACGACACGACGCCTGTTGCTAAAGTCCGAGGCTCACAGGATACGGTTGCCGGTGCGCGCTGACCAGTTTTCGTCCAAAGCTCTGGACGAGTTCGTTCGTTCAGAAGAGCAGGCCGACCGTGTCCGCCGGTCTTCGATTACAGCATTGAGGCGCACGTCCTAAAATTTCTCTCAAACGATTTTACAGGAACAATTCGATAAAAAATTTTGTTCGTTTTATAGCTTTATATGTCAGCTTCACGATGACATGCCAATCATTTTATTAATGGCCATAGTTATTGTAATATTTGCTCGCAAGGAAGACACCACGCGAAATTCGAAAAAGTATGCAGTGAAAAATTGGCCTCGGTATGATTTTGCGTCTGGTGGATATTACACAAGATGTTACTGTTTGTGAAATTTGGCGGACATATTGAATTTTTCTTTGTACTTGGTTGGAGGTCTCGAGAAAATTGATCCGACGATCGCGCGCATTTGCGATCTCATGCGAGGCGGACACAGTGAGATATACACAAGATTTCTCATATATTTATGAGATATCGGCAAATGATAGCATGTAATGGGGAAAGTATTTTGCTGTATGGTTGTTATGCAAAACTTCATTGCCTACCCTGTTATCCAACTGACTACAGACTTTTTCGATGAAATAACGTAGTTTTGAAGGGTGTATCGATAACTGGTGAAAGGAAAAATGCTATGGATTTTGAAACAAAGTCAGTGAAGCCACTACTCATTTATTTTTGTACCGTGGACGTGCTTTTCCATAGGCTACTGACCATATTTTCCCGAGTTCCTCACTTAATAGACTTAACTGTTTTACCATCCTGTCGCAACTGCCTCTACATTTAGTGAAGTGAGACTGTGCAAACTCCGCAAAAGAACCGAATTTTAACTTGGCGAAATGAGAAGTGTGTAGGGTTTACTCGAAATTCGCCATTCACGACGCTTCACCGAAAGTTACAAATGGTTAACAAAAATACTAACCACAGCAGAGGTGACAGACCTTTTTGAATGATCACCTCATGAGTCGGACGTTAAGACCGTCCCAGTGCCAGTACACAGAATATCGAGTACCAACTACAACAATTGTTACCCAGCTTGCCTCAGGGGATGGTAAAAGACAATGGTGACACCTTTTCTAGTGGAATCAAATCGTGCATCGAGGACAGAGGAAGGCATACTGATAAGAGAGCTCATAATGCCAAATTCTTTATAAATTTGACTCCATATTGTCACCACAGAAATACAACCACATATCCTCTCAATCCATAAGGTTTCATTTGTGTGTGTCTGGCATTGTATTTGCTGCTAGTGAATGAGTTTCCCAAAATTTGAAATGGTTATGTGGAAGGTGGTATTTAGCAAGTCATGCGGAGTTCTTCGTCTACATCATAACAGTGGCGATTTCAGCGCTGTTCTTAAGTGAAATATGTCCTCAATCCTTGCCTGTAACTTCCTGATACAGCTCTCAGCGAACTGCTGATTAACTGCTGCCGTGATTCCTTGACCAATTCCCAGAACGACGTGATCATGGCAGCAGTGTAAGTGCCTGTCGCCAAACCCAGATCCTCGTAGGGATGCCTTCTCCCTCTGCTACGCAACGAGCCTGCCGCGGTGGCCGAGAGGTTCTAGGCGCTTCAGTCCGGAACCACGTGGCTGCTACGATCGCAGGTTTGAATCCTGCCTCGGGTATGGATGTGTGTGATGTCCGTAGGTTAGTTAGGTTTAAGTAGTTCTAAGTTTGGGTGACTGATAACATTTGAGCTCCAGTCACACAGTGCTGTGAGCCATTTGAACCACTTTTTTTTCTGCACAACGAAATCACTATAGTATCCTCCGGTTTTTCTGTGAACGAAGAAGACCCGTGATGGCTTGCTGGATAATACATTCGTCTTCACACAGCGGACCTACTGCTGTGCTCTTGGCGGAACACACCCTTGCTATATTGCAGGTGTGTACATTAAGCATAAATCTTGGGGGCCAAATAGACAACTGAAGAGAGGCAATATCGTTTTCTGCTGCAGAAGAGAGGGGGAAAATTGTGAAATCGATAAGACGTCCTCTCCAGGTATTGGAATCTTTTCAAACTCTATCGGACGCAAGACAGAGCTGCGAGTTCTACCACCCAGTTGGTGTGACTGCACCATAATGGGACGAGGGCTGCTTTGGTTTCAGTAATAGTCGGTTCCATCAGCCAACTTGAGGGAGGTTTTGAGAGATTTCTCACAATGAATGATGCCCCTGGATTCCAATTTACAACCAACCCGAATAACATATTTTGAAATCTATGTCTTATTCAACAGTAGTTACGTCATTCTACATTAAAAATAGAAGTAATGCAATAAATGCATTGAAGTTATCAGAGGTGAAGTTTATAAGCGAGCAAATTGTTGTAGAAGTCCTCAAAGTTGAATAAGGGTTTTTTTTTCAATTTATTCTCTGTTTATCCTCTTCATGGAAGTTCAAAATAGCATTTTCTTTGTTCGTTACTAACCACTAACCAACAGGACTTTTTTCAGTCGTTCTGAATTTTTGTATTTGAGATTTTTAATTGCAATAGCCTAACATTAAGGAAGTGTAAAAAAAAAATTATAGCTTGTTGGGTACTCTGTGTATAAAGTCAAGATGATACTATTTCAGACTGCTGAACATGAAAGGAAGTCTTCATATTCATGTGTCAATGAATTGTATATGTTATTGAACTATCCATATCTTTTAGGTATCAAAGTGATCGACCTTAGTACTTTTAAGTGAATAATTATGAATTGTGGAAGATACAACTAGTTTTGTATTTGTGTTTGGGGCACGACGCATTTGCAAACTCAAAAGAACTAGTCTTAACAAAATTGTCAATTTGAAATTTCACTCCCTCTTGGATAAATTTATGTGGAGGCCCATGACTCGCCAGAGTTTGGCACAAACGAGGTAGTTGTAGAGAAAGGTTACTGGACGTACGAGAGAAGAACGTTGATAAGTGAAAGAGGAAAAACAGATGGAAGTGAGAGAAAGTAAAAAGAGTGGGCATAGAAAGAGGAGTAAAGAACAGGGACATGAGAGAGGGGATGATTGAGTGGAAGAAAGGGAAGAGACTAATGTCACAAAGAAGAGAGAAACAACATTTCAAAATACGATAAAAAAAAGGAGAAGAAGAAAGCTTGTGTTTCAGCCATAGACAACAGGACGCTCTTGTAGAAGGTTATGATGAACTCAGACTAAACACAAGCAGTCAGTGGAACCACTGGCCCAATTTCCTTAACCTGAGTTCTTAAGGCAACGTAGTTTCAATGTTCACAAATGTGGTCGAGATGTGCAAATGTATGATAGACTCTGGAACGCTCAGGACCACCCAATCTGGCCTGGCTCCCCGTTCTAGAAACATAGACCTCATGAAATTAGGTGATCACATTCAGCCACAAGATTGTACAGAAAATCCTAGACAAACCACAACTCCTTATACACTGACCTCCAAAGGTGACGAAGTTTGTTTGTGGATGCTAGGTCGGTGTACAAGGAGTTGTGGGTTGTCTAGGATTTTCTGTACAATCTTGTGGCTGACTGTGATCACCTAATTTCATGGGGTCTATGTTTCTAGAACGGGGAGCCATGCCAGATGGGGTGATCCTGACCGTTCCTCAAGGAAATTGGACCAGTGGTTCCACTGACTGCTTCTGTTCGGTCTATCATAACCTTCTCGTCTATGGCTGAAACACAAGCTTTCTTCTTTTTTTTTTGATCGTATTTTGAAATGTTGTTTCTCTCTTCTTTGTGACATTAGTCTCTTCCCTTTGTTCCACTCAATCATTCCCTCTCTCATGTCCCTGTTCTTCGACTCTATGAACTATGGGTTGTAAGTGGACATACGAACAAATACTTGGTAGAGGACTCAAAAAAATCGATGAAGTCAACCTCCTGAGGAAATTGTAGCCACCTTTGACCGTGTCACGACGTGTGTTGGTAAGGTATAAGCAACTGACAAACAAATTGGGCCTGTGCGACAGTCCTGAACGTGAGTTTTGTGTGAAGGGTATGGCTGCGATGGTGGCCTGAAGGACATACGTAGACTCCCCTGTCTCAAGAATTTTTGTGATATTGTACAGTATTATATATAAAGAATATTGTATCTCAGTATAGATTTCGCAGAATATTTTAGTTAATACAGTGCATCATGAATGCCTTTGTAAATGGCGAACGAATAAATAAAGATGTCGGTATCAACTGCTGTGACTCACCTCACGGGTTGTCCAACAGCAACGGCTGGGGGCCAGACGTGGCGTTTTGGCCCGTGCTGGACAGCCCTGAGTCGTCTCTGCCTACGGCGCTCAAGTACTCCTCGTTCTCTTCGCGAACTGCAACACAGGAGCACAAGCAAATAGCATCAGTACGCTGTATCTAGTGGACTTAAGCAAACACTGCTAGAGAGCATATTTTTACAAGGCAAAAGTGCTATTGGGCCGCCTCAAAAGACACTACCTGCTGCCTTTGCGGGTGGAACATCGAAAATGAAACACTTTTACATTTGATAAAATTTTTATTTTTACATTTCAAGACGGATACAATTATCGAACATGGTATGCGAACTAGCACATGTTGTAATGACGAAGGTACGAGCACAAGTACATCTATACTCAGCAAACACCCTGAGGTGCATGGCAGAGGATACGTCCCATTGTACTAGTTATTAGGGATATTTCCCACTCTATCTGCGGAAGGAGCAGTTGTGCAGTGACTGTTTAAATGCATCTGTGTGTGCCTTAGGTACTCTGATCTTGTCTTCACCATCTCCGTGGGATGGGCACGTAGGCGGCTGTAATATATTCCTGGAGTCATCACTTAAAGCCAGTTCTTGAAACTCTGTAAGTAAGATTTCTCGGGATAGTTTGACAGGTGTCATGTATAATTTTGGTATCTGTATCGCAGAAGTCTGAGCTGCGGGGACGAAATGGAGCAGACAACGTTAAGCTCTGGTAGAGTCAGGCAGTCACAGTTCAACTGTGATAATGTTAAGCAGCGTTTGAGTAAGGATGCAGACATTGTTGTGTTACAATGAGGAAGCAATGGCAATAATATGTTTCAATTTGTTCAATCAACACGGAAAGCACCAAGTGTAATGGAATGTCCAAGGTAGAGATAATAATGACGTTACTTTTTCTATAACTGCGTCATCGAACCAAAAGTTGCTAGATTTGCGAGATAGGAAAGAGTATTCTTTGTATTTTAAGAAGTTCATTAAATTTAAAATATGCCCTTAGCACCTTTTCACAGTATACAAAAAACAGGAGTGTGGTCATTTGTGTGCATATTTCATTTTCTTACCAATCTTTGTCTTACAATTCTTTTAAATGGATCATACAACCAGGTATATTCGATAAACAGTTCCATCTTCAGTTAACGGAGAACTCATTGTACCTTTCGAGTGTCTCTGTGTGGATACAGTAATCTGCAGCTTTAGCACAGTGGCGCGCAAGAAAGAGCAGTATTGCAATACGTTATCCACATTTGCGCAGAATAGAGGTAAGGAGAAAAATTATGGTTTTTTTAATTTATTCAATCAGGGCCAACTTATGTTATTCAGAGACAGTTTTTGTGATTCATTTTGGAAAACCAATTACTCTAGGTTTCATGTCAAAGTTAGTTATTCAGACAGGTAATTCTGTTCAAAATTCTTGCAGTCAGATTACTAACTTTTACAATATGAAAGACTCCCCTTTTCGTTAGGACAATTAATTATTATTACAATGCAGCTTTGCATTATCATTGCGACAGTTGATTTATTATTACAGCTCAGAGCTTACAATCAGAAACAGTACGTCAGTTGCTATATTTTTATTCATTCAGATAACTTTCAAGTTTATGTCTACCTGGAAGAGTCAGCCAGTTCAATTTCTTCAACACCTCTATGACGCTTTCCCACGAATCGAAGAAACCTGTGACCATTCGTGCTGTCCTCTGTGTATGTTCAGTATCTGCTGTTAGTCCTATCTGTTACAGGTCACATACACTTAAGTAATATTCTAGTAATTTATAAGCAATCTCCTTTCTAGACAAACTGTAGTATGATACCTGCCCTGCCCACGACTGGGTCTCTGTGTTCGTTCCTTTTCATATTGCCCCAAAGTGTTACACCCAGGCATTTGTATGAATTGGCAGATTCCATCAGTGTCTCACTGTTGTTATAGTCACAGGATACTACGCTTTTTTCGTTTCGTGGAGAGCGCAGTTTTGCATTTCTGACGATTTAACGCAAGTTGACAATCCTTGCATCACTTTGAAATCTTATCAACATCTGACTGAATATTTATGCACCTGCTCTCAGATAGTACTTCATTATAGATAACTGCATCATGTGCAAAAAAGCCTGATTTTACTATTGATATTGTCTGCAACGTCATTAACAAGAAATGAACAGCAAGGGTCCCAACACATTTCCCTAGGACACACCCCAACTTACTTCTACGTCTGACTATGACATCCAAGATAACATGCTGTGTCCTCACTACCAAAAATTCCTGAGCCCAGTCACAAATTTCACTCGATTCCCCCCCCCCCCCCCCCCCCCAAATATGATCAAACTTTTGACAATAAGCATAGGTGTGGTGCTGAGTCAAATGCTTTTCGGATATCAATAAATGCTGCATCTAACTGATTGCATTGATCCAAAGCTTTCAGTATGTCATGTGAGAAAAGTGAGAGTTGGATTTCACATGATCGATGTTTCCGAAATCCATGCTGGTTTGCATTGAGATGAATCACGATTTTGGAACGTCTTTTGTTTTTCAAGAAAACGGTCTATTGGCACACGGTGAAACACAACTAGCTGTTCAACCACAACAAGTGCTGAGCACTACTGCAAGGGACTTTAATCCAATTCCGTATGTCTAGATTTCCAGAAGGCTTTTGACACCATACCCCACAAGCGGCTTGCAGTGAAATTGCGCGATTATGGAATATCGTCTCAGTCATGTGACTAGATTCGTCATTGTGGGTCACTTCTACTACCCTTCTTGTAGAGGGGTGTGACCTGTGCCTTTTTCCAAAACCGGGGCACGTTTTTTTGTTCGAGGGATCTACGATAGATTGCAATTAACTTCACCGCAAATTCAGTATAGAATCTGACAGTCATTCCATCGGGCCATGCAGCTTTGTTCAATTTTAACGAATTCAGCTGTTTCTCAACACCGCTGACGCTAATAATTACTTCATCAATCTTTTCAGTGGTACGGGGATTAAGCTGGAGCAATTTTCCTGGATTTCCCTCTGTAAAGGAACATGTTAAAATTTTGATGTTGGTCAGGGTACAAGTGCGTCTGAACAAAGAGTACACCGAACTATGGGCCTCCGCAGCCGACGACCCATGCATTTGCCAGTGTTAACACCATTACATAGGCAACTACGACTGAAATGCCCACGTGACCATCGGCACTGGACGCATTGGCATAGCGTTGCACGGTCTGATTAGTCCCGATAGCGTTTTCTTCATGCCAATGGAAGTGCACGAATCCTTCCTCATCCAGGGGGACAGCTCTTTGATACCCATACTGTGGTCCGAAGACAAGCTCTGGGGAACATTCACGTGGGCATCCACGGATCCAGTGGAACTCGTGCAGGGCACCATGACGGCCAAGAAGCATCGTACACCCCTTCATGATGGTCATGTTTCCCGACAGCAGGGGCATTTTTCAACAAGATAACACTCCACGTCACAGGCCAGAAATATGCAGAGTAGTTCGATGAAAACAGTGTCGAGTTCCATTTGATGTGTTGACCCCCAACCAGATCTGAACCCGATCGAACACATCTGGCATGTGGTTGAACGTGGCGTCAGAGCTCATCGCGTCCTTCCCTGGAATTTGGTGACTTGGGCGTCAGATGTGGAGCCAGCTCCCTCCAGCGACCTACGAAGGCCTCACTGCTTCGATGCGTCGCCGCTTTTATCCGTGCCAAAGGTGGACATGCCTGCGTGTATCCGGTATATGAATTCACAGACCAATCAATCTTGGAGTTCTGAAGATCCTCGGTATGGAGTTAAAAATAAGAATGTGTAGTGTCAGGAAACTAACAACTTGGGAAATGACGTATAGTTATTTTACGCACAATGATGTGAGTGTATATACCGCCAATGCGCTTTTGACGCCATTACGGCAGGCTTTCTCTAATGGAAACTATCATCGTCCGTAGACCTCCTTTTCCTTTTGTTGATTTTCCGCTGCTGTTCCAAGTCCTTTGCCGCCTGCCAGAATTGTAACCTCATCATCAGACCTTCAAGTTTTCTCCCTGATTTCTGATCCTATTTCCTCATTCTCCTTGGTTTCTATTACAGATTGCTCAATATACAGATTCTAATGTTCTGAACTGTAAGAAAAGTGAAAAGTATGAATTCTTGCATACCCATCTAACACACGTAATTTTTTCGCTTGGGACATCGCATTTAAGCCGGCCGAGGTGGCCGTGCGGTTCTAGGCGCTGCAGTCCGGGACTGCTACGGTCGCAGGTTCGAATCCTGCCTCGGGCATGGATGTGTGTGATGTCCTTAGGTTAGTTAGGTTTAAGTAGTTCTAAGTTCTAGGGGACTGATAACATCTTAGGTCAAGTCCCATACTGCTCAGAGCCATTTGAACCATTTTGAACATCGCATGTAATCAGTAATGTGTCACAGGCATGTAAACCTACCTTGTTTCGTCTCATTATACTTATTGCCTCATATATCCTTTTCCCACTTTCTTACACCTCTTATCTTAAGGAACTACACCGAGTGCATGGATTCTGTAAATCGCTATATTTATCCGGTTAATCACGCCCATCGATACACCTCTATGCTTCCAATGCCGAATTCTCATCATACTCCTCGGCCCTCGTCTTAAATTTTATGAATGAAAGTTTATATGCCTTGTCTTAAGACGAAATAAGATTTATAAAACTGGTTTGATTTTCCAAAACTTTGGAACACGTTCAAAGTGGATGCTATTTATGTTTCTCAGTGCTGTACATATTTTGAAGACCCAAAAAATGTGCAAACAATGCCTCTGGAATGTCGAAGTACAGCTCGTTGTTGAAGCGCTACATCGATAAAAAAAACATCGCTGATTTCTTGCGAGGAAATAAACGATCACTTATTCGAAAGTGTACGATGTATCAGAATATTGCAACTTGTCGTAAACGCGTTCTAGTTCACAGTTACTAGAAACAAACAATGAATTCCTGCATTTCTCGGAGGCACGCTGACACTGTGATAAACAGCTTTCTTTAAGATAATGATACCACCTACTGGGATCATACACATACCGGAACAAGGGAAGCACTCATTAGCACACGTTGTGAAATGTATGCTGCAATAAGGCAAAGCGAGTTTGATTCCCTGAGATGGAAAGAAATGGAGCATACGCGCTACATAACGACTGAGGACGCTAGCTGTCAACGCAATTTACGGCTTTCCTTGGACTGAGTGTTTGGCTTTTTTCCCATTCGAGCGCCACAACAGCAGATCGATCCGAGGGTAATTCCAGTAACGGCTGTTACGTAAACACGACAAGTCTGTTTATAGTTACGTCCTTGACCGGGTTATCCCTAGATAATAGCCCGCTTTTTGCTCCAAGTAATTCAAGTAGTGTCCAAGAGTGCAATGTAAATTCGACAACGGAAAATAATAGGAATTTTAGTACATGAGTGAATGACTGTCAAAAGTATCCACAACTAACTACGAACAGCTTGGAAAACAATGTTTATCTGTAATTATTCGGTAACGGTAACTAGGAAGGGGAGAGGACGATAAGTGGGTCGCCTGTTTTGATCAACTTTCTGTAAGGGCGTTCTGTAATGAAAGTAGAGGGAAACGTGTTTCGGTTATTTGTTACACACAAATTTTTTAAGAAAATCTATCTCAAAGTTGATGACGGAAAATCGTATTTTCAGTGCTTTACAACGAAACATCTTCTAAGCGCATACATTTTTTTATCAGTATAATATGAGATACAAAGTTAATAATGTTCGAGTTATTAACGTTTTTGTGTTCGCATGCTGTAGGTTGGGCACCTCTGATTCGGCGATTTGGTATTAGATTGCTGGACGGTGTTCGACTCTTAGCTGTAGCTTTTTTTAGCTTTATGTGACAATAATCTGATAACTGGAATACTTTTCTTTCCCCATCTTGAAGTAAAACATTGGGAGATGTGATAAATTATTAAATAAGTATATACAATGTACTAACAGCTATTTTCATTGTGATACAGACTGTAAAAGTAAATCTAAAGAATATTATTGTTAATCGTAGATGATCATCTATTTGAGGGCCTTTTTGCAATGAATGAGATGAAACTTAGCATAAGGACAGGCAAAACACTTACTTATGGCACCATGCGCAAAACACGCACAGGATCTCGCCACATTGACATATTTTCCGGTACACTGTTCGTGGAACACTTATTTGAGTCACCTTGCTAAACAGAGATGTGTCAGATATCGATTTAGATGCGTGCAAAGCGTATATAAACATATCTAGAAAGATAGGCGAGGACAACTAGTTATAGACGGAGGCACGAATTTTGATACCATACGTTCTATCCTATAATTCTCTGCTCTGCTGTGATGTCGCAAGATTTTCAAGTCGTGCTCCTAAATTCTTTACTTGTCCGAAAACGTTGCTGTCACACGGTTGAGAAAGAAAGGTACATTCCGGTGGTGTCAACTTCAAGAAGCATGTCGGTTGAGCATTATCGTCTCGTAGCGCGTCATGTATCCCGAAGTACTGGGTGATCAAAAAGTCAGTATAAAACCCCATGTCATTCCAAGCATGTGTGTCAATTTGTACCTCTCTCTCTACATTATTACGTGATTTATTCAGTTTTCAAATTTATACCGACTTTTTGATCACCCGGTAAATCAGCTGTCACATTATATATGCTCGATTATTAATTGCACCTGCCGATGCTTTACTTAAAAAGAGGAAATAAAGGTACTTCCAATTATGAGAATATTATCAGATTCACCGAAAAAATATTGCACTAAAAAAAACCACGACCAAGAAGTGAATATGGTCCAGCAGTCTGATAGTTTAATGTCTCGACCGATGATTTCGCTCTGCTAGATATCTACAATGACGGATGCACAAGTTACAATGCTAATAACTCCGACGTTATTAACTTTGGACTCCATATCATACTAATAAAAAATGATAGTTTTTAGTCGGTCTTTGTATATAAAGCGTGGAAAATACGATTTTTCCGTCGTTAACTATGACCTAGATTTTGTTTCAAAAACTTGAGAGCGTCTAGCAAAAAGGACGAAACACCAGTTTCTCTGTTTTTCAATACAGAACAACGTCCTTCAAAACTTGATCAAAATTGGCGACCCACATGGCAGACCCCTCCCCTTGTAAGTCCATGTGTGACAGACTTCATTTTCTTCACTGAAAATATGTTTCAGAAGTTTTAAGCATATCATCCCTCAGTGAAACAGAGGAATGAGGGCGAAATGCGGAAGAGTATTACACGACTGCGCCGAAAACCTGTGTCCTAGGACTTCATAGCCTCGAGCGTAAAGCAAAGACGTACGGCCAGATGGCTGTAGCGGAATTTTCTCGCGTGCCGTGACGGTTCCACAGACTAGCTTGTGCCGCTAACCCCCGGGCTTAAATAAGAGTCTCTGCTTTCTCTGTTATTAACGAACAGCTCTCAAATAGATTTCTCTGTTTGCAGCCGGGCCGAATGTTTACTGAGGTCCCTGCCTCTCGCACAGCGGCGTGCCGATTCTTGTAAATATTACGGCTGCCGGTTTTAATTTTCCGTAAATATTACCGCACCCCGAATCTTTGTGCCTGGACCGCTCGCTTGACGTGTTTCCAGAAACCGCCTAAAAGCTCGGTGCGCGGAGGGGAGAACGCGCGGGCGGAATTATAGTCATCACCGCCTTAACTTCTCCTCCAACTCTAGCACCCTCTCCTCTGGTTCACTTCGTTTCCTCTACCAACTGGCTCAACGTTCTAGGCAAGGCTAAAGAGACTGCCTGTACTACGCTTGTCTGTCCTTTTAGGGTGTGCGAGGGTGGTTTGATAATTCTGCTAACAAAGCAAGAAAAAAAAATGTGGACGAAACAAACAGTTCACCTTACTTCTCAACGAAGTCTCTTTTGAGGTATATACACTTCATTCAGCGGTCCTCCAGCTTTTTCGTGCCATCGGAAAAATAGGTTCTGTCGAACTCTGCAAAATACCCGTTGACTGCAACCATCACATCTTCATTTGATGAAAATTTCTTCCCAGAAACACAAAGTTTCAAGTTGGGGAACAGGAGAAAGTCGCTTGAGGCTAAATCTGGTGAAAGCGGTTGATGAGGAATCAATTCATGCACCTCCGCCACTGTTATCGCTGATGTGTGGTATGATGCATTATCCTGGTAAAGAGCACTTTTTTGCGTGTCGGCCCTGGTCGTTTTTCAGCCAACGAAAGCTTCACACGATCAACAATGAAGCATAATAGCGTATCTTTCCCCTTTTCCAGGTAATCTACGAGGATCATTCCTTGCGAGTCCCAAAAGAACAGTTGTCATCACCTTCTCAGACGACAAAATAGTCTTCGCCTTCTCCAGTGCACCCGATATAGCCCGTCGGCTTTAATCAGTGACGTCATAGTTTACTTGCAAGTATTAATGTCTTCATTTTCGAGCCAATGATAACAATCGTTTATCTTCTGTGGCGAGGCGTCATCATTGTAAACTGGAATAAATAAAAGGTTTTTAAAAGACAGGGCTACACATTGTGGATGATTTTTGTCGTTTGTATTAATGAAAATCATTTGTTCGTTCCTATTCATTCGGTAGCTACTTTTATTCTTAGGGAGTTTGACATATTTTGGAAGAATTTTTTTTTCGCTCTGGAGAGTTTTTACTTTTTGATATTCGTTTGGAGGTATGGATTCATCTATTCCTGTGAACATGGAAGACTAGAAGCAGGTCTGCATTACGGAATGCAAATTATACTGTTGTCGCTTTTTTCCGCCTTCACTAGTATCATTACGATATTTTTTAGCCGATACTAGTACTATAGAAGGCAGAAAGGCCGACATTCGAAAAATTTGTAGCCGCTACATCTGTCGACCTATATAGGTCTAGTGAAGAATAGGAAACTAGGATTCAAAGGAGCAATATACTTTATATTATGTTCGAAATATCGATGTACGTGAAATGTTTTCTCCATCCCGCACTCCTTTGTTTCTCAACAATGGCCTTTGCTGTTAAATCTGTTCAATACATCATCTGTGGTAACTTCTGACGTCATTGGTCAAAGCGGGACTGCTTGCATCCCATTATTTAGTAATCCCAATTTCACTAGCGTTTGTCCATTGCTTAAAGGCAAATATACGACACATTAACTCATTTGTAAAGTAATCAGACGTCTGAACCTGTTTTATATGTGTGAGTTCAGTTCTTTAAGGAACTGGAGGTGGGCAGGATGACTGGTTAATAATATGTAGTACGCTGTTGTTTCACTTGTTGTTTGTACTTTGATGTGTAATAATGGATCCAGGTTTCATCGACAGTGACAAGTCGATGAAAAAAATCTTGCGGACTGCGATTAACCAACCAGTCATTGTGCCGGATACGCTTTTGGTCGACTGTGAGCAACCGCCATATCCATCTGTCACATTGATTTTTCATAGCCAATTCTCCGTGCAGGATATTATGCACTCGCTCATTTGAGATGCCTACAGCCTCAGTAGTCAAACGAATTTTTATTCGACGTCTTGCATTACCATACCAGAGGTTTTGGAAATGGGTCCATTAATACAAAAGTGCATGATATTCGCAGATAGTGCAGAGTCGGTGTGAATTACATCCAATTATGTTTTGATTTGTGCAGCATTTCAGTCCTTCAAATGAAAATGTTTAACAACAGTACGAAACTCGGTGTTCTCCATTTTCAATCGCAGTCGACACACTGACTATTTGAGACGGCTGTCAACGATGAACTGTGCATTGAACAATGTTGAAAGCATTTATTGATCCTTGGAGTAATTAACCTTACCAACGATGAAAGTGCAACGAAAATGTTGCATTCCTTCATAGAAATTCACCAGACTTACCGAACAACCCTAGTATTGCCAGGCGGTATGGAATCGTTATGGTACCACACAGGGTTTGCGAAGGATATTGAAAAGTTGAAAGAAGGGCATTTAGTTTTGTATTATCCTGAAAAAAGGGTGTGTCACGGATATGATACTTGCTATGGTGTGGCAATCATTAAAACAAGGGCGGTTTTTCTTTGTGGTGAGACATTTTCACAAAATTCCAAAGACAATTTTCTGTTTCGAAAATATTTTGTACATATGGAGAGACTGGAACTCTCTTTCTTAAATTCTGATGGCGGCAGGGGTAAAACGCAAGGAGCGAAAGGCTATTAACAAATAGTACAGAAACCAGTCGGCAGCTATAAGAGTCGAAGGCCCTAAAGGGAACCAGTGATTGAGATAGGGTTGTAGTCTGACCCCGATGTTATTCAATCTGAACACTGAGGAAGCCAAAGAAACTCTTCCATGATTTCTGATGACATTAATTCTGTCAGACACAGCAAAGTACTTCGAAGAGCAGATGAACGGAACGGACAATGTCTTGAAAGGAGGATATAAGACGAACATCAACAAAAGCAAAACGAGGGTAATGGAATGTAGACGAATTGAATCAAGTGCCGCCGAGAGAATTAGATTTGGAAATGAGACACAGTATTAGATGAGTTTTGCTATTTGGGCAGAGAAGTAAGTGACGATGTTTGAAGTAGAGAGGATATAAAATGGCAAGGAAAGCGTTTCTGAAGAAGAGTAATTTGTTAACATCGAGTGTAGATTTAAGTGTCAGTAAGCCTTTTCTGAAAGTATTTGTATGGAGTATTGCCATATATGGATGTGAAACATAGACGATGAACACTAGACAAGAAGAGAATAGAAGCTTTTGAAACGTGCTGCTACAGAAGAGTGCTGAAGATTAGATGGTTAGGTCACGTAACTAATGAGGAGGTACTGTGGGCAAAATAAAGTTGTGCCACAGCCTGACTAGAAGAAAGGACCACTACTTTAGTACTGGTGAGAAGTGTTGGGGATCCAAATCGTAGACGGAGATTGAGATGGGTGCGAGTTATTCGGGGATGCGGAGGCTTGCACTGGATACATTAGCACGGAGAGCTGCATCAGACGAATCTTCGGATTGAAGACCATAAGAAAAAATATTCATGAAATGGCGTGCAAATTCGCTTACCATGTACTTAAATAATGTTTGTTGTAAGTACATCCGATGTTTGTCATAGAGTGAACAAAAACCTTAACTCACAGTGTCGCCAACTCTCAAATACATAATTTCCCTCCACTGGTTCACGACCAATCTAGACAAATAAATCTTTGAATAATATTCCCATATGTCTTTCGACAAGATAACACACAACTTTTTTTTTTTGGAAGTTTCGTTTCTATTCATCCCATTTCAGTGAGTGTTAGCTGGATTGTTTGATTCTCCATTCAAATGTCAAACAAAAACGTAAAAAAACTTTGTTTTCAACAAGCGCTTTGACTAGGTAACAGCGTATAACACACAGAAGAGTGTGGATTTAAGGTACGTAAATTTGATGAAACAGATTAAAATTTAACGTAGCCGCCGTGCACTAAAAACAAAGCTAGTTGCGAAAATATTATTACGCACAATACTGTAGATGACGAAATTTGTTGGCACTGTCACTTATTTGACCATAAAACAGAGCAGAGTCAATCTCGTTAATGGATGGTGTTTCAAGTGGAAATTGCGAATGTTTAGAGACAGAACGTCAGGCATGTTATTGAGCAAAGATGATGTGTCAATAATGACAGCAGCTGTTACAACGTCCCATTACACCTCATGTCGGCAGTACAGTTACAGCACTCTGTGAATTGGATTTTTTTTTTTTTTTTTTTTTTTACTTTGGTCTTTGGCTGTCACTGTTTGGTACGTAAATGCCGGGTGATTGCCGGTCGGTGTGGCCGTGCGGTTAAAGGCGCTACAGTCTGGAACCGCGTGACCACTACGGTCGCAGGTTCGAATCCTGCCTCGGGCATGGATGTGTGTGATGTCCTTAGGTTAGTTAGGGTTAATTAATTCTAAGTTCTAGGCGACTGATGACCTCAGATGTTAAGTCGCGTAGTGCTCAGAGCCATTTGACCATTTTGAGCCATTAAATTAAAGAAACGCTGTTCGCAGAGGTCCAATGTGGGCTGTGATTATCGTATAGCGCCTAAATTCGTAGATATTGTAAGGCCCTACTGCGAAACCGATTAATGATAGAAAAATAACTAGTTCCAATTTTGACCACCGGGTGAAAATGAGGCGCTGTGAATGCAAGAAAGACATATAGCGGTGTTTTCACATTTAATGAAATTGGAACGGCATGTAGACAGATAACGTCAAACGACAGAGAGGGGCGAGCAAATGAGGAAAGCATAATGTTTTTATTATTATTAACAACCGCTTACACGAATTGTTCGGTATGAGCAACGGAGACGTCGGCGAGATGCTGCATACGTCGAACGACGTGACCAACAGTTGCTCGCAGCAGATCCCGTGGAATCTGAGCAACGTGTTTCTGTATACTAGGCTTCATATCAGGTAGAGATCGAGTATGTCCTTGGAAAACTCATCCTTTAGACATCTCCATAGCCGTAAGTCACAGATTCCGATGAGGTGATCTTGCAGGCCATCCTTCTGGAGATAACACGTCCGTGGAAGGTTGCATTAAGCTGAACTTTCACTGGGAGAACGACATGTGGTGTTGGCCCATCTTACATGAAAACTGTGGTTTCCACACAGTTTCACTCTTCCGATGCAGGAATCACCTTCTCTACAACGAGGTCTCGATAGCGTTCACACATAACAAGCCCTCTGGGTTTTCTCTTCAAAGAAGAATGGATCCAGAGTACACGTGCTTGTGAACCCACAATCACACACGACGAGTGCAATGACTCTTCATGCACAACACGCGGCTTAACAGTACCCCAAATTGGGTAGTTGTGTGGATTCCCTGCTGTCTATAGCAAAAGACGTGCTTCGTCACATCATAGTATATTGCCCAGCCACACGTCGTCAATTTCTATCCGTGCCAGAAACTGAAGCGCAAATTCAGAATGCCTTGGACCATGTTGCTGCACCATCTGGATCTTGTACGCGTTCCAGTGTAAAACAGATCGCAAAACTTCCCGTACAGTTGAGCAGGGGATGGACAATTCTCGTGACACTGCCCGTGCACTAGCCGCGGTATGGGCTGCATAGTCAAACGGCTCTGAGGTCATCAGTCCCCTAGAACTTGGGTGTAAGTAGTTCTAACTAACATAAGGACATCACACACATCCATGCCTGAGGCCGGATTTGAACCTGCGACCGTAGCAGTCGCGCGGATCCGGACTGAAGCGCCTAGAACCGCTCGGCCACCGTTGCCGGCTCCACGCATGGATCTGACGTGCATTTGTGCAACGGTCGTTCAATACGTAACGCAACACATTTTTTTCTGAAAGGTTGTTTTATTCAGGACTCCAATATACCAGATTATTCCCCACTATTTTGGCCAACAAAATCTATTTTTCAACAGTATCTCCGTTCGAAGCGACGGCTTGAATGCCCGAATGGCAGCACCCTACTGGTCGACGCCGGAGCCAACGTCTCGCTGCATCAATAACTTCCCCATCATCCACGTACTGCTTCCAGCGAAGCAAATTTTTCATTGGGACAAAGAGATGGAAGCTGGAAGGTGCGAGATGCAGGCTATAGGGTGGATCAGGATAAACAGTCCAATGAAGTTTTGTGGGCCCCTCTTGGATGCACAGACTTGTGTGAGGCCTTGCGTTATCATGGAGACAGAGAAGTTCGTTTGCATTTCTGTGGCGACGAACACGCTAAAGTCGTTTCCTGAGAGTGGTACAATACACTTCAGAGTTGATCATCGTGCCACGATGGAGGACATCAAACAGAGCAACCCCCTCAGAGTCCCAGAAGACAGTCGCCAGCACTTTACCGGCTGAGATTGCAGCCTGAAGCGTTTACTTCGGAGGAAAGGTGGTGCGACACCTCTACACGGATTGCCGTTTTGTTTCCGGTAGGAATTGATAAGCCGGCCGCTGTGGCCGAGCGGTTCTAGGCGCTTCAGTCCAGAACCGCGCTGCTGCTACGGTCGCAGGTTCGTATCCTGCCTCAGGCATGGATGTGTGTGATGTCCTTAGGTTTAAGTAGTTCTAACCAACCTAAGTCTAGGGGACTGGTGACCTCAGATGTTAGGTCCTATAGTGCTTAGAACCATTTTTTCGGAAGTGTGTTTATTACCTGCGATGTTTTTCGAGAAAAAATTGTCACGATCAGCCTCATATCGCGCAAGCAATTCCGCACAGATGGTCCTCCGTTGCTCTTTATGGTCGTTTGTTCGGTGGTGAGAAACGCAGATGGCACACACCGTTGAGCACCCTATCTGGAGGACGAATGGGTCAGAACTACCAACAGAGACGTCCAATCGAGCAGTGAGGTGGTTCGTTGTGATCCGTCGGTCACCTCGAACGAGACTGTCCGCATGTTCCAACATTGCAGGAATCACAGCCGAGTGCGAGAGGTCGGATAGGTCGTTGCGATGATAACGAACGCCTCGCCCAACGACTCAACGTGCTGTTGTTCACTGCCAGGTGTCCGTAGACATCCTCCAAGCGCCTACGAATACCTGCGATGCTCTGGTTTTGCGCCAAAAGAATCTCAGTGACAGCTCTCTGCTTGCAACGCACCGCCATTACAGATGCAATTTTTAAGGCTACCTGCAGTGCCGCCACCTATCGGAACTTCATGAAACTATAACGTCTGAAGCGGGAATTTTCCACAACAACTTCGCATTTTTTATACGATACTGTCTGAGGAAAGAAGTGTGTTACATTAATTATTGAACGCCCCTTGGACCATCTCCGAATGTCCTTCAATCACCATTTACTTCGTCTTCCACAAAACCTTTTCCTTTGTATTTTCCCTTCATTGATGAGTTGTAATAACTACTATCTCTTGCCTACTTGTAATGTGCCCTAGATATTAAATATTCCTTTGCTTTATAGTGACCAATAGTTCTTTTTGCTCTTTCATCCAATGGAAGACTCCTTCGACTCAAGTTTTCAACAGCCAAGGTAAGGGGCAGTGATACAGATACATTTCAAAAGCATTAAATTTTTTCTCTAGACATTGGCCAAGGGTCCAAGATTCGCATCCATAGAGAGATGTGGAGAACACGTGGCAGCGAATCGTTCTCATTCTCAGTTGTTAACCAAGATCCGACCTTACGAATAGTTTTTTCATACTAACGAACAATCTATCTTGCTCTATTCTAGATCTGATCCCTTTCTTATAGTCACATTGCTCATATATCATAGTGCCCAAATTCTTCTAGGAGGAAACACCGAACAACTAATTTACATTTGTTGACGAGATCGCCTGTATTCTTCTCAGAGAGGACTACCGTATTTTACGGACTATAAGACGCATATTTTTATTCGAAAAACTGCCTCCAAAATTCAGGTGCGTCTTATACTCGAAATGAATATAAAAATGTCCAGTGTTTGATTTAAAATTCCCACCAGTCTTAAAAATGGCCACATATTCGATGCCACGGGAAACCTGGCAACATTAGACAGAACTCCTGTGACATTAGATGTGTCGAGTAACAGAAATTTTGCCATGAAAGGTATTAAAACAAGTGGACATGAAAAAAATTAACTTCATTGTTGTCCATGCGGTACTAAACTTAATCCAATGACCACTTTCAAGCCCAAAACAATGCCAAAACTTTCTCAAATACTGCCAGGTGTTGATGCTGTTCACGTACATGACAATGGTTGGATGGACGAGGCTGGTATGAAATTGTGGACTGACTGAGTGTGTGAGAGAAGAGTGGTCTTCTTGTGCTAGATCAGTTTAGAAGTCATTTGAAAAACTTTGAGACACGGAAACACGGTGTTTGCTGTTCTTGCGGGAGGACTTACTTCACAACTGCAATCTCTTGATGTCTCGACAACTAAACCATTAAAAAGCGGGTAGGAGAGAAGGATAGAACAAATGGATGATGGATGAAACCTAACATGAATTCAGGCCGAAGGTAGCTTTAAAACGGCCTACATTAAATCAAGTATGTCGGTGCATAAAACAGTCGTGGTCTAGAGTGACAGGAGGCATCACTGTTAAATCTTTTAGAAGTGCGGCGTAAGTTATGCTCTCGATGGCAGTTGAAAACGATTTCATATATGGTCAGGACGACAACGACGACGACGACGATGAAGAAGTAAGTTCAGATGACTATTTTCAGGGATTTTAAAGGTCAGTTCGGTTTTATAAACCAAATCTTTTATTTTGTCCAGATTTGCAATCTAATAATAAAAATTGTAAAAATGTTCTTTTCTTAAAATTGCTTAAATATTAAGGTGTGTCTTATAGTCCGCAGGGTACAACTAGAAAGTGTTGTTAAACAGGCCAAACTGGTCCCTGCAGTGGACATTGTCTATTACGTACTTCATTTGTACAGCCATAGTGTTCGTAGTTGCTTTACAATTCTTGAGGGTATTTTTCATCTGTTGTTGCAACTACAGAAATGTGTGATTTTCTTTCAGACGCGTTTCGCTTTGTTAAGGTGAAGCATCATCACTGTTGATGATTTTCGTTTGATTTCTCGCTTACATCTCGAAATGCCATCTGCTAGCAAATTATCGTTTATCTGTGTTAGATAGTTTTGGTCTAATATTTAGTTGTTGTGCAGCACTACGAATTTTTTTATGTTTTCACAACACATTTTTATGCACACCACCCACTGTATTCTGTTTGTTTTTGTACTGTGAAGTACAAAAACAAACTGAATACAATGGTATGCATAAAATTTTGTTGTGAAAACATAAGAAATGCATAGTGCTGCAGAACAACTAAATATTACACCAAACTTATCAGTAACTAACTTAGAATAAGGACGATGTGCTAGTAGACGGCTTGTTGATGCTTTACCTCAATAAAGCGAAACGCGTCGGTTGAAAAAAAATCACGCATTTATGTAGTTCCAATGACGGAACAAAATCACCCCCACGAATTTTCTATTATGTGTTGATGCGGAGGTAGATCATTTGCGACGACAAGCGCCGTCTGCGAACCTAATATTGTTAATTATTTTTTCGTTTATAATTATGTATGACAATGAGAAATGCATGCTTGGACATAAATAAGGATGCCAGCCAAGCATGCCGATTGCGCTGTTGTATTTGCACAGGTGCCGTACGTGGTCGATGTCCCCAATTCGTTGCAAGTGTTAGCCGTGGTCACAACAGTGCATTATGACGTAGCTGACTGAATTCGAACGATGGCAAACTGTTGGTGCGTGCTTTTGTAACCATGCCAACGGAAATGCCTGGCAGAGGGTTCATCGAATTACCTTCACAATAATTCTCTATAATTCCAGTCCTAAACAGCGCGCGGAAGGAACGAACACCCGTATCTGTCCGTGCGAGCTCTGATTTCCCTCATTCTATTATATTGATCGTTTCTCCCTGCGTACGTCGGCGTCAACAAAATATTTTCGCTTTCGGAGGAGAAAGTTGGTGAATGAAATTTCGTGAGAACATCCCGCCGCAACCAGGAACGCCTTTATTGTAATTTTTTGTTTTTTTTTTGTTTTGGTTTTTTAGGGCGCAAAACTGCTATGGTCATTAGCGCCTGGTCTGTGACTTAGGAAGCAGTAAAAAAACGAAAACGGAAACCAGCAGCAATGGGAACGAAAGTCATAAAATTGGAGAAACTAAAAGCAGAAGGAAGGCTTAAAAATTCACTACAGAAGGGGGTTGGTTGTCCCAAAAAAAAAAAAAAACTTCAAATGACTGACGTCATTTCACTGGCACGAATGAACTCTAGAACGCGATCGGCCGATCGCGTGTCATCTGCTAAAATTGACGATATATCAGGCAACAGCTGTAGACGGGCGCGTAACGGAGTAAAATAGGGGCACTCAATTAAAAGGTGTCTTACCGTCCACAACTGAGAGCAGTGGGGACAGAGTGGGGGAGGATCGCCGCTTAAAAGATGTCGATGGCTAAAAAGACAGTGCCCTATCCGGAGTCTAGTTAAAATTACCTCCTCCCGACGACGCGTTCGGGAGGAAGAGGTCCAAGCACAAGGAAGAGTTTTTACGTCCCGCAATTTATTTTGGGGAAGTGTCGACCAGTGCGCATGCCATAAATGAACAACACGACGACATAAAACGCTCCGTAGATCGGCGACGGGAATCGATGGAATAGCTGGCCGAAGAAGAGAGACTGCAGCCTTGGCTGCAATATCGGCCGCCTCATTTCCGCAGATACCAACGTGTCCCGGGAGCCAGAGGAACGCCACCGAGACGCCCCCCAGGTGGAGCAAGCGCAGACAGTCCTGAATCCGGTGGACCAGAGGGTGCACAGGGTAAAGAGCTTGGAGACTGAGGAGAGAGCTGAGAGAATCGGAGCAGATAACGTACTGTATCCGCTGATGGCAGCGGATGTAGTGGACAGCCTGGAGAACAGCGTAAAGCTCCGCAGTATAGACCGAACACTGGTCGGGAAGCCGAAAGTGATTTGGGGTGTCGCCAACAATATAGGCACTCCCTACACCTAACGATGTTTTCGAGCCGTCGGTGTAAATAAATGTGGCGTCCGTCATTTGTGCACATAGAGCAGCAAATGCCCGATGATAAACAAATGAAGGGGTACCATCCTTGGGAAATCGACAAAGGTCACGGAGCAGGCAGATCCGGGGACGGAGCCAAGGCGGTGCTGTACCCCAAGTTGTCAAGAAGGTTTTAAGAAAGCGGAAGGAAAGAGAATGGAGCAGTTGACGGAAGCGGACTCCCGGTGGTAGTAGGGAGGAGGGGCGGCCTGCATACCCTACATCAAAGGAGGCGTCGAAAAATATGTCATGGGCTGGATTAGCAGGCATGGAAGACAGATGGCTGGCATAACGACTCAGAAGGACTGCTCGCCGATTGGACAGCGGAGGTTCAGCAGTCTCAGCATAAAGGCTTTCCACAGGGCTGGTGTAAAAAGCTCCAGACACTAAACGTAATCCACGGTGGTGGATAGAGTCGAGACGCCGAAGAATAGACGGCCGAGCAGAGGAGTAGACTATGCTTCCATAGTCCAATTTCGAGCGCACTAAGGCGCGATAGAGGCGGAGAAGGACCACTCGGTCCGCTCCCCACGAGATACCATTCAGGACACGGAGGGTGTTGAGGGATCGCAGACAGCGAGCCGAAAGATACGAAATGTGGGAGGACCAGCATAGTTTTCCGTCAAACATAAGACCCAAGAATTTAGCGACGTCTGAAAACGGAAGGTTGACAGGTCCTAGATGTAAGGAGGGTGGAAGAAACTCCTTAAGTCGCCAAAAATTAACACAAACTGTCTTACTGGGAGAAAAACGGAAGCCGGTTTCGATGCTCCAAGAGTGGAGGCGATCGAGACATCCTTGAAGACGTCGTTCAAGAAGGCTGGTCCGTTGAGAGCTGTAGTAGATCGCAAAATCGTCCACAAAGAGGGAGCCCGAGACATCAGGAAGGAGACAATCCATAACTGGATTTATGGCAATGGCAAACAGTACAACACTCAGCACGGAGCCCTGGGGTACCCCGTTTTCTTGGGAGAAAGTACGGGAGAGAGTAGTGTTCACCCGCACTCTAAATGTGCGCTCTGCCATAAATTCGCGAAGAAAAGGGGCAGCCGACCTCGAAAGCCCCAGGAGAACAGTGTGTGGAAGATGGCTGTCCTCCAACAGGTATCGTATGCTCTCTCCAGATCAAAAAATATTGCTACTGTTTGGCGTTTCCGGAGAAAATTGTTCATGAAATAAGTGGAGAGAGCAACAAGATGGTCAACTGCAGAACGATGCTTTCGGAATCCGCATTGGGCAGGTGTTAATAGACTGCGGGATCCCAGCCACCACGCTAAACGGTAAATCACCATACGCTCCAAAACCTTACAGACACTACTCGTGAGAGAAATGGGGCGATAGCTAGAGGGGAGATGTTTGTCCTTTCCAGGTTTCGGAATAGGAACGACGACAGCTTCCCGCCATCGTCGGGGAAAAGTACTGTCGGTCCAAATTCGATTATAAAGGCGAAGGAGGTAACGCAGACTATGGGTTGATAAATTCAGCAACATTTGGACGTGGATACCATCCGGTCCTGGGGCGGAGGAGCGAGAAGAAGAGAGTGCATGTTGGAGTTCCCGCATGGAGAAAACAGTATTGTTGCTTTCGCGATTTTGAGAGGAGAAAGCAAGAGGTCGCACTTCCGCTGCATGTTTCTTCGGGAGAAACGCTGGCGGGTAATTGGAAAAGCTCGAAATCTCAGCAAAGTGCTGACCCAATGAGTTAGAAATTGCGACGGGGTCCACTAATGTATCATGCGCGACAGTGAGCCCTGAGACCGGGGAGAAACTAGGTGCGCCTGAGAACCGTCGAAGCCGACTCCAAACTTCCGAGGAGGGAGTGAAGGTGTTAAATGACCTAATAAAAAATTTCCAGCTTGCCTTCTTGCTATTGCGGATGACACGACGGCGTCGCGCTCGAAACTGCTTATAGCGGATACAGTTGGCCAAAGTAGGATGGTGGCGGAAAACGCGGAGAGCACGTCGCCGCTCACGTATTGCGTCGCGGCATGGCTCGTTCCACCAAGGAACTGGGGGGCGCCGGGGCAATTCGGAGGTGTGTGGTATTGAACGTTCCGCAGCTGTAAGAATAACGTCGGTAACGTATGTGACCTCATCGTCAACGCTGGGAAAGTGACGGTCATCGAATGTCGCTAGAGACGAAAAAAGTGTCCAGTCGGCCTGGGCAAACTTCCAGCGTCTCGGACGCATATATGGCAGTTGAGGCTGTAGTCTAAGGACACATGGAAAGTGGTCACTCGAGTGTGTATCATCAAGGGCGAACCATTCGAAGCGCCGAGCCAGCGGAACAGTACCGACCGCAAGGTCCAAATGAGATAAATTTGTCGTGGAGGCAGACAAAAATGTAGGGACCCCAGTGTTGAGGTAAACGAGATCCGCTTGGTGAAAGACGTCTAGCAATAGTGAGCCACGTGGACAAGGATCTGGAGATCCCCAAAGCGGGTGGTGGGCATTGAAGTCCCCAACCAGCAAATAGGGGGGTGGAAGCTGACCAAGAAGATGAAGGAGATCAGCTCGTGCCATTGGTGTGGACGATGGAATGTATACAGTACAAATAGAGAACGTGTATCCAGAAAGGGATAGAGGGCGACAGCTTGGAAGGAAGTGTTTAAGTGGATTGGGTGATAATGGAGAGTATCATGGAGAAGAATCATGAGTCCTCCATGGGCTGGAGTGCCTTCAACAGAGGGGAGATCATATCAGACAGACTGAAAATGAGGGAGAACAAAGCGGTCATGGGGACGCAGCTTTGTTTCCTGAAGACAGAAGATGACCGGCGAGTAGGAGCGTAAGAGGATCGACAATTCATCACGATTGGCTCGAATGCCGCGGATATTCCAGTGGATAATGGACATAGGGTGAACAGAAAATGGAGGAATGTGACCAAGATTGCTGTCAACTCAACGACTGCTCAGAGCTTGCGACAGACAGCATGGAATGGCATTCAGCCGAAGGCAGAAGATCCTGATCCATAGGTTGTTCAGGAGCAGCTCCCGCCACCAGCGATCGGCCGCCAGCAGTGCGCCTCGGCGACACGGAAGATGGCCGAGGGCGATTTCCGCCAGGTGGTGCTGTAGATGGGACACGCCTTGGCGGAGAAGGAGATGAACTGGGTTTCTTTGTAGCCTTCTTGGAAGTATGATGTTTAGATGGAGGAGGAACCGATGGTTGTGAAGTTGGGGTACGTAAAAAATCTTCACGAGTATGCTCTTTTTTTGAAGTCTTGGTGTCTGACTTTTGGGCTCGAGATTTAGTAGAACCCGACGAAGGGTGAGCCAGAGAGTGGGCAGGCGAAAGTGGTGAGGTTGAACGGGCGATCTTTAAGCTGGCCGATCTGACGACCGTGGCACTAAAGGTGAGGTCGCAAGTCTGCGTGGCCACCTCCTTTGTTGGCCGAGGAGAAGCAAGGACAGTGCTGTATTTTCCTGTCGGAGGCACGGTGGGCTGTCGACTGGCGAATAATTTTCGGGCAGCAAAGGTCGACACCTTTTCTTTCACTCTGATTTCCTGGATGAGCTTTTCGTCCTTAAAAACAGGGCAATCTCGAGAGGAAGCAGCGTGGTCACCCATACAGTTGATGCAGCGAGGGGATGGAGGTGGACAAGCACCCTCATGGGCATCCTTGCCACACGTAACACATTTGGCCGGATTGGAACAGGACTGGCTGGTGTGATTGAACCGCTGACACCGATAACAACGCGTAGGGTTTGGGACGTAAGGGCGAACGGAAATTATCTCATAGCCTGCTTTGATTTTCGATGGGAGTTGAACGTTGTCAAATGTCAAGAAGACAGTGCGGGTTGGAATGGTGTTCGTGTCAACCCTTTTCATAACTCTATGAACAGCCGTTACGCCCTGGTCAGACAGGTAGTGCTGAATTTCTTCGTCAGACAATCCATCGAGGGAGCGTGTATAAACGACTCCACGCGAGGAATTTAAAGTGCGGTGCGCTTCAACCCGGACAGGGAAGGTGAAGTACGCAGCAATTTTTGTGCCTGGAGGGCACTGACTGTTTCTAACAACAAGGTGCCATTCCGTAATCTGGAACAAGACTTTACAGGACCTTCAATTGTGTCGACACCTTTCTGAATAATGAAAGGGTTGACCGTGGAGAAGTCGTGACCTTCGTCAGACCGAGAAACAACAAGGAACTGTGGCAACGATGGAAGAACCGTCTGTGGCTGAGACTCAGTATACTTACGCTTGTGAGCAGACATAGTGGAAGGTGAGGAAACCATTGCGGAAGAATCCCCCATGATTACCGGCGTCTCCGATGGCGCGCTCCTTCCTTGTTGGGGCCCTCTCTGAGGGCACTCCCGCCTTAGGTGATTATTCACACCTCAGGTCACACCTCCCGACAAACGGATGGAGGGACCAATCGGCACTTTCGGAAGGTATCAGCTCGGGTAATCACCCCTCCCTGGGCCTGGCCGTTACCAGGGGGTACGTACGTGTCCTACCTGTCTACCCGGGGCGGGGAATTACGCGTTACCCCGTCACCGGCTACACGCAAAAAGGCGTGGGTCGGCCTTCAGACACGCACAGGGAGGAAGAAAGAGAAAGGGAAAGGAAAGAAGAGAGGTCTCAAACGCCGCAGTGGAGAAAAGGGTAAAGAGAAGAGGTAAGGAAAAGAGAAGGACAAAGGAAGGAAGAAGACATACAAGCAAAGAAGGCGAAGAATGCGTCACATTTACCATCGTCCGTCTCCGGACGTAGGCACAAACCGTACTCCCAGATGGGGCGAAAGGGAAGCAAAGAGCCAGAGGTGAGGGGAGGAGGGGCGAAGATGGGGAATGGGGAAGGATGCGGAAAGGGAAGGTATGCAGCCCGGAAACTAAGGAAGGCCACATTAGCTCGGGGTCCCGTGCTCGCTACGCACGTATCCACAAAAGAGTTGTGGACCCCCTGGGGGGGCCATTATTGTAATGACGTCCGCCCTAAGTTCCGTACTCCATTAATCCTGTCCGGTAAGGATTCCAAACCGCGCAGCAGTATTCCAAAAGAGGGCGGACAAGCATACTGTAGGCAGTCTCTCTACTACACCTGTTGCATCTTCTAAGTTTTGTGCCAATAAAACGCAGTCTTTGGTTTGCCTTCCCCACAACATTTTCTATGTGTTCTTTTCAATTTAATTGGTTCGTAATTGTATTTCCTAGGTATTTTGTTGAATTTTAGGCCTTTAGATTTGATTGATTTATCGAGTAACCCAAGTTTAACGGATTCCGTTTGGCACTCATGTGCTTGACCTCACACTTTTCATTATTTGCCAATTTTCGCACCACACAGATAATTTTTCTAAATCGTTTCCCAATTTTTTTGTTTTTCTGAAGATTTTGCTAGGTAATAAATGACAGCATGAGTGCAAACAAGCTAAGACGTCTGCTCAGATTGTCTCCTAAATCGTTTATGTGGAAAAGGTACAGCCGAGGGCCTAGAACACTTACCTTGGGGAACGCCAGAAATCACTTCTGTTTGATCGATGATTTTCCGTCAGTTACTATGAGCTGTGACGTCTCTGACAGTACATCGCGAATCCAGTTGCTTAACAAACGATATTCCATAAACACGCAATTTCACTACAAGCCGCTTGTGACATATGGCGTCAAAAGCCTACTTGGAAATCTAGAACTACGGAATCAGTTTGAAATACCTTACAATAGTGCTCAGCACTTGGTGTGGTTGAAGAGCTGGTTGTGTTTCATAAGAAAAATGTCTAAATCCGTGTTGACAATGTGCCAATCGACCCTTTTCTGGGAGGTAATTCATGTTGTTCAAACACAATACACATTCCAAAATGCTGCTGCATATCGACGTTAATACAAGGACCTGTAATTTAGTGCACTACTCCTACTGCCTTTCTTTAGTATTGATCTGACCTGTGCAACTTTCCAGTCTTTGAGTACAGACATTACATCGAGAGAGTGGTTGTATGTGATCGATAAGTATGGAACTATTATATTAGCATACTCTGAAAGGAACGTGAGTGGAACACAATTTGCTTCGCTCAACCGAGGATATCTGATGTTAAGTTACTTACATAGGCATCTGTTCTCGATTCGAACACTGGAGTATTTACTTCGTCTTATTTGGTGAACGAATTTGGGAAGGCTGTGTTTAGTAACCCTACTTTAACAGCACTGTCACAGATTGTATTTCCATTGATAGTGCGCAGAGAAGGCACTGATTCTGTCTTACAGCTAGCATAGTTTACATACGAGGAGAAACTCTTTGGCTTTTCTGAGAGGTTTCGAGACGAAGTTTCATTATGGGAACTATTGTAAGCATCTCGCATAATGACGATAAATAAGAGGACTATAGCCACGAAATCCACTGCAGAACTGAATGTCGCACTTGCGAACACTATCAGCATCAAAACAACACGAAGGGCGGTCCAGAAACAATGAATAACAGGGCGGGATGGAATTCCAAAACCACTTACCCATGAAGCGCAAAAGGAAATCGTGGCACATAGGTTCAAATGGGTCTGAGCACTATGCGACTTCTGAGGCCATGAGTCGCCTAGAACTTAGAACTAATTAAACCTAACTAACCTAAGGACATCACACACATCCATGCCCGAGGCAGGATTCGAACCTGCGACCGTAGCGGTCGCGCGGTTCCAGACTGTAGCGCCTAGAACCGATGGGACATTCCGACCGGCTAGGCACATAGATCATAAAAGCTGAACTATGAAGTAACGGGGAAAAAGTCCTCGGGTCGAATGAATCTCGTTTACACTGTTCCCAACCTCCGGCCTACTTTACGTCCTAAGAGTGAAACATGGAGGGGTTCAGTGACGATTTGGGGTGCAGTAGGTCGCGTTTCTGCTAAAGCTCATACACACATCAAAAAAACTTTTGCATCACCTCATGTACCAGAACTCCTGAAGATAGACGTCGACTGCGGATATTGTATCAGAGACACAGTCTCTCTGATTGTTCAGAGATGTCACTAAACCCGCCCAAAGATGTAAACAGCCACGCATGAGCAGCGTCTAGTAGAAGGATGGGGTCCGACAGCCGATCAGTTCCAGTCATTCCACCAGGAAGGAGGTACACGGCTAGAGTTGTCTGTAGTTCAACCGTTTCTAGACGGTCAATACTCTGATAGCAAAGCCACCGTGTTCAATAATGCTTTTCATGCAGCCTCAGGACGTCGTGTTACGACTCAAATTGTGCGCAATAGGCTGCACGATGCGCCACTTCACTCCCGACGCCCATCTTTGCAAACACGACATTGTAAGTGTGTACGGGTTGTACGCTGCTGTGCGGTACTTAACACGCGCTCGCCAGCTGACAGTTTGCTCGGTCAGTACACGTGTGTCCAGCTGCAGTGCGACGCAGGAAGTCAGCCTCTGGCCGCAGCGCGCCGAACTAACTAGCGCCAGCTCGGGCGCGAATGTGTCTCTTTCCTTAGATCACAGTGGAGCCTTTCGATACGACCATAATTAGGGTGTCAGACACAGTGATAATGGGTGCGCGTAGCGAGCGTGTTTTATAATCAGCCTTTGTTTAAACTTACTTCTCGTGTTCGCGTATTTGCCGTACCTCGAGGACCCACAGCTTACAAATATTTCGTCTAATTATTATCCGGGGCAACAACACCCTTATAGAAGTGGAGTCAGGAGTGGGATAATTATGGAAAAATCCACAGTCCTGAAGAGGTGCAGCACAACGTGAACTTAGAGCAGCAGCACGAACATTTTCCGACTACGCGGGGACACCCAACGCTGGAATTCAGGTTGCTCTATTACAGTTTGGCTAGAATACCAAAGGCAGTGACGGATTTTTATTTTACATTTGATTGACTCACTGGCGTTAAATTACAAGAAAAGTCACAATCCAGTCAGAGTAGCGTTGTCGATTTACAACCTGTTATTAATGAACTGCAAGAAGAGATTCGGCAGTTAAAAGCAGAAAGAAGCGAGTGTAACATTGCGAAAGACTTGTCAAACGATAGTTCGTGCAGTACAGGTACAACTACAGTAAAGAATTTTTCATTATTGCCGTTAGTACCAGTGTTAGTGGGAAACCCGAAAATGATGTGAAGGTATTTCTTCGTAAACTTGAAGGTGCCGCCCTGTTAGGATCGTGGTCAGATTCCGATAAGCTAGTGGTTGTCAAATTAAGAATTCGAGGAGCAGCACAAGATTTATTTAGCGCGGAGTGTACTTGCGAGAAAACAGAAGATTACAATGAGTTTAGAACGGTTGTTGTTCAGAGATTTAAACGTAAAAACGCGATAAGATTTTACAGAGAGCAGCTTCACAGTTTCCGAATGCGACGAGACGAATCTGTCGAGCAGTTTGCCGACAGAATTCGAAACATCATCGCTCAAACATACGAGTTACTAGATAATGAAAATGAACATCGCATTCAGTTGTTGGAGGCCGGCCAGAGAGCACTCACTCAAGCTAAACAGGTCTCTGCTGCCAAGTCATTACCACTTGTCATCGATGAAGGGTGAAAAACAAAGGAAAGAGTATTCACTTTCTTTTGCCTGATGGCGGATTTAGGGAGTGGGGATGTATGACACAAGCGCATTCTAACGCAACTTTGGTAAAAATAAACGTACGTTTATACCGTAACAGCGTTGCTTACGTTGATTAGGACTCTATAATCATACTGATATACTAAAAAGGACAACCAAATCAGCATCCACTGCAACGTGGATAGTAGCACGAGAAGATTTGTTTCTACTTTTTAGACATTACTGCAGACTCTAGAAAATTCGAAGGTCAGGGGACCGTTACAATCGAGTTTGCACAATTCGAAGTTCAAAGGATCTAAGAAAAAGTTCGAATAATTAATTCTATTTAACTCGACTTTATTCTAGATGAAATCAGCAAAAATCGAAATAAAATTTTGATTTCGTTTTACTATTGCATTACCAGTTTTCTTACATGTTATTTGCTTTTGTATTTGAAACGGAAGGCACACACAAATGTTCGAAAATACATAAATTCAGCTTCATTCATTTTTCAATGCTGAACAAACTGTCACGAATGGCCACATTTTGTGAACTAAATTTCTCATAAACGACCTTATGTCTTTGGAGTTAGCGTGTCACTCCTTATTTGTATCTGAGACTTCGCTTCTACATCTACATCTACGTCCATACTCCGCAAGCCACCCGACGGTGTGTGGCGGAGGGTACCTTCAGTACCTCTATCGGTTCTCCCTTCTATTCCAGTCTCGTATTGTTCGTGGAAAGAAGGACTGTCGGTATGCCTCTGTGTGGGCTCTAATCTCTCTGGTTTTATCCTCATGGTCTCTTCGCGAGATATACGTAGGAGGGAGCAATATACTGCTTGACTCTTCGGTGAAGGTATGTTCTCGAAACTTCAATAAAAGCCCGTACCGAGCTACTGAGCGTCTCTCCTGCAGAGTCTTCCACTGGAGTTTATCTATCATCTCCGTAACGCTTTCGCGATTACTAAATGATCCTGTAACGAAGCGCGCTGCTCTCCGTTGGATCTTCTCTATCTCTTCTATCAACCCTATCTGCTATATAGATCCCACACTGCTGAGCAGTATTCAAGCAGTGGGCGAACAAGCG
This sequence comes from Schistocerca piceifrons, assembly GCF_021461385.2. Classification (NCBI taxonomy): domain Eukaryota; kingdom Metazoa; phylum Arthropoda; class Insecta; order Orthoptera; family Acrididae; genus Schistocerca; species Schistocerca piceifrons. Next base: position 208,573,897 of record NC_060146.1, on the reverse strand, counting down.
TACTGTAACCTACTTCCTTTGTTTTCGGATTGCATTTCCTTAGGATTCTTCCAATGAATCTCAGTCTGGCATCTGCTTTACCGACGATCAACATTATATGATCATTCCATTTTAAATCACTCCTAATGCGTACTCCCAGATAATTTATGGTATTAACTGCTTCCAGTTGCTGACCTGCTATTTTGTAGCTAAATGATAAAGGATCTATCTTTCTGTGTATTCGCAGCACTTTACACTTGTCTACATTGAGATTCAATTGCCATTCCTTGCACCATGCGTCAATTCGCTGCAGATCCTCCTGCATTTCAATACAATTTTCCATTGTTACAACCTCTCGGTACACCACAGCATCATCTGCAAAAAGCCTCAGTGAACTTCCGATGTCATCCACCAGGTCATTTATGTATATTGTGAATAGCAACGGTCCTATGACACTCCCCTGCGGCACACCTGAAATCACTCTTACTTCGGAAGACTTCTCTCCATTGAGAATAACATGCTGCGTCCTGTTATCTAGGAACTCCTCAATCCAATCACACAATTGGTCTGATAATCCATATGCTCTTACTTTGTTCATTAAACGACTGTGGGGAACTGTATCGAACGCCTTGCGGAAGTCAAGAAACACGGCATCTACCTGTGAACCCGTGTCTATGGCCCTCTGAGTCTCGTGGACGAATAGCGCGAGCTGGGTTTCACATGACCGTCTTTTTCGAAACCCATGCTGATTCCTACAGAGTAGATTTCTAGTCTCCAGAAAAGTCATTATACTCTAACACAATACGTGTTCCAAAATTCTGCAACTGATCGACGTTAGAGATATAGGTCTATAGTTCTGCACATCTGTTCGACGTCCCTTCTTGAAAACGGGGATGACCTGTGCCCTTTTCCAATCCTTTGGAACGCTACGCTCTTCTAGAGACCTACGGTACACCGCTGCAAGAAGGGGGGCAAGTTCCTTCGCGTACTCTGTGTAAAATTGAACTGGTATGCCATCAGGTCCAGAGGCCTTTCCTCTTTTGAGCGATTTTAATTGTTTCTCTATCCCTCTGTCGTCTATTTCGATATCTACCATTTTGTCATCTGTGCGACAATCTAGAGAAGGAACTACAGTGCAATCTTCCTCTGTGAAACAACTTTGGAAAAAGACATTTAGTATTTCTGCCTTTAGTCTGTCATCCTCTGTTTCAGTACCATTTTGGTCACAGAGTGTCTGGACATTTTGTTTTGATCCACCTACCGCTTTGACATAAGACCAAAATTTCTTAGGATTTTCTGCCAAGTCAGTACATAGAACTTTACTTTCGAATTCATTGAACGCCTCTCGCATAGCCCTCCTCACACTACATTTCGCTTCGTGTAATTTTTGTTTGTCTGCAAGGCTTTGGCTATGTTTATGTTTGCTGTGAAGTTCCCTTTGCTTCCGCAGCAGTTTTCTAACTCGGTTGTTGTACCACGGTGGCTCTTTCCCATCTCTTACGATCTTGCTTGGCACATACTCATCTAACGCATAATGTACGACGGTTTTGAACTTTGTCCACTGATCCTCAACACTATCTGTACTTGAGACAAAACTTTTGTGTTGAGCCAACAGGTACTCTGAAATCTGCTTTTTGTCACTTTTTCTAAACAGAAAAATCTTCCTACCCTTTTTAATATTTGTATTTACGGCTGAAATCATCGATGCTGTAATCGCTTTATGATCGCTGATTCCCTGTTCTGCGTTAACTTTTTGAAATAGTTCGGGTCTGTTTGTCACCAGAAGGTCTAATATGTTATCCCCACGAGTCGGTTCTCTGTTTAACTGCTCAAGGTAGTTTTCAGATAAAGCACTTAAAAAAAAATTTCACAGGATTCTTTGTCCCTGCCACCCGTTATGAACGTTTGAGTCTCCCAGTCTATGTCTGGCAAATTAAAATCTCCACCCAGAACTATAACATGGTGGGGAAATCTACTCGAAATATTTTCCAAATTATCCTTCAGGTGCTCAGCCACAACAGCTGTTGAGCCAGGGGGCCTATAGAGACATCCAATTACCATGTCTGAGCCTTCTTTAACCGTGACCTTCACCCAAATCATTTCACATTTCGGATCTCCGTCAATTTCCCCCTCACAGACTAAGCGTTAATGATTTAGCGTTCCGTTAAGCTATAACCTCCGACAAATACCCTTTGTACCCTGTATTGAGTAAGGCAATTCCATAAGCTTGCAGCAAGAGGCAGGGACTCGCCTCGCCCGCTCTGCTTGCTCCCGCCTTTTGATGCTTATCAGCAACATTATCTTTCCGCTCGATGATCGTTTGCAACATGGATGGTGGAATCCCGAAACAATTCGTTACCTGCTACTTCTCGTTGCATTCCACAGCGTCGAAACTCGTTTCTGTTTTACGAAAGTAGAAAACTTCCTGGAAGTTATTCTGACGTGAAAACGTCTACTTTCTCCTTGGTCGAAGTTTCTTGTGTGACAAAGTGGCATCAGATTTGAGTCACTAATAACTACGAGACCGACAGTGCGCAAACAAAGGTCAAGTCCACGCCGTCTGTACGTGGTTGTCGCTTATTGGCTGTGTTGTCATCCTACCAGTGTAGGCATATGCGCGTCATTGTTACAAACCATCTTTGTGTAAAGTTATAAACTGGTGTAGCTGTAAGCTAGGATACTGATTTGGGTGTCGTTGCGATGAACAGCTTAGGGAGCGCCGGAATAGAAAATAAAAATATTCGCCGGAATATAACCGAAAATCTATATTGAGTTTAAACCTATGGCACAAAGGAGGAGTTCGTCTCACAGGAGTTGTAAATATGCTCTAAATTACAGAAAACGCGAGAAAAGCCCTCCCAGAAGCCCAAAAAGTGCAGCGCTGAGAGAAGGCGACAGCTCCCGTAGAGACGGAAAAAAAAGAAGAAACGGCGCAACGCGATAACGTACTCAAAGGCTATATCGTACACCGGCCACTGGAAGTCCTAAATTGTCAGTAACCGTGTGACCACTGTATTACAGATATTGATAATTAAATTACATATTAATATGAAACACATGTTACGATTTTATCCCGATGTTTTGACGAAAAATCTACGGCGCAGACCTGAACTGCACACACAGGCATTTATTAGCAACTGATTAATACGCTGTGGTATTTCGTGCATTGTTAAAAACAGATGCCTGTCACAAGGTGCTCAATCACGGTATAATTACCTGAACAACTGATGAAACAAATAGAATTATCCGGTGTAATCTAGGCGTTGACTTGTAATTGTAGAATGTCTGCGGGTCGTTCTGCTATGACAGTCGCCTCGATTAGTGAAGAAGTTTCTTCGGTTTTCTCGAGGCATTTGGGAACAGGTTGAAGCAAACGATTAACAAGTGTCGACGGCATACAGTCGCAGAGGCTGATTTCGAATGTCTTTCATAACTGTAAAGCCACTACAGCCACGCAATAAAACTTCAGCTGGGTAAGGGGGACAGCTAGCAGTCGGAGGTAAACACTTCCCCCTCACAGCGATCTGATGTCGCCGGCCAGAGTCCGATGTAAACACAGCCGACAACAGGCAGTGCTGTACTGTGACACGACAACCAGATCGAGTTCAGAGCAGGAAACGGTCGGGGTCCCCGGTGGTCTAGTGGTAACGGCGTCTGGAACGTTCCAGCGCCTCATAGCCCCAGCCGGGCCGGGGTTCTATCCCCGGCCGGCGCTGGAATTTTCAGACTTCCGAGCACTAGCCTCCACCTCTGCCCTGGCATGTGGCGCATGCCGGGCACCCCCGTGGGGTCCGTGCTTCGGATCCCACGTGGAGCTCACTCCCACACTACAAACTAAACCTGATTATGCTGCTGCAAACACTTATTTTAAATTTTAGTACGCACACTTTCTTCACCAGACCAGATCTACATATATTTTCAGGGTACTTTCTACATAATATATCTCACTGTTAAAAGAAACTGCATAGTTTCATGAACTTTGTAGGATTACAACAATGAAATAAAATCCTTACTAAAAAACAAACTAATACGTTTTATTTTCGTTTTTGTGCTAAATGCTGCTAAGATAAATACCAAAACAGCTTCTGTTTTTCTTGTAGTTAACAATCAGTAATTAGAAAAATAAGTTTGACTGTAATACTGATACATATTTACTTAGCACATTCTCAGTGCTGAACCAGGATAAATTATTTCTATGTCAAAAGAAATGGAAAACATTATATCAAGACCATCGCACAATCGGACAGCGGAAAAAAAATCCAGGTGTCTCACTCTGCCTTTTCTTTTTAGTATCCTGATTGATTATATGATAATAAATAAATTCTGTAACAGAAATCGTTTCGTAACAGTTCACACTCAATGCCTTTTATAAATGTATATTGTCACTAATTGTATTTTCAAAACAAACACAGACTTTATTTTCTTCAAATTATTCAAGTGTCAAAGTGAGATTATGATAGGACACAGGTCACTAATGAGATAAACTCTTTCTTTGCATGAAAGAGGATAATTCTCCTGGTTTTATGTGAGCTGAATGCTAAAATAAACCGATGACATTTAACATTTAAAAAATGAATTTCTTGACGATTTTACTGACAGGTCTACACGTTTCATATAATATTTCTGGTGGTAGTTACATGACAACCACTCAGGCTCAGCTTTATATGAAAGTTTCTTGCAGGTCAGAAAAGAAATTATATTACTACCTCTACAGATTCAGTTGGTCTATTATTGTCGTACTATTGTATCATTGACGTTGAATTGCAAGAGAGAGACTGCTACAATGGCTGTTTTCTTTTGCTAATAAATTCCGTGCCATATCTCCATTCCAAATGCTAAAAGGCGTGGATAAAACTTTTAGCAATACTATTTTCCTATTCATCACATCGCTTCTAGGTGTCGCTACTAGTCGCTCACACAGTCAGTCGTCTATAGAGCAGGGCTTCGCTACCAGAGGGCTGTACCGGAACTCGCGGCGACTCACTCTGCCGGGATTTGCTGCTTCACTCCTGAACGTCTACGCCAGCTGAAATAACCGCTAAATCCTCGCACTAAACGAGAGACGTAATAGCACCAAAACCAAACAAGGCAAATCGTGGTCAGTGCGAATACTGCCAAACCACCACTATGATAACTCCTAGCTGAAAATACTGATACAAACTATTTACAGAGGAATGGAGCACCTTACAGAAGCTGACCTAGAGGAAAATCAATTTGGAGGGAACAGATCCCATATTTATAACATCTTTATATACAGAAAAATCTTTTGACAATGTTGACCAGAATATGCAGTTTGAATTTAAGATGCTACCAGGAAAAAAAAATACAGCGAGCGAAACATTGCTTAGAACTCCACCAGAAATGAGACAGCAGCTGTACAAGTTGAAGGAAATAAAAGAAAATAAGTATGTGAGAAGTGAGTGAGACAGCGTTCTAGTCCATTCCCTGATGCTATTCATTCTATATACAGGGTGTTCATAAGTCACGCTCCACACTTCTCGGGGCTGTACAGGGGACTTAACTGATCAAGTTTTACATAGGAATCTACTTCTGAAAACGTCATCTAGCGACGCTAGAGAGCGTCAAAGTTATAGGCACCGGCGCCTACAAAAATAGAGGGATCCCACGAAGATGTTACAAACTTTCTAAGATGATGCAGATGTATAAATGTATAAATTTGAGATTATGTCCTTGTACCGGAAAACTATAACAGAAAACCTTTCTGTTATCTCTGACAGTATGTACCGTTATCGTTGTGGATAAGATGTAGGACAGGAAACTTTCAGAGGCGGTGGTATGGAACGAAAGAAGAAAACAATGTGCAGTACACATAGGCTCTAAAATGCATACATCATGAACCATGAGCACTTGTTCATCTTCGCTAGCGTGAAACCCATCTCCACTATTGAACAAGTGCTTATAGCTCCAGAAGCATGCAGTTTAGAGTCCATGTTTACTGCACATTTTTTCTTGTTTTGGTCTATACTGCCATCACTGAAAGTTGGAGGGGGTGCGTGGAGGTGCTTACGTAGAATGTCCACCACTCTGACATGGCTCGTGCGTCACTCACGTGTCTGTCAGTATTAGAGCAACATTGCGGAGCGCCCTATTGCCGAATACACCGACATGATCCTTCCGAATGGCGAAGCTCGTCGCCTTTATCAATCTCGTTCTCCGCAGCGTCCGACTTCATGGCATACGCTTTTCTGCGCAACGACTTTGAGAAAATGGTGCGTTCACCGTCTGCAGGGGTGACTGTAGTGCTTCAAAGAGACGCAGCGCACCTGACTTGGAGAAGGCCGTATTGTAAAGAACAGTGTTTCTGAAAACTTATTAAGTTTCCTTTTAATGAGTGGAATTGTGGAACTACTGATGTACTCGGTCACACCTAATAACTTACGTGTACAAGTGGTCGCGTTACCAACATGTTTTCAAATGGCTGTGGCGAGGAAACAGTGCGTTACAGGAGATGGGTTCCAATTCAGAATACGAGTATTATGTACTCAGTCCGCCTCTACACTAGAAGTCTGTAACGGGGGTTTAGGAACATCCTGCATGTTTGCGGTATATTGTACAGTTGTTGTCCCGCCATAATTGAAATTTGCGAATACATTTCATAATTTCTGAGAGCTCATCAGGCGCGACTACGGTGTCCGCAGTATAAAACCCAGGGGGCGTCTTGGCTACGGCGGCTCTGACGCCCACGAGAACAACTGTAGGTAGAGAGCGCAACACAGCTACTTTGATGGACAATTTCCTCTAATGCTGCCAGATGTCTCTACTTTTAGAGGTATCTTGACCCGCCCCGCACCAGCCTTAAGCGGAAAGCCTAATGTCCCAACTTCTGGCCACTGCTAACATTCTGAAATACACTGTCCAATCAAAAGTATCCAGACACCTAGTAGTGGACTTCAATATGCGGTATGCCCACCTTTTGTCTTTACGAGGGGTTATACTCTGCTGGGAACGCTTTCAGTGTCGACGATATTTTACGCACCACACATGGTGAGAGTTTCATCTGTGTGTACGTACCAGACAATACACTGGCCAGCTAGATCGCCGCCTCTCTCCCCAATTTTGGAGCAATATGGGCAGCTACTTGCAACCAGGTCGGGATTTTGACGATGTAACGAATCAATTGAACTGAATATGGTACGACATCCGTCAGAAGGACATCCACCAACTTTATCAATCAAGATCAAGCCGAATAGCTGCTTGCTTAAGGGCCAGAGGTGGACGAACGCGTTAAGACTTTCTCCTGAATGAATCACCCAATTTTCATGCAATTGTTATCATTTGTTTGCCTCTACACGTACATCACATCTACCGATTTCCTTCACACTGGGGTAATTTCTTGGTGGTACGGTTTAGAGTGTAAATATACAGGGTGTATCAAAAAGAATCAACCGATTTAAAAAAAAAAAGTAACTATTATGTTATTCGACATATGTGCGTGAATAGCGTACTGCTGGAAAGAGCAAACCCTCGGGCTTTACATGCTTACCGCTTGGCAGCTGAACTGTTCGGCCATTTCAGTCCTAGTAAAAATGGTGTCGCGACGACAGAAAGCGTTTTGTGTTCTTTATTATGCGCAGTGTGGGCAGTAACAAGTGTTCGGCGTGACTTTCGTACAAGGTACGGTGCGGATCCTCCTACAGCACAGAGCATAAGACGATGGCATCAACGATTAAGAGAAACAGAATGTTTGCGGGAAGGCGAATCGCCGGGCCGTCCCCGAGTGCCTGACACAGGCGTCGAACGCAACCGCCACAGTTTCACGAGGAGTCCGCAGATATCCGTTCGCCGTGCAGCTCGACAGCTCAGCACGCACCCGATGTCCGTCTGGCGTCTCTGCGTCGACGTTTATGCATCAAATAATATTAAATTCAGCTACTGCGAGCTTTTCGTGAGGGCGATAACATCGTGTGAAGTTCCATAATTTCACTCTCGGCAAGGTGGAGGATGGCTGTTTTCTCCCACAGTTAGTGTTTAGTGACGAGGCAACATTCCATTTATACGGAAAGGTGAACTGTCATAATGTGACAATATGAGGTACGGGACAACCACACCAAGTTGTACAACATAAAATAGACTCTCCTAAATTTAATGTGTTTTTTGCAGTTTAACGGGAAAAGGGGTATGATTCATTTTTCTTTGCCAGAAACACTGTTATACGAAGCATATATCTCGATATGCTTGAAAACTTTCTTTTCCTACAGTTTGATTCGAACGACTTCATTTACCAATGGGATGGGCCACCGCGACAGTGGCATCTGGAAGTGCGGGAATTTCTAAATCAAACGATTACTGAACGATTGATCGGTCACACTGGACTAATTGACTCGGCCGTAGATTACTGGCCTCCAAGGTCACCGTACCCGACCACATGTGATTACATATGTATGGTTTTGTAAGAGACTCTTTATGTACCTACGTTACCAACAGCAACAAATGAACTGAGACATCGGATAACAGCACCTGTGGAAACTGTAACTCAAGACATGCTTGCTGCAGTGTTGCTACAATCTGAACACCGCATTGACACATTCCGTGCATCTCAGGGATGCATATTGAACACCAATGAAACGAATGAAAAACTTTTTCAGTTTCCGTTCATCAAAAAACAAAATTCACTGTATATGTTTCTTAGTTTCAGAAATACAGACGGCCCAGATCGGGTGATTGTTTCTGATACACACGGTATAGATAATGCACTTCAAAACCTCCCAATAATTAGCCCACTACCAAGATGGGAGATAACAAGTACTCACACATGCGTCTTTGCATGTGTTGGATAAAAAGTAGTAGCACAATGCCGCAACATGAAGGATGTGAGTCATTTGGTACGCACGCATTCTGTTGCTGATAGATGGTGGGCTGAAGTAGTAAAGTCAGCGGCATAGGTCGTGTTTGAGTCAGTTGCGGTGTGTACTAGCTCAAAGTTGGAGAGGCTAGCTCAAGTGCCTTAATAGTATGTTTGGAAAATACGAAAAACGTGCTTGGGTCAAGACTGAAAGGGCAGGCACGTGGTCGGAGCGCGCAACTATCTTTCCTTCCGGCGCTGCATTCCACCAACTTTCACGACAATGCACGACGCCAAACGACGAGTCCTGTGCAGGAGCCCCGCGCATGTGGCAGCGGCACATACTGGAACATCCACCGTATTCATCCGGTAGAGTCCCCCCCAATTACGACCTGATCGCCCAAATGAACGAAGTATTTCGTGGCACGCGTTACAGCAAATGATAAGACAGCCTATGGCGGTCCTAGCGAGACATAATCACAGATGGATGCACTGACAGTGTATGACATTTTTCATGTGGGTGTGGAAAGCGATCGAGACGCGATACGGAAATGTAATAAAGTGAATTTTAGTCAATGAAGTTTGGCATGAATTACAACCGAACTGCCACTACTTTTCATCCACCACATGTATATTACCATACCCGTTTATTTTTAGTCATAAAAATTTATCGGTAGTCTTGTATGAAATGTTTTCACAATTTTGGTTTGTTTTCTAGATGTATAGCAATTCTTTACGAAAGATGGAAGAGTTTGATTTTGACTTAGAGCATTAATGTCCGATTTCCACTTACAGTACTGCCCTGGCTGCACATTATCTGGATTAGAAATTGATGCCCTTAGCATGAATTTACTTTGGCTTGCACCACAGCACATTTACTTGACGTAAAATACGACGAAATACTACGCCAATACCGTTCGATTACCATATCGTAACTGTTGGAGCTGGTGGTCTACCGTCACAGCGCGTGGCTGCAAATCGAGAATCGCGGGATTGAATCCCAATTGAACCAATAAATTTTTCAGTCTGCGTTTAATCCAGCCTTCACCTCTCAATGATATGAGGAGTCGGTAGAAACAACACGTGGTGCGGATTCCACGTTAAACTGCCGATTCCGTTTCCCCGGTTGGACAACTGGTGTACGTTAATGATAAGCAAGTCGCCAAAGTGCCGTCCAATTGAAAGACTTAAAGGAGGGACACTGAAATACGCGAAATTTGTTAGTATTATTACACTGTCGAAACGCAGTAATGTGACCACGTGTTAAAATCCCGAATAAACGCCTTTTGCAGCATGAGATGTACAGGAATAGAGTCAATGAGGTAATGACAGTGATAAGAAGCCATTCCGACTGCAGTACTTGCCCAGCTGCGATAGAATTTTATCGATTGAAGATCCGTGGCACAAACTACTCGATCGAGGTGGCCCCTCAGATTCTCGATTGGGTTTAAAGCCGGGAAATTTGGCTGTCAGGGCAGTACGGCAAATTCATCCTAGAGTTTTCAGAACCACGCACATACACTGCGAGCTATGTTACACGTGCATCTAAAGGTGGATATGGTCCCCAAGGATAGGTACGTACTACGGTTGATCCATTGTGCGTTTCTGAATGACGAGATCACTCAGGGAATGCCGCGAAAACATTGCCCACACCATAACGCTCCCTCAGGGTTGCAGGGCGTTAGCTTTCAGACGTTACACGCCAATGGAAATCTGTCCGATGGAACATAAAATGTGATTAATATGGAGAGGCCACCTGTAGCAATCAGTGGACTGTCAGTTGTGGTACCGGCATGCAAATGCAAGCTTTCAACGCCAATGAAGAGCAGTCAGCATGGGTGCAGGGACCGGGTGCCTACTGCGGAAGCTCAAACGTTGTCGAGGAAACATTGGTGGTAGCCCTTGGTTCGTCTGGGCGGTCAGCTGCACAGAAGTTGCACGTCTATCCGCCAGCACACATATCTGCAACTATCGTTCACCTGTGTCGCCTACTGACCGAAGTGCAACACAGTTGCCTCGGAGCCGGATTAGAATACCGAGATTTTGCCACGCATGGTTTACTTTACATACAGTGGCATGTGAAAAGATTACAGATTTTGCCGTTTCGGAAATACTTCCGCCATTGGGAAGAAAGCCAACGATTATGCCCTGTTGGACGTCACATAAATCGCCCCTTTTACGCATTATGACAACGACTTCACTGTTTGCAGCCTCCCACCACGCCCCCCCCCCCCCCCAATTCATCACCTACTAATGCTATCACCTGGCGTCTATGAGTTATTACACGTTAACCTCAAAAATAGGAGTTGGTCACATTAATGTGACTGGACATATTATTATTATTACTGAAACTTCCTGGCAGATTAGAACTGGGTGCCGGACCGAGACTCGAACTCGGGACCTTTGCTTTTCCCGGGCAAGTGCTCTAAAAAATTAGCTACCCAAGCAGGACTCACGCCCTGTCCTCACAGCTTTGCCAGTACCTCGTCTCCTACCTTCCAAACTTTACAGAAGCTCTCCTGCGAACCTATTATTATTATTATCTTTGACTTTTTTTTCTCAGACTTAAGTCTGGTTAAAAATGGAACGTGACGCGGACCTCGGTCAAGCGTGACTTCCTTGTAACTGTATGGTATATGTTATATTGCATTTAGGAACTTTCGGGTAATTGAACATGTATCAATAATTACAGATTTTTGTAGTTGTATATATATGTTTGGATGTAGCTGTATTGCATTGATGTACTGGTGAATATTGTGAGGTATGACTCCTGTAGTTGATAGTATAATTGGGATAATGTCAACTTTATCCTGATGCCACATGTCCTTGACTTCCTCAGCCAGTTGGATGTATTTTTCAATTTTTTCTCCTGTTTTCTTCTGTATATTTGTTGTGTTGGGTATGGATATTTCAATTACTTTTGTTAATTTCTTCTTTTTATTGGTGAGTATGATGTCAGGTTTGTTATGTGGTGTTGTTTTATCTGTTATAATCGTTCTGTTCCAGTATAATTTGTATTCATCATTCTCCAGTACATTTTGTGGTGTGTACTTGTATGTGGGAACGTGTTGTTTTATTAGTTTATGTTTTATGGCAAGTTGTTGATGTATTATTTTTGCTACATTGTCATGTCTTCTGGGGTATTCTGTATTTGCTAGTATTGTACATCCGCTTGTGATGTGATCTACTGTTTCTATTTGTTGTTTGCAAAGTCTGCATTTATCTGTTGTGGTATTGGGATCTTTAATAATATGCTTGCTGTAATATCTGGTGTTTATTGTTTGATCCTGTATTGCGATCATGAATCCTTCCGTCTCACTGTATATATTGCCGTTTCTTAGCCATGTGTTGGATGTGTCTTGATCTATGTGTGGCTGTGTTAGATGATACGGGTGCTTGCCGTGTAGTGTTTTCTTTTTCCAATTTACTTTCTTTGTATCTGTTGATGTTATGTGATCTAAAGGGTTGTAGAAGTGGTTATGAAATTGCAATGGTGTAGCTGATGTATTTATATGAGTGATTGCTTTGTGTATTTTGCTAGTTTCTGCTCGTTCTAGAAAGAATTTTCTTAAATTGTCTACCTGTCCATAATGTAGGTTTTTTATATCTATAAATCCCCATCCACCTTCCTTTCTGCTTAATGTGAATCTTTCTGTTGCTGAATGTATGTGATGTATTCTATATTTGTGGCATTGTGATCGTGTAAGTGTGTTGAGTGCTTCTAGGTCTGTGTCACTCCATTTCACTACTCCAAATGAGTAGGTCAATACTGGTATAGCATAAGTATTTATAGCTTTTGTCTTGTTTCTTGCTGTCAATTTTGTTTTCAGTATTTTTGTTAGTCTTTGTCTATATTTTTCTTTTAGTTCTTCTTTAATATTTGTATTATCTATTCCTATTTTTTGTCTGTATCCTAGGTATTTATAGGCATCTGTTTTTTCCATCGCTTCTATGCAGTCGCTGTGGTTATCCAATATGTAACCCTTCTTGTTTAGTGTGTTTGCCCTTGACTATGCTATTTTTCTTACATTTGTCTGTTCCAAAAGCCATATTTATATCATTGCTGAATACTTCTGTTATCTTTAGTAATTGGTTGAGTTGTTGATTTGTTGCTGCCAGTAGTTTTAGATCATCCATGTATAGCAAATGTGTGATTTTGTGTGGGTATGTTCCAGTAATATTGTATCCATAATTTGTATTATTTAGCATGTTGGATAGTGGGTTCAGAGCAAGACAGAACCAGAAAGGACTTAATGAGTCTCCTTGGTATATTCCACGCTTAATCTGTATTGGCTGTGATGTGATGTTATCTGAATTTGTTTGGATATTAAGTGTGGTTTTCCAGTTTTTCATTACTGTGTTTAGAAACTGTATCAGTTTAGGATCTACTTTGTATATTTCCAAAATCTGCAGTAACCATGAGTGGGGTACACTATCAAAGGCTTTTTGGTAATCAATGTATGCGTAGTGTAGGGACCTTTGTTTAGTTTTAGCTTGATATGTCACCTCTGTATCTATTATCAGTTGCTCTTTACATCCTCGTGCTCCTTTGCAGCAGCCTTTTTGTTCTTCATTTATAATTTTGTTCTGTGTTGTATGTGTCATTAATTTCTGTGTGATGACTGAAGTTAATATTTTGTATATTGTTGGTAGGCATGTTATGGGGCGATATTTAGCTGGGTTTGCTGTGTCTGCTTGATCTTTAGGTTTCAGATAGGTTATTCCATGTGCAAGTGTATCAGGGAATGTGTATGGGTCTGCAATGTAACTGTTAAATAATTTAGTTAGATGTGAATGTGTTGAGGTGAACTTTTTTAGCCAGTACTTTGCTATTTTATCATTTCCAGGGGCTTTCCAATTGTGTGTAGAATTAATTGCTCGGGTGACTTCATGTTGCAAAATTATCACTGCAGGCATCTGTGGAATCATCTTGTAAGTGTCTGTTTCTGCTTGTATCCACCGTGCATGCCTGTTATGTTGTATCGGGTTTGACCATATGCTGCTCCAGAAGTGTTCCATGTCTGTTATGTTTGGTGGATTGTCTATTTTAATGTGTGTGTTATCCATTGTTTGGTAAAATCTCTTTTGGTTTGTGTTGAATGTTTGGTTTTGTTTCCTTCTATTTTCACTTTTTTTGTATCTTCTAAGTCGTTTGGCCAATGCTTGCAATTTCTGCTTTTATTCATCTAATTGCTCTATTGCTTCTTGTTGTGAGATTTTACCTAACCTTTTTCGTTTTTTGTCTGATATTTCATTTCTTATAAATTGTGTTAGCTGTCCGATGTCTTTTCTCAGTTTTTCTATTCTGATCTGTAACCTGTGTTGCCATGCTGGTTTCGTGCGTTTCTTCTGTGTGTTGGTTTGTTCTGATCTCTGCCTTGTGTGTATATTTAGTGTAGTGAGTGCTCCTATATAAACCAGTAGTTGTAACTCTTCCATAGTTGTGTTTTCATTTACACTCCTGGAAATTGAAATAAGAACACCGTGAATTCATTGTCCCAGGAAGGGGAAACTTTATTGACACATTCCTGGGGTCAGATACATCACATGATCACACTGACAGAACCACAGGCACATAGACACAGGCAACAGAGCATGCACAATGTCGGCACTAGTACAGTGTATATCCACCTTTCGCAGCAATGCAGGCTGCTATTCTCCCATGGAGACGATCGTAGAGACGCTGGATGTAGTCCTGTGGAATGGCTTGCCATGCCATTTCCACCTGGCGCCTCAGTTGGACCAGCGTTCGTGCTGGACGTGCAGACCGCGTGAGACGACGCTTCATCCAGTCCCAAACATGCTCAATGGGGGACAGATCCGGAGATCTTGCTGGCCAGGGTAGTTGACTTACACCTTCTAGAGCACGTTGGGTGCCACGGGATACATGCGGACGTGCATTGTCCTGTTGGAACAGCAAGTTCCCTTGCCGGTCTAGGAATGGTAGAACGATGGGTTCGATGACGGTTTGGATGTACCGTGCACTATTCAGTGTCCCCTCGACGATCACCAGTGGTGTACGGCCAGTGTAGGAGATCGCTCCCCACACCATGATGCCGGGTGTTGGCCCTGTGTGCCTCGGTCGTATGCAGTCCTGATTGTGGCGCTCACCTGCACGGCGCCAAACACGCATACGACCATCATTGGCACCAAGGCAGAAGCGACTCTCATCGCTGAAGACGACACGTCTCCATTCGTCCCTCCAATCACGCCTGTCGCGACACCACTGGAGGCGGGCTGCACGATGTTGGGGCGTGAGCGGAAGACGGCCTAACGGTGTGCGGGACCGTAGCCCAGCTTCATGGAGACGGTTGCGAATGGTCCTCGCCGATACCCCAGGAGCAACAGTGTCCCTAATTTGCTGGGAAGCGGCGGTGCGGTCCCCTACGGCACTGCGTAGGATCCTACGGTCTTGGCGTGCATCCGTGCATCGCTGCGGTCCGGTCCCAGGTCGACGGGCACGTGCACCTTCCGCCGACCACTGTCGACAACATCGATGTACTGTGGAGACCTCACGCCCCACGTGTTGAGTAATTCGGCGGTACGTCCACCCGGCCTCCCGCATGCCCACTATACGCCCTCGCTCAAAGTCCGTCAACTGCACATACGGTTCACGTCCACGCTGTCGCGGCATGCTACCAGTGTTAAAGACTGCGATGGAGCTCCGTATGCCATGGCAAACTGGCTGACAATGACGGCGGCGGTGCACAAATGCTGCGCAGCTACCGCCATTCGACGGCCAACACCGCGGTTCCTGGTGTGTCCGCTGTGCCGTGCGTGTGATCATTGCTTGTACAGCCCTCTCGCAGTGTCCGGAGCAAGTATGGTGGGTCTGACACACCGGTGTCAATGTGTTCTTTTTTCCATTTCCAGGAGTGTATTATGTTGTGTATGATTGTGTTGATAGTTTTTATTGTTGTTTCGACTTGTGGGTTATTTGGCGGTCTATGCAAGAATGGTCTAATGTCTGTATTTGTGTCTTTGTATTCTATATATGTCAGCTGAAATTTCTCTTCTATATCTAACACGTGTCTCTGTTCGTGTTCTATTTGTGCTTGTTCTGGTGGCTGTCTTAAGATTTCGTTTTCCTCTGATTGTTTAATTGATGTGTGTTGTTCTTTGATTGTTTGCTCTGGGATGTTTGAGTCCATTACTGTGTTTTCTTCCTCTTCTGATTGCACATTATTTTGTTCCAGTATTTGTTGTACTTGTTGTTTGATGTTTTCTAATTCTGACTGGGGTATCCTGTTATTTTTTATTACTACACGGATCTGATCAGCTAGTCGTTGTTCTGTTAAAAATTTTAATTCCGAGTATCTGGTAATAAATGTTGTGTATACTTGTGATCTGTATCCAGTTGTGTTGGTTCCTAGGTTTGTTGCTTGGTAATAACAGAACATGAGGTGTCGATTAACTTCATCTGACCATCTCATCCTCTGTCTTTGTTTTCCTTCTAGGGTGGTTGCAGGAAGCATATCCTGCAAAACACCTCTATTCGGATTTGAATCCTTTTCCAGTTGGCTAGCAGTGTCGTTACCATTGTGGGCGGGCATAGGGTTCAAGCGTCGTCCCCGACCATGACTGCACTTGTCCGAGGCTTCTTTAGTTCTGTCCTGAACCAGGTAATCACACTAAAAGGGGGGTTAGCCCTATTAGTGGTTTGTTCTTTTCGTCGCCTTTTACGACTAGCAGAACATACCGGAGGCCTATTCTTATTCTTATTATTATTATTATTATTTCTTTGTTGTTCTGTTGGCTAAAAGTGTGTGTAGCGTTGCCAAGTTACTTGCTACAGTAAAATTTTCTTTGCCGTTGCTAGAGTCGTCTTTCAAGTTTGCAGGGGCCACCGCTATTTGGCGCTATTGGACTGCGACATTACTGTTCTTTCAAAATGTGCCGTTTGTTACTCTTAAAACTAACAAGGAGAGCTCCCCAGCGGTGGGATCGACTTTTTGAAACCAAATAAGCGGTAGTGTAACTCAAGATTCCCCGTATCAGACCCTGCATCCAGGTGGGCCTCCGTTTGCAAGTAACTGACGGAAAAGATTTCGGAATTTGGCGTGATGCTACATAGCGTTAAGGAAGTCGTATTCCATAGTCTGGTTACGTGTCATAATGGTTAGGATAGAAGCTTAACCATGCCTGGTCAGGTGCAATAATTTCTTTTATTGTTAAATCTTTATCGAAATGACTTCGATGCCTATTTTTACTCAATTTATTGGTTTAAATGAAATTTCTTTCGTTCTATTCCTTTGTCACATCGTTTTAAGCACCGTATGAACTTTTCCATTTGTTCAATTTTTCTTTGTATCATTCTTCTTCCAATCGGAATTTTTGTGAATGTGTATTTTATTATACCTATCTGTTTGACTATTCAATTATTTCAAAACTCCGATGTATTAATTAGAAAACAAAAGACGAAATAATCTACTTACAGGGAAAAAAATGACCGGTATATTTGAAACGTCAATAAAAACTAAACGACCAGCGATAGAAATACACCTTTTGTTGCAATATGCTTGGGACAACAGTACATTTTCAGGCAGACAAACTTTCGAAATTACAGTAGTTACAATTTTCAACAACAGATGGCGCTGCGGTCTGGGAAACTCTATAGTACGATATTTTCCACATATCCACCATGCATAGCAATAATATGGCGTAGTCTCTGAATGAAATTACCCGAAACCTTTGACAACGTGTCTGGCGGAATGGCTTCACATGCAGATGAGATGTACCGCTTCAGCTGTTCAATTGTTTCTGGATTCTGGCGGTACACCTGGTCTTTCAAGTGTCCCCACAGAAAGAAGTCACAGGGGTTCATGTCTGGCGAATAGGGAGGCCAATCCACGCCGCCTCCTGTGTGTTTCGGATAGCCCAAAGCAATCATACGACCATCGAAATATTCATTCAGGAAATTAAGACGTCAGCCGTGCGATGTGGCAGGGCACCATCTTGCATAAACCACGAGGTGTTCGCAGTGTCGTCTAAGGCAGTTGGTACCGCCACAAATTCACGAAGAATGTCCAGATAGCGTGATGCAGTAATCGTTTCGGATCTGAAAAATGGGCCAATGATTCCTTTGGAAGAAATGGCGGCCCAGACCAGTACTTTTTGAGGATGCAGGGACGATGGGACTGCAACATGGGGCTTTTCGGTTCCCCATATGCGCCAGTTCTGTTTATTGACGAAGCCGTCCAGGTAAAAATAAGCTTCGTCAGTAAACCAAATGCTGCCCACATGCATATCGCCGTCATCAATCCTGTGCACTATATCGTTAGAGAATGTCTCTCGTGCAGCAATGGTAGCGGCGCTGAGGGGTTGCCGCGTTTGAATTTTGTATGGATAGAGGTGTAAACTCTGGCGCATGAGACGATACGTGGACGTTGGCGTCATTTGGACCGCAGTTGCAACACGGCGAACGGAAACCCGAGGCCGCTGTTGGATCACCTGCTGCACTAGCTGCGCGTTGCCCTCTGTGGTTGCCGTACGGGGTCGCCCTACCTTTCCAGCACGTTCATCCGTCACATTCCCAGTCCGTTGAAATTTTTCAAACAGATCCTTTATTGTATCGCTTTTCGGTCCTTTGGTTACATTAAACCTCCGTTGAAAACTTCGTCTTGTTGCAACAACACTGTGTTCTAGGCGGTGGAATTCCAACACCAGAAAAATCCTCTGTTCTAAGGAATAAACCATGTTGTCTACAGCACACTTACACGTTGTGAACAGCACACGCTTGCAGCAGAAAGACGACATACAGAATGGCGCACCCACAGACTGCGTTGTCTTCTATATCTTTCACATCACTTGCAGCGCCATCTGTTGCTGAAAATTGTAACTACTGTAATTTCGAAAGTTTGTCCGCCTGAAAATGTACTGTTGTCCAAAGCATATTGCAACAAACTGTGTATTTCTATCGCTGCTCGTTTAGATTTTGTTGCCGTTTCAAATATACCGGTCATTTTTTAAACACCTTGTATATTGACTGTGCATTAGTGTGTTAAAAATGTATTTTTCATTACATGACGTGCCTTTTTTTGCATGGTAATCGACATACAAATATTTAAAACAGAACCTAAATTCTTGCTGCACTATGGAAATAATAGTGTAGATGAATTTAAATGAGAGAAGGTTTTATAAGTAAAATAAAATTCAAGCAAAGTGAGAAGTCGATATAACGAACACAATAACGTAGACCAAAATACAGGGTCATAAAAACAGGAGAAATTAAATCGGAATTGATACATGAAGATAATTAAAAGTTCACGAACAAATATTTCCAGTGGAGAAGGGATGATAAGAAGAAAAATTAGACCAAATGAAGAAGTTCATATCACTATTGAATCACGTGACCGAGAAGTGGAAATAAAAAATAATAATATTTACATCAATTGAATGAAAATGATTATCAATGTCACTTCGCTAAAGACCTAAAATAGATTTCTTTCTCTGGAGAGATTCATGCATGTGAAGCCAGTATCCTTTCCATTACCCTCACAACCAACTTATGTCATTCGGCTTTCTTCATGCTATAGAGTCTCACACAAAATTCCGAATTAATTTTCTGGTCAGTTCCTTGCAAACGTCGACCCACCAGGATGAATGGCTGCAGTGTGTGATACTTGGGTGCTTAACTTACATAACCGTATAGATGGTTTCAAAAAGTCGATCCTACCGCTGGAGAAATCTCCTTGTAAGACATAACGAAAGATGGCCGCCGTTTCATTATATCTACTGATGTGGTGGTGGACACACATTTAATAGTGTAGCCATAGTAACATAAACGGTCTGAAACCTGCACGATCTAAGCAACGAAGAACGACCTCGTACTTAGTCCAAAGGAAAATCTCGAGAATTACTAGAAAACTTATAGCCAATGCAGTCATTTAGTCCGCGGTGACTGCTGAGAACCAACAGACCAGTCATCAGGATTCGCACTCGACTACTTTGACGTGACACGTTCGGTGTCCTACTCTATGGAGATGAGTCATGGACTGTATTAGGCATTTGAAATGCGATCGTATCGAAAAATATTAAGGATACTATCGACAGATATGGTCAAAAATACGGCGTTACGAAGACGCAGAAATTCTCAACAGCATCCAGAGAGCAAAACTCGATTGTTCTGGTAGCGCAATTCCGCAACAATAAATAAAACCTGTTGAAAATAATAATTCAAGGAAACATTAATGGCCGGCCCGTGTGGACGAGCGGTTCTAGGCGCTTCAGTTTGGAACCGCGCGACCGCTACGGTCGCAGGTTCGAATCCTGCCTCGGGCATGGATGTGTGTGATGTCCTTAGGTTAGTTAGGTTTAAGTAGTTCTAAGTTCTAGGGGACTGATGACGTCAGATTTTAAGTCCCATTGTGCTCAGAGCCATTTGAAATATTTTTTTGAAAGATTAATGGCATACGTGATCCACGACGCACAGGATTATCCTGGCTAAATAACTCAAACCAGCAGTTTGGGTTCAGCACTGAATCTATGTTCTGAAAGACCATGGACGGACAACAGGTCATGCTACCGATCAGCAGTGTTATTGGAGGACCAGGCACTTAGAGAGGAAGAATGACAATACAGACAATGCTTAAAAATTACATTAATGCTCACCATTAAATCTAATACTCCTCCACTCATATAATCGCGCTAGCTACAAATAAAATTAATCTGCAACTGCGATATAGTTAAAATTTTTTTAACCTAGTGCTGTTAACAGCATTCATGTCAACACTTATTTTGATCAATGTACGTATTTTCTCAGACTTCCACTGTACGAGGACGTACTGAAAAGTAATGTCGACAGATGTTTTATGTGAAAACTCTCAACGCTTTTTAAATAAAACAAACTTCATTAACATTCTACATCTGTATTCTTAACGTCTATAAATTTATTTCTCAACACACTCACTCTGGAAACCAGCACAATTTCCCCAACTAGATACTATTTTGTTGATACCGTCACAGTATATTGTTTGACTGTGTTAACAGAGCCACAACCTTACCTCTGCTAGCACCGCTTGAAACAATTGAAGTGCTCGAAGGTTTTCTTAGTTTTGCACAAAGACGAAAATCGAGACTGTGTGTAGGATGATCGACGGCAGTGAACCAAGGACGTCGGATTGCTGCAGATGCCGCAGCGCTCGTGTGTAGTTTGGCACTGCCGTGCTTAAGGAGATTGTGCTCCACATGCGGACGAAGTCTTCGAATCGTGCTTTTAGTTTTGTGAGCTCTTTCTCACCCACAAACATAGTCACGTCACACACCGCTATGTTACGCAAAATCGGAGCCCTCTAGCAGCAGAGGGCAGCAGATATCCATAGTAAAGATGTAGAATGTTACTGACTTTATCAAATAAAACAGACCGAGTCATTATCTTCTCAGCACGCCGTCGTGTTATGCGCACAAAAATAAAAAGAAATTGTTTCCGAGCAAAGTATGCTATATTTTTAAGTGAAGATCTTTGTAATGTACATCTGTAGTAAACGTTATGCTGTTGATTTATGGTGACAATTCGTATTTATATTTACAATGAAAAGAGATTGACCAGTGGGCAACAGACAACTAAAACGCAAGTTGCCAGATGGATATTAACTGCAATACCGCCCACGCTGCCACGGTAAGTAGGAGGTTTTGTTTCCGATACATGTCGCCGTGTAACTGCCGCTCGTGGCGATACATTAAAGAGTTCTCTTTCTTCTTGTCAGAGAGCCAGTACCCAGATTCACTCTAAAGAAAAAAAGACGCGAATTCTGTGCGCCACATTTGAAGATGATCCTGAAACGGCTCCAAAACTAGTTAACTCGAATTTAAAAAATTCAAAAAGTGAGTTGCTGCAGTTTTCCACATTTATGTTCAGTACACATTCACAGGCACTTTAACAGTGGTTCCCATCCTTTCTTAGACCATTGCTCCTGAGTGCAATCAGACATTTGCCAGTACCCCCTGCCCTACCCCCCTTGCTGCCGTCTGTGGCCTTCCCTCCCCCGCCCCCACATTATCATAAACTTTGGCACATAAATAAACTGTAGAGTGAACAATTTTTCTAGGAGCACTTTTATTTTTTAAATCATGAGAGGTGGAGGGTATATAGTTAGTTTGTTTGTGTGTGTGTGTGTGTGTGTGTGTGTGTGTCTGCGCGTGCGATGGGAGTGAGAGAGGGGGGTGGGGGGGGGCGATATTAGACTGAATGACGAAGGAATTCGTAATGCATTTCAAGTGCTACCCGCAACTACTTCTCAGATAAGAAATCTAACTATCCAAAATATGGATAAACACTTGTTAAAGAACGCTCCTCTTGCTCAACCTCTCTACAGTACGGCACTTGCTTGACCTGCACATTGCAACCCCAATTAAAATCAACCGAGCAAAAATGTGTGCACCTACTGTTCATAAATCACTTGATTGTTGCGCTCCTTACTTCTGAATTAGAAGACTTCAGGCTTTTAAATCTTGGTATCCGAACACAACATGTGAAGCTATTATCATTTACATTACACCTCACAACCAAATAATGCCACTCAGCTTTCTTAATGCTACCGAGTGTCACACAAAATTCAGAATTTCTTTTCTCGTCAGTTACTCGCGAACGTGGACCCACCATTATGAGTGGCTGCAGTGTCTTAACCTACATAACCGTACAGATGGTTTCAGACGAAGTGTTACTTGCAGAGGAGTAGGACAACGAGGTATCGGCCTGGCAACTGAGTTGGAGTTTGGCCGAAGCAACTTCAGGCACGAAGGAGATAATGATGTGTCCCTCAGAGAATAATTTTGCCTGGGCTGTAAGCGGTGCACAGAGCGTTACAGCGTTACAGCTCAGCGTTTACAGAGTTGCCAATAACATCTCACAGCGGGAATATTATTATTAAGCCCAGTTTCCACAGCAGCGAATGGAAGCGAACGCAACCGTACGAACATTTGCAGACCACTTTCCAGTATTCACTACCTTTCGTCTACGAGGTCTGTTCAAAAAATTCTGGAACTTCTCTACGCTAACCTCCACTTACTTGTATATGATCTCCCCCACGACTGATACACCGCTCCCAACACCGTTTCCACTTCCGGGAGCAGAATTGGTTGGCCTTTCGCTGGACCGCGCGTCTATCGTTACAAATCTTCGTCCTCTCAACTTGGTTTTCAACTTTGGAAATAAAAAAAAATGTCTGCAAGGGCCAGCTGACCTGACAAGCTTTTTTATTTTTTGATCGTTGAGAATATGTCCCTACCCATTGTGAAGTCTGAACCTTGTTCTCAACATCATAAGTGCAGACCCACGTCCCATCACCAGTTGTAATTTTCTTAAGGAACATCTCGTTCTTACTTGGGTGATCCTAAAGCTCTTCTCAGATTGCGAGGCGGAGGTCTTTCTGCTCTTGACTCATGAGCCGTGACACGAACTTGGCGGCAACAAGATACGTTCCAAGATGCTGTATTAGGATTTTACGATCCAACTGCAATGTTACATTCTTCTGCAATCTCTCGGACAGTCAGTCTTCGTTCAGCACGCACAGTTTCGTTGACGTTCCTGACACAAGCGTTGCTGGCAGAAGTCGAAGGACGTCCTGCACGTGGATCGTCTTCCGTCCGGCCGTTTTTAAAACGTGTGAACCATCCGTAACACCGAGTGCAGCTTAAGCACTCATCACCATAGGCTTCCTGCATCATTTGGTGTGTGTCTGTAAAGGTGTTCTTGAGTTTAGCTTTTAAGTTCCTATGGGGTCAAACTGCTGAGGTCATCAGTCCCTAGGCTTGCACCACTTACACACACCCATGCCCGAGGGAGGACTCTAACCTCGGACGGGGGCAGCCGCACGAACCGTGGCAAGGCCCCGCAGACTGCGCGGCTACCCCGAGCGGCAGTTTTCTTGAGTTTCACGCAAAATTTAGTGCATGCGCATTGTTTCTCTATCCCCTCTCGAAGTTCGCCAACTGCGCAACACAGCGTTCTACTCAATACAGCACTGAACAATAAGCTAACAGACATACAACAATGAAACTTCCCGCAGTTACACATTAAGCACACGCGTGTGCAGGGATGTCAACTGCATTTCGCTCCAACACGCCTTTGGCGCGAAATTACGAAAGTTCTGAAACTTTTTTGAACACACCTCGCATATTCAAAATTTAGGGTATGTTCTAGAAATTTTGCAAGTAGACTTTCTCGGGATAGCTTACGTGTATCTTCAGGCATCTGCCAATTTGTTCAGCATCTCTGTTACATTCTCCTGTGGGCCAAACAAACCTGTAACCATTCGTGCTGACTTTCTTATGAACAGTTCAATATCCCCTGCTAGTCGTATATGGGACAGGTACCACACACTGGAGCAATATTAGAGTATGGGTCACACCAATAGTTCGAAGAAGATCATCTTTGTGCACTGATTATATTTCCCTTTAATTTTAACAATGAATTACAGTCCGTCACCATCTTTACCTTTGACTGAGACAATGTGATGGTTCCATTTCTTACTTCGTTATCACCAATGTTAAGGATCTCGCTGCTCCTGTTTATGCTTCATTTCATCACTTTTGTCTTTGATTTACTCTCACCCCAAATTCTACACTCATTATATTGTATATTTCATTCATCAGATCCTGTAGTAATTCACTTTCACTGAGGACGATAATATTATCAGTAAACCATGTCACTGATATCCTTTCATCCCGTATTTCAGTCTGAATCTTGAACCTCTGTCTTATTTTCTTCATTGCTTCTTTGATGCACTCACTGAACAGTAGAGGCGAATGACTATATCAAAGTCTTACTCCCTTTTTAATCCTTGCACTACGTTCTTGGTCTTCCACTCTTATTTCCTCTTGGGCCTTGTGCGAATATATTACCCGTCTCTCCCTAGAGCTATTTTCTTCAGAACTTCGATCTTGCACCATTTTACATTGTCGAATGTTTTTTCAGGTCTACAAATCCTATGAACGCGTCTTGAGTTTTATTCAGTCCTGCTTCCATTTCGTATCCTTACAATGTGTTACACTGAAGTATTTGTGTGACTTGACCGATTGAAAATGAGAGTTATTGATGTTGTAGTCATAGGATACTATGTTTTTTCGTTTTGTGAACTGCACAGTTTTAGGTTTTCGAACATCTAAAGCAAGCTGCAAAAACATCTGAAATTCTGTATGAGTCTACGTACAAAAATGCATTGTTAGAAAAACAAACTAAACCAAGAAGGGGCAAAATATCAGTAACGAACAACGTAGAATCTCTACGGCTAATCTGGATTAAACTGCGCTATATCTTCAGCAACAACCAGGGCACAATTCAAGGAGGGATCTACACCCACATGGATATTCTGCAAATCATATCTGAGTGCCTGGCATAGGGTTTATCGAATCACCTTCACAATTGTCTATTAATCCAACTTCATGTTTTGAACTGCCCAAGGTGTGATGAAGACTAAAAGGAGTCTGTCACGGAAGACTGTATTAAGTGTGATATCTGCTCCCAACAATGGCACAGTTTATGAAGGTCATGGTGCATTTCCTTGTTATTGGTGTTAGTGCGTACTCTTACCAGATTATGCGGGTACGAGTACGAACGAGCAGTGTCATATATATAATGACATTTAAGGTTTGGGTTAAAAGTTACTCAGCTGTATCTGATAAATGTTGTTCGTAAATAAATGAGCAATGTTTTGCTATTTGTTTGTTTTAACTTTCTCATCAACTTGAAATGACAGATTAAATACTAAGTTCATACTCCTTCCTGACTTTCCCCTGCAAAGGCAAATTGATGAAGTCGCGTAGTTTGTAGGAAGAATTTTTGTAGTTTCATGACTTTAGGTTGGCGTGACTCAGATGAGCTGAGAGCGGCTGTTATTTATAACCTTAATGTTGCAATTCACAATGACGTGTCCGGTTAAAGTTTCCAAATTAACTGAGCAACGTTCAGCGATGCGTTTTCCCTTTCAGAAGGTGGAAAACGGCCAAAATATTTTCTCTAACGATTTTTCAGTATGGTCGAAGCTGTGCGAACGACGGAAATTTTCGATAAATACGTAGGACAGTTCAAAAACAATCGAACTTGAGTGACGAATGAAAAACGCCGTGGCCGGCCAATTGAAGTGTCTCCTCCTTCGGTTAAAGCCGGCCCTGACGACATTACTCCTGATGGCAGATGTGTTGCATTAGAACTGAATAGCAAAATAGCTGCAATAGGTAGTGGCACAGTTCGTAACGTTGTCAGTGACATCTACATCTACATTTATACTCCGCAAGCCACCTAACGGTGTGTGGCGGAGGGCGCATTATGTGCCACTGTCATTACCTCCCTTTCCTGTTCCAGTCGCGTATGGTTCGCGGGAAGAAAATACAAAGTACAGTCTCCAACAAATTTTACATGTTCACATACTCCTTTACCTTTAACTCAAATGAACACAGATTCATTAACAGATATTTTTCTCTTATTACGAGTATACAAAGACAATGCAGAAGTAAACATATACGCAGATTTACCAAAGTCTTTATTTGCAAGTTCTGCCATGTGGTAGGTGCGATAGGCAATAATGTCCGCAATAGTGTCCGCTACGCTACAGATCAAATTATTTATGAAAATACAAAGTACAGTCAGCAACAAATTTTATATATATTCGATACCTCATCCAGAAACGCACCCTCTCGAAACCTGGCGAGCAAGCTACACCGCGATGCAGAGCGCCTCTCTTGTAGAGTCTGCCACTCGAGTTTGCTTAACACCTCCGTAACGCTATCACGGTTACCAAGTAACCCTGTGACGAAACGCGCCGCTCTTCTTTGGATCTTCTCTATCTCCTCTGTCAACCCGATCTGGTACGGATCCCACACTGATGAGCAATACTCAAGTATAGGTCGAACGAGTGTTTTGTAAGCCACCTCCTTTGTTGGTGGACTACATTTTCTAAGGACTCTCCCAATGAATCTGAACCTGGTACCCGCCTTACCAACAATTAATTTTATATGATCATTCCACTTCAAATCGTTCCGCACGCATACTCCCAGATATTTTACAGAAGTAACTGCTACCAGTGTTTGTTCCGCTATCATATAATCATACAATAAAGGATCCTTCTTTACTGTACTTGACATGCTCAAGTACAGCAAAACAAATCCAACTTAGGTCCCGAAAGAATTCACGCAACAACACCAGGAAACAAAGAGTGCTGCGAATGTGAAATTGAACCTTTTCTGATCGAGATTTTAACGTGTGATGAAACTTTCGTTCAAAATGGTGAACCCGACTCGAAAAGACAAGGCGTGAAATGGAAGCACACCAGCTCACCTGTCCGAAAGAAATTCAAAACTCGAGCATCAGCGAGGAAAGTGAAGCTGGCCATCATCTAGAGGCCACAGTTGTATTTTGGTGATTACTTGGAAGATCAGCGTACAGAATGCAGCGCTGACCACTCACACATACTGATGAGCAAAGTAAAGCCAGCGATGAGAGGAAAGGGTCGCCAATGTCAAAGAAAAGACGTGATAATATTACACAACAATGCTCGCCCACACACAGCGCAGCTGATCCAAGAAACCACTGGAAGGAAAAAGAAATCATAATGAGCTGGGAGACTCTACGTCATCGTCCCTACAGTCCAGATTTGACTTCCGTGAATTTTCATTTTCATATTGCTGATATTATGCAGAATGGAAGCTGTCTGCAGTGTAATTAACTCATAAGAAAAACTTCAAAAGTCAACCACATTTGTAGAGCATTTATTGCTACCTGTTTGATCCGCTCAAGGACGCATCGCGTGGAAAGGATTCAGCGACAGCGAGTAGGTTAAAACAATTTCGGTTTTACTTACTTCATTCACATTTATCGCCTATCTCTTGCCCAGCAGTATTTCGCAAACGACTTGGAAAAGCTCAAGTGGCACCCGTATACAACGAGATCAATATACATTTGTCTTCTGAATATTACACCAGTAATGGGTCCAACCTAAGGCAGTTTAAAAAATCGCAGGTGACACTCGTGTACAAGAAGAGTAAAAGAAAGGATGTGCAAAATTACAGACCAGTGTCCTTGACATCGATTTTCTGCAGAATTTTAGAACGTATTCTGAATCTGATTAAATAAATTTCCTAGACACCGAAAAGCCTATGTCCATAAATCAGCACGGTTTTAGAAAGCTCGTGTGAAACCCAGCTTGACCTTTTCGCACATTATATACTGCGAACCACGGATGAAGCGTGCCAGGCAGATTGCACTCTCCTAGATTTGAGAAAAGCCTTTGACACGGTGCTCCACTGCACACTGTTAACGAAGGGCCTCGTATGAGCATACGGAGTAGGTTCCCAGATATGTGAGTGGCTCAAAGACTATAATAGATACCAGTACGTTCTCGATGGCGAGAGTTGATCAGAGGCAAGGGTATCGTCAGGAATGTCCCAGGGAGTGTAACAGACAGCCGTTGTTCTCTACAGACATAAATGATGTGACAGGCAGAGTGAACAGCAATCTGCGGCTGTTGATGATGCTGTCGTGAACGGGAGAGTGTCGTCAGCGAGTCACTGTAGGAGGATACAATTAACGCGAAGCGCGGACAACTGAGAAACGTGCAGGAGGCAGTGAGGTACTGAGCCATGCCGACGCCGGTGCCTCAGTCAGCTGCGCTACGTTTGTCGGTTGAGGACCCAGGACACGAACAGCCTGAGCCAGGTGGTCCCACATATTCTCGATTCCGTTAAGCCCGGGAAGCCTGGTGGTCGGTGGAGTACAGCAAACTCATCGTGGTGCTTTTCAGACCACGCACGTACACTGCAAGCTGTGCCAGAGATTCAGTTGTTCTGCTGGTAGGTTCCGAGGGAAAACAAACTCCATGTAGGTGTGGCAATGGTTCCGACGGATATCTCTGCTCATCCACTGTGCCCCTCCAGAACGACGAGGTCACGGCGGGAGTATCACGATAACGTTTCTGAGACCAAAACGATCCTTCCTCCGGTCTTCACCCTGCCGTCGACTGTTGCAGGGTATTCACTTTCAGGTGAATCACGCCCTACACGCCAACGACTATCTGTCACTTGAAAAGCCCGCTTGTCACCGTGCAGTGGAAGCCCAGTCGCAGAACTGGCGTGGAAATTCCAGCCTTCGTCCCCGATAAACAGCAGTCAGCATAGGTGTGTGAACCAGGCGTCTGCTGTGGAGACCCACACGCAGCATTTTTCGCCGAGTGGTCTTTGAGGAGACACTGTCGGTAGCCCCTCGGTTCACGTGCGTGGTCAGTTGCTCAACAGTTGCACGTTATTCACCTGCAGCCTTCTTTAACTCCTGTCATGTGTGGCCCGTGGGGCACTACAACGGCCTCAACGTCGGTTCTGGATAGCGCCATGCACGGAGTGCTTTAAATATGGCAACACGCTAACATTTTACGAACTTTCCCGTTTCGAAAATGCGTCCACCCGTGGCCCGAAAGGCAATCATCACGTGCTTTTGGATGTCACATAAGTGGTTGAGTTTCCGCATTACGCATACCCTACACTGCTAGTGCTGCCACCCGCTGTCTGTGAGTGGTTACTGCACATTGACGTCGGACACAGGCGGTGATCACGTTAATGTGACTGGACCGTGTAGTAAGAAGAAGGAAAGGAAAAGGAAAGGACGCTAATCGGTACCAGGAGCACCGAAAATGTATACCAATTGCCTGTGCATGAACTCCGAGCGAAATAGGAGCAGCGGCAGTTTAAAAATTGTAAATGGTAGAATCATGGCTGAACAGTAAGTTTCTCGCCCAACCTGACGAAACAGATGTGGAGATTGAGAAACGAATGCGTAAATGCAGGCAAAGAATCTGCGGAGAGGAGACAGTGACTGTTTTCTGAAGGTTTAAAGAGCAATTTCAAGATTTGCGAGATACACGTTTAGATTACGTCGCAAGTATGACGAATTATGAGAAAGACTGCACTGTGTAAGGGAAGCTACTGGGATGTCCCATAACCATGGCATTAGTTCAGGGATTCAGCTGCGCGAAGAGACTTTGAAAGTGACTGAAGTTTTTTTGAAAATTAACAAATGAATCCGGGTGATCAGTTACGAAGAAAGGGAGAAAATGTGTGAAAATAAAGCTCTTCTTATGGACGGACATTTCGGACAACTGTACACCATTGCATGTTGATACCTGAAGCACGGAAGACTAGCTTTTTTACCGGAGGAAAGTCAAAATAATTGTGAAATATTTTTTTTCTGAATCGAGAATTGTCATATCTGGGTTGTCATTTAATACTGCAATGCTAGACTTGGAAATGGCTGCAAATTAAGCTATGGAAACAGTGTTCTCCGAGACATCTATTTCCAGTTGTAATTTTCATTTCAAGCAATGCTTCCACTGGGATTAGTGGAGAGATACAGGGATGAAGAAGTAGTTCGACTGTCTTGCCGCATGTATGCTGTAGAGCACATCTTCCGCCGGACTGCCTTGATGATGCATGGATGGTAACAGCGTAGCAAATGCCCAGTGGCGAAAAGATCATGAATACGTAGACTATGTAGTCAGTCAATAGGTGGAAAATCCTAGTACACCATCTGAAATGTGGAATTGGTGAAGACAAACAGTCGACCGAAATTATTTCGAAATAAATTCACTCCTAACTTGGCTTCAGTTGCGTTAGGTAATACCTCGATACCTAACACAACAGTATCAAAGTTATCTGCGTTCAGAGAATTTATTTCGAAGTGATTTTGGTCAGCTTTCTGCCGTCATCAATTCGATGCACAGGACCATGAATGCTGTCGAAGTTTGGCATAGCAAACGATGCTCAATAAGCCAAAGGTATGTGAACCTACAATTTCTGATCAATACGCTAAAGGAGAATGCAATAAAATCAATACCTGAAATTAAAAAAAAAATAATAATCCGTTGGTCAGCCTCTTCAGTGAAAGAGGTAAAAGATACATATGTGTCAGGGTGCGAATTGTGCTTTTACCAGTGTGGGGGATGTCTTAGGGGGTTAGTAGAATTATATATGTTATTAGCATTGACCGTGGCGTTACGCATGGTTAAACAGCTATTTATAAATAGATGTTAATGCCGAAACTCACTATTGACGCGTATGCACTGTCAGAAAAGCCATCCCTTGTTATATCTTTAAAAGTACATTATAGGTAAAGCTTATTTACAAAATCATCTACATACAGGTAAAGTTATACGAGGGGAATTCCAAAAGTAGAGGCACATCTGGGAAAAGTTGTACTTATTCTGATGATAGAAAACTGAAACGTATTAATAGTAAGACTTATTAAAAACTTTCAGTGTTCGGCTCCACAAATATAAATTATGTGTAAAGTTTTACTCCAGTGCGTGGGAAATGAACATCCCAGGTTGCGATGCATAAACTAAAATCAGAGGAGGGGATGGTCTGATGCAGAGGGGGGGAAATCCCCCCCTGCAGATCGCACACTGAATTATGTGTTGAAAAAGAGTTAAAAGATATTTTCAGAACACATAATCACACGGTGGATTGAAGACGTTAAAATTTACGACATTCCTACGAAAAGTTCGTAATATAAGACAGGAAGTAATGTTGTAGAAAGAAATGGTAAAAAAATAACTATTTTTTAAAACACGGCTATGCACTATGTGCATAGACAGTTTTAAGCCTAGATAAAATGTGGAGGGGAGTTCTTATTACAAAACGACAGGCAGAGCCTCCCCATTGTCGCGGCTTCCTTCGAAGGTCGGAGGACCCGCAGCTAAAATGTATGTGGTCAGAAACACCGCGTTGACTCACGGGTCGCCAAGTCCACGGCCGCAGAATCCCATGACACCCTTCAAGAGGCGGCGAGGCATCTCGTACAGTAGTTATTTGAGAGTGAATTTATTCCTCCCTCCTCATGACACGTCATCAAACTGATCTACCTGCTTCTGGAGTGTCTACAGCGACTATGAGGGAATCCCGAAACGTTACATCTTATTTTTGTTCTGCTCTCCGTTCCACATCTTCAAGGACCCACTTCTTTTCTGTGGTAGTCGAACACCTGCACTTCTTCGATGTCATTTTCGCGACGGATTTATGTACTGTGCTTATGCTTTATTGAGAAAATACGGGAATTTTTCGAAGTGTATAGCGGTGAAACGATTATCTTAATAACCGATAAAACAATTCCAGATATCGATTATTACGTACCGGCTGACACTTCATTGCAAAATGTTTACGGGGCTGTCTGTTATGACGGTCGCTTCCGTTTTTCCAATGTACAGAACACATGAGGTTTCTTCGATAAATAGAAGTTGACAACACGATCGAATTACAAAGGTTCAAATAGTGAGACTCGACTGCGTGTAACTGCATAGGCAGATTTTCGGACCCTGCAAATAATTGTAACGCAACTAAGGACATTATAGCGACACGAACGTCAGCCGCGTAAATAAGTCGTACACCAAGTGGACATTACGCGGACGCAGGTAAACACTTCCTGTTATACCTGCCTCGGTGTAAATACGGAGGACAGCAGGAAGTGCCCTACGACCACTAGCTGGACTCCAGAGCAGGAAACAGCCGGGGTCCTCGGTGGTCTAGTGGTAAGGGGTCTGGAACATTCCAGCGCCTCGGCTGGGGCTATTCGCCCCAGCCGGGCCGGGGTTCTATCCCCGGCCGGCGCTGGAATTTTCAGATTTCCGAACACTAGCCTCCACCTCTGCCCTGGCATGTGGCGCATGCCGGGTACCCCCGTGGGGTCCGTGCTTCGGATCCCACGTGGAGCTTACTGCCACACTACAAACTAAACCTGATTATGCTGCTGCAAACATTTTAAATTTTAATTCACACGCTTGCTTAACCAGACTTCATCTACATATATTTTAAGGTACTTAATATACCTCACTATCAAAAGAAACTGCATGGTATCATTAATATTTGTAGGATTACAACTGCGAAATAAAAACCTTGCAAAAAAAAAAAAAATATATCTTGTTTTCCTTCGTGTGCTGAATACTACTGAGGTAAATACCCAAACATCTGCCATTTTCTTGTAGTTAACAGTCAATATTCGAAAAAAGAAATTATCATACTGATTCATATATTACATACTGTATTTCACACATTCTCAGTGCTGAAAAAGCAGTAATTATTTCAGTCATAAGAAAATGCAAAATATTATATCAATAGCAAAACACAAGCCAACAATGTGTTCTTTTTAGTATCATGATTGACTATGTGATAAATAAATTCTGTATAAGAAATCGTTTCGTAACAGTTGACAATACCTTTTGAAAATACAGTACATTGTTTTCACTAATTGCATTTTCAGAAACGAACAGAGGCCTATTTTTCTCAAATTATTCTAGTGTCAAAATGAGATGTTTGATTTGACACAGGTCGCTAATGAGATAAACTCTTTTTTTTATGAAAAACGATATTTCTCGTGGTTTTATGTGAGCTGAATGCTGAATCAAAGAGATAACACTTAACATTAATAAGAGGAATTTCTTGGCGATTTACCAACACGTCCATATATTTCATATAATATTTCGATTAATAGTTATATGACAACCTCTCTGCCTCTACGTTTTGTAAAAGTATCTTGTGGATCAGAAAAGAAATTATAATACTACCTCTACAGGTTAAGTCTAGTTGAATGAAAGAGATTGTAAAGGCCGTAGCCGAAGATGTAGAATGTTACATTCTCTGCAAGGCGTTTGCCATCAGTAATGAGCGAAACTGTAAAATAAGAAAAAGGGATGACAAACGTCTATTATTGTTGTACTATTATATCACTAACGTTGCATTGCAAGAAACTTACTTACAGTTCCCCTTGCTGTTCAAAATTCTTTAACCCCCAATACCGTGCGATTATTTTGGTACCATTTAATGTAACAGTAGCCCCGACACCTCACTGCGCAGAGGAAATTGAACCTACATTTCGTATTTTTGTTAATTAGAGAGACTGTCTGCCAGTATGACTGTTTCTTTTACTATTAAATTCCGAGCCACATATCCATTTTTAATGCTTAAAAGTGCGGACAAAACTTTTAGTAATACTAAATTACAAAGAGGGAATGATGAATGCAACATGCTGCATACATAAATGTCACTGGAGATGTAGTTTGCATTTTATGTTACGAGAACAGAACTATTTTGTAACGCGTGAAATACACAATGATACGGTAACAGACAAACCGAGCAGTGATGCCATAGTCTGTTTTGTAATAATAGTGTAAAGGAAGAAGTAAACAGCAACTAGACATTTAAGTCACTCAATTTTCGCGGCCATTATGCGGTTCATCACTTTGCTGCTAGGTGTCACTACCAGTCCCTCACACACTCAGTTATCACTTCGCTGCTAGGTGTCGCTACTAGTCCTTCACACAGTCAGTTATCACTTCGCTGCTAGGTGTCGCTATTAGTCCCCCACACAGTCAGTTATCACTTTGCTGCTAGGTGTCGCTAATACTCCCTCACACAGTCAGTTATCACTTCGCTGCTAGGTGTCGCTACTAGTCCCTCAGTTGTCTATAGTGCAGGGCTTCTCAAACCAGAGGGCTCTATCAGCACTGGCGAAGACTCGCTCTGTCGGCAATTGCTGCTTCACTCCTCAACATCTATGCTAGCTGACGTGACTGCTAAATCTTCAGACTATACGATAAAATAACACCAATACCAAATAAGGCAAATGGTAATAAGTGCGAATACTACCGAACCATCACTTTCATACGTCCTGGCTGAAAATACTGATCCAAAATATTTACAGAGGAATGGAACACATTAGAGAAGACGAGCTAGAGGAAAATCGATTTTGTGAGAACACACTAGCCGCTAGAGATCGGTTGAAGAAATTCAACCCCTATTTATAACATCCATAGACGTAGAAAATAACTTCTGACAGTTTTGACCAGAACATACAGTTTGAATTTAAGATGCAACCACCGATAAAATACAGTGAGCGGCATGTTATCTAGAACTCGGCCAGAAATCAGACAGCAGTTGTAAGACTTAACAGGAAGCTAGTAGTTGATAGTTGAGAAGTGAGTGAGAGAGAGAGAGAGAGAGAGAGAGAGAGAGAGAGAGAGGGGGGGGGGGGGGGGGTTCTAGCCCCAGCTTCCATGTTATTCACTTTGCATACAGAATGTTTCACACGTCATGCCACACACTTATCGAGTCTGTAGAGGGGACCTAGCTGATGAAGTTTTACATAGGAATCGATGTGTGGAAACGTCATCCAGCGACGCTACAGAGTATGTAAGTTACAGGCGCTGCAGTCTGTAAAATATGTGTATACAGGGAGATCCAATTTTCTATAACGATGGAGATGGATAAATGTATCAATTTGAGGTTACGTCCATATAACGGAAAATTAGAAGAGAATACATCCCTGTTACGTGTAACAGTATGTTCCGGTAGTGTTGTAGCTAAAATGTAGGGCAGGAAACTTTCAGAGGTGGTAGTATGGACTGAAAGAAGAAAGCAATGTGCAGTACACATGGGCTGTAAAATGCATACCTTAAGAGCTTTGAGGACTTGTTCATCTTCGCTAGCATAAAACATGTGTCCACTATTGAACAAGTGCTCATAGCTCCTCAGGTACGCATTTTATGGCCCACGTTTACCGGACATTTTTTCTTACTTTGATCCACACTACCACCTTTGAAAGTTAGCAACAACAGTATCAGTACTTGTATTCCACCGTCAGAGGTATGACAACGATTTTCCCTTTTAACTTTCGACTCATTCGTTTCCGGTACTGGGGCCCTTACCTCAAATAGATACATAATAACGGCATCACACACTATTTACAAATATTTGCCGGAGCTGGCACCTGTATTTTGGTGCTCCGTAGCCTCGTTAGATGACGTTTGCAGGCCTGAGTTACTATGTAAAATTGCCAGCTCTAGAAATGTATAAAGAAAGCAACATACGAAACGGACGAGAAATTCGGGAAATTAATCGAAGATAAAGAAGAAATAGAAGTTGTTTCCAAATCAAACTATCATTTTGCTGCTGCTGATTTCAAATTTCGTGGCATTTATTCGCTCTGAAGAGGATTGTTCAAACGATGGTCGAAATGTCGTTATTTTGGTTGTTTCACTGTTTTATAGTGACATTGCCTAGTACCCAAAATGATTTTCTTCAAGTTGTTTGTAGGAATTCTATCGCTTCTCTCCGATATTTTCAGTATGATATTAGTATTTTTTCCTACACCTAGCAACTTTAGTAGTGCTTGAAATGACGGAAAGGTGCTTCGTTTTAATGATAACGATATACAGGATAATTCAGCCATGTTTCTGCGAAGTTGCACAACGCCGAAATCCTGAAACACATCCGTATATTTCGAATGAGGTTCAACAGCTGTAGGTAGGAGACGAGGTACTGGCAGAAGTAAAGCTGTGTGGGCGAGGCGTGAGTCTTGCTTGGGTAGCTCAGATGGTAGAGCACTTGCCCGCGAAAGGCAAAGCTCCCGAGTCCGAGTCACGGTCCAGCACACAGTTTTAATCTGCCAGGAAGTTTCATATCGGCGCACACTCCTCTGCAGAGTGAACTAATTCTGGAAACAGCTGTACAGGTACTGGAGAGATACAGGACGTTCCAAAATTCCCGTTAAAAACTTCTAAGGAACTGAGTGACGATATTTAGAAATGGAATCCATGTATGGAAACGTATATCCGTGCTACAGCCGTATAAATACATCTTTGCTAATGTAGTAGTAATTCCAGCAGGACAATGCGACACCCCACAAAACCACAATTGCTACAGAGTGGCTGCAGGAACACTCTTCCGAGGTTAAACACTTCCGCTGGCCACGAAGCTCCCCAAACATCCTGTACGTTTCCTGTAAACTGTATAGCATTATCGAGCATATCTGCGATGCCTTGCAACGTGTTGATCAGAGGAGATCGCTACTCCCTCGTATTCTTACGGATTTATGGGCAGCTCTGCAGGATTCATGATGTCAGTTCCCTCCTGCGCGACTTCAGCCATTAGTCGATTCCATGCCACGGCGTGTTGAGGCACTTCTGCGTGCTCGCGGGGGCCCTACACGGTGTTTCTTTGGCTCTTCAGTGTAACAAATTACTTGTCAAGGTGATAGCGTTACCAACATGTTTTGAAGTGGTTGTAGCACACGGTACGTTGCCGGAGATGGGTTACAATTTAAAATACGAGTATTATGTACTCAGTCCCCTCTACAAGTTCTAGCAGTTAGTGATGGGAATTACGGAATATCCTGTACGTTTCCAGTAATTTGTGTGGCCGTTGTCGTATTATATCTGATATCTGCGAATACATTTCATAATTCGTGACAGATCGTCAGGCGCGACTGCAGACGTCCGCAGCGTTTACCCAGGGGGCGTCTTGGCTACGGCAGCTCTGACGCCCACGAGAATAACCGGAGGTAGAGAGCGCAGCACGGCTAGTTTGAAGGACATTTTCAACTAACTAGTGCTGCCAGAGGTGTCTCTTTTTAGAGATACGACGACTCGCCGCACGTAAGTTTTAAGGGGAAAGCCAAATGCTAACATTTCGAAATACACTGTCCTATCAGTAAGTGTACAGGCACCTATTAGTGGACGTTAATATGCAGTGTGTCCACCCTTTGTCTCTATGGCGGCTTGAACTCTGCGCGGGACACTTAGTGAGGTGCCTGCCGACAATTTACGCACCACACACGGAGATAGTATCTACGTGTTTGTCTTTGTACATGCCAGGCAATACATTGCTCAGCAAGTTTGCCACGTCTCTCACAAATTTTGAACGTTTGGAGCACAATGGGCGGGTTCTTTAAAGCAGGTCGCGATTTTGACGATGTAACGAACCAACTGAACTGAATTTGGTACGATATCCGTCAGGAGGGCATCCACTAACTTTATCAATGTCAAGCCGAATAACTGCCCGTGTAAAGGCCAGAGGTAGACCAACACGTTATGGACTTATCAATTTGTGAAGCTCTTTCTCTTGAATTAATCATCCACTTTTTCTGCAACTGTAATCATTCATTTGCCCCTACACGTACATCACGTGTATCGATTTCCATCGCACTGGGGTATTTCCTCCGGGATACGTTTATTTTCCTTAGTGTGTAAATATATTTGGAGCATCTCATTCAAAAACGTTTGAAACGAAATAGAGGGGAGCGGGTTGTTGTTAGGAGAAGAGAATGTATTAGACCCGTGGATCATGTGGTGTTATTGGCAGAGAGCGACGAAGTATGACTGAAATGTTAAAAGAATTAAACAAGAGACGTCAGTAAATTGGAATCAGAAATAATAAGAAAAATGCAAAATGTCCAGTGGTAAGTGCACGAAAAGTAAGAACAACTGTAATGCTAGGCAGGAAGATACAGAACAATTTAGTGTTTTTAGATAACTGCGACGCGCTATTATGGACGACATTAGAAGTAATAAGGAGGTGAAAGCACGTATAGCAATTGCCAACGAGACGTTTCATAACACGAGGCTTTTATGTGGGTGCGTTGATAGGGGATAAAATAGGCAGTAAGAAATGAGGTGTTGTTAAGTGGAAGAACAGAGAGAAATTTTAAAGGTAGCAGGATGAGGAAACACAATTGGCGTGGACACTGAATGAGAAGAGATTGTTTATTGATGGTATGGAGGAAATAGTGAATGAAAGAAGAAGAAGGAAAAGAAGAAGAAGAAGACGATGCAGAACATACCAGGTGGTGGACAGCGTAAGAACAGAAAATAGTTGTGAGAAAACAAGAGGGTAACAAATGATGGGACTGCATGGAGAGGTACATGTGAAGACCTGCCCTAGGGCATAACACTCATGATGGCGGCGATTGTGGTGGTGGTGGTGGTGGTGGTGGTGGTGGTGGTGGTGACGACGACGATGACGATGAAGATGAGACTTATTTAGGACGTTTTCCAAGACGCCCATTTTCTCGTAATCGAAATTTAAACAAAAAAATAGGCAGCATATAATCTGTACTCTACAAACGACTGTGAACTGCATGGCAGATGGAACTTGCCATTATACCAGTTACTAGGACTTATTCCCACTCCACAGACGCATGGAGCGTGCGAATTGTGATTGCTTAAAAGCCTCTGTGCGTGCTGTGCTTAGTCTAATCTGGTCTTCACGCTTCCTACAGTTACGATACGTAGGCGGTTTCAGTATATTCCTACATTCATCATGTAACGTCGGTTCTAGAAACTTTCTAAGTAGGCCTCCTCGCGATACTTTGCTCTTCCACGGGATAGTCTGTGTCTATCATCAACTGTCTGTTAGTTCAGTTCTTTGAACACCTTCCTGACATTCTCCTATGTGTCAAACAAACCTGTGAGCATTTTTTGCTGCCCTTCTCTGTATAAGTTCAATATCCCCTGTTCGTCCTATCTGGTACTGATTGCAATTCCCCAGTATTGTACCAATGAACCGCACGCGCTTTACCTACAAATATGTTTATATGATCATTCCATTTCATACCCCTACAAATTTATACACTCAAATTTTTACACGAGTTAACAAATTCCAGCTGCAGCGCACTGAAGCTGTAGTCATCGGACTGCGTAGTCTCATTTTGTGAAATGTTGATTTTGTTGATACCGTCACTGTAGAATATTTGACTATGCTAACAGAGCCTCAACCTCACCTCTGCTTGCACGGCTTCGAACTATAAACGTCCTCGAATGTGTTCCGTAAGTTTTGGAGACAGATGAAAATCGGATGGGACCAAGTCGGAGCTGTGTGGAGGTCAATCAAT
Source organism: Schistocerca piceifrons (assembly GCF_021461385.2). NCBI lineage: Eukaryota > Metazoa > Arthropoda > Insecta > Orthoptera > Acrididae > Schistocerca > Schistocerca piceifrons. The sequence continues at coordinate 208,534,478 of NC_060146.1, read as the reverse complement.
GGCAGTGAACGAACTGCATCGGAGTGCTGCAGACGTCGCAGCGCTAGGCTGTAGTTTGGCGTTGTAATGATGACCAACTCTTCGAATTCGTGCATTTCAGTTTTCTGAGCTGTTTCTCACGCACCGATATAGTTACATCACACACCGCTATGTTACACGGTACAAATCGGAACCCTCTAGCAGCAGAGGGCTGCAGATATGTAGAATAAAGATGTAGAATGTTACTAACGTTTTTTAACGGGAAAGCTTAAGAGTTTTCAAATAAAACATTTGGAGTAATTACTTCTCAGCACGCCCTTGTGTTATATGCACAAAACCAAGAAACTGTTTCCGAGCAAAGTATGCTATCCATTTAATTGAACATCTTTATAACGTACATCAGTAGTAAACCTTATGGTGATGGTGAAATTTCGGATTTATATTTACGTTGAAAAACGATTAATCTGTGCCCATACAAAATTAAAATGGCAGTAGCCAGGTGGATATTAATTGCAATACCGCCCACATTGCCGCGGTAAGTGGAAGAATTTGTTTTCCGACACATGTCGCCATGTAACAGTCGCTCATGGCGATACATTAAAGAGTTCTCTGTCTCCCTGTCAGAGAGCCAGTACCCGGCATCACTCTAACGAAATAAAGACGCAATTTCTGTGTGCCGCATTTGAAGATGAGTCTGTAAAGGCTACAAAACTAGTTAATGGAATTAAAAATATTTCAAAGAGTGAGTTGTTGCAATTTTCCATTTTTATATTCAATACACTAGTCACAGGCTCTAGATCCTCAGTGGATATGCTTAATCGGTTGTGATACTATTTGAATTGTTGAGCGCGTGATGTGTCCCTCCGAGATAAATTTTGCCTGGGCTTTAAGCGACTCACCGGTCAGCATTTACAGAGCTGAGGATATTAAGGGAACGTGTACAACGGGCCGCCAAATAAGAGACATGCGGAGACCAACACAGTTTCCTGTCCCACGTGAGCCCTAGAAACTTAGTTGTTTCCACGAATGGGAGAACAACGGGACCGAGATGTAAGGATGGCGGAAGGAACGCTTTATATCGCCAAAAGTTGATACAAACCGTCTTCTCTTCAAAGAACTGGAAGCCATTTGCCACGCTCCATGACTATAGGCTGTCTAGACAACGCTGAAGGCAGCGCTCCAGGAGGCATGTTCTCTGGGCACTGCAGTAGATCGTGAAGTCATCGACAAAGAGAGAGCCTGAGACATTGGGTGGAATGCAATCCATAATTGAAATGATCGCGATGGCTAAAAGGGCTACGCTCAAGACGGAGCCCTGAGGTACTCCGTTCTCTTGGAGGAAGACGTCGGACAATACGGAACCCACACGTACCCTAAACTTTCGATCCGTTAAAAAGGAATCAATAAAAAGGGGCAGACGACCGCGTAGGCCCCACCTGTGCATAGTGCGGAGGATACCTCCTCTCCGACAGGTATCATAAGCCTTCTCCAAATCGAAGAACACGGCTACCGTTTGGCGCCTTCGCAAAAAGTTGTTCATGATGAATGTCGACAAGGTCACAAGGTGGTCAACAGCGGAGCGGCGGCGACGAAAGCCGCATTGGACATTGGTAAGTAGCCGTCGAGATTGAAGAATCCAAACTAACCGAGCATGAACCATGCGCTCCATCACCTTACAGACACAGCTTGTAAGAGAAATGGGGCGGTAACTAGAAGGAAGATGTCTATCCTTCCCGGGTTTGGGTATAGGAACAACGACAGCGTCACACCAACGCATGGGGACCTGACCTTCGGTCCAGACGCGATTGTAGGTACGAAGAAGGAAGCTTTTGCCCGCTGGAGAAAGGTGTGCCAGCATCTAAACGTGAATGGCATCTGGCCCCGGAGCAGAGGACCGGGACAGTGCAAGCGCACGTTCGAGTTCCCGCATAGTAAAGGGGGCATTATATGTTTCCAGATTCAGCGAGTGGAAGGAAGGTCGCCGAGCCTCTTCTGCCTCTTTCCTGGGAAGGAAGGCAGAGTGGTAATGGGCGGAGCTTGAAACCTCCGCGAAAAACCGGCCGAAGGCGTTGGAGACAGCCACAGGATCAACGAGGACCTCATTACCTGAGGTCATGCCACGTACCGAGGCGTGGGCCTTAATGCCCGACAGCCGGCGCAGGCCACCCCAGACGACAGAAGAGGGAGTAAAACTGTTAAAGGAGCTGGTGAAAGAGGCCCAACAAGCTATTTTGCTGTCTTTGATGACTCTACGACATTGCGCTCGGAGTCGTTTGTATCCAATACATTCGCCAACGTAGGATGGCGGCGAAAGGTGCGTAAAGCACGTCGTCGAGCACGGATAGCGTTTCTACAAGCCTCGTTCCACCAGGGGACGGAAACGCGACGGGAAGAAGAGGTAGTACGATGAATGGAACGTTCGGCAGCATTGATGATAACAGCCGTGAGGTATTCGACCTGACTGTCACAACTGAGAAACTCGTGGTGCGGAAAGGTCGCCAGGGAGGAGTAAAGTCCCCAGTCAGCTTTCGGTATGTTCCAGCTCGAAGGACGTGGGGATGGGGTGTGGTGTAGGAGACGAACGACACAGGGGAAATGGTCGTTCGAATAGGTGTCAGAAAGGACATACCACTCGAACCGACGGGCATGAGTGGTAGAACAGATCGAGAGGTCCGAGTGGGAGTAGGTATGAGTAGAGTCCAAGAGGAAAGTCGGGGCGCCATTATTGAGGTAGACAAGATTGCGATGGTTGAAGACATCCGCCAAGAGTGAGCCTCTTTGACAGGATGCAGGAGAGCCCCAAAGGGGATGGTGGGCATTGAAGTCGCCAAACAATAAAAACGGCGGGGGAAGCTGAACGATCAGGTGCATCATGTCAGCCCGACTAACAGCAGATGACGATGGAGTGTAGATGGTACAAACTGAAAAAGTAAAAGCAGAAAGAGTAATACGGACAGCTATTGCTTGGAGTGGGGTAGTCAATGGGATGGGATGGTAATAGACATCCTCCCAAACGAGCAACATGACCCCACCATGAGCTGGGATACCGTCCACAGGGGTGAGGTCATACCGCTCCGAGGTATAGTGGGTAAAGGCAATACGGTCAGTTGGGCGCAACTTGGTTTCCTGGAGACCAAGGACGAGCGGACAGTGCAGGCGGAGGAGCAGTTGTAATTCCTCCCGATTAGATCGAATACCTCTTATGTTCCAATGTAACAAGGCCATCGCTAGTCAAAAAAGAGGGGGAACGAGACGGGGGAAGAGCTGGTCACCTCGACGGCCGCGGAGGGCCAGGTTTCGAGGGAACAACGCTACAACCGGCGGGAGGCGGATCCTGTTCCATCGAGTCGTCGCCAGCTGCGGCCGCTGTCCCCGGATGTGTAGGAGGGGCAGCATCATTGGCCGACGAGAGGCCAGCTGAGCGCCTGGCAGCAGAGCATCCCGGCGAAACTGAGGACGGCCGGGAGCAGCGACTCACGGATGGAGCGTCAGACGAAACGCGCCGGGGTGGAGAGGGCGATAGAGACTTCTTCTTGGAGGCCTTCTTGGAGGCCTTCTTGGAAGTCCGAGGAGGCACAGGGATGGTGGGCTGGACCCAAAGGAGGTCCTCACGCGCGGGGTCCGTTTTGGAACGCTGGACCTCGGAAAATGGGGTCCGGAACGTTTCCCCAATGGACGCCTGAGAAGAGGATCGCTTCTCAGGCGGAGGGGGGGGGGAGGAGGAGGAGGAGGAGGAGGAAGGGTGGCCCCTGGGGCAGAGGGGGCGGGGGCCACGGAGGAGGAGGATTTTGAAGGGAGGGATTTGGGAGTCGGAGGCAGAGACCCCGGATGGGGGGAGGAGGCAGAGGGGGGAAGGGATTGGGGTGAGGATACTGCGGAAGGAGTGGACGCAACTGAGGCAAACGAAGTGGTCAACGGCACGGGATGGAGGCGGTCATACTTCTTCCTGGCCTCAGAATAAGAGAGCCGATCCAAAGTTTTGAGTTCTTGTATCTTCTTCTCCTTCTGAAATGCAGGGCAGTCTGAGGATCTAGGCGAGTGGATGCCGGGACAATTAATGCACCGAGGTGGTGGGGTGCATGTATGTTCCTCACAAAGAGGACGTCCACAATCCACACAAAGGGGCTCAGCCTCACACCGTGACGACATGTGCCCAAAGCGCAAACACCGAAAACAGCGCATAGGAGGCGAGACGTAAGGTCGCACGTCGCACCGGTAGCACATCACCTTTACCTTCTCTGGGAGATTTTTTTTTTTTTTTTGTGGTTTTAGGGCGCACAACTTCAATGGTCATTAGCTCCCTGACTACTCTAAGAATGCACCGCGAGGCACAAGTTGACAACAACAACTAAAAGGGAAAACACGATAAAACACTGACAGGCATAGGATTAAAAAACAGCATCATCAAATGTCCTTAAAGAGGTTTGTCAAATTGATAAAACGAAGAACACGAGCAACTGCTCGTGGGTCATCCGCTAAAATGGCATCGAAAGTACTTGGCAGGTTAAGATCTAGACGCAGTGTGTTAAAATCTGGACAGGACATTAAAATGTGTCGAACCGTCAGCAAGTGCCCACATGGGCAGAACGGCGCCGGCGCAGCCATCAGCAGATGGCGATGGCTGAACTGGCAGTGTCCAATTCTTAACCGGGCCAAAACTACCTCCTCCCGCCGAGAAGGGCGTGAGGAGGACGTCCAAGCCACGGGAAGAGGTTTTAAGGCCCGAAGCTTGTTGTCTGTAAGTGCAGCCCAATCGGCATGCCACAGCGATAAAATGCGCCGACAAATAACCCTGCTAAAATCGGATGAAGGGACACAACAAGAAGCTGTCCGAGGCTGGAGGATCGCAGCCTTGGCCGCGGCATCTGCAGCTTCGTTCCCAGGGATACCGACATGGCCAGGAACCCACATAAAGCTAACCGGAGAACCGACGTCCACCAGCTGCTGAAGAGAGTGTTGGATCCGGTGTACAAAAGGGTGAACCGGGTATGGATCACTGAGGCTCTGGATGGCGCTCAGGGAGTCGGAGCAGATGACATAAGCAGAATGTCGGTGGCGGCAGATGTAAAGAACAGCCTGGTAGAGGGCAAAGAGCTCAGCTGTGAAGACCGAACAATGGCCATGGAGCCGGTATTTGAAACTTTGTGCCCCGACAATAAAGGAACACCCGACCCCGTCATTGGTCTTAGAGCCATCTGTATAAATGAAAGTCATGTTGATGAACTTCGAACGAAGTTCCAAAAAACGGGAGTGGTAGACCGAACCGGGGGTAACCTCTTTTGGGAGCGAGCTGAGGTCAAGGTGAACGCGGACCTGAGCCTGGAGCCAAGGTGGCGTGTGGCTCTCGCCCACTCGAAAGGTTGCAGGGAGTGAAAAATTAAGGTGTTGAAGGAGGCGACGAAAGCGAACTCCAGGGGGTAGCAGGGCAGAGACATACAACCCGTATTGACGGTCGAGAGAGTCGTCAAAAAAGGAACGATAAGACGGATGGTCGGGCATTGACAGTAGCCGACAGGCATACCGACAAAGCAGTATATCGCGCCGGTAGGTGAGTGGCAATTCGCCAGCGTCAGCATGAAGACTCTCTACGGGACTAGTATAAAATGCTCCGATCGCAAGTCGTAATCCCCGATGTTGTATGGAGTTGAGGCGGCGTAAGATGGATGGCCGTGCAGAGGAGTATACGAAGCTCCCATAATCGAGCTTGGAGCGGACGATCGACCGATATAGACGAAGTAGGACGGTTCGATCCGCTCCCCACGACATACCACTAAGAACACGGAGGACATTTAAAGAACGGGTACAACGGGCGGCCAAATATGACACATGTGGAGACCAGCTAAGTTTCCTGTCAAATGTAGTTCCTAAAAATTTGGTTGTCTCCACGATTGGGAGAGCAACGGGACCGAGTCGTAAGGACGGTGGGAGAAACTCTTTGTAGCGCCAGAAGTTAATACAGACCGTCTTCTCGGCAGAAAAACGGAAGCCATTGGCGACACTCCAGGAGGAAAGACGGTCAAGAGAACGCTGAAGACAGCGCTCCAGGACACGTGTACACTGCGCGCTGCAATAGATGGTAAAATCGTCCACGAAAAGGGAGCCTGATACATCAGCTGGGAGGCAATCCATTATTGGATTGATTGCGATGGCGAAGAGAGCGACGCTCAAAACTGAGCCCCGTGGCATCCCATTCTCCTGGCGATAGGTGTCAGACAGGACAAAACCCACACGTACCCTGAACTGTCGATCCATTAAAAAGGAACGAATAAAAAGAGGTAGGCGACCGCGAAGGCCCCATGTATGCATGGTGCGGAGAATGCCCGCCCTCCAACAGGTGTCGTAAGCCTTCTCCAAATCAAAGAACACAGCCACGGTCGGGCCCTTCCGCAAGAAGTTATTCATAATGAAGGTCGACAAGGTAACCAGATGGTCAACAGCAGAGCGGCACCTTCGAAATCCACATTGTACATTGGTAAGTAGGCGTCGAGACTCGAGCAGCCAAACCAATCGAGAGTTAACCATTCGCTCCATCACTTTACAGACACAGCTGGTAAGCGAGATAGGTCGATAACTGGAAGGCAAGTGCTTGTCCTTCCCCGGCTTAGGAATCGGGGCAACAATAGACTCGCGCCAGCATGCGGGAACATGTCCCTCAATCCAGATGCGATTGTATGTACGAAGAAGAAAACCTTTACCCGCAGGAGAAAGGTTCTTCAGCATCTGAATATTAATAGAATCAGGCCCTGGAGCGGAGGACCGTGATCGGCCAAGTGCGTTTTCGAGTTCCCCCATGGTGAATGGGGCATTATAAGTTTCACAATTCGAGGAGCGGAAGTTAGATGGCCTAGCCCCCTCTGCCTGTTTGCGGGGGAGGAAGGCAGGGTGGTAATGAGCGGAGCTCGAAACCTCTGCGAAAAAGCGGCCGAAGGCATTGGAGACAGCCTCAGGGGCCACAAGGACGTCAGTCGCGACCTTCAAGCCAGAAACTGGGGAGTGGACCTTAGTGCCAGATAGCCGGCGCAGGCTACCCCAGACAACAGAAGGAGGAGTAAAACTGTTGAAGGTGCTTGTGAAAGCAGCCCAGCTGGCCTTCTTGCTTTCTTTAATAATACGACGACACTGAGATCGTAATCGTTTATAATTGATACAATTCGCCACTGTAAGGTGGCGTTTAAATGTGCGTAAAGCACGTCGACGAGCACGTAAAGCGTCTCTACATGCTGCGGTCCACCAGGGGACCGGTACGCGACGTGGAGAAGAAGTAGGGTGAGGGATGGAATATTCAGCAGCAGCGAGAATGACTTCCGTGAGGTGTGCGACCTGACGATCGCAGCTTGTGAAGGTTTGATCCTGAAAGGTCGCCCTGGAAGAAAAGAGCCCCCAGTCTGCCTTGGAGATGGTCCAACTAGAGGAGCACGGAGAGGGAGTATGCTGCAGGAGATGGATAACACACGGGAAGTGGTCGCTCGAATATGTATCAGAAAGTGCATACCACTCAAACCGGCGTGCAAGTTGGGGAGTACATATAGAGAGGTCTAAATGGGAATAGGTGTGAGATGTGTCCGAAAGAAAAGTAGGGGCGCCAATATTGAGGCAGACAAGATTGAGCTGGTTGAAAAGGTCTGCTAACAAGGAGCCCCTCGGGCAGGATGCTGGAGAGCCCCAAAGGGGATGATGGGCATTGAAGTCTCCAGTTAACAAAAATGGTGCAGGTAGCTGAGCAGTAAGTTGCATCATGTCTGCCCTGGTAACGGCAGATGACGATGGAGTGTAAATGGTACAAAAGGAAAACGTAAAAGTGGGGAGAGTAATGCGGATGGCAACTGCCTGCAGGCCGGTGTGTAATGTGATGGGATCGTAGTAAATATCATCCCGGACCAGCAACATAACCCCTCCATGAGCTGGAATACCTACCACAGGGGGTAGGTCAAAACGCACAGAGGTGTAGTGTGCCAAGGCAATGTGATCGCATGGGCGTAGCTTCGTTTCCTGGAGGGCTACGACGAGCGGACGGTGCAAGCGGAGCAGCAACTTCAAGTCCTCTCGGTTGGAGCGAATGCTGCGAATATTCCAGTGAATAAGTGCCATCGTAAGATAAGGAAGATGAAAGAAGGGGTCACCCCGAAGGCCGCTGAGGGCCTGGCTTCGAGTGAGCACTGCCGCCGCTATCAGTAGGCGGACAGTCATCGTCCATTGGGTCTATAGGTTCATCGGCCATCTCGGGAGGATGGCCGGGAGGGGGAGCTTCCTCCGCCGGTGAACGGCCAGATGTACGGCTACCAGCGGTGCGGCCAGGAGAAACGGATGACTGCCTGGGGCGGCAACCGCTGGGTGGCGCAGGAGAAGAAATGCGCCGTGGCGGAGAAGGAGAACTGTGCTTCCTATGAGCCTTTTTGGAAGGACGTTTGGTGGAAGTACCAGTCGAAGGCTGGGAGGTCGAGGTACGTAGGAAATCTGCACGGGATGGTTCCTTCTTGAAGGCCCGTGCATCTGACTTCGGGGTCTTCGTCTTAGCAGAAGCTGATGAAGGGGCTGGTGTCTGTGGGGTGATGGGAGGAAGAGGAGACGTCGACCGCGCGATCTTAGCACTGGCCGAACGGACGACCGTGGTGCTGAAGGTCAGGTCGCATGTCTGGGTTGCTACCTCCCTGGTAGTCCGAGGAGAGGCGAGGACAGTACTGTATTTCCCCGCTGGGAGCAGCGCGGGCTTCCTACTAGCCAATAGCTTGCGAGCAGCCGAGGTGGACACTTTCTCTTTGACCCGAATTTCTTAGATACAGCGTTCTTCCTTATAGACAGGACAGTCGCGGGAGGATGCGGCATGGTCACCCTGACAGTTCACACAACGAGGAGACAGAGGTGGACAGTCACCCTCATGGGCATCCCTGCCACAAGTGACACATTTAGCCGCATTGGAACAAGACTGTCGAGTGTGATTGAAACGCTGACACTGGTAGCAGCGCGTAGGTGTCGGGACATAGGGGCGAACAGAAATAACCTCGTAGCCCGCCTTGATGCGCGATGGCAGCTTAACACTATCGAAGGTCAAGAAAAGTGTCCGGGTCGGTACAAGGTCATTGTTGACCTTTTTCATGACCCTATGGACAGCCGTCACGCCCTGCTCAGCGAGGAAAGATTGAATCTCCTCGTCAGTCAATCCGTCGAGGGAGCTAGTATAGACTACACCACGAGACGAATTCAAAGTTCGGTGGGCCTCCACCCGGACAGGGAACGTGTACAGGAGTGTGGCCTGAAGCAGTTTTTGTGCCTGAAAGGCACTCTCAGTTTCTAGTAATAAGGTACCATTACGCAACCTGTTACAAGATTTGACAGATCCGGCTATGGCATCTACGCCCTTCTGGATAACGAAAGGGTTGACAGAGGAAAAATCCTTTCCGTCCTCAGATCGAGAAACGTCGAGGAACTGTGGGGCAGGCGGTAGTACTTTTGTCACTGGTGGCTGGTCACGTTTCCGTTTTTGGGCAGAAGTCGAGAGAGATGGAGTAGAATCCATTGCGGAGGAATCCCCCATGATTGCCAGCGTCTCCGATGGCGCGCTCCTTCCTTGTGGGGACCCTCTCAGAGGGCACTCCCTCCTTAGGTGAATGTTTACACCTCAGGTCACACCTCCCGAGAAACAGACAGAGGGACCAATCGGCATGGTCAGAAGGTATCAGCTCAGGCAATCACCCCTCCCCGGGCCTGGCCTTTACCAGGGGGTACGCGCGTGCCTTACATGTCTACCCACGGCGGGGAATTACGCGTTACCCCGTCACCGGCTACGCGTGCGACCGCATGGGTCGGCCTTCAGGCACGCACAGGGAGGAAGGAAGAAGAGGAAAAAGAAGAGAGAGAGGGAGAAAGAGGACAGACTGTCTCAAACGCCGAGGCGGAGACCAGAGAAGGCAAGGAGAAGAAGGCAATGAGAAGGCAAGGAGAAGAAGGCAATGTGAAGGCAAGGAGAAGAAGGCAAGGAGACAGAAGGCAATGAAAAGGCAAGGAGAAGTCAAAGGAAAGAGTAAGGAAGACAGTGAGGTGGAGAAGAGCAAAGAAAGGAACCAACAAAAGGAAGGAAGAAACGAGAAGTGAAAAACCAAAAAGACCACAATTATAGGTTGTGGAACCGTCCGTCTCCGGACGCAGGCGCTAACTACCCCCGTGAGGGGGATGGACTCCTTTTAGTCGCCTCTTACGACAAGCAGGAATACCTCGGGCCTATTCTAATCCCCGGACCCGCAGGGGGACTTCTCCGGGAGAACGTCCCCCTCGAAGGCGAGGATAAAGGCCCCGGTGTCGATGCGACGGTCTTTGGGGCCGCGCTGGACTCGCCGGACGAAATGCACGCCTCGGCGCTCCAGGTTGGCCCTGAGCTCATCAGATTGCAGCAGGAGGTCCAGATGAAAAATAACCCCCTGCGTCCTATTTAGTGCCAGATGCGGGATAATGGACACTGGGATGTTCCCTAGGCGGTCGCACGCCTGGAGCGCCGCCGACTGTGTGGCGGAGGTGGTCTTTATAAGAACGGACCCCAAACGCATTTTACTAAGAGCCTCGATTTCCCTGAAGATGTCTTCAATGTGCTGAACAAAGAACATGGGCTTGGAGGTGGCGAACGTCCCCCCATCAGTTCGAGAACAGACCAAATAGCGGGGGGAAGTACTTCGCCCCAAGCCGGCGGGCCTGTCCCTCCTCCCAGGGAGTGGCCAAGGGGGAAAGGGCAGGAGAACCAGAACTAGAAACAGTACCTTTCTTTTTGAAAGACTCGGCCGCAGAGCGACCTGATATGTGTTGACCTTTCATCTGCGAAACGTCCGCCCCGATACCACCCATTCCAACCAGGGGCTCTCCCCACGGGCGCCACCCAGCCTCAGCAAGGGCCACCTGGCAGGATGACCGTTGCCGGGAGTCCTGATGCCCCAAGGAGACGGGCATCTACTCCTTGGCCGACGTGGGGAGGGTGCAGCTCAGGTATCGGCAGTACGATCCCTGTGTTGTCAGGGGGCTACAACCTAGAGGGTACATGACGACCCCACCACAACGGGCTGGCTACCGTGCTTGATTTCGGGTGCCATGGAAAGTCCATTATGATCGTAGGTGCAGATGGGGACGCACTATGGGCGTAACTTGTACAACCCATCAGGCGTTTAGGCCCAATTTGAGGAATAGTGGGTATGGTTACAACGTCAGTACAACGCTGAGTGCCAAGGTCTTAGTGCACTGAGGACCAGTGGTACACCACGTAAGGCGTCCTTCCCCAAAAGGCTCGTACTTCTGTAGAATTTTGAAAAATGGAGGTCAAACCACAAGGGGGACCATCACATGGAAGGCTGAAACGGTTGAAACTCCTTTTAGTCGCCTCTTACGACAGGCAGGAATACCTCGGGCCTATTCTTACCTCGGACCCGCAGGGGGTTGAACCAAGTTGTCATGCTTTGCACTACAGTGATACCAGAGCGTGGCTTCTTTCAGATAGTAATTCATTACAGACAACTGCATAATTTGCGGAAAGTGTGAAGTTTCAAATAGACCGCGTAACCACCACCCCCTTCTCCCCTCCAAATTGCTATCTGAAGACTGGAAGTACCATATGTAAACCACCTTCAGAAGTTCGTTCACTTTCCGTATCAGTTAATGTGTTAAATACTTGACCTGAAGAAGCATAGCCCTTTGCAGTTGAAGACGCTCTGTTTTAAGAGAAGCTAGTTTTTCGAAAACATCTGAACGTTTATGAGCTAGGTGTTGTACAATGCTATAATATTTCAGGTATATTCAGCGATATGTATGGATACTGTCAGACAAATGCGTTGCGAATAGAGTGAGTAGTAAAGAAGTAATAAATTCAAAATTCATGCCTAATGCCGACGCCTTACTGCACGAACAGCTAAAATGTAGGAGCGATAAAAGTCTTTTTTCCTTTCATCATTCTGTCAGGGATATCAGCGGGAAAAAAAAGTTTCGGAAATTTTCGAAATTGTGTGAAGTTTGTTGGAAGTCGCCAAGTACTGCCATTCACAAATGCACGGTTAATATAATCTGGATAATTTTCGCGCCATGAAATTATGCTGTCTTAAGCGTGTACGCAGTTTCTAACTTTTAACGCCCGACTTATTGAGTTAAACCTATGCCTTTAAATGAGGGACGGAAGGAGGATTGTATTTAATGTGCCATCGATGTTGAGGTCATCAGAGACGCAGCAGGAAATGGCGCTGCGTCAAGGAAGGGTAAAAGAAGTCCGCCGTGTCCTTTTAAAGGAATCATCCCGACATTTACTTGGAGTGATTTAGGAAAATTACGGAAAACATAAATCAGGGTGGCCGGACGCGGATTTAAACCGTCGTCCTCCCCAATGGGAGTCTCGTAGCTAGCGTTTCTGCTCTGGAACATGGGATTCCGGGTTCGATTCCCGGCCGGGTTGAGGACTTTCTTCGCCCGGGGACTAGGTGTGTGTATTGTCCTTATTTCATCATCATTCGTGAAGGTGACGAGATTGGACTGTGTAAAGATTAGGGCTTTGAACAGGCGCTGATAACCGCGCAGTTGAGCGCCCAACAAACCAATCTTCATCTTCATCATCATCATTCATCATCATCATCATACAGTGCACTAACCACTGCGCCAGCTCGCTCGGTATACATTTAAATGAGTAAATTATGTCAGCATTTTTAGTATTTACATTGACTTCATTCTTCATAAATGAAAGCATGAAATACGAGCAGACAAAGGAATTGGGATAACGAATGAGAAACACCTGATTGAGCTTCTGTTTGTAAATGACATGATTCAAGTGAATGAAATGACCTCCAAAGATCTGCATACTACCTGAATTAAATATGCAACGAATGCAACTTTAAAATTTCTAGTAATAAAACGAAAATAAGTGCACTTCGAGGAAAATATTCAGTCAGATTAAAACTAGTTTCGGATAATCCTGCTTTATAACTGGTCTCTTAAACCTTCATTTAGGGTATGCTGTAAGATCTGATTGTTACTCTGATACTGAAAATAAATTACACAAATTCTAAGCTGTCTGTGGCACCATTATCAGAACATTGGGCAATAAAGTACAAAAAGAGATTGTCCCGTAATTCTATAAAGTGGTCGCGGTTCCTGTGTTACGCTATGAAAGCGAAAACATGGTTAAAACAAAAAAAAATTCAGACGGCAGTGATGAGGTTCCTAAGAAATTCGAAGGGCTGCAGAGCAAGAAATATTAGGAATGAAGATACTAGAGAAAAATGAGAAAAATTAAGTATTTTCAACAGAAACTAAAAAATTCAAAAATATCGTGAAGACTGGTGAGAATGCTAAGTCCCAGACTTCCCCAAAATATTCTGAACTACAAGCGGAATGGGAGACGTGATATTGAAAGGCCTCGGACGTGGGAGCAATTTCGTTTGAGAGACTATCCCGCGCGGCGACTACTGAAGTACTTATATATTACACAATTCTTAAGTTACACATCAAAATAAGTAAGTTTTAATGTAGTTTACGTTCACTGATGTAAAAAAAAACATTTCTTGCTTTCTAAAGTGGGCTATGTTCATTCTCAGGGTTCAAACTGTCTCCATGCCAAATTTGAACAATATCTGTTAAGCGGTTTAGTCTCGAAAACGAAACAGACTGTCACAAGAAGAAAAACAACTGAGAGAAAGAAGCGGCGTCACTTTCTGCAGGACGCGCCCATCATTTTGCAGGACAATATTCGGCACGCTTGGTGCAAGTCGTGATGATTTGTTCGCTATGTGGGGCTGGAAAGAGCCGCACCACTCACCACACACCCCGGACTTATGCCCTCGCGATCTCAGCTTGATTCCTAACGTGAAGGACGAACTGTGGGGTATTCGGTTCGGAGCTGTTATGGAGATTCGTCGGACAATAGACCGCTCCATTCGAACTACCTATACAACTGGCGTAGCTACGGGTATCTTGCTCTTTCGACATCACTGGCGACGGCCTATATACGAGAGCTGCTCAAAAAATATCCGATCTCTAGTAATTGTTGAAATCAACAATGGTATCAGGGCGTGCGTGCGCTCATGTTTTCAGGCATACATAGCACACATACCTCATTTTCTCCACTACTTCGGAACACTTGCAAGTGGTACACGTCGGATTTAGTAATGTCAGCAAAATGACGTCATTGCATGACATTTGGCTTCAAGCTCAGCGATTCTCAAGTTGAAACCATCATGTGATTGAGGACGAAATAATGGGTAATACACGGCTAAAGGAGTGGTACAACCGTTTCGAAGGCGGCCACTAATCAATGAAGACAGAAGCCTGTTAATGTACGCCCTCAATATCCGCATTTCAGGTCGTCACTGACCCCAAAAGATCCCTAATGAAGCAGAATAGACGAATCACAACCAGAGAAGTTGCAGTCTAATCTAAAAGCCGTAAATTCAACTAAATACCTAGGTATTACAATCACGAACAAGTTAAACTGGAAGGAACACATCGAAAATGTTGTGGAGAAGGCTAACCAAAGACTGCGTTTTATTGGCAAGACACTTAGAAAACGTAACAGACCTACAAAGGAGACTGCCTACACTACGCTTGTCCGTCCTCTTTTAGAATAGTGCTGGGAGATGTGGGATCCTTACCAGATAGGACTGACGGAGTACATCGAAAAAGTTCAAAGAAAGGCACCACGTTTTCTATTATCGCGAAATATGGGAGAGAGTGTCACAGAAATGATACAGGATTTGGGCTGGACATCATTAAAAGAAAAGCGTTTTTCGTTGCGACGGAAACTTCTCACGAAATTCCAATCACCAACTTTTTCCTCCGAATGCGAAAATATTTTGTTCACGCAGATCTACGTAGGATGGAACGATCACTACGATAAAATAAGGGAAGTCAGAGCTTACGGTAAGATACAGGTGATCATTCTTTCCGGGTGCTATACGAGATTGGAATAAGAGAGACTTGTGAAGGTGGTTCGATGAACCCTCTGCCAGGCACTTTAATGTGATTTGCAGAGTATCCACGTAGATGTAAGTATAGGTGTTCACATTATTTTTCCTATCCTCTGTATGTGCATATCGCTTCCCAAGAACTTTGTTACCTCAATGTCGATATCTGCACCATTTTCGAAATATGTAAGCTTACTTATATTATCTGTAATGTTAATATACAACATGAAAGGTAAGGCTCCCAACACACTTCCCTGTGGCACACGTGGCTACTTTTACACGTACAGATGAACCTCCATTCAAGATGAGATGCTGTGTCCTCCCTACAAAAATATTTTACTGGCTGTTCTTTATACGATACAGGCAAACCGTCATCTACAATTGCTGTTAACTGTGCGGTAACTTCTAGCGTATCAGAAGCGGTTTAGGAAAATTGTTTCAAATGAGTATACGCACTCGTATTTCGGCAGGTGCACAGTTTTGCCTTTCAATTTTTGCACGTTTCCCAGATACTTTTTCGAAAATGTCCAGCAAAACAAATCGAAATGTTTATTACATCATGAAACAATGAAGAAGCAAATGCGGGTTTGTTCGCAAACCCGAAGCAACATCTGGTGCAAGAGTCATGGGTTTTAATAAAGTAGCTGTCGATAGTTTTTCTTTTCGTTGCTAACAAATGTAACTGGCAAACACATACTAATGACTTCTCAAATATCTAATTGTGATGGAATAGGCATTTCGGTTAATTCTAAAAACCAATCGAAGATCGCAGCTTGCAAGGGGAAACGTCAAGTAGGATCGTTAACATCTGCAGAAAAGGGGGAATCAGTAACCAGCCTCATTATTACGTCAGCAAGCGGAGCTTACATGCCTCTAACTTATTTTTCCACGAAAGAAGAAGCAGAAAAAAATTTAGTTAGGACTGGCAGCAGGAGGTTGCACTGAGGTCCACAGCACCGCATGGATGGCCACAAAATCATTCTTTGTATGGTTTCGAAAATTTGTGGAATTTTCTAAGGCATAAAAGGACTTTCCAGTTCTCCTTATATTAGATGGCCACTCAGCACATACGACATACATTGACGTTATGAACTGCACGAGGGAGAGTTGCGTTTCGTTGCTATCTTTACCACCATATTGCTCTCACAGACTTCAGCCGCTTGATGTTTCTTTTATGAAGCCTTTAAGCTTTCGTTATAGTGATGAGCTTCGAAAATGGCTACGAAGTCATGCAGGGAAAGTCGTAACTATCTTTCAAATTTCAACGCTTTTTGGTTCAGCTTTCGTCTAAAATGCAACAATGAAAACCGCTATTAAATGTTTCGAAGCTAATGGAATACGGCCCACGGACCCATCTATATTCACCGATGCAGACTTCCCTCCTTCAGACACATTTGACATCAGACAAAATAGGTCGTCAGATAAAGAGGTTATCATATCTGAACAATTGGAATTGCCTCCACCTAGCACACCAGCTAAAAAAGACGACGCCAACGGGCTAGATAATCAAGCGGGCGAGGTTTCAGCGAATTGTAACAATGAACTGCCGCCTAAGAATGACAAAGTTATTGAGGCCAATTGTTCTAATCCTTGATGCTCTTGAATGACAACTGACAACACCTCCTCATTTCATATTTCACTACAAATTCTGATGCCCTTGCCAAAAGTTAACGAAAGCAAGAAAAGAGCGAAATGGAAGAGGGGGAAGACTGTTGTTTTAACTGATTCGCCGTACAAAAAAAGAGTTAGAAGCCATTATTAAGAAAAAATAGAAAAAGAACTTTGCCAAAGAAGAAAGTGCAAAGAAAAAACTATTTGCAAAAGAGAATAAAATTAAGGAAAAAAAAAGAAAGAAAGGGCCTGAAGATAAATGGAAAAAAGGACAGAATACAATACTAAGGAGAGTGATTATGAGAAAAGTTCCGCCTGTGAATGTTTATATTGTGGTGGGTTTTATTCAAAATCAGTTGAAGGTTGGGTCGCTTGTTCCACGTGCAAAAATTGGACACACGATTCTCGTGCAGGAATAGATAGCGAAGATGATGAGTATTTCCTCATGTGTGAATTTTGTAAACAGCCTTAAGAAAAGGATACAATACATGAAAACTGTAGTTTGACATTAATATTCACTTTAAACTAAATAAATACCGAGCAAGCCAATATTTCCTGCATTTCCGATAATTTTATACGGTTTTGTAATCACTTGTACTTACCACCCCATTCTGCCACGTGCACGGGGCAGAATGGGGCAAATGACATACATTTCTGTTTTTGAGTGAGAAATATTGTTGATTTATTTTATGGCAATGTTCTTGTATTTTTGTGATTAATACACATCATAAGGTGTTCATATAAAAATTGGTAACTCTCTTATTTATCAATTTTGTACATTTAATCAAAGTTTTCAACTTTGTACCCCATTCGACCCCAGGTTCCCGTATGTGTCGGATAAGAAAGATAAAAATACAATCGCTACTCGTTTCTTTAATGACAATTTAAGCTGTGCTCTCGGGTTCCTCCCATCGTTCGTCACGATATATTACGAAAAAAAATCATAGTTAACGATCATTATAAATTGCTCTAGAAACGAAGGCAATCACAGTTAACATTTAATAAGGCGACTGGTATCCTTCGAAACGCTAACTAATGACCGTCATGCTAAACGTCATGGGTCAAAGTGGACGGGTGGAATCGAAATACGCCCTTTGCCCACGATCGCTACTTTCTGTCAAGTTGTGCCATTAATTTCTCTGCTCCCTAATCTGTTTTCGAACTCCCCATCAGCTATTCGATATAAACTTTTTTAGCATTCTTCTACACCACCACATTTCGAAAGTTTCTATCCGTCTCCTGTTTGGAGAACGAGGCATATTAACTACTGATTCGCAATATATTTATTCCGAAGGGCAGAAGGTACCTCGAAAACAATGAAAATAATTTTTTTATTGGTGATTGTACCAATTTGATTTACACTTAGTGCGAATATAAAAGCATTTTAGTCCAAATCCTTATTTGAAGGTCCTAAATGTCGGTTTAAATGGCAGCTTGCTATGTAAGGCATGCCCACTTGTTTCTTTGTGACAGCTCTTCGTTGAGATGATAAGCGTAGGGACATTTTTTCCCTTTGCTTTGAGCTATCACCTATTGAATACATTTTTTCTTGTCTCGTAGTCAGTTGTTTGCTACAGTAATAACGTATCATGGGTGTTTCTCGTTTCTGAACAAAACAAATGCCAAGATCTACCCACAAAGTGTTCGAGAGAAGTTCTAGAAGACTTGCAAGAAATAAAAGAGTAAATGTCATTAAACAAATGTTATGTTTTTGTACAGCATGCGTACTATTGGAAAGGAACGAAAGACTTTACGAGAGATGTAAAAAATTAAAAAATTACTTTACAGTGCGCTGCTTGCAATAAACAGGAGAGAAATCTATGATACATGCAGTGAAAGAAACTATGAATTTAAATGAGTGCATGTACGTTGCTAAGTGCAATACAACTTTAAATTTTCCGTAACTTTTCTAACTAAATGTACCTTTCCTCTCAAACCATTTATCCTAGAACCATGGAATTCTAACGGTCAGTTGTCTTACTGGAGGGCATGAAGAGTCGAGGGGCATGAAAGGGAAGCAGTGGTGGGGAAGGGAGTGAGACAGGGTTGTAGTCTATCCCCGATGTTATTCAATCTGTTTATTGAGCAAGCAGTAAAGGAAACAAAAGAAAAATTCGGAGTAGGAATTAAAATCCATGGAGAAGCTTTATTATAAAGAACACTGTTGCCTTTTTATTTTTGAAATTTGCCCATAAAACCTGTCTTTCTAAATTTTTCCCAAAATTTCACTATTAATATATTATTCATGAAAAATAGTCAGCTTGTTGGAAAATAGTGGAAATGCATGTAAGAAATGTTTTATGTTTTACCGTTAATATAACACAGCTTGAGATAAGGGACGTGGAAATAGATCAATTTGACATGGTGGAGATAGAAGATACCTTCTCCCCTTGAAATCTGTCTTTAAAAACAAATGAATATTTTCAAATCAACAGCTCATTTCAAGCAGTCATTACTAGAAACATCTATAATCTCCACAAAATTTTGGAAGTTAATTACTTTGGTGCAAGAAAGTCTCCATCATTCAGGAAAACGAATTTTCAATAACTTGGCAGCAGCCATAAAAAGCTTTACTGCTGACAAATTTCAGTTTAAGAGGAGCCTAAAGGATTTATTAACCCATCTCCTCCGACACTATTAATGAAATGAATTTTTTTAGTAGAACTAGGGCGCGCGCGATTGTGAGTGAGTGAGTGAGAGAGAGAGAGAGAGAGAGAGAGAGAGAGAGAGAGAGAGAGAGAGGCGGGGGGGGGGTGTCAAGTAATGCGAGTACAATCACAAGTATGTCTAAATTTTCATTCCTCATTCCATGTCCATGATCAGTCTACTTGCGATCTGTGGAAGGTAAATTAGCATATTAGTTTCCCACTGAGTATCTCCTCATTATGGATCAACTGCAACGGAAAGTACATATAATCTAATCTGACCCTCTTGTCTGTCCCATTTCTGTTGAAGGTTACACATGAGACAGGTGCCTTCATATTTTTGTTGTTGTAGTCTTCAGTCCAGAGACTGGTTTGATGCAGCTCTCCATGCTACTGTATCAAGTGCAAGCTTCATCTCCAAATGCCTACTGCAACCTACATCCTTCTGAATCTGCTTAGTGTATTCATCTCCTTCCTCGATTTTTATCCTCCACATTGCCCTCCAATATTAAACTGATGCCTCATAACGTGTCCTACCAACCGACCCCTTCTTCTAGTCAAACTCCTCTTCTCCCCAATACTATTCCATACCTCGTCATTAGTTATGTGATCTATCCATCTGATCATCAGCATTCTTCTGTAGCACCATATTTCTAAAGCCTCTATTCTCTTCTTTATCGTCCATGATTCACTTCCATACATGGCTACAGTCCATACAAATACTCGGATAAAAGACTTCCTGATACCTAAAGCTATACTTGATGTTAAATTTTTCTTCTTCAGAAACACTTTCCTTGCCATTGCCAGCCTACAATTTATATCCTCTCTACTTCGACCATCATCAGTTATTTTGCTCCCCAAATAGCAAAACTCATTCACTACTTCAAGTGTCTCATTTCCCAATCTAATTCCCGCAGCACCACCCGACTTAATTCGACTACATTCCATTATCCTCGTTTTGCTTTTGTTGATGTTCATCTTATATCCTCCTTTCAAGATACTATCCACTGCGTTCAACTGTTTTTCCAAGTCCTTTGCTGTCTCTGACAGAATTACAATGTCATCGGCAAACCTCAAAGTTTTTATATCTTCTCCAAGGATTTTAATACCTATTCCGAATTTTTCTTTTGTTTCTTTCACTGCTTGATCAATATACAGATTGAATAACATCGGGGAGAGGCTGCAACCCTGTCTCACTCCCTTCCCAACCACTGCTTCCCTTTCATGTCCCTCGACTGAGAGGCTGCAACCCTGTCTCACTCCCTTCCCAACCACTGCTTCCCTTTCATGCCCCTCGACTCTTATAACTGCCATCTGGTTTCTTTACAAATAGTAAACAGCATTTCGCTCTCTGTATTTTACCCCTGCCACCTTCAGAATTTGAAAGAGTATTCCAGTCAACATTGTCAAAAGATTTCTCTAAGTCTACAAATGCTAGAAACGTAGGTGTACGTTTCCCTAATCTAGCTTCTAAGATAAGTCGTAGGGTCAGTATTGCCTCATGTGTTCCAGTATTTCTACGGTATCCAAACTGGTGTTTCCCAAGGTCGGCTTCTACCAGATTCTCCATTCGTCTGTAAAGAATTGGCGTTATTATTTTGCACCTGTGACTTACTAAACAAATAGTTCTGTAATTTTCACATCTGTCAACACCTGCTTTCTTTGAGATTGGAATTATTATATCCTTCTTGAAGTCTGACGGCATTTCGCCTGTCTCATACACCTTGCTCATCAGATGGTAGAGTTTTGTCAGGGCTGGCTCTCCCACGGGTGTCAGTAGTTATAATGGAATGTTGTCTACTCCCGGGGCCTTGTTTCGGCTTAGGTCTTTCAGTGCTCTGTCAAACTCTTCACGCAGTATATCATCTCTCATTTCATCTTCATCTACATCCGCTTCCATTTCCATTATACTGTCCTCAAGTACACTGCCCTTGTATAGATCCTCTATATACTCCTTCCACCTTTCTGCTTTACCTTCTTTGCTTATAGCAGGGTTTCCATCTGAGCTCTTGATATGCATACAAGTGGATCTCTTTTCTCCAAAGGTTTTTTATTTATTTATTGTTCCGTGGGACCAACTTAAGGAGAAATCTCCATGGTCATGGAACGAGTCAATATATGAAATTATAACACGATAGTAGAAACAGATAAAATGAAATATAAAAACATAATCAGGTGACAAGTCGTAAGTATAAATAAAGAAAATCAACAATGTAACACTGGAATTAGCTTAATTTTTTAGCTCTTCCAGGAGCTCCTCGACAGAATAGAAGGAGTGAGCCATGAGGAAACTCTTCAGTTTAGACTTAAAAGATTTTGGGCTCCTGCTAAGATTTTAGAATTCTTGTGGTAGCTTATTGAAAATAGATGCAGCAGAATACTGCACTCCTTTCTGCACAAGAGTCAAGGAAGTGCATTCCACATACAGATTTGATTTCTGCCTAGTATTAACTGAGTGAAAGCTGCTAACTGTTGGGAATCGGCTAATATTGCTAATTACAAACGACATTAAAGAAAATATATGCTGTGAGGGCAATGTCAGAAATCCCAGACTATTGAATAGGAGCCGACAAGAGGTTCTCGAACAACATATAGCTCGAACAGCCCGTTTTGGAGCCAAAAATACCCTTTTTGAATCAGAAGAATTACCCCAAAAAATAATACCATACGACATACGCGTATGAAAATATACAAAGTAGACTATTTTTCGTGTTGAACTGTCACTTATTTCAGATACTGTTCTAATGGTAAATAAAGCAGCATTTAGTTTCTCAACGAGATCCTGGACATGGGCTTTCCACAACAGATTACTATCTATCCGAACGCCTAGGAACTTGGACTGTTCCGTCTCGCTTATATTATGCCCATTCTGTCTGATCAGAATATCGGTCCTTGTTGAATTGTGAGTTAGAAACTGTAAAAGCTGAGTCTTACTGTGATTTAGCATCAAATTGTTTTCCACAAGCCACGAACTTATTTCATGAACTACATTATTTGATACTGTTTCAATATTACACACAAGATCCTTCACTGCCAAACTGGTGTCATCAGCAAACAGAAATATTTTTGTATCACCTGTAATACTAGAAGGCATATCATTTATATAAATAAGAAACAGCAGTGGCCCTAGCACCGACCCTTGGGGAACACCCTACTTAACAGTGCCCCATTGCGACTGAACATCACTACCACTCTCAATATTGTGGAGAATTACCTTCTGCTTTCTGTTCTTAAAGTAAGAGGAAAACCAATTATATGCTACTCCCCTTACTCCATAACGGTCCAACTTCTGCAGTAATATTTTGTGGTCAACACAGTCAAAAGCTTTCGTTAAATCAAAGAAAACACCTAGCGTTCGCAACCTTTTATTTAATCCGTCTAAAACCTCACAGAGAAAAGAGAATATAGCGTTTTCAGTTGTTAAATCATTTCTTAAACCAAACTGTACATTTGACAGCAAATTATGTGAATTTAAATGCTCCAGTAACCTTGTATATACAACCTTCTCGATAACTTTAGCAAACACAGATGGCATGGAAATAGCTCTAAAGTTGTCAACATTATCCCTGTCTCCCTTTTTATAAAGTGGCTTCACTAAGGAGTACTTTAATCGGTCAGGAAACCGACCACTACTAAAGGAAAAGTTACAGATATGGCTAAGTATTGGGCTAACATACACAGAACAATACTTCAGTATTCTGCTAGATACCCCGTCATATCCATGAGAGTTCTTGGTCTTTAGTGATTTACTTATTAAGTCAATCTCCCTCTTGTCAGTATCATGGAGGAGCATTTCAGGTAACAGTCTCGGCACACTTTTTTCTAAGACCGCTGTATGATTCCCTGTTGGGGCTAGGTTTCTCTTTAGTTCACCTGCTATATTCAGAAAGTGATTATTAAATACTGTACATATATGCGACTTATCAGTAACACGAACATTCACACTACGCACTGATTCTATATCCTCGTCCTGTCTCTGCAGACCAGCCACTTCCTTTATGACTGACCATATGGTTTTAATTTTATCCTGACACTTAGCTATTCTATCTGCATACCACTTTTTGTCTTCCTAATAACATTTTTAAGCACCTTACATTACTGTTTGTAATGGGCTGCTGCATTTAGATTTTGACTGTTTCTAACGTTTTGATATAATTGCCACTTTGTTCTATAAGATATTCTTATCCCTATAGACAGCAACCTAGGCTGCCTGTTTGTGCTAGTACCCTGTTTTGAACGTTCTAACGGAAAGCAACTTTCAAAGAGAACGAGAAAAGCACTATATTTATCGTCTACTGTCTCAGCGCTATAAACATCTTGCCACTCTTGTTCCTTGATAAGGTTTACAAAGGTCTCTACAGCAACTGGATCAGCTTTCCTACACAGTTGATAACTATATTTAACATGTGTTGCAGCACAAAAATCTTTTAGAGTTATAATTTGTGCATCATGATCTGAAAGGCCATTCACCTTTTTGCTAACAGAATGCACTTCTAGTAATGAGGGATGAACAAAATTGTTGTCTATGGTTGTTCTACTGTTCCCTTGCACTCTCGTTGGAAAGAACAAGGTTTGCATAAGATTATATGAATTAAGGAGGTCTACCGGCATCCGTTTCCTTGCAGAATCACTTACACAATTAATATTGAAGTCACCACATATAACTAACTTTTTGTATTTCCTATAAAGTGAACCTCCTCTAACTTTAGCAAAATGTTGTGAAATCGGCGTCTGGGGATCTATAAATAACAACAATTAGAAATTTAGCTCCATTAAATTCAACCACACCTACACAACATTCAAACACCTTTTCAGTGAAGTACTTTGAAACATCAATTGACTCTAATGGGATGCCGTTTTCCACATACATCGCTACTGCCCCACACCGCAAACAGCTCCTAGAAAAGCTGCCAGCCAACCTGTATCCTGGTAATGGAAGACTCTGAATTACCTCCTTAATCAAGAAGTGTTCAGATATACCAATAATTTCTGAGTCAACATCTATAAGCAGTTCACTAACTTTATCTCTAATCCTTGTACATTTTGATGAAATATACTAATCCCTCATTACTCGGATGCCTAAGCTTTGTCAGAAGTGGTTCTTTTGTTAGAGAGAAATCCCTTAAGCAGGAATACCAATCAGCTGACTTCAATCTAAAAAAGGTGCAGCTCTAACACCCACTATTGCAGGAATTTTCCCATGAGTGCTCCCACCACCCCCACCTATGCTGTCACTTTAATTTTCCTGTAGGCAGTATCTATCTTACCCCTAGTGATATGCGCCTCTACATCCTTACATTTGTCCTCTAGCCATCCATGATTAGCCATTTGCACTTCCTGTCGATCTCATTTTTGAGACGTTTGTATTTCTTTTTGCCTGCTTCATTTACTGCATTTTTGTAATTTCTCCTTTCATCAATTAAATTCAATATATCTTCTGTTACCCAAGGATTTCTACTAGCGCTCGTCTTTTTACCTACTTGATCCTCTGCTGCCTTCACTATTTCATGCCCCAAAGCTACCCATTCTTCTTCTACTGTATTACTTTCCCCCATTCCTGTCAATCGTTCCCTAATGCTCTTCCTGAAACACTCTACAACTTCTGATTTTGTCAGTTCAACCAGGTCCCATCTCCTTAAATTCCCACCTTTTTCAAGTTTCTTCAGTTTTAATCTACAGTTCATAACCAATAGATTGTGGTCAGAGTCCACATTTTCCCCTGGAAATGTCTTACAATTTAATACCTGGTTCCTAAATCTCTGTCTTACCATTACATAATCCCTCTAAAATCTTGCAGTATCTCCAGGTCTCTACCACGTTTACAACCTTCTTTCATGATTCTTGGACCAAGTGTTAGCTATGATAAAGTTATGCTCTGGACAAAAACCTACCAGGCGGCTTCCTCTCATTTCTTACCCCCATTCCATATTCACCTACTACGCTAACTTTTCTTCCTTTTTCTACTATCGAATTCCAGTCACCCATTACTATTAAATTTTCATCTCCCTCCACTATCTGAATAATTTCTTTTATCACACATTTCATCAATTTCTTCGTCATTTGCGGACTACTTGTACTACTGTGGTGGGCTTGGGCTTCGTGTCTATCTTGGCCACAACAACGCATTCACTATGCTGCTTGTAGTAGCTAACCCACAATCCTATTTTTCTTATTCATCAGTAGGCATACTCATGCGTTAGCTTCATATTAGACTTCCTAATAATTATATATATACTCGATGCTAACAATGACGCCGGTGGATAGACTACCATGAAATAACTGACCGTCGAGAAAGTCACGAATATAACCGACAAGCTAATGGGCCCTTCGCAGGAAAAGGTTTTTCGCCGCAAAAAGCGGAAAGCTGGAATCCAGCAAATGAGTAAAAAATATATATTCACTGACAATAAATTAGTATACGTACACCACAGTAGTCTGGGATTTCTCTATTACGTAATAGTTTTGGTCTTTGTATCTTGCAGCTTTAGTTATTTTTAATTAAAAGGGATTTTAAAAGGACCGAAAGAACATTTTGGACTACGCTACAGATCGTTATGTTAGCACAGTCTTGACTTCGTAATCACTTTCTTTGACTTCGGCAACTCTCAACCAAAATCTCCAACCTAACCGAGACAATGCGCTACGATACAGCCGAGATCATGACAAGAGAATGGGCTACATTACACTTGAAGTAATTTTATATAGATACGGATCTCCATGACCTGTGTACGTCTAATATAAAAGATCTCCGAAACACTCTCCTCAAATAGATCGCAATCTTCACTTGACCTTTAACTGTTACTATTTCAGAATTAAAAACCGAATTCAAAGAAAACTTGGCTACCAGTCACAAAACTAGAAAAATAAAAATAATAAAAGTGAGAACGTGAAACAGGTTAGCAATAACCATAAACAGGAGATTCTACAGGAAATGAAAGTGAGAAAGGAAATTATTAATATTATCGACCGTTTAGGAACTGTAGGCTACGAAAGGGATGAAATCATTTATCGAATAATTGGTGGAAGAGTTAGTGTGTTTTAAGATTAAATCCAAACAAGAATTAGAGAAAAATATATCGAAGCTAGGCCGATATTACGAAAAATTGCTAAATCTCGAGACAAATTGTGTCATGTATTAGATGAAGAGTTTGTGGCCGTAGTACGGATAAAACAGTATCTGCAAAATCAGCAGAAACTTCGGACATGTGTTTCATATTTCATCCAAGCCTGCAGGCTATAAGTACTTTAAAAAAATACCACTATAGGGAAATTACCTACGAAGAAGTTCTTGGTAAAGAAACACAGGACACAAATACGCGTGTAGGCTTAATATGCACT
Source organism: Schistocerca piceifrons (assembly GCF_021461385.2). NCBI lineage: Eukaryota > Metazoa > Arthropoda > Insecta > Orthoptera > Acrididae > Schistocerca > Schistocerca piceifrons. Next base: position 208,507,990 of record NC_060146.1, on the reverse strand, counting down.
ACAACTGTGTTTAAAAATCGCTATACTAGCTTTGGACTAACGACGAGTGAATATCAATATAACCTGTACAGCCTGTACGCTTTCCAAAGCTGTTATCCATGAAAAAGCTAAACGGCGTATCGTGAACAAAATACAATTGGACACCGAAACAATGAAATTAGCTGACAATGGCCACTGACTTTAGTCAATGGGCACTGTTGAAAATTTGTGCCAGACCAGGATTAGCACCCGAGTCCCCTGGTTACTAGGGAGAGGCAATGATCACTGTGTCCGAATTACGCAGTGGGCAACCTAATTGCACCAACTGCCCGAGCATGCCGTTCATCAGATCCAAATTCTCAATTTCTCCATAGACTGCTAATGCAGTGCTCCTTGAACATTATCCTCCTCGCCTTAATTATACAGTATATGGCAAAAAAAATAAAAAAAAAACAGACACCGAATATATACAAACTTGGCCTTACGAACATTGCAGACACACGTCGCACTTCAAAGAATTGACCGTTGCATTGTTTACTATAGACCACGAATCAAGTAACGTAAAAAAAAGCTCTGTGTCTATTGACATGTTTCAGAGTTAAAAAAACTCTAATAAGTCGCCTACATATTACAGTTGCTGCCGAAAGAGGAGAACCACTATTTTCCCACAAACGGAAATATAGTTAAAATTACGCTTCTATTTCGGCTAGTTTCGGCGCTTACTAAAAATTGTACTGAAAGTTACATAGTGGACTCTCCCCTCCCCCCACTAGAAACGTAGTTTTCGTGACTGTTGTGCGACTTTAGTATACAGCTAGAGAAAATGTGTTAAATATGGCGCGGACGGAAACACTAGGCTACGCTACAGGGCAATCTGCTCGCACAACGTTTACTCGGCATACATAATCGTTGGCATAAACAACTCTCAATCAAATTACCTCCCTACAACCTAACTTAGATCTCGGGCTACACTACCCATCGGCCTGTCATCACAACCAAAATTTCATTCAGGAGGGGGGATTTCCTGTGTCTCTCTCTAGGCAAATCTGTCAGTTATTGTAGATTGATTGTCAGTCTCAACTACAAGATTTACTAATGATAAACGCTTTCGAGACGGCTCATAATTTTGGAATAGTTCTGTTCGTCTTACTTGGCATAAATTGTTCGCTGGCGTCCCTACAGCTAGCTCCCTCAGTGTCTGCTTCTGCCATCGCACCACACCAGTCTGTTGTTGTCTTAGCAGACCGAACGCACCGCACATCCGACACCTTCGGAACCACTCAATGGCCAGTTAGTTACTGAGCCGAGCACTGTTTACATCGTGAAAGGAAAACTATGCAAAGATGTACACTCAAATGGCACGACTGAGTAGCACACACCAAAGACCTTGTAAAAAATAACTAGACTCACTGATGACGCTGCAGTCGCGGGACAATTTGATCCTTCGGCTGGACGCCATTATAGTGGTTGTAGTCTGATGTGTTGTATAGTATTATTGTTTATGAAGACCCTGATTCAACGTTGTATATTTGCTGGGGCGTACATACAGCATTTGTTACTCGTAATTCTACTGTCTGTACGTTCCAATCAAAAGAAGTACAATGGTGACGAGTTGTGCAGCGATTAATTGTACAAATAAATTCGAGAAAGGAACGAATATTACATTTCACAGATATGTGATTTTTTTAAGTTGTTTTGTATGTCAGTGCACTTGCTTAATAAGTGTTTTGTAACACAGTATTAGCATAATGTCTGTGCATCTATTTGCAGGTATCCTTTCTCAAAACCACAGCTGTTACAAAAATGGTTACACGCTGTCAGGAGGCAAGATTTCCGACCGACAGAATACCATTTTATATGTTCTGATCATTTTGAAGAAAGTTGGCTGATCGGTAGTGTTTTCATGGTCTAGATTAGGTTGAAACTTGATAATTTGGTCGTGAGTTGCCAAAGCACTACGCCATATATAACGCACTTCTCGTCATAAAATCTAAAGCAAGGTAGAGTCAGAAAATATCTATTAACATAGTGGGCAAATCTTCGAGTATTTTGATGCATTTTGCGTGCATCTATCGTAAATGAACTACGAAAACTGCTAGGGGTCCAGTACATAACTTTTAGCTACGGCAGGTTCCACGTAGTACGTAAGATAAATTCATAAACAGTGACTAGTTGCTGTTTGTTCATAAATTAAGAAGTATATTGTAGTAACGTATTTAAATGGGGCATTATGTTTGTGACCTAACTCAAGGGAAGGCATTTTATAACCAAACGCGACGTATAAACATTCGAACTCCGCGCGTCAGTTTACCACTCTAATGGCCGCCGGCCAGCTATTCAATTTGTCCGCTCTTCACAGTCGACCACTCGTGCGGTTGTGGGGGCCTGGCACACACACACACAGTAATAATTGTGGAATGTCCATCGACACGCGTGGAACGAAATTCTTCTCGCGAACGTACAACGTCTCCGAAAAATATCTCGTGACTATATTCCGCCATTACGGCCAGGTTCTCATTGAAATGAGCAAAAAATGGTACATTTGGAAATTTTTTTGAGACAATGAAAATACATTCGAAGGATATGTTTGGGAATTACGAGTGATCATACTATGAGCTTTATTTTAGATTTTCAGTAAAAAAAAATGGCGCCCGTAATTATAATTTGATCAAGGGCCTGCGAGTCTGAAGTACGCAGAGTGCGTGCAGTGTGGCCCCTCAGATGTTACCTGAAATCAAAAATGAATAACATCAGTTGATACTACATTATTTCTCTGAAATTAAAAATGGATAACATCAGTCGATATTACATAAAATTTATGGGAGCGCATACCGAACCGCAATGAAACAACCTTAAATTTAACGATACAGTGCTAATTCGAACTTTGAGTTCGATTTTTGGGGCTTTGTTTCACTCCTTATGCCCACACAAAAATTAGTTAATATTAACAAATGTCACATTATAGCTATAAGCTCCTAAGAAAAATGTTTACTTTTCGGGGTCCGAGGTAGAAGTTAAGAGGTTGAATCACTTTTAGTTTATGCTGCATGCCGTTCTGAGAAATAAACGTTTCTCGAAAAAAAAGTGTTCAAAGTTTAGGGAAAACTTTTAGTTATATTATTACTTCGATTTGCATGAACTGAGTGTTACATATATATTTTTAATGTTACTGAACAGGAGGCTGAAGTCAGATTTTCAATATTCAAAACGGCTAATCTAATACGGAGGGCACAGGATTACGTTTTGACCAATTTTTACCAAAAATGCATTTTCGTTGTTTACGTTTAGTCTGCAATTCAAGGAGTGCTTATGAGCCCTACCTCTAGCTCGAATTGTTCCTACATAGCAATTCCCTGTTCTTCTTGGCAGGAAAGGCCGATCTGTGTAACTTGGATATGCAGCTCTCGTTATTCGTCAGTATTTTCGGCGAGTATGTTTGCATGCATTCTGTAGTATGAATCGTTTTGAGCACGTGCGACACGGGACGAGTTTTCATCTACATCTACATGGATACTCTGCAAATCACATTTAAGTGCCTGGCAGAAGGTTCATTGAATTACCTTCAGAACTGATAATTAATTGAAACCCTCAGATGCCGATAGGTGTTGTTGATACAACCTCGATGGGGACTGCTGAAAATATGTGCCCCGACCGGGACTCGAACCCGGGATCTCCTGCTTACATGGCAGACGCTCTATCCATCTGAGCCACCGAGGACACAGATCAATAGCGCGACTGGAGGGACTTAACCCTTGCACGCTTCCCGTGAGACCCACATTCCCAACTGTCCACAATCAACATACGTAATGTACGTAATAGGTATTTGCCCATCCACTCATTACTCGGGCACACTAAGGTGACGATTCCCGTATAAGAGTTCGGGCAATCTTTGGGCATTCGCACAGACGAAGGTTAATGGCTGGGTAGCCTTTAACTACATATATGAAGATAGTAACTGTTCTCGAAGGAACAGATACCACTGATTACCGTGCAGCTTCTCTAGAATAAATGATAATTAATTGAAACCCTCAGCTGCCGACAGGTGTTGATATACCTCGATGGGGACAGCTGAAAATGTGTACCCCGAGGTACATCAACACCTGTCGGCAGCTGAGCGTTTCAATTAATTATCATTTATTCTAGAGAAGCTGCACGGTCATCAGTCGTACCTGTTCTTTCGAGAACAGTTACTATCTTCATATACCTTCACAATTCTCTATTACTCCAATCTCGTATAGCGCGCGGAAAGAACGAACACCTATATCTTTCCGTACGAGTTCTGATTTCCATTATTTTATCGAGGTGATCGTTTCTCCCTATGTAGGTCGGTGTCAACAAAATATTTTCGCATTCGGAGGAGAAAGTTGGTGATTGGAATTTCGTCGCAACGAAAAACGCCTTTGTTTTAATGATACCCATCCCAATTCCTCTATCATTTCAGTGACACTCTCTCCCATATTTCGCGATATAACGTGCTGCCCTTCTTTGAACTCCGACAGTCCTATCTGGTAAGGATCCCACACCGCGCAACAATATTCTAAAAGCGGACAGACAAGCGTAGTGTAGGCCTTCTTCCTGAGCAAGCGTTTCCGACTCAAGAGTGTCCCATGGCAACCGTCCATCTGTGGTAAGCTCCTGTGGGACCAAACTGCTGAGGTCATCAGTCCCTAGCCGGCCGGTGTGACCGTGCGGTTCTAGGCGCTTCAGTCTGGAACCGTGTGACCGCTACGATCGCAGGTTCGAATGCTGCCTCAGGTATGGATGTGTGTGGTGTCCTTAGGTTAGTTAGGTTTAAGTAGTTCTAAGTTCTAGGGGACTGATGACCTCAGAAGTTAAGTCCCATAATGCTCAGAGCCATCTGAACCATCAGTCTCTAAACATTCTGCGTGGTGTCTGCTTGTTCTATATCGTGTCTCCCTACCACTTTCGTGCAACGACGCTCTGAGCGTGTTTTCTAGGGAATTGACTAGTTTGAACCTGGGACCTGTTGCTGGTAAGGAGACGCCAGACCACACATGACATGTAGAATTCAGAAGAGTTCAGTGAGACTAGCGATGATATAACCAAATACTTAATGATTTCAGCGTCAGCTCCACTGCACTCCCTGTAAAAGAATCTTAATACTAACTAAATTTAGTGGAAGGGGTTCAAGGCTTTCCTATTTTTAGTTAGCTGGTAAAATAACGTCGAAAAAGCAGTTAAGTTTACCATTGGAAATTTTATTCTAATCACAAAACATTGTTTATAAATTGCACTATTGATAAAAGGATATGTTTTAATACAGTATGGTGAAAACCAACAAAAATGTGAACGAATATTCCCTGAATGGGTTTCCAAGTTCTACAATGGATCGAAGGATGACCTATGCCATATCACATCTATAATGTAGGTTTAAATTAAGTTTCACAAGAGAGAAAACTATCAAAATGGTCTACAGTGACCCTCAATTATATTTAATTACTTATCTAACATGTCGTAAATTACAGTGGCTGATGTGGCTTCTCAATAACTATATAACAGAAAAATCATCGCGTTTCAGATTTTTACTTCAAGTGGCAAATGTGAACACCATGTGCTTTAATTGACGATCGACAATAGTATTACGCAAAAAAGGGATGTAACGGATGAGACTTCTGCAGTTCTGAGAGAAGCTTTATGCGCTGTTATGCGGCATCGCGTGCGTTCATTACCTTGTCGGTGTTCGTCAGGGGGCGGCGGACAGCACAGCTCTGCTCACCTCGCCGTCTCGGAAGTAACTCTCCCTAACTTCTCCTTACTACAATTTACCGAAGTTGGTTTAAAAAAAAACTATCTGGCTGTGTTTTCATCTCACCAATCAGGGTCTCAATGTTAACCTTAAGTTCCGCCTACAAAAATTCTGTCTATCCAATGAGAAACATTATACTTTTCGTGGTGGGGCAATGTTTTTAAAGTTTGCAACGTAACAGACGCGAAAAAGTCTCACGCTAAAACTTGCAGCTGGTGTGGTCCTTTTAGCGTTATCGTAAGATCTATACTGTCCTTCTGGAGGGCTCTATCTTTTAACATGGGCTGGGGGTAGTCCTAACGTAACAGAGACGTGAAAAAGTCTCACGCTAAAACGTGCGGGTGGTGTGATCCTAGCAGTTAGCTGGCGACGTGGATGTCCGTCCGTCCCTTATCGTAGGGCCTTCCAGCTTAACACGGTTCTGCTCTCGGCTTCTGTTCTCGTTTCTCCCCTCGGAACTGCGTCTGTCTCATGGTGGGAAGGTATGACATGCATTTAGGCATTCTTGTGTTAGTCTGTGATATTCCATTTGCTCACTCGTTACTCGTATTACTTTGGTTAATTTAATGTCACGATTTATTCGGAGCTATGTGACATACTACTGGATTTGCTTATCATGTCAGGGTTTTCATGAAAGGTGTTGGATTTGCCTGACACCTCACAAGTCCCTATGCTTACACACTAATTACAGTAACGTATGCTAAGGACAACACACACACACACACACACACACACACACACACACACACACAAAACCATGCCCGAAGGAGGACTCGAACCTCCAACGAGGGGAGCTGCGTGAACCGTGACAAGGCGTTTGAGACAGCGCGGTTACCCCGGGCGGCTCATGGCAGCCGTGACACTCCTTCAAACAATGGGCTGTAGAAACTTTTGTAACGCAAGGATTAAAAAAAACCTTTCCGTTCCAAGAGTCTAGACAAGTACACCCTTAAAAAAATGCAATTACAAAGAAATTGAATTTTCGAACGTTTTCAATCAGAACCTGTCCCTAAGGAACACCGTTGTCACAGGGATTATGTACTCAGGTTTCACATGTGGGTTAACAGTTTCTAATCAACATACAGAAAGAGCAGGGCTTAAAACTTTGAAGCGTTAAATTTCAAGGGCCGTTCTCTTGTTTGCAAATTGTTTCACAGTGGAAATTTCTCTCGTTTTCTTTTTTTTTTTTTTTTTTTTTTGCTATTGGAAAAGGAAGATAGCAATGGGAGGAGGGGGGGGGGGGGAGGAATCTTGCGTCTCCCACCTTGGAATCTTCAATACATAATTTTTATTCATTACGAGATTCTCAGCCACTTGTAGAAGTGATTTCCCTTGATTCTGCAAAACTTTCCCTTTAGCCAATCGTAGCAACTATAGGATTTGGTTCCTGCTGCATGACATGTCTCGGAACTTAAACTGACCAACTCATTTGCATAAAGAGCTAGCTTATCATCCGCTTCTTTACTTGCGTAGACTGTATGGTCTGCAAAGAATTTTTTTTCTTTAATCGTTTTTTATGTCTTTTGCAAATTACAACACTTTCTTAGCTTTTCACGCAAATTAACGCCATTGAAGCATGGTCTTTTACTGAATGTTCTTATGACCAAACAGTAATGCCGATAGCTGGAGTCCAAGGCTTTTGTTAATCAAGCCGTTTGTAGTCTTGTGGTGATATCTCCGTAGAATCTTTCATTCCCTAACGCATATTTATATCTAATTGAGAAGTGAAATACCGGTTTTCATAGATGCAGACTTAAAATATTTTAATATAACGCAATAAATATTTCATTAAAATTTTTCATCCCCTTAGGATTGAAGTTCCAAAACCAGTGCAACATTGAAAAATTCTAACAGAGGAGCCAAATACGAATTCTGAGATATATTTAGTAATGCTTTCACAACGAAACATTTTCAGTAACATCTCACACCTTTTAGGGGTTGAATTTTCAAAAACAATTAAACATGTATTCTTCTATTTAGAACTGAGGAGCCAAATTCAAATCTTCATCGATTTAGTTCTAAAAATGCTTTCATAGTGAAATATTTCATAAAACTTTTCGTCCCCTATTTCACTCTGTTGGTGAGTTAAATTTCCAAAAACAACGAAACACTTTTTTTTACATCCAACCAAGAATTCAAATCCAATTTTCATAGATGCAGCTTTAAAAATGCTTTAGTAGTTCCTTAATAATGATTTATTTTCAAAAAAACTTCAGTAATTATTTTATTCCCCTGATGGAAGAATTTCGGAAAATGCTTAAAACCTGTTTTTTTTTGTTTCTGACAAAGAAACCAAATGCCAGTTTTCGTAGTTTTGTAGTTCTAGCTTCAATAGGGACATATTTTAAAAAACCCTTTCAACCCATATTTCACCCCCTTAGGAGTGGAATTTCGAACAATCTCTTCTTAAATGATGCTTACATCGTAAGATTTACACCTTTATCAAATTTCAAGTTCGTATACTTTGCAGGTTTGGCTGGAAGGCGATGAGTCAGTGAATATGTGTGCCCTTATTGCACCTCATGGGAGGTTGTAGTTCCAAAAACAGTTGAACACGTATTTTTCAATAACACAATTTTCATAGATTTAGCTTTAAAAATTCTTTCACACTGAATTATTTTCATAAAACATTTCATCCTATATTCCACCCCTTTTATGGGTTGAATGTATCAAAAACAAAGAGACATGTTTTTTTTTTTTTTTTACTTCAACCGAGAAGCAAAATTCAGGTTTCAATATATTTAGCTTTAAAAATGCATTCATAATTAAATATTTCATGAAACATTTCATCCTCTATGAAATGAGTTATGGTAGTGACACACCAAAATCACAATATTAATCTGTTGTAGTTGCTACATATTTTATTACAATCGAAAGCATTATAAAATCACAATCACAATAATGCAGGAGACTGCCTTATAAGGCCAGATCAGTTGGAAAAATAATAAATAAATTTCTTTACATGGAACAAGACCCGTAAAACTTGAAATTTGGATATGACTAGGCAAATATACTTAGTTAGCTTTACTTAAATAGTACAAATGTCCATAGAATTTCCAGCAGAACTCTCATTGCTTCCAATCAGCTGAGAAACAGATTAAGTGTAAGAACACAGATTTTCTAACGTTTGGCTAGCCAACATTCCTAAACAAAACTATATACAAATGACTAAAACAATTAAGGAGGTGCTTTAATTTTGACCAAACCGATCTTCAAACTTGCTTACTCAGTTGATTAATCAACAATATTCTTAGAATGATTACAACTAGAACATGATCATATGACAATACCAGTAAAATGAGGTTGCTTCAAAATTTCGTGTGAATTGTCGATAGACATGAGCAGACAAAGGATTCAGATCAATACTAGAGATCCACGAGACAGGGAATGACATAGAGATATACTCAACTTTAATGCAACTGAATTTCGGATGCTATAATCCTCCACCAGAAAGATGGAATCACACAAAAGTGACAACATAACCCAAGATGTAAAGGAGAGGACATGGCCTTAAATATCTCTCTGCCCCTGTGGTGCTCTGCTCCCAGTATGCATGCGTCGACCGCTGCCAATTATCTCTAACACAACAGACATCAGCGGCAGACAATATTCTGAGATATAAACTACACAACTTTATCTGGAGAACAGGTGAGCAATACAACTGAACTGAAACAAATGAGCCTCCGCGAGTTATTTGGCCAGTGCCAGAACTTAATCTTTGATTAATAAGTTCGCTAAAAATCATGCCGAAGTTAAGATGACTTTATCTCCGGGTTCGGCATATTAGGGGCAGTGACAATGAAGTGGCCAACGCTCTCAGCCGTATGTTCGCGGGAGAGTCTGGGGAAGGCAAGGACCACGTGGAGACGGATCTTGGGGTGAATTTCCTTCTCTCCGAGACACCCGGTTTCTTCTGCGACTTACCTGACAAACAGGATGAGGACCCTAGGTGGGGACCGATTCGGAAGCAGTTGGCGGATGGCGAGGTCGTTACTGGCTATTGCCTTCGTGGGGGCCTCTTGTGTAAAGGGGGAGACAGCCATGGTGAAGTCAAGGTCTGTATTCCACAGGAACTAGTTAGCATGGTACTCATGATTTGGCGGTTGGGGATCATTTGGGGTTCTACAAGACCTACACCCGGAAGAGGAAGTCGTCCTACCCCGGTGGAAGTTAGTGACAAGGTCGCCGTTGCTGCACTGACTACGCAGCATGTGCCCCGGGTAGAGCTCGTGCAGTGAGACGATAATCATCCATCCCATGGTCAACACCACTGATATTCTGCGATTTACTATACTCTGATACCCGTACAACATCCAGACAGTGCAGCAACTGAAACCTCACTATGTGCAGCAACATTATGAATTCGCTCTTAGGTTTCTGGCGCGGATCGAAGTTGGTGACTTTTAGCTGGGTAATATTCTGTACAGTGAAGCGGCTGATTTTACACTACAGGGTGCAGTGAATAGACAGACCTGCCGAATTTGGGGTACTGTTAAATCGCGTGTTGTGCATGAAGAGCCGTTGCACTGACCCTATATGATGGTGTGATGTGGATTCACAAGCATCTTTATTCTCCATCCGTTCTTCTTTGAAGACAATTCACCATAAAGACCTGTCAGGTGTACTGTGACGTCTGCACGTTATCGAGACCTCTCTGTACAGCATGTGAGTCCCCTTTGGACTTTCTGTTATGTACACGACCAGTAACGCTCTTGTCCTTGTGCCTCCTTTGGACTTAGATTTCTGAAGATGGAAGTAACTCCAAAGCGCGTCATGCATACTTTGCATTTGATCCGGTGACCTCACTGTTTGGTCCTCTCTTCCCAAATCAACCAATCATACTTTGCAACAACCAATAAAGTCATTCTTCACCTGCTGTGTGGGATTTTATGCTATCTGATCAGCAGACCTAAGCATATTAATAGAACTAGTATCGCCTGTGGTCAAAATTCGACCAATTGCGTCAATGAATCTCATATGCGATGGATAATGTCATGTATCTTAAAGTGAAATTTTAGCCGCAGAACTGATCCCTGGCTAATGCTGCGTTGTAGCTACGTGTGTCTATGAAACAGTTCTTTAATTTCTCTTTAATTATTCAAGCATTTAAAGGGAGTCTTTGATACACTACGTTGACAAATTAATTTTACCATTATGACAACACAATGTGAATGCCATTGTATCGTATAAGGTCATCTCAGACGCGAAATGATTTGCATTACAATATCTGCGTTGTAAATTCATCAATGCGCAATTACAGCTCTCAAAATTATTTGTAATTATGTTCCATGCACATTTAATTGTATCTTTTAGAACGACTATAGAATTATCGTTACTGACATCTCACAAAAACTGTGTGTCTCTAGATCTTCGTCTTTCAGCCCGACTCGTTAATGTTCTTTTTCGAGGCGTAGCCTAAAACAAGTACAGTTTCGTTACAATACAGGACGTCGTAGCTACTCAAAATGCAGATACTGAAAATTAGGAACACACTACATTTGGTGGTGACGGCGGAAAATGAACACAGAGTTAGTTGCGTTTTCTCTTTGACCAAAGTAAGTGAAAAAACGACGTTAATAAAGAACGTTTGCTGTACCCGACGACTTCGTTACTACGTTTCGTTTTCCACTGTTGACAACTTCAACGACATAGCAGCTTCGGTCCTGGAAGTTGGTAGCAGTGTCAGAGACAAAGGAAAAGTTTTCACAAGTGTGTGCTTCTATTTACCTATCCTAATGGTTATGGACACACATGATGGTTTCCTTTTGTTCACATGTACGGCGAAGTTCCTTACCCGTTATGCAAGTTTGATTTGTCATATTGTATAATTAATTTTAAGAATCAGTACTTCAGTTTTCGATACACAGATGCGTTATCATTATGAATGTTCACATTGCTATTACTTTCGCGACGCAAAAACTGTGTCTGCCTAGCTCTGCGTCTTTCACTCTGACCCGTTAGCATTCTCCTTCTAGGCATACACTAAAACAAATATGGTTTCCGCATACTAAGGGAAATCGGAAGTCTTACATATTCAAAGTGAAGAAATTAAAAATCCGGAACTTAATTCAAAGTTTCTGATAATGGCAGCAAACGATCACGTAATTACTTTTACACAAAACTAAGCGAAATAACGACGCCAATATACAATGCTATTTACAGACATCATCACTGACTTAGCAGTTGCCGCATTTTACATGCCAGATATGCATGTTGTACTGAAAATCCATGTAAGCACGAAAGCCCCTAAAATACGTTCTCACGAAATGTTGTCACTTTCATTTGTCAATTCTACTGTAGCACTTGATCTGTGCGCTAGGCAGAGGTTGGCAGCTCTACAGTTTTCAATTTTCAGGCATTGGAGATTTTAATGCGTGATAGAGAATGAAAGATTAGTGTTACGAATGTGAAAGCTTCTATTTCCTTTTACGACTCTTAATGGCTAAATACAGAGATTATTTTTTCTTAGCGCACATCTATGGCAAAGTATCTTTCGAATCACATAAGGATCATTGTCCTCGTTGTACGATTAATATACAAAATCTGTATTTCAATTTTCTTGTTCGCGTATTAAAATTATGACTTGACTTTTGTTACATCTTTGTTACTGACCGTTCTCCCTCGATAACACTGTACATAGCTTACTGCGGGCTGGAACGTGGATGGTCAACTCTTGTCCCTATTGTCGTATCTGCAAGCTACCAGATCATCTTCCACGGATTAATGTGGAGATTACAAAGTCGCACTCGGAACGTAATCTGCATCCAGCTATATTTTTAACGCTTCAGGGCCGTTTACCCGAGCTAAAAGTCAGGCGATATTTGTATCTAATCCCTGAAGGAACATGACGTTTCTTGTTTATTTATAGATTTATAATCTGAGACGTAATCAACTGCAAGCAAGCCCCACTGACTGACGCAAATGCCCCTTTCCAGACAAGATACCAAGATGAAATCTGTAAGTCTTAGTTTTGTTTGCCGATATGAAACTTACTGACTGACGTAATTCTACATTGTAGTAGAAAACAGCCGTCTGAAAGAAAGAATTCTGTGGGAGATGAAAACAAAAAGAGAAACACATTAAGGCGCATTGAAACGAAAGCGAGACAGTTGGGAAAAAGTAAGGAAATTATTATTATTATTATTTCAAAAATAATCACCATAATTGTTATTACGTTTATACAAGTATGCGACAAGACGGTAATGCCTCCATGGAAAAAATGTTTGCGGTGCCTACAGAACCATTACGATACCTAAGTGTGCGCCTCCTCGTCCGAAACAAATTGACGGCAACGAATGTCTTTCCGCTCTAAAAATATGGACGTCGCACGTGGGAGATTGCGACCGTATGCAGGATCTGTAAGCGCTCTTCCCAGCGAAACTTATGCAGCATAGTACTGTAAGTAGGCTGTTTCTGTTTTCTTATTGGCAACGCCACGCAGCGCTCTGTATGAAAATCACTGGCTGTGCTGTGTGCAGTCTGTGGCTAGTTTGCATTGTTGTCTGCCATTGTAGTGTTGGGCAGCTGGATGTTAACAGCGCGTAGCGTGGCGCAGTTGGAGGTAGGCCGCCAGCAGTAGTGGATGTGGGGAGAGAAATAGCGGAGTTTTGAAATCTGTAAGACTGGATGTCATGAGCTGCTATATATATTATGAGTATTAAGGTAAATACATTGTTTGTTCTCTATTAAAATCTTTCATTTGCTAACTATGCCTATCAGTAGTTAGTGCCTTCCGTAGTTTGAATCTTTTATTTAGCTGGCATTAGTGGCGCTCGCTGTATTGCAGTAGTTCGAGTAACGAAGATTTTTGTGAGGTAAGTGATTTGTGAAACGTATAGGTTAATGTTAGTCAGGGCCATTCTTTTGTACGGGTTTTTGAAAGTCAGATTGCGTTGCGCTAAAAAAAATATTGTGTGTCAGTTTAAGGACAGTCATGTATAATGTTTCTAAGGGGACGTATCATATGACGCGCCTGCCAGGATACCTCACTGGAATCTTCAGACTTTTTTTTTTTTTTGTAGCTTGTGTAATTAGTGTAGCTATTGTTTATTGCTAGCGCATAATTGTAGAGAGAATTCCTTTGTAGTTGCAGTCTTTCATTGTTGTTGTGGCATGCATGTAGATTTGCACCAAGTATTTCGCAGCTGCGCTTGCAATTAACTAGATATTATTTTCAGTGCTATGTTGATGTGTTTTCTTATTTTGCTCTTCAAATTGTGCCATTCTGTGTTGTCGTGTGAAATATTGTGACAATAATGGCGTGTGAAAAACGTAATACTAGGCTGCAAAGTAAACTGAGAAATGACAGTGAAGACGAAAGCAGTGTGTTAGCGCCACCGTGTAATGAATTAACTAATGTTCAAACTAGTGATTTGGTAATTGTGCATAAGGAAATGGAGCGGGCGGCAAATAATGGCATAGACAGTGAAACAATTAGTGAACAAGGAAGCATTAACGATCGATCGGTCGGCAATAGCTCGCCTCAGGAATCCGAAATGACAGGACACAATCTCCAAAATACTGTAGATTCAGGTTTTGGGTCCTCACCGTTTTCTCAAATAAGTCAAGACACATTTTCTGCTTGTCAAAATGTGGATGTTGCCGGTGCAAATTCACTGCCGAAAAGCACTGAGGAACATGTTTCAGATACCAGTGCATTGTTATTACAATTAATACAACAAATGGGACAAACACAGCAAAAGCTTCGAAAGTTAGACACAATGGAATAAATTCTTCAAAAGTTAGACACAATGGAACAACACCAGAGACAAACACAGCCACAGTTAGACACAATGGAACAAAATCTTCCGAAGTTAGACACCACACTTGAATAAACACGTGATTATTTAACTACTGAGTTACATAACATTGAATCGAAATGTCAAAAAGTCTGTGATGACGTAAAAACACAAATATGTGAGCATTTCCAACCGATTTTTTCGCGGCAAGAAAATGTATTATAGAATCACAAAGCAGCCATAAAAGAACTGCAAACTATTGTTCATGAAAATCACGACACATTGCAAGCTAAAATTGACTCAGTTGCATCTACCGATTCGATACCCGATATAAATCGATACCTCGAGATAAATCGATACCTCGAAATACAGCAGTATCTCTATATAAATCAGTATATCGAAATAATCGAAATCCGAAATCGGTATCCGAATAAAGTCCTTATATAGAAATAAATCGATACCTCTAAATCAATCGATATCTTGAAACAACCTGATATCTCGGAATACCTCGATATCTCGAAATAAATCTGTATCTCGAAGAAATCAATAACACCAAATAAACTGGTATCCAAATAAATCGAGGTTTCGAAATAAATCGATATCACGAAAGAAATCGAAGTCACCAAATAAGTCGATGTATCCAAATAAATCGATGTCTCCAAATATATCGAAGACTCCCAATAAATCGATGACTCCAAACAAATCAATCTCAAAATAAACTAATATCTCGAAATATATCGATATCTCGAAATACAGCGATATCTAATATATAGCGGTATCTCGAAATATATCGATATCTTGAAATATATCTATATCTCGAACATATCTATATCCCGAACTCCATCGATATCTTGAAATGAACCGACATTTCGAAATGAATCGATATCTCGAAATACATCAATATATCGATATTTCGAAATGCAACGAAACATGAAATGTATAGTTTTCACGAAATATATCGATACCTCGAAATATATAGTTTCCCCGAAATAAATAGATATCTCGAAATAAATCGATGACTCAAAGTAAATCGATATTGCGATATAAATTGCTATCTCTAAATATGTCGATGTCACGAATAACATCGATATCTCCAAATATATCGATCACTCGAAATAGATAGACCTCACGAAAGAAATCGGTACCACGAAATAAATCGATAGCTGGAAATAATTCATATATCGATATAAATCGACATCTCGTTATACACAGATATCTCGAGATATACCAATATCTCGTAATATACCGTTATATCGAAATAAATCGACGTATCGAAATAAATCGATAACTAGAAACTTATAGAAGTCTCGAGATATTACGATATCTCGATATGAATCGATATCTTGCAAGGAATAGTTATCTCGAAATGTATTATATATCGAAATGAATCGATATCACTAAATATATCGGTACCTCGTAACGATTCAATATCTAGAAATATATCGATATCTACAAATATATTGAAATCTGGTAATATATCGATACCTACAAATATATCGATATCCCGATATATTCCGATATATCGAAATACGCAGATGTATCGAAATATGCCGATATCTCAAAACAAACAGATATCTCGAAACCTACCGATTGCTCGAAATATACCGATATCTCGAAATATACAGTCTTCTCGGAATAGCACGATATCTCGAAATGAATCGATATCTCGAAATGAATCGTTATCTCTGAATGATTCCATTCATCGAAATATCAATAACTCAATGTAAAGCGATATATCGAAGTAAATCGATGTTAACAAATAATTCGATATCTTAAAGTAAATCGATATCTCCAAAATAAACGGTATCTCCAAATATATCGATATCTACAGATAAATCGACATCTTCCAATAAATCGATATCTCCAAGTAATCGACATATATAAATAAACCGGTAGCACGATATAAATCGATATCTCAGTAAAAATCGGTATGTCGAAATAAATAGGTATCTCGAAATAGATGAGTACTTCGACATAATCGATATCCGAAATAACCGGGTCCAAAATAAACCAGTATCCGAAATAAACCAGTATCTTGAAACAAATAGATATCTTGAAATTAATCGAAATCTCGAAATAAATCGATGCGTCGAAAAAATACAGTACCTAGAAATAAATCGATACCTCGATATAAATCGATATCAGCAAATAAATCTATATCTCGAAATAAACATATATCGGAAATAAATCGAAATCTCGATTCAAATCGATATCTCGAAAAAATCTATACCTAGAAAAAATAGATACCTCGGTATATTTCGATACCACGTATTAAATCGACATCTCGAAATAAACCGATGTCTCGACACAAGCCGATATCTCGTCAAATATCGATAATTCTAAATACCTCGACATCTCGATATACATCGACATCTCGAAATATATCGTTACCTCGAAATATACCGACCGCGAAATATAACGCTTTCTCGCAATATACTGACACCGCGAAATAAGTCGATATCTCGAATAATTTTCATATATCGAAATAAATCGATACCTCGAACTAATTCAACATCTCGATACTTATATATATATCGAAGTATGTCGATATCTCGAAGTAAATCGATGTCCGAAATAAATCGATATCTCGAAATAAATGATATCTCGACTAAATAGATACAGATATTTTGCGCCCTCCCCCCAAGAGACAGTTACTTTGCCCCCACAAGAGACAGATACTTTGCGCCCCCCCCCCCCCCAAGAGACAGATACTTTCCCCAACCCCAAGAGAAAAATACTTGCCACCCCCCCCCCCCAAGAGACAGTTACTTGCCGCCCCCCACCCCAAGGGACAGACACTTGCCGCCCCCCCCAAAGAGACAGATATTTGCCGTACCCCGAAAGACAGACACTTGCCCCCCGCAGAGACAGATACTTTGTAAATGCCCCCCCCCCCCCCCCCCCCGAGAGGAATAAACCATGTTGTCTACAGCACACTTGCACGTTGTGAACAGCACACGCTTACAGCAGAAAGACGACGTACAGATTGGCGCACCCACAGACTGCGTTGTCTTCTATATCTTTCACATCACTTGCAGCGCGATCTGTTGATGAAAATTGTAACTACTGTAATTTCGAAAGTTGGTCCGCCTGAAAATGTACTGTTGTTCCAAGCATATTGCAAGAAACCGTGTATTTCTATCGCTGCTCGTTTAGTTTTTATTGCCGTTTCAAATATAACGGTCATTTTTGAAGCACCCTGTATTACGTACAGAGTGGTGCGACCGCAAAGCTCATCACGCGACAATAATTGCAGGAAGATAAATGTAAACATTCCCGAGAGTAATGCGTCCATTGTGACGATTTGCAGTTACGTCATTTCGAAAATAAAATGTATTAAACGTAAGATTTTCTGCGGTTTTTTCTACACATTACATCTTCTCGCTTTTTCTCGTGTAATGGGGCTGCCAGAGCTCGGTTCGTGCCAAATCTTAAGGTCCTAGGTCAACTACAAGGCAGCAAAAGCGGCCAAAATATGAGTTTTCAAAAACTAAAACTTGACTTGCTGTGCTCCTTACTTGTCGACTGCAACAACTTAGATGCTTATATTACGTACAGAGTGGTGCGACCGCAAGGCTCAACTCGCGACAATAATTGCCAGAAGATAAATGTAAACGCTCCCGAGAGAAATGCATCCAATGTGACGATTTGCAGTTACGTCATTTTGAAAACAAATCTATTAAACGTAAGATTTTGTGCGGTTTTTTCTACACATTACCACTTCTCGCTTTTTCTCGTGTAATGTGGCTGCCAGAGCTCAATTCGTGCCAAATCTGAAGGTCCTAGGTCAACTACAAGGCAGCAAAAGCCGCCAAAAATTGAGTTTTCAAAAACTAAAACTTGACTTGCTGTGCTCCTTACTTGTCAACTGCAAAAACTTAGATGCTTCTATTACGTACAGAGTAGTGCGACTGCATACCTCAACACGCGACAATAACTGCCAG
This sequence comes from Schistocerca piceifrons, assembly GCF_021461385.2. Lineage (NCBI taxonomy): Eukaryota > Metazoa > Arthropoda > Insecta > Orthoptera > Acrididae > Schistocerca > Schistocerca piceifrons. The sequence continues at coordinate 208,489,562 of NC_060146.1, read as the reverse complement.
AAGATAAATGTAAACGTTTCCGAGAGAAATGCGTACATTGTGACGATTTGCTGTTACGTCATTTCGAAAACAAATGTATTAAACGTAAGATTTTGAGCGGTTTTTTCTACACATTCTCACTTCTCGCTTTTTCTTGTGTAACGTGGCTGCCAGAGCTCGGTCCGTGCAAAATCTTAATGTCCTAGGTAAACTACAAGGCAGCGAAACCACCCAAAAATTGAGTTTCCCAAAACTAAAACTTGACTTGCTGTGCTCCTTACTTGTCGACTGCAACAACGTAGATGCTTATATTACGTACAGAGTGCTGCGTCCGCAAGAAACATCACGCGACAATAACTGGCAGAAGATAAATGTAAACGTTTCCGAGAGAAATGAATCCATTGTGACGATTTGCAGTTACTTCATTTCGAAAACAAATGTATTAAACGTAAGATTTTCTCCGGTTCTTTCGAAAAGATTTTCTGCGGTTTTTTCTACACATTATCACTTCCCGCTTTTTCTTGTGTAACGTGGCTGCCAGAGCTCGCTCTGTGCCAAATCTTAAATGTCCTAGGTAAACTACAAGGCAGCAAAAGCGGCCAAAAATTGAGTTTTCAAAAACTAAAACTTGACTTGCTGTGCTCCTTACTTGTCGACTGCAACAACTTAGATGCTTATATTACGTACAGAGTGGTGCAACTGCATACCTCATCACGCGACAATAACTGAGAGAAAATAAATGTAAACGTTTCCGAGAAAATTGCGTCCATTGTGACGATTTGCAGTTATGTCATTTCGAAAACAAATGTATTAAACGTAAGATTTTCTGCGGTTTTTTCTACACATTACCGCTTGTAAGTAGGCTGTTTATGTTTTCTTTATGTAAGTTTGCTGTTTATGTTTTTTATTGGCAACGTTACATAGCACTCTGTATGTGCTGTGTGCAGTATGTTGCTAGTTTGCATTGTTGTCTGCCATTGTTGTCATGAACTGCTATAGCTGGATGCGAACAGCGCGTAGCGCTGGGCAGTTGGAGGTGAGCCGCCAGCATTGGTGGATGTGGGGAGAGAGATGGCGGAGTTTTGAAAAATGTCATGAACTGCTGTATATATTATGAATCTTGAGGTAAATACATTGTTTGTTCTCTATTAGAATCTTTCATTTGCTAAGACTATCAGTAGTTAGTGCCTTCCGTAGTTTGTATCTTTTATTTAGCTGGCAGTAGTGGCACTCGCTGTATTGCAGTAGTTCGAGCAACGAAGATTTTTGTGAGGTAAGTGATTTGTGAAAGGTATAGTTTAATGTTTGTCTGGGCCATTCGTTTGTAGGGATTTTTGATAGTCAGATTGCGTTGCGCTAAAATTATTGTGTGTCAGGTTAAGCACAGTCATGTATAAATTGTTCTAAGTGGACATTTCATATGTACAATTGTTCTAAGGGGACGTTTCATATGTCGACCCTTAGCCTAGGATACCTCACTGGAATCTTCTGATTTTTTCTTGTAGTCTGTGTATTTAGTGTAGCTTTTGTTTATTGCTAGCGCGTAATTGTAGAGAGAATCTCCTTTGTAGTTGCAGTCTTTCATTGTTGTAATGTAAAACAGTTGTGGCATGCATGTAGATTTGCAACAAGTATTTCGCAGCTGCGCTTGTAATTAACTACATATTATTTTCAGTGCTATGTTAATGTGTTCTCTTATTTTTGCTATTCAAATTGTGCTTTTCTGTGTTATCGTGTGAAATATTGTCACAATAATGGCGTGTGAAAAAGGTAACACTCGGCTCCAAAGTAAACTGAGAAACGACAGTGAAGACGAAAGCAATGTGTTAGCGCCACTGTGTAATGAGTTAACTAATGTTCAAAGTAGTAATTTGGTAACTGTGCATAGGGAAATGGAGCGGGCGTCAAACAATGGCGTAGACAGTCAAACAGGTAGTGAACAGGGAAGCATTATCGATCGATCGGTCGGCAACAGCTCGCCTCAGGAATCCGAAATGATAGGACACAATTTTGCAAATACTGTAGATTCAGGTTTTGCGTCCTCACCGTTTTCTCAAATGAGTCAAGACACATTTTCTGCTTGTCAAAATGTGAACGCGGCCGGCGAAAACGCACTGTCAAAAAGCATAGAGAAACAGATTCCAGACACTAATACATTATTATTGCAATTAATGCAACAAATGGAACAAAATCAGAGACAGATGGGACAAAATCTTCAAAAGTTAGACACAATGGAACAAAATCTTAAAAAGTTAGACACAGTGGAGCAAAATCTTCAAAAGTTAGACACAATGGAACAACACCAGAGACAAACACAGCAAAAGTTAGACACAATGGAACAAAATCTTCGGAAGTTAGACACCACACTTGAACAAACACGTGAAGATTTAACTACTGAATTACATAACATTGAATCGAAATGTCAAAACGTCTGTAATGACGTAAAAACACAAATTTGTGAGCATTTTCAGCCTATTTTTTCGCGGCATGAAAATGCATTACAGAATCACGAAGCAGCCATAAAAGAGCTGCAAACCATTGTTCATGAAAATCATGAGACCTTGTGGGCTAAAATTGACTCAGTTGCATCTACCGATTCGGTTACGCAACTGGCAAAAACTCAGGACAACTTAAAGAACACAGTAGATTCGATTTCAACACAAATGGACACTCTGAAACTTGGTTCAGAAAAACACACTGAGGAAATGTGTTCACTATCGGAGAAAGTAGCTGAACTTTCGGATCAGGTCACTAACTTATCTACAAAGGTAGATGATGATCTGAATGACACAAGACCCGTAGCCTTCACTGACACAGAAGAGTATGAACAAATAAGAAAATTCAAACAAAATCAGAATCAAATTAATACGCAATACAGAAGAGAAATGCGGGAAGTACAAGATCAGCTGACACAGGTAATACAAGAATTACGTATTTCAGAGGACACTCGCGCCCCAATAAGGGAAGAGGGACATAGAAATACGGAACAGCCACAAAATAATAACACAGGGCATTTCGGTAATTATGAAAGAAATTGGCAAGGTACACCGAATTTTGAGATGGAACCGCCGGCACGACGTAACAATGACCGACATGCGACTCGCCGACATGATGATTTTGATTATGAGCTGTTCATTACTACACGTAAATTCAATACATTCAAGAATTCTGCCAACGACATTCATCCACAAGCGTGGCTCCATCAATTCTCTCATTGTTTTCCTCCCAACTGGTCATTGGAGCACAGATTAGAATTTATGTGTGGCTACTTGGAGAATGAACCAGCTGTAAGAATGCGATCGGTCATTCACGATTGCCACAGTGAAGGAGAATTTTACCATGCCTTCCTCTCAGCATATTGGTCTCAAGCTACACAAGACCGTGTAAAACATAACATCATAATGATGAAACGTTTCGAACAATCTGAATTTTCCAGTCTTGTGAAATATTTTGAAGACATGTTGCACAAGAATCAATACCTGTCAAACCCATACAGCCCCTCAGAACTCATCCGCATTTGCTTAATCAAACTGCCCGAACATTTGAGACATATTATTTTGGCAGGACGTTGCAAAGACGACATTGAAGCTTTTCAGGGACTGTTACAAGAACTGGAAATTGACACAGACAGTCGCGGGATGCGAAAACAGGAAAACAATCATTACAGGTCACATCCGTCACAATTCCGTGACGACAGAAACAATAAATGGCCACGACAAACCTATTCTTACAACGTAAATCGTGACCAAAACAGACACCACCCATATGACAACCACTGGCAGAGTAATAGTTACAGGGAAAGATCACCTTTCCGCGGTAATGACTATCACAGAGACAATCAGAGAAACAGACAATATGGGAACCAAAATAACTATTATCAAGGGAGACAGAATAACTTTAGACACAACGGTCCAGCGCGTAGTTACGATTCAAGGAGAAATTCTCCACCACGTGACCGACAAGAAAGAAACTATCGAACCTACCGACATGACGACAGACGATATGATCGTAATGACAGACCTGAATTGCATCAGAACTGGCGAGTTTTAAACAGAGCTGGGCCCTCTCGGCAAGGCGAATTTGTGGAAGTTAGGTCTCCAAATCCCAATAACGACGCGCGCCAACAAAGAAACAGACAATGACTCACACCGCAGGCAGCCGCGTGCGCCCGCTGGCTCAGAGAAAAATGACATTGACGCTAACCTTGAGCAAAATTCCCGTATTCTTTACGGACGAATACCGCATGATAATTGCATTCAAGTTGAAACTCTGCGTACTGAGAAGAGCAAAAGGTTTACACCACATTTCTCATGTAAAACCATTTATTGACAGATAATCTGCTTTTTAACTTAGTCTTTGCAATTTTCACTTCACGCTACTTGTACAATTTGTCACACTGAGAAACTGTTAACATGCAACATTTTGGTTTGCCTACGAGTGGATTCTGGATTTGAGGTGCTTTATGTGAAATGCCAGATGACACAGTGGTTAGTTTATGTGACAGCTACACGATTATATCACGATGTTACTAATGAGTGACAATTTACAATGTTGCTTTTGCGGTGTATCTGTTTTATATCTGCACAGTTTTTTCTGAATTCTTCTATAAAGTGAGACATGTTTTAGTGGTGACTTTTGTGCTATTGCTACAAGGAGACAGCCTTTTCCGTAGGACAACAATACGTTACAGCACAGTACTTTCCTCATCACGGCAATAAGCGTAATAACTAAGTTATCTATACGCAAATCATTTCACTTTGTTTATCATGAGGTAAGTACATTGACTTCTGCAGAACTTAGCTTTCGGAGGACAATAACTACGACACTTCCCAGAGATTATCTTACAGCAAGACGCACATTTAGCGCTACAGGACACGTATTTGAGTGATTAATTTTGTACTTAAAACATTTATTTTTAAAGATTTTTGAATTACAAAGAAAGTTTTTCGTGATACATTTCATTCCATTGCTGTAAGCTATAATACCTGAGGGTACAATTACAATAATCCTCAGGGGGGTACACGCCTACTTTGTGTATCATGTGTCTGGCAAGCACAAGGAGCCCTAGCTAATATGGTATTTGCTTATACAACTTTACACATCGGTACCATATTTCTCTAACACATAAATTACACAGCTATCTGATCATTTAACTGAGAGAGACAAACTTTTTTATTACGTCAGTGACACATGTTTACGCAATTACAGAGTTGGATTATTTCACACTTAAGAAATTGTATTTTGTCTGTACTGTGTGAACTCTTCATATTTTTTCGGAACCATTGTGATACTGTTGAGAGCTTTGAATGATGTACTGGGTATGAGATCATGATTTTTAAAGTACGTTTGAGGTAGATGACACTATTGACATGAGCAGAGAATTTTCTTTAGATTTTGAAACAATTGCAGAAAGCTACGGCGTTTTTGAGATTTGACTGAGGTGTTATGATGTAATTTTTACGACGACGATGTGTATTATGCTGTTGAGGTATGTTTATGTCAATAAGATGATGCTACCATATATGAGGAATGTGATTACGTGTTTATATGTATATGAATAATGAATAGTGGTTAGGGACTCTGGTTTGTGAAAAAGGTTGTTGGAAACCAAGAATCGTACTTTAAGAGTTATGAAATGTATGTAAATGCGTGAATGTATTACAATGCCGACGAAAATTTTTTGGACTCTGTTATGTCAATTGAATTTTGTCTCTACAGATTTGTAACGCAAATTCTTGACCTGTGAGATATTTTTATATGAGACTGTCACTGTAGCGGAAACTGCTGTCGTAAATATTTCCGTAAGAAAGTTAAGTGACCACCTGCACATAATGCGTCGTGGGCACCCAGGTGTGTCAGACACCTGGAGCACAAGCCATTAGGGTGTGCCAGAGGCACAGGTGGAAGAGAAGGACAAAGAGAGGCCTATACCTCTGTTAATGACATTCCTTTGTAGAGGGCATCGCTAATGCGACACGCTCGTTACTTGAAAACATATGATTTTTGTAATGCGTTGTGGGCACACAGCTGTGTCAAACACCTGGAGAATAAGCCATTAGGATGTGCCTTTCATTGGTAATGCGACACCCTCGTTACTTAAAAACATATGATTACTCGCACTTTGTGCTAATTACTGAAATGCTTATGAATTGATGGGAAATATTCGTACATCTGCACACCTGATTATGACACGTGTCTTTTTACGAGAGTTGAGAGCAATTAACTTATGGAACGAAATGCCACATGACTATTGCATGATATTTTTATGCTTTGCTTTTCGTAGTTGCTTATTTCATTTGATATCTGGTTTCCAGCGGTGTTACAGCATTGCTTTGATAAAATAAAATGCATTTGATAATGTGAACTCTTTCTGTCAACAGATCTATTAAATAATTATTTTATGATCCACATTCTTTAAAAAAGGAGCACCTGGAAAGGAAAGAACAATAAGAAGGAACTAGTAACTGGACACATAGTTTTCTTTTCAAGTACATGGTAGTATTTTTTTTACAATAAGTTGTTATGGTGCACCACTTCAATTACATAGACATTAAGATGTGAATATGCTTTTCCCTTGTCTGCATTGTTGTTTTTACTGTAATATTTTTTCTGCTTGAGCTATGTCATGTTTAGGTATAAGTTGCTGCTGCTTGCCAGGCATAGTGTTACTGAATTGGACTTTGTGTTACTCTTCTAAGCTAGTTTTTCTTGTTTCCTGCACAGTGCCTTATATTAGTTGTCATATTGCACTTGCTTTGCTAATTTATGCTGCTAGCTTTGCCAATTTGCATTTTTTTGTCATTTCTGTTTGTGTTGATTTGTTGTCATGCTGCATTGCCTCGTCCCTTGGTATATATATCTGAGCTCAGTAGATTTAAGTTAGCTTAAGAGGGGGTAGACTATATAAGAAACTGACTATGGAGAATAGGTAAAGAATGCATTGCGAAGAAAGATTTGGGCCCAAATGAGTATGGTACAATCAGAAATAATTATTTTGAAAGAAATATGAATAGAATACAGGAACGAGGTATAGGTAGGATTTTCTTGGAAATAAATCATGAGGTAAGCAATGTGTGAACATATAAATACAGAAAGCATGCTTAGATAGGATTTTTTTGGTGGAAACAAAGGATGAAATAAGATGAAAGATGTACGGAATGAAGTTGTGGGGTGGACTGCAGTACCAAATGTTACACTGAAAACAAACCCTGTCCTTTCCTTTTGTGTTATCCCACTATGTGTTTGTGTACCCTTGTGTATTTGTTTTCTTCCTGTCTCTGTGTAGTTTCATAGAATTTTTTTCTTTTAATATTAAGCTACATTCACTATGATGAGGCATACTGTTATCCTCAAATATAATTGGCATTAATAATATGGTATTTTCTTTGTAAAGATGTTAGACATTATTTATTCTGTTTTGTTTTAATGCTCATGTGTGAAGTTGATGTTTCGCAAGTTATTCTGATCTTTTATTTTTGTACTCATGTCATAATTCCTGTAACACTGATGTATATGTTTATTTCTATTCTTTTGTCAAGCCCCTATTACTACAAATATTATCTGTATTGTTATGTTTTTAATGAAGTATTTTGTATCTTTGTAATTGTATTCTTATGTTATATAATTGTAATTGACGCCAGTTAATCAAATTAAGTAACTTGTAAGCATTCATTTCACTGCACACATTCTGTTGGTCATAGTATATGGACAATATGTGAGAAGTAGGGACTGATAGTGTTTGCACGTGTGTTAATAATTCAGCAAGGGACTGGATAACAGCATTGCTGGTTCTAAGGACAATTCCACAAACTTTGTGAGTGCACAAGTGGGGGTATATGGACTTGCTATCTTCTCTGCAAGACTCTTCGATGGTGATTGTGCACCTGCACAGTCGCAGCAGATGGCTGCTGGCCGTCTCTACAAGGACTACAGTGGGTCTGCATCTCTGGTGGCCCACCAATACCACAATCTCTACCAGGACTACAGTGGGCCTGTCCACACTCTCTACAAGGACTACAGTGGGTCTGCACCTCTGGTGGCCCACCAATACAATACTCTCTACCAGGACTACAGTGGGTCTGCTCTGTGATGACCTACCTACCAATCTTCTTCAAAACGTCGAATGACGCTGCTGTGGGTTTGCTCCGTTGTGGCCCATTACCTGTCAGCATTTCAAGAGTCAGCACTGTCTTTCTGTTGGAAGGACAACACTACTTCTTCAAGACTGCATGGACATCCACTACTTCCATGTGCATTGTCTTTATTGCTCAGACTTTGATAAAAGAAACGGCAGTTTTACTGTGGTGAATGATCAGGACTGTCTTTATTGACTGTGAGAAAATTTTAGCTTTTGACCAACATTGTATTAATCAGTGTGTGCATTTGATATCTTTGTGATTGTAATTATGAAAAATTTTTTCAAATCTGTATTGGCCAGTGCCCAACACCATTTGTAAAATTTTTTGTGGGGAGCATGGGGGCTATGTAAGTAGGCTGTTTATGTTTTTTATTGGCAACGTTACATATCACTCTGTATGTGCTGTGTGCAGTATGTGGCTAGTTTGCATTGTTGTCTGCCATTGTTGTCATGAACTGCTATAGCTGGATGCGAACAGCGTGTAGCGCTGGGCAGTTGGAGGTGAACCGCCAGCAGTGGTGGATGTGGGGAGAGAGATGGCGGAGTTTTGAAAAATGTCATGAACTGCTGTATATATTATGAATCTTGAGGTAAATACATTGTTTGTTCTCTATTAGAATCTTTCATTTGCTAAGACTATCAGTAGTTAGTGCCTTCCGTAGTTTGTATCTTTTATTTAGCTGGCAGTAGTGGTACTCGCTGTATTGCAGTAGTTCGAGCAACGAAGATTTTTGTGAGGTAAGTGATTTGTGAAAGGTATAGTTTAATGTTTGTCTGGGCCATTCTTTTGTAGGGATTTTTGATAGTCAGATTGCGTTGCGCTAAAATTATTGTGTGTCAGGTTAAGCACAGTCATGTATAAATTGTTCTAAGTGGACATTTCATATGTACAATTGTTCTAATTGGACGTTTCACGCTTCTCGCTTATTCTCATGTAATGTGGCTGCCAGAGCTCGGTTCGTGCCATATCTTAATGTCCTCGGTCAACTACAAGGCAGCAAAAGCGGCCAAAAATAAAGTTTCCAAAATCTAAAACATGACTTGCTGTGCTCCTTACTTGTCGACTGCACAACATACACTCCTGGAAATGGAAAAAAGAACACATTGACACCGGTGTGTCAGACCCACCATACTTGCTCCGGACACTGCGAGAGGGCTGTACAAGCAATGATCACAAGCACGGCACAGCGGACACACCAGGAACCGCGGTGTTGGCCGTCGAATGGCGCTAGCTGCGCAGCATTTGTGCACCGCCGCCGTCAGTGTCAGCCAGTTTGCCGTTGCATACGGAGCTCCATCGCAGTCTTTAACACTGGTAGCATGCCGCGACAGCGTGGACGTGAACCGTATGTGCAGTTGACGGACTTTGAGCGAGGGCGTATAGTGGGCATGCGGGAGGCCGGGTGGACGTACCGCCGAATTGCTCAACACGTGGGGCGTGAGGTCTCCACAGTACATCGATGTTGTCGCCAGTGGTCGGCGGAAGGTGCACGTGCCCGTCGACCTGGGACCGGACCGCAGCGACGCACGGATGCACGCCAACACCGTAGGATCCTACGCAGTGCCGTAGGGGACCGCACCGCCACTTCCCAGCAAATTAGGGACACTGTTGCTCCTGGGGTATCGGCGAGAACCATTCGCAACCGTCTCCATGAAGCTGGGCTACGGTCCCGCACACCGTTAGGCCGTCTTCCGCTCACGCCCCAACATCGTGCAGCCCGCCTCCAGTGGTGTCGCGACAGGCGTGAATGGAGGGACGAATGGAGGCGTGTCGTCTTCAGCGATGAGAGTCGCTTCTGCCTTGGTGCCAATGATGGTCGTATGCGTGTTTGGCGCCGTGCAGGTGAGCGCCACAATCAGGACTGCATACGACCGAGGCACACAGGGCCAACACCCGGCATCATGGTGTGGGGAGCGATCTCCTACACTGGCCGTACACCACTGGTGATCGTCGAGGGGACACTGAATAGTGCACGGTACATCCAAACCGTCATCGAACCCATCGTTCTACCATTCCTAGACCGGCAAGGGAACTTGCTGTTCCAACAGGACAATGCACGTCCGCATGTATCCCGTGCCACCCAACGTGCTCTAGAAGGTCTAAGTCAACTACCCTGGCCAGCAAGATCTCCGGATCTGTCCCCCATTGAGCATGTTTGGGACTGGATGAAGTGTCGTCTCACGCGGTCTGCACGTCCAGCACGAACGCTGGTCCAACTGAGGCGCCAGGTGGAAATGGCATGGCAAGCCGTTCCACAGGACTACATCCAGCATCTGTACGATCGTCTCCATGGGAGAATAGCAGCCTGCATTGCTGCGAAAGGTGGATATACACTGTACTAGTGCCGACATTGTGCATGCTCTGTTGCCTGTGTCTATGTGCCTGTGGTTCTGTCAGTGTGATCATGTGATGTATGTGACCCCAGGAATGTGTCAATAAAGTTTCCCCTTCCTGGGACAATGAATTCACGGTGTTCTTATTTCAATTTCCAGGAGTGTAGATGGTTATTTTACGTACAGAGTGGTGCGACCGCAAAGCTCATCAAGCGGCAATAATAACCAGGAGATAAATGTAAACGTTTCCGTGAGAAATGCGTCCATTGTGCAGATTTGCAGTTACATCATTTCGAAAACAAATGTATTTAGCGTAAGATTTTATGCGGCTTTTACTACACATTACCACTTCTCGCATATTCTCGTATAGTGTGACTGCGAGAGCTCGGTTCGTGCCAAATCTTAAGGTCCGAGGTCAACTACAAGGCAGCAAAAGCGGCCAAAAATTGTGTTTTCAAAAACTAAAACTTGACTTGCTGTGATCCTTACTTGTGGACTGCAACAACTTAGATGCTTTTATTATGTACAGAGTGGTGCGACTGCAAGGCTCATCATGCGAGAATAATTGCCAGAAGATAAATGTAAACGTTTCCGAGAGAAATGCGTCCATTGGGACGATTTGCAGTTACGTCATTTCGAAAACAAATGTATTAAACGTAAGAATTTCTGCCGTTTTTTTTTCACATTACCACGTCTCGTGTTTCTCGTGTAATGTGGCTGCCAGAGCTCGGTTCGTGCCAAATGTTAAGGTCCTAGGTCAATTACAAGGCAGCAAAAGCGGCCAAAAATTGAGTTTTCTAAAACTAAAACTTGACTTGCTGTTCTCCTTACTTGTTGTCTGCAACAACTTAGATGCTTATATTACGTACAGAGTGGTGCGACCGCAAAGCTCACCACGCGGCAATAATTGCCAGAAGTTAAAGGTAAACGTTTCCGAGAGAAATGCGTCCATTGAGACGATTTGCAGTTACGTCATTTCGTAAACAAATGTATTAAACGTAAGACTTTCTGCGGTTTTTTCTACACATTACCACTTCTTACTTTTTCTCGTGTAATGTGGCTGCCAGAGCTCGGTTCGTGCGAAATCGTATGTTCCTAGGTCAACTACAAGGCAGCCAAAGCGGCCAAAACTTGAGTTTTCAAAAACTAAAACTGGACTTGCTGTGCTCCTTACTTGTCGTCTCCAACAACTTAGATGCTTATATTACGTACAGAGTGGTGCGACCTCAAAGCTCATCACGCGGCAATAATTGCCAGAAGTTAAAGGTAAACGTTTCCGAGAGAAATGCGTCCATTGTGACGATTTGCAGTTACGTCATTTCGAAAACAAATGTATTAAACGTAAGACTTTCCGCGGTTTTTTCTACCCATTACCACTTCTCGCTTTTTCTCGTGTAATGTGGCTGCCAGAGCTCGGTTCGTGCGAAATCTTATGGACCTAGGTCAACTACAAGGCAGCCAAAGCGGCCAAAAATTGAGTTTTCAAAAACTAAAACTTGACTTGCTGTGCTCCTTACTTGTCGTCTGCAAAACTTAGATGCTTATATTACGTACAGAGTGGTGCGACCTCAAAGCTCATCACGCGGCAATAATTGCCAGAAGTTAAAGGTAAACGTTTCCGAGAGAAATGCGTCCATTGTGACGATTTACAGTTACGTCATTTCGAAAAAAAATGTATTAAAGCTAAGATTTGCTGCGGTTTTTTCAACACATTACCACTTCTCCATTTTTCTCGTGTAGTGTGGCAGCTCGGTTCGTGCCAAACCTTAAGGTCCCAGGTCAACAACAAGGCAGCAAAATCAGCCAAACATTGAGTTTTCAAAAACTAAAACTTGATCTGCTGTGCTCCGTACTAGTCGACTGCAACAACTTAGATGCTTATATTACGTACATAGTGGTGCGACCGCAAGGCTGAACACGCGGCAATAACTGCCAGAAGGTATATGTAAACTATTCCGACAGAAATGCGACCATTGTGACGATTTGCAGTTACGTCATTTCGAAAACAAATGTATTAAACGTAAGTCTTTCTGCGGTTTTTTCTACACATTACCACTTCTCGCCTTTTTTTGTGTGATGTTGCTGCCAGAGCTCGGTTCGTGCCAAATCATAACGTCCTAGGTCAACTACAAGGCAGCAACAGCGGCCAAAAATTGAGTTTTCAAAAATAAAATCTTTACTTGCTGTGCTACTTACTTGTCGACTGCAACAACTTAGATGCTTATATTACGTACAGAGTGGTGCGACCGCAAAGCTCACCACATGGCAATAATTGCCAGAAGATAAATGTAAACGTTTCCGAGAGAAATGCGTCCATTGTGACGATTTGCAGTTACGTCATTTCGTAAACAAATGTATTAAACGTAAGACTCCGAGAGAAATGCGTCCATTGTGACGATTTGCAGTTACGTCATTTCGTAAGCAAATGTATTAAACGTAAGACTTTCTGCGGTTTTTTCTACACATTACCACTTCTCGCTTTTTCTCGTGTAATGTGGCTGCCAGAGCTCGGTTCGTGCGAAATCGTATGGCCCTAGGTCAACTACAAGGATGCCAAAGCGGCCAAAAATTGAGTTTTCAAAAACTAAAACTGGACTTGCTGTGCTCCTTACTTGTCGTCTCCAACAACTTAGATGCTTATATTAAGTACAGAGTGGTGCGACCGCAAGGCCCATCACGCGACAATAACTGCCAGAAGGTAAATGTAAACGTTTCCGAGAGAAATGCGTCCATTGCGACGGTTTGCTTTTACGTCATTTCGAAAACAAACGTATTAAACGTTTGATTTTCTGTGGTTTTTTCTACACATTACCACTTCTCGCTTTTTCTCGTGTAATGCAGCTGCCATAGATCGGTTCGTGCCAAATCTTAAGGGCCTAGGTGAATTACAAGGCAGCAAAAGCGGCCAAACATTGAGTTTCCAAAAACTAAAACTTGACTTGCTGTGTTCCTTACTTGTCGTCTGCAAAACTTAGACGCTTATATTACGTACAGAGTGGTGCGACCTCAAGGCTCATCACGCGGCAATAACTGCCAGAAGGTAAATGTAAACGTTTCGGAGAGAAATGCGACCATTGCGACGATTTGCAGTTACGTCATTTCGAAATCAAATGTATTAAACGCAAGACTTTCTGCGGTTTTTTCTACACATTACCACTTTTCGCCTTTTTTCCTGTAATGTTGCAGCCAGAGCTCGGTTCGTGCAAAATCTTAATGTCCTAGGTGAACTACAAGGCAGCAACAGCGGCCAAAAATTGAATTTTCAAATATAAAAACTTTACTTGCTATGTCCATACTTGTCGACTGCAACAACTTAGATGCTTATATTACGTACATAGTGGTGCGACCGCAAAGCCCATCACGCGACAATAACTGCCAGAAGGTAAATGTAAACGTTTCCGAGAGAAATGCGTCCATTGTGACAATTTGCAGTTACGTCAATTCGTAAACAAATCTATTAAACGTAAGATTTTCTAAGGCTTTTTCTACACATTACTACTTCTCGCTTTTTCTCGTGTAATGTGGCTACCAGAGCTAGGTTCGTGCCAAATCTTAAGGTCCTAGGTCAAGTTCAAAGCAGCAAAAGCGGCCAAAAATTAAGTTTCCAAAAACTAAAACTTGACTTGCTGTGCTCCTTACTTGTCGTCTGCAACAACTTAGATGCTTATATTACGTACAGAGTGGTGCGACCTCAAGGCTCATCACGCGGCAATAACGTTTCGGAGAGAAATGCGACCATTGTGACGATTTGCAGTTACGTCATTTCGAAATCAAATGTATTAAACGTAAGACTTTCTGCGGTTTTTTCTACACATTACCACTTCTCGCCTTTTTTCGTGTAATGTTGCTGCCAGAGCTCGGTTCCTGCAAAATATTAAGGTCCTAGGTGAACTACAAGGCAGCAACAGCGGCCAAAAATTGAAATTTCAAGAATAAAAACTTTTCTTGCTGTGCTCCTTACTTGTCGACTGCAACAACTTAAATGCTTATATTAAGTACAGAGTGGTGCGACCGCAAAGCTCATCATGCGGCAATAATACTTGTTTAAAAAACTTGAATGACAAATTTGTTTGACAAACTTGTTTGACAAACTTGATTGACAAACTTGGCGTTTGTCAAACTCGTATGACAAACTCGTTTGTCAAACAAGTTTGTCAAACAAGTTTGTCAAACAAGTTTGTCAATCAAGTTTGTCAAACAAGTTTGTCATTCAAGTTTTTTAAACGTCAAAGAAGTTTGTCAAAACAGTTTGTCAAACAACTAAGATGCCTTGCTACAGGAGAGGGATAGGTTATGTTAGCTTAGGTTAGGTCTACAATCTTCTTAATCTATTTTTGTATTCAGGGTGCCTCACGTTGTAAAGCGCCTCATCAGCGTCATACATCTCTATCAATTTTGTAGTTGTCGACAGACACCAATTGTTTTTACTGGCAATGTCGTACAACTACAGACGACAGAACGCCGCAGTGATGATGTTAGTGCTACATGTGGTAACATGTCACATTGCAGTGAGCAGAAGACAAGCAACTTCTTTGTTCAAAACTATAGCGATGCCCTAGATTTGATCAAATATGGGACGACATTTGACAAAGTTCCCTATTGTACCATCAAAGGGTTTTGACAAAGGGTTTTGACGTACTGTTTTGACAAACTGTTTCGACAAACTGTTTCGACAAACTGTTTCGACAAACTTGACAAACTGTTTTGACGAACTGTTTTGCCAAACTGTTTTGCCAAACTGTTTTGCCAAACTGTTTTGCCAAACTGTTTTGCCAAACTGTTTTGCCAAACTGTTTTGCCAAACTGTTTTGCCAAACTGTTTCGACAAACTGTTTCGACAAACTGTTTCGCCAAACTGTTTTGACAAACTGTTTTGACAAACTGTTTTGACAAACTGTTTTGACAAACTGTTTTCACAAACTCGTTTTCACAAACTCGTTTTCACAAACTCGTTTCGACGAACTCGTTTCGACGAACTCGTTTCGACAAACTCGTTTCGACAAACTCGTTTCGACGAACTCGTTTCGACGAACTCGTTTCGACGAACTCGTTTCGACGAACTCGTTTCGACGAACTCGTTTCGACGATCTCGTTTCGACGATCTCGTTTCGACGATCTCGTTTGACGAACTCGTTTGACGAACTCGTTTGACGAACTCGTTTGACAAACTCGTATGACAAACTCGTATGACAAACTTGTTTGACAAACTTGCTTGACATCTTGTTTGACAAACTCGTTTGTCAAACAAGTTTGTCAAACAAGTTTGTCAAACAAGTTGTCAAGCAAGTTTGTCAAACAAGTTTGTCAAACAAGTTTGTAAAACAAGTTTGTAAAACAAGTTTGTAAAACAAGTTTGTCAAACAAGTTTGTCAAATAAGTTTGTCAAATAAGTTTGTCAAACAAATTTGTCGAACAAATTTGTCATTCAAGTTTTTTAAACAAGTATGTTACAGAAGTTTGTCAAAACATTTTGTCAAATGACTAAGATTCCTTGCTACAGGAGAGGGTTAGGTTATGTTAGCTTAGGTTAGGTCTACAATCTTCTTAATCTATTTTTGTATTCAGGGCTCCTCACGTTGCAAAGCGCCTCATCAGCGTCATACATCTCTATCAATTTTGTAGTTGTCTACAGACACCAATTGTTTTTACTGGCAATGTCGTACAACTACAGACGACAGAACGCTGCAGTGATGACGTTAGCACTCCATGTGGTAACATGTCACATTGCAGTGTGCAGAAGACAAGCGACTTCTTTGTTCAAAACTATAGCGAGGCCCTAGATTTGATCAAATATGGGACGACATTTGACAAAGTTCCCTATTGTACCATCAAAGGGTTTTGACAAATGGTTTTGACGTACTGTTTTGACAAACTGTTTCGACACACTGTTTCGACAAACTGTTTTCACGAATCGTTTCGACGAACTCGTTTCGACGATCTCGTTTCGACGATCTCGTTTCGACGAACTCGTTTCGACGAACTCGTTTGACAAACTCGTTTGACAAACTCGTTTGACAAACTCGTTTGACAAACTCGTTTGACAAACTCGTTTGACAAACTCGTTTGACAAACCTGTTTGACAAACCTGTTTGACAAACCTGTTTGACAAACCTGTTTGACAAACGACAAACGAGTTTGACAAACGAGTTTGACAAACGAGTTTGTCAAACGAGTTTGTCAAACGAGTTTGTCAAACGAGTTGGACAAACGAGTTGGTCAAACGAGTTCGTCGAAACGAGTTCGTCGAAACGAGTTCGTCGAAACGAGTTCGTCGAAACGAGTTCGTCGAAACGAGTTCGTCGAAACGAGTTCGCCGAAACGAGTTCGCCGAAACGAGTTCGTCGAAACGAATACGTCGAAACGAGTTTGTCGAAACAGTTTGCGAAAACAGTTTGTCAAAACAGTTTGTCAAAACAGTTTGTCAAAACAGTTTGTCAAAACAGTTTGTCAAAACAGTTTGCCAAAACAATTTGTCAAAGCAGTTTGTCAAACTAGTTTGTCAAAACAGTTTGTCAAAAGAGTTTGTCAAAACAGTTTGTAAAACAGTTTATCAAAACAGTTTGTCAAAACAGTTTGTCAAAGCAGTTTGTCAAAGCAGTTTGTCAAAACAGTTTGTCAAAACAGTTTGTCAAAACAGTGCGTCAAAACAGTTTGTCAAAACACTTTGTCAAAACAGTTTGTCAAAACAGTTTGTCAAAACAGTTTGTCAAAACAGTTTGTCAAAACAGTTTGTCAAAACAGTTTGCCAAAACAGTTTGTCAAAACAGTTTGCCAAAACAGTTTGTCAAAACAGTTTGTTAAAACAGTTTGTCAAAACCCTTTGTCAAAACCCTTTGATGGTATAATAGGAACTTTGTCAAATGTCGTCCCATATTTTATCAAATCTAGGGCCTCGCTATAGTTTTGAACAAAGAAGTCGCTTGTCTTCTGCTCACTGCAATGTGACATGTTACCACATCGAGTGCTAACATCATCACTACAGCGTTCTGTCGTCTGTAGTTGTACGACATTGCCAGTAAAAACAATTGGTGTCTGTCGACAACTACAAAATTGATAGAGATGTATGACGCTGATGAGGCGCTTTACAACGTGAGGCACCCTGAATACTAAAATAGATTAAAGAAGATTGTAGACCTAACCTTAGCTAACATAACCTAACCCTCTCCTGTAGCAAGGAATCTTAGTTGTTTGACAAACTTGTTTGACAAACTTGTTTGACAAACTTGTTTGGCTTCTGTTTTGCCAAACTGTTTCGACAAACTGTTTCGACAAACTGCTTTGGCGAACTGCTTTCGCAAACTGCTTTGGCAAACTGCTTTGGCAAACTGCTTTGGCAAACTGCTTTGGCAAACTGCTATGGCAAACTGCTTTGGCAAACTGCTTTGGCAAACTGCTTTGGCAAACTGCTTTGGCAAACTGCTTTGGCAAACTGCTTTGGCAAACTGCTTTGACAAACTGCTTTGACAAACTGCTTCGACAAACTGCTTCGACAAACTGCTTCGACAAACTGCTTCGACAAACTGCTTCGACAAACTGTTTCGACAAACTGTTTCGACAAACTGTTTTGACAAACTGTTGTGACAAACTGTTGTGACAAACTGTTGTGACAAACTGTTTTCACAAACTGTTTTCACAAACTGTTTTCACAAACTGTTTTCACAAACTGTTTCGACAAACTGGTTTCGACAAACTGGTTTCGACAAACTCGTTTCGACAAACTCCATTCGACAAACTCGTTTCGACGAACTCGTTTCGACGAACTCGTTTCGACGAACTCGTCTCGACGAACTCGTCTCGACGAACTCGTCTCGACGAACTCGTTTCGACGAACTCGTTTCGACAAACTCGTTTCGACAAACTCGTTTCGACGAACTCGTTTCGACGAACTCGTTTGACGAACTCGTTTCACGAACTCGTTTGTCAAACTCGTTTGTCAAACTCGTTTGTCAACTCGTTTGTCAAACAAGTTTGTCAAACAAGTTTGTCAAACAAGTTTGTGGAACAAGTTTGTCAAACAAGTTTGTCAAACTCGTTTGTCAAACTCGTTTGTCAAACAAGTTTGTCGAACAAGTTTGTCGAACAAGTTTGTCAAACAAGTTTGTCAAACAAGTTTGTCAAACAAGTTTGTAAATAAGTTTGTCAAACAAGTTTGTCAAACAAATTTGTCGAACAAATTTGTCATTCAAGTTTTTTAAACAAGTATGTCAAAGAAGTTTGTCAAAACAGTTTGTCAAATGACTAAGATTCCTTGCTACAGGAGAGGGTTAGGTTATGTTAGCTTAGGTTAGGTCTACAATCTTCTTAATCTATTTTTGTATTCAGGGCTCCTCACGTTGTAAAGCGCCTCATCAGCATCATACATCGCTATCAATTTTGTAGTTGTCGACAGACACCAATTGTTTTTACTGGCAATGTCGTACAACTACAGACGACAGAACGCTGCAGTGATGATGTTAGCGCTCCATGTGGTAACATGTCACATTGCAGTGAGCAGAAGACAAGCGACTTCTTTGTTTAAAAGTATAGCAAGGCCCTAAATTTGATCAAATATGGGACGACATTTGACAAAGTTCCCTATTGTACCATCAAAGGGTTTTGACAAAGGGTTTTGACGTACTGTTTTGACAAACTGTTTTGACAAACTGTTTCGACAAACTGTTTCGACAAACTGTTTCGACAAACCTGACAAACTGTTTTGACAAACTGTTTTGACAAACTGTTTTGACAAACTGTTTTGACAAACAGTTTCCCCAACTGTTTTAACAAACTGTTTCGACAAACTCGTTTCGACAAACTCGTTTCGACAAACTCGTTTCGACAAACTCGTTTCGACGAACTCGTTTGACCAACTCGTTTGACCAACTCGTTTGACCAACTCGTTTGACCAACTCGTTTGACCAACTCGTTTGTCAAATTCGTTTGACAAACTCGTTTGACAAACTCGCTTGACAAACTCGCTTGACAAACTGTTTTGACAAACTTGCTTGACAAACTTGCTTGACAAACTGTTTTGACAAACTGTTTTGACAAACTGTTTTGACAAACTGTTTTGACAAACTGTTTTGACAAACTGTTTTGACAAACTGTTTTGACAAACTGTTGTGACAAACTGTTGTGACAAACTGTTGTGACAAACTGTTGTGACAAACTGTTGTGACAAACTGTTGTGACAAACTGTTTTCACAAACTGTTTTGACAAACTGTTTTGACAAACTGTCTTGACAAACTGTTTTGACAAACTATTTTGACAAACTGTTTTGACAAACTGTTTTGACCAACTGTTTTGACAAACTGTTTGGACAAACTGTTTCGACAAACTGTTTCGACAATCTGTTTCGACAAACTGTTTCGACAAACTCGTTTCGACGAACTCGTTTCGACGAACTCGTTTCTACGAAATCGTTTCGACGAACTCGTTTCGACGAACTCGTTTCGACGAACTCGTTTCGACGAACTCGTTTGACAAACTCGGACAAACGAGTTTGTCAAACGAGTTTGTCAAACGAGTTTGTCAAACGAGTTTGTCAAACGAATTTGTCAAACGAGTTTGTCAAACGAATTTGTCAAACGAGTTTGTCAAACGAGTTCGTCAAACGAGTTCGTCAAACGAGTACGTCGAAACGAGTTCGTCGAAACGAGTTCGTCGAAACGAGTTCGTCGAAACGAGTTCGTCGAAACGAGTTCGTGGAAACTAGTTCGTCGAAACGAGTTTGTCGAAACGAGTTTATCGAAACGAGTTTGTCGAAACAGTTTGTGAAAACAGTTTGTGAAAACAGTTTGTAAAAACAGTTTGTCAAAACAGTTTGTGAAAACAGTTTGTGAAAACAGTTTGTCAAAACAGTTTGTCAAAACAGTTTGCCAAAACAGTTTGTCAAAGCAGTTCGTCAAAACAGTTGGTCAAAACAGTTCGTCAAAACCCTTTGTCAAAACCCTTTGATGGGAATTACGTCAAATGTCGTCCCATATTTGATCAAATCTAGGGCCTCGCTATAGTTTTGAACAAAGAAGTCGCTTGTCTTCTGCTCACTGCAATGTGACATGTTACCACATGGAGCGCTAACATCATCACTGCAGCGTTCTGTCGTCTGTAGTTGTACGACATTGCCAGTAAAAACGATTGGTAACTGTCGACAACTACAAAATTGATAGAGATGTGTGACGCTGATGAGGCATTTTACAACGTGAAGCACCCTGAATAAAAAAATAGATTAAGAAGATTGTAGACCTAACCTAAGCTAACATAACCTAACCCTCTCCTGTAGCAAGGAAACTTAATTGTTTGACAAACTGTTTTGACAAACTTCTTTGACATACTTGTTTAATAAACTTGAATGACAAATTTGTTTGACAAACTTGTTTGACAAACCTGTTTGACAAACCTGTTTGACAAACCTGTTTGACAAACTTGTTTGACAAACTTGTTTGTCAAAACAGTTTGTCAAAACAGTTTGTCAAAGAAGTTTGTCAAACAAGTGTGTCAAACAAGTTAGTCAAACAAGTTAGTCAAACAAGTTAGTCAAACAAGTTAGTCAAACAAGTTTGTCAAACAAGTTTGTCAAACAAGTTTGTCCAACAAGTTTGTCAAACAAGTTAGCAAACAAGTTTGTCAAACAAGTTTGTCAAACGAGTTTGTCAAACGAGTTTCTTCAAACGAGTTTGTCAAACGAGTTTGTCAAACGAGTTCGTCAAATGAGTTCGTCAAACGAGTTCGTGAAACGAGTTCGTCGAAACGAGTTCGTCCAAACGAGTTCGTCGAAACGAGTTCGTCGAAACGAGTTCGTCGAAACGAGTTCGTCGAAACGAGTTTGTCGAAACGAGTTTTTCGAAACGAGTCTGTCGAAACGAGTTTGCCGAAACAGTTTGTGAAAACAGTTGGGGAAACAGTTTGTCAAAACAGTTTGTCAAAACAGTTGTAAGTAGGCTGTTTATGTTTTCTTTATGTAAGTTTGCTGTTTATGTTTTTTTATTGGCAACGTTACATAGCACTCTGTATGAAAATCACTGGCTGTGCTGTGTGCAGTATGTGGCTAGTTTGCATTGTTGTCTGCCATTGTTGTCATGAACTGCTATAGCTGGATGCGAACAGCGCGTAGCGCTGGGCAGTTGGAGGCGAGCCGCCAGCAGTGGTGGATGTGGGGAGAGAGATGGCGGAGTTTTGAAAAATGTCATGAACTGCTGTATATATTATGAATCTTGAGGTAAATACATTGTTTGTTCTCTATTAAAATCTTTCATTTGCTAACTATGCCTATCAGTAGTTAGTGCCTTCAGTAGTTTGAATCTTTTATTTAGCTGGCAGTAGTGGCGCTCGCCGTATTGCAGTAGTTCGAGTAACGGAGATTTTTGCGAGGTAAGTGATTTGTGAAAAGTATAGTTTAATGTTTGTCTGGGCCATTCTTTTGTAGGGATTTTTGATAGTCAGATTGCGTTGCGCTAAAATTATTGTGTGTCAGGTTAAGCACAGTCATGTATAAATTTTTCTAAGTGGACATTTCATATGTACAATTGTTCTAAGGGGACGTTTCATATGTCGACCCTTAGCCTAGGATACCTCACTGGAATCTTCTGATTTTTTCTTGTAGTTTGTGTATTTAGTGTAGCTTTTGTTTATTGCTAGCGCGTAATTGTAGAGAGAATCTCCTTTGTAGTTGCAGTCTTTCATTGTTGTAATGTAAAACAGTTGTGGCATGCATGTAGAAATGCAACAAGTATTTCGCAGCTGCGCTTGTAATTAACTACATATTATTTTCAGTGCTATGTTAATGTGTTCTCTTATTTTTGCTATTCAAATTGTGCTTTTCTGTGTTATCGTGTGAAATATAGTCACAATAATGGCGTGTGAAAAACGTAACACTCGGCTCCAAAGTAAACTGAGAAACGACAGTGAAGACGAAAGCAATGTGTTAGCGCCACTGTGTAATGAGTTAACTAATGTTCAAAGTAGTAATTTGGTAACTGTGCATAGGGAAATGGAGCGGGCGTCAAACAATGGCGTAGACAGTCAAACAGGTAGTGAACAGGGAAGCATTATCGATCGATCGGTCGGCAACAGCTCGCCTCAGGAATCCGAAATGATAGGACACAATTTTGCAAATACTGTAGATTCAGGTTTTGCGTCCTCACCGTTTCCTCAAATGAGTCAAGACACATTTTCTGCTTGTCAAAATGTGAATGTTGCTGGTGCAAATGCACTGCCGAAAAGCGTAGAGGAACAGATTCCAGACACTAATGCATTGTTATTACAATTAATGCAACAAATGGGACAAAATCTCCTAAAGTTAGACACAGTGGAACAAAATCTTCAAAAGTTAGACACAATGGAACAACGCCAGAGACAAACACAGCAAAAGTTAGACACAATGGAACAAAATCTTCGGAAGTTAGACACCACACTTGAACAAACACGTGAAGATTTAACTACTGAATTACATAACATTGAATCGAAATGTCAAAAAGTCTGTAATGACGTAAAAACACAAATTAGTGAGCATTTCCAACCTATTTCTTCGCGTCATGAAAATGCATTACAGAATCATGAAGCAGCCATAAAAGAACTGCAAACTATTGTTCATGAAAATCACGACACCTTGCATAGCACTCTGTATGAAAATCACTGGCTGTGCTGTGTGCAGTATGTGGCTAGTTTGCATTGTTGTCTGCCATTGTTGTCATGAACTGCTATAGCTGGATGCGAACAGCGCGTAGCGCTGGGCAGTTGGAGGCGAGCCGCCAGCAGTGGTGGATGTGGGGAGAGAGATGGCGGAGTTTTGAAAAATGTCATGAACTGCTGTATATATTATGAATCTTGAGGTAAATACATTGTTTGTTCTCTATTAAAATCTTTCATTTGCTAACTATGCCTATCAGTAGTTAGTGCCTTCAGTAGTTTGAATCTTTTATTTAGCTAGCAGTAGTGGCGCTCGCCGTATTGCAGTAGTTCGAGTAACGGAGATTTTTGTGAGGTAAGTGATTTGTGAAAAGTATAGTTTAATGTTTGTCTGGGCCATTCTTTTGTAGGGATTTTTGATAGTCAGATTGCATTGCGCTAAAATTATTGTGTGTCAGGTTAAGCACAGTCATGTATAAATTGTTCTAAGTGGACATTTCATATGTACAAATTATTCTAAGGGGACGTTTCACAGTTTGTCAAAACAGTTTGTCAAAACAGTTTGACAAAACAGTTTGTCAAAACAGTTTGTCAAAACAGTTTGTCAAAAAAGTTTGTCAAAACAGTTTGTCAAAACAGTTTGTCAAAACAGTTCGTCAATACATTTGGTCAAAACAGTTCGTCAAAACCCTTTGTCAAAACCCTTTGATGGTATAGTAGGGAACTTTGTCAAATGTCGTCCCATATTTGATCAAATCTAGGGCCTCGCTATAGTTTTGAACAAAGAAGTCGCTTGTCTTCTGCTCACTGCAATGTGACATGTTACCACATGGAGCGCTAACATCATCACTGCAGCGTTCTGTCGTCTGTAGTTGTACGACATTGCCAGTAAAAACAATTGGTGTTTGTCGACAACTACAAAATTGATGGAGATGTATGACGCTGATGAGGCGCTTTACAACGTGAGGCACCCTGAATACAAAAATAGATTAAGAAGATTGTAGACCTAACCTAAGCTAACATAACCTAACCCTCTCCTGTAGCAAGGAATCTTAGTTGTTTGACAAACTGTTTTGACAAACTTCTTTGACATACTTGTTTAAAAAACTTGAATGACAAATTTGTTTGACAAACTTGTTTGGCAAACTTGTTTGACAAACTCGTTTGACAAACTCGTTTGAAAAACTTGTTTGAAAAACTTGTTTGACAAACTTGTTTGACAAACTTGTTTGGCTACTGTTTTGACAAACTGTTTTGCCAAACTATTTCGACAAACTGTTTTGCCAAACTATTTCGGCAAACTGTTTCGACAAACTGTTTCGGCAAACTGTTTCGGCATACTGTTTCGACAAACTGTTTCCACAAACTGTTTCGACAAACTGTTTCGACAAACTGTTTCGACAAACTGTTTCGACAAACTGTTTCGACAAACCGTTTCGACAAACTGTTTCGACAAACTGTTGTGACAAACTGTTGTGACAAACTGTTTTCACAAACTGTTTCGACAAACTCGTTTCGACAAACTCGTTTCGACAAACTCCATTCGACAAACTCCATTCGACGAACTCGTTTCGACGAACTCGTTTCGACGAACTCGTTTCGACGAACTCGTCTCGACGAACTCGTTTCGACGAACTCGTCTCGACGAACTCGTCTCGACGAACTCGTCTCGACGAACTCGTCTCGACGAACTCGTCTCGACGAACTCGTCTCGACGAACTCGTCTCGACGAACTCGTCTCGACGAACTCGTCTCGACGAACTCGTTTGACGAACTCGTTTGACGAACTCGTTTGACGAACTCGTTTGACGAACTCGTTTGACAAACTCGTTTGACAAACTCGTTTGTCAAACTCGTTTGTCAAACTCGTTTGTCAAACTCGTTTGTCAAACAAGTTTGTCAAACAAGTTTGTCGAACAAGTTTGTCGAACAAGAATGTCGAACAAGTTTGTCAAACTCGTTTGTCAAACTCGTTTGTCAAACTCGTTTGTCAAACTCGTTTGTCAAAATCGTTTGTCAAACTCGTTTGTCAAAATCGTTTGTCAAACAAGTTTGTCAAACAAGTTTGTCAAACAAGTTTGTCAAACAAGTTTGTCAAACAAGTTTGTCAAACAAGTTTGTCAAACAAATTTGTCGAACAAATTTGTCATTCAAGTTTTTTAAACAAGTATGTCAAAGAAGTTTGTCAAAACAGTTTGTCAAATGACTAAGATTCCTTGCTACAGGAGAGGGTTAGGTTATGTTAGCTTAGGTTAGGTCTACAATCTTCTTAATCTATTTTTGTATTCAGGGCTCCTCACGTTGTAAAGCGCCTCATCAGCGTCATACATCTCTATCAATTTTGTAGTTGTCGACAGACACCAATTGTTTTTACTTCCAATGTCGTACAACTACAGACGACAGAACGCTGCAGTGATGATGTTAGCACTCCATGTGGTAACATGTCACATTGCAGTGAGCAGAAGACAAGCGACTTCTTTGTTTAAAACTATAGCAAGGCCCTAAATTTGATCAAATATGGGACGACATTTGACAAAGTTCCCTATTGTACCATCAAAGGGTTTTGACAAAGGGTTTTGACGTACTGTTTTGACAAACTGTTTTCACAAACTGTTTCGACAAACTGTTTCGACAAACTGTTTTGACAAACTGTTTTGACAAACTGTTTTGACAAACTGTTTTGACAAACTGTTTCGACAAACTGTTTTGACAAACTGTTTCAACAAACTGTTTCGACAAACTCGTTTCGACAAACTCGTTTCGACAAACTCGTTTCGACGAACTCGTTTGACAAACTCGTTTGACAAACTCGTTTGACAAACTCGTTTCACAAACTCGTTTGACAAACTCGTTTGACAAACTGTTTTGACGAACTGTTTTGACGAACTTGCTTGACAAACTGTTTTGACAAACTGTTTTGACAAACTGTTTTGACAAACTGTTTTCACAAACTGTTTTGACAAACTGTTTTGACAAACTGTCTTGACAAACTGTCTTGACAAACTGTCTTGACAAACTGTCTTGACAAACTGTCTTGACAAACTATTTTGACAAACTGTTTCGACAAACTGTTTCGACAAACTGTTTCGACAAACTGTTTCGACAAACTGTTTCGACAAACTGTTTCGACAAACTGTTTCGACAAACTGTTTCGACAAACTGTTTCGACAAACTGTTTCGACAAACTGTTTCGACAAACTGTTTCGACAAACTGTTTCGACAAACTGTTTCGACAAACTCGTTTCGACGAACTCGTTTCTACGAAATCGTTTCGACAAACTCGTTACGACGAACTCGTTTCGACGAACTCGTTTGACAAACGAGTTTGTCAAACGAGTTTGTCAAACGAGTTTGTCAAACGAGTTTGTCAAACGAGTTAGGCAAACAAGTTAGGCAAACAAGTTAGGCAAACAAGTTTGTCAAACAAGTTTGTCAAACAAGTTTGTCAAACAAGTTTGTCAAACAAGTTTGTCAAACAAGTTTGTCAAACAAGTTTGTCAAACAAGTTTGTCAAACGAGTTTGTCAAACGAGTTTGTCAAACGAGTTTGTCAAACGAGTTTGTCAAACGAGTTTGTCAAACGAGTTTGTCAAACGAGTTTGTCAAACGAGTTTGTCAAACGAGTCCGTCAAACGAGTTCGTCAAACGAGTTCGTCAAACGAGTTCGTGAAACGAGTTCGTCCAAACGAGTTCGTCCAAACGAGTTCGTCGAAACGAGTTCGTCGAAACGAGTTCGTCGAAACGAGTTCGTCGAAACGAGTTCGTCGAAACGAGTTCGTCGAAACGAGTTTGTCGAAACGAGTTTTTCGAAACGAGTTTGCCGAAACAGTTTGTGATAACAGTTGGGGAAACAGTTTGTCAAAACAGTTTGTCAAAACAGTTGTAAGTAGGCTGTTTATGTTTTCTTTATGTAAGTTTGCTGTTTTGACAAACTGTTTTGACAAACTGTTTCGACAAACTGTTTCGACAATCTGTTTCGACAAACTGTTTCGACAAACTCGTTTCGACGAACTCGTTTCTACGAAATCGTTTCGACGAACTCGTTTCGACGAACTCGTTTCGACGAACTCGTTTCGACGAACTCGTTTGACAAACGAGTTTGTCATACATCTCTATCAATTTTGTAGTTGTCGACAGATACCAATTGTTTTTACTGGCAATGTCGTACAACCACAGACGACAGAACGCTGCAGTGATGATGTTAGCGCTCCATGTGGTAACATGTCACATTGCAGTGAGCAGAAGACAAGCGACTTCTTTGTTCAAAACTATAGCGTGGCCCTAGATTTGATCAAATATGGGACGACATTTGACAAAGTTCCCTATTATACAAGCAAAGGGTTTTGACAAAGGGTTTTGACGTACTGTTTTGACTGTTTTGACAAACTGTTTCGACAAACTGTTTCGACAAACTGTTTCGACAAACTGTTTCGACAAACTGTTTCGACAAACTGTTTTCACAAACTGTTTCGACAAACTTGTTTCGACAAACTCGTTTCGACAAACTCGTTTCGACGAACTCGTTTTGACGAACTCGTTTTGACGAACTCGTTTTGACGAACTCGTTTTGACGAACTCGTTTTGACGAACTCGTTTTGACGAACTCGTTATGACGAACTCGTTATGACGAACTGTTTTGACAAACTTGTTTTGACAAACTTGTTTTGACAAACTTGTATTGACAAACTTGTTTTGACAAACTTGTTTTGACAAACTGTTTTGACAAACTGTTTTGACAAACAGTTTTTGACAAACAGTTTTTGTCAAAACAGTTTGTCAAAACAGTTTGTCAAAACAGTTTGTCAAAACAGTTTGTCAAAACAGTTTGTCAAAACAGTTTGTCAAAACAGTTTGTCAAGACAGTTTGTCAAAACAGTTTGTCAAAACAGTTGGTCAAAACAGTTCATCAAAACCCTTTGTCAAAACCCTTTGATTGTATAATAGGGAACTTTGTCAAATGTCGCCCCATATTTGATCATATCTAGGGCCTCCCTATAGTTTTGTACAAAGAAGTCGCTCGTCTTCTGCTCACTGCAATGTGACATGTTACCACATGGAGCGCTAACATCATCACTGCAGCGTTCTGTCGTCTGTAGCTGTACGACATTGCCAGTAAAAACAATTGGTGTCTGTCGACAACTACAAAATTGATAGAGATGTATGACGCTGATGAGGCGCTTTACAACGTGAGGCACCCTGAATACAAAAATAGATTAAGAAGATTGTAGACCTAACCTAAGGTAACATAACCTAACCCTCTCCTGTAGCAAAGAATCTTAGTTGTTTGACAAACTGTTTTGACAAATTTCTTTGACATACTTGTTTAAAAAACTTGAATGACAAATTTGTTTGACAAACTTGTTTGACAAACTTGAATGACAAATTTGTTTGACTAACTTGTTTGACAAACTTCTTTGACAAACTTGTTTGACAAACTTGTTTGTCAAAACAGTTTGTCAAAATAGTTTGTCAAATCAGTTTGTCAAAACAGTTTGTCAAAACAGTTTGTCAAATCAGTTTGTCAAAACAGTTTGTCAAAACAGTTCGTCAAAACAGTTGGTCAAAACAGTTCATCAAAACCCTTTGTCAAATCCATTTGATGGTACAATATGGAACTTTGTCAAATGTCGTCCCATATTTGATCTAATCTAGGGCCTCGCTATAGTTTTGAACAAAGAAGTCGCCTGTCTTCTGATCACTGCAATGTGACATGTTACCACATGGAGCGCTAACATCATCACTGAAGCGTTCTGTCGTCTGTAGTTGTACGACACTGCCAGTAAAAACAATTGGTGTCTGTCGACAACTACAAAATTGATAGAGATGTATGACGCTGATGAGGTGCTTCACAACGTGAGGCACCCTGAATACAAAAATAGATTAAGAAGATTGTAGACCTAACCTAAGCTAACATAACCTAACCCTCTCCTGTAGCAAGGAATCTTAGTTGTTTGACAAACTGTTTTGACAAACTTCTTTGACTTACTTGTTTAAGAAACTTGAATGACAAACTTGTTTGACAAACATGTTTGACAACTTGTTTGACAAACTTGTTTGACAAACTTGTTTGACAGACTTGTTTGACAAACTTGTTTGACAAGCTTGTTTGACAAACTTAGTTGACAATCTTGTTTGACAAACGAGTTTGACAAACTTGTTTGTTCAAAACTATAGCGAGGCCCTAGATTTGATCAAATATGGGACGACATTTGACAAAGTTCCCTATTATACCAACAAAGGGGTATTGACAAAGGGTTTTGACGAACTGTTTTGACCAACTGTTTTGACGAACTGTGCATGGGGGCTTAATAAAATGTAATGCAATTACTTTTAGTAGCTGTAAGTCCGATTACGCAAGTCTCGTAAACGGCTGGCCCTGACTAGTATTATTACGCAATCTGACTGCTTAGAATGACAACAAAGAATGTAAGAAAATTTTCCTTAACACAGTTGATTAATGAAGTCCCCAGCAACTATAAAATCTACAAATCCAACAAAGCACAAGTGTAGCTGTTCTGTATGTGGTAGTATGACTCAACGCACATCTGGAACGGTTCTTCTTCAACAAGACAAGAATTTTTAAATACCGATTATACTGACGTGATAAAAGAAAATTACAAATACTATAATTGTGCAAGGAAACCAAAATTACACTCTAATACGAGAACACACGCCAGATGCTTTGTTGACTGAACCTGTAATGAAGCATTATTCAGGACACACAATAATAAGAAAATAAAGAACAGTAGTTAGTTACCTTAATTTATATTGACGAAAAGCACTCAGATCATTACAATATCTGCATTGGAACAACATCTGCTATATCTCCCATCAATAACTGCATAAAACATGGAACAACACTCTGCACTACCACATCTCATCCCACTTCAGCTACAAGCTGTGTCCACCACAACTGCTCGGCAAGAACTCTTGGCAACAACTGCTTGCCACTACCTCTCAATGAGCACTGCCTGCCGCTACCTCTCAACATGCACTGCCAGTGGAGGCGGCGGAACAATACCCTCTCTGGCGCGATTTTTGGCGCTGTGGCTCAGTGTAGCCACCTTTCAACTGTTTTGACAAACTGTTTTGACAAACTGGTGTGACAAACTGTTTTGACGAATACTGTCTGTCAAAACGAGTTTGTCAAAACGAGTTTGTCGAAACGAGTTTGTCGAAACGAGTTCGTCGAATCGAGTTCGTCGAAACGAGTTCGTCGAATCGAGTTCGTCGAAAGGAGTTCGTCGAAACAGTTTGTGAAAACAGTTTGTGAAAACAGTTTGTGAAAACAGTTTGTGAAAACAGTTTGTGAAAACAGTTTGTGAAAACAGTTTGTCAAAACAGTTTGTCAAAACAGTTTGTCAAAACAGTTTGTCAAAACAGTTTGTCAAAACAGTTTGTCAAAACAGTTTGTCAAAGCAGTTTGTCAAAACAGTTTGTCAAAACAGTTTGTCAAAACAGTTTGTCAAAACAGTTTGTCAAAACAGTTTGTCAAAACAGTTTGTCAAAACAGTTTGTCAAAACAGTTTGTCAAAACAGTTCGTCAAAACAGTTCGTCAAAACCCTTTGTCAAAACCCTTTGATTGTATAATAGGGAACTTTGTCAAATGTCGTCCCATATTTGATCAAATCTAGGGCCTCGCTATAGTTTTGAACAAAGAAGTCGCTTGTCTTCTGCTCACTGCAATGTGACATGTTACCACATGGAGCGCAAACATCATCACTGCAGCGTTGTCGTCTGTAGTTGTACGACATTGCCAGTAAAAACAATTGGTGTCTGTCGACAACTACAAAATTGATAGAGATGTATGACGCTGATGAGCCGCTTTACAACGTGAGGCACCCTGAATACAAAAATAGATTAAGAAGATTGTAGACCTAACCTAAGCTAACATAACCTAACCCTCTCCTGTAGCAAGGAATCTTAGTTGTTTGACAAACTGTTTTGACAAACTTCTTTGACATACTTGTTTAAAAAACTTGATTGACAAATTTGTTTGATAAATTTGTTTGATAAACTTGTTTGACACACTTGTTTGACACACTTGTTTGACACACTTGTTTGACACACTTGTTTGACACA
The DNA here is from genome assembly GCF_021461385.2 of Schistocerca piceifrons. NCBI lineage: Eukaryota > Metazoa > Arthropoda > Insecta > Orthoptera > Acrididae > Schistocerca > Schistocerca piceifrons. The sequence continues at coordinate 208,458,423 of NC_060146.1, read as the reverse complement.
CTTGTTTGACACACTTGTTTGACACACTCATTTGTCAAACGAGTTTGTCAAACGAGTTTGTCAAACGAGTCTGTCAAACAAGTTTGTGAAACAAGTTTGTCAAACAAGTTTGTCAAACAAGTTTGTCAAACAAGTTTGTCAAACAAGTTTGACATTCAAGTTTTTTAAACAAGTCAAAGAAGTTTGTTTAAACAGTTTGTCAAACAACTAAGATTCCTTGCTACAGGAGAGGGTTAGGTTATGTTAGCTTAGGTTAGGTCTACAATCTTCTTAAGCGATTTTTGTATTCAGGGTGCCTCACGTTGTAAAGCACCTCATCAACGTCATTTATCTCTATCAATTTTGTAGTTGTTGACAGATACCAATTGTTTTTACTGGCAATGTCGTACAACTACAGACGACAGAACGCTGCAGTGATGATGTTAGCGCTCCATGTGGTAACATGCCACATTGCAGTGAGCAGAAGACAAGCGACTTCTTTGTTCAAAACTATAGCGAGGCCCTAGATTTGATCAAATATGGGACGACATTTGACAAAGTTCCCTATTATACCATCAAAGGGATTTGACAAAGTGTTTTGACGAACTGTTTTGACCAACTGTTTTGACAAACTGTTTTGACCAACTGTTTTGACAAACTGTTTTGACAAACTGTTTTGACAAACTGTTTTGACAAACTGTTTTGACAAACTGTTTTGACAAACAAGTTTGTCAAACAAGTTTGTCAAACAAGTTTGTCAAACAAGTTTGTCAAACAAGTTTGTCAAACATGTTTGTCAAACAAATTTGTCATTCAAGTTTGTCAAAAACAAGTTTGTCAAACAACTTTGTCAAACAAAATTGTCATTCAAGTTTTTTAAACAAGTATGTCAAAGAAGTTTTGTCAAAACAGTTTGTCAAACAACTAAGGTTCCTTGCTACAGGAGAGGGTTAGCTTATGTTAGCTTAGGGTAGGTCTACAATCTTCTTAATCTATTTTTGTATTCAGGGTGCCTCACGTTGTAAAGCGCCTCATCAGCGTCATACATCTCTATCAATTTTGTAGTTGTCGACAGACACCAATTGTTTTTACTGGCAATGTCGTACAACTACAGACGACAGAACGCTGCAGTGATCATGTCAGCGCTCCATGTGGTAACATGTCACATTGCAGTGAGCAGAAGGCAAGCGACTTCTTTGTTCAAAACTATAGCGAGGCCCTAGATTTGATAAATATGGGGCGACATTTGACAAAGTTCCCTATTATACAATCATAGCGTTTTGCCAAATGGTTTTGACGAACTGTTTTGACGAACTGTTTTGACGAACTGTTTTGACAAACTGTTTTGACAAACTGTTTTGACAAACTTTTTTGACAAACTGTATCAATATATTCGATACATTTCGAGATTTTGATATATTTCGATACATTTCGAGATATCAATAATTTTCGATAATTTTTGAGATATCGATATATTCGATACGTTTCGAGATATCGATTTATTTCGAAAAATTTTTCGATATCGATATATTTCGAAACACTTCGAGATATCGACATATTTCCATATCTCGCGATATCGTTTTATTCCGATGCATTTCGTGATAACTATATATTTCAATTCATTTCGAGGTATCGTATTTTTGATACATTTCGATATATCGATATATTTCGATGCATTTCGAGATATTTATTGCATTCCGACAAATCGATGTATTTCGATACATTTCGGGATATCGATAAATTTCGATACGTTTCGTGATGTCGATATATTTCGATACATATCATAATTTCGATATATCTCGAGACATCGATGTGTTTCGATACATTTCTAGATATCGATATATTTACATATCTAGAGGTATCAATATATTCCGATGCATTTCGAGATATCGATATATTTCAATACATTTCGAGGTATGCGGTGAAACTACAACCTGCACAGTAGAAGACAGTAGAGGCTTCTAAGTTGATGCATCGACAAGTAAGAAGAGCGACATTTCAAGTAGTAGTTATCAATTATTGAATTATTGCCCGGTTTGGTGCCACGGACCTGACCGAGGCCCTTATGATTTAGCATGAACCGAGGACTGGCAGCCACGTAACACGAGAAAATGTGAAAAGTGTTAATATGTAGTGAAAACCTATGAAAATCTCCCGTTTCCGTCTTTTACTATCGAATCGACGTAATGCCAGAACGTCACATTGGTCGCTTTTCTCTCTTAAACGGTTACATTTATCGTCTGTAAGCCCTTGTCTCGTGCTGCGGTATGCGGTGAAACTACGACCTGCACAGTAGAAGACAGTAGAGGATTCTAAGTTGATGCATCGGCCTGTAAGAAGAGCGACATTTCAATTATTGAATTATTGCCCGGTTTGGTGCCACGGACCTGACCGAGGCCCTTATGATTTAGCATGAACCGAGGACTGGCAGCCACGTAACACGAGAAAATGTGAAGAGTGTTAATATGTAGTGAAAACCTAAGAAAATCTCCCGTTTCCGTCTTTTACTATCGAATCGACGTAATGCCAGATCGTCACATTGGTCGCTTTTCTCTCTCAAACGGTTACATTTATCGTCTGTAAGCAATTGTCTCGTGCTGCGGTATGCAGTGAAACTACAACCTGCACAGTAGAACACAGTAGAGGCTTCTAAGTTGATGCATCGACCAGTTAGAAGAGCGACATTTCAAGTTGTAGTTATCAATTATTGAATTATTACCCAGTTTGGTGCCACGGACCTGACCGAGGCCCTTATGATTTTGCATGAACCGAGGACTGGCAGCCACGTAACACGAGAAAATGTGAAAAGTGTTAATATGTAGTGAAAACCTAAGAAACTCTTCCGTTTCCGTCTTTTACTATCGAATCGACGTAATGCCAGATCGTCACGTTGGTCGCTTTTCTCTCTCAAACGGTTACATTTATAGTCTGCAAGCCTTTGTCTCGTGCTGCGGTATGCTGTGACACTACAACCTGCACAGTAGAAGACAGTAGAGGCTTCTATGTTGATGCATCGACCAGTAAGGAGAGCGACATTTCAAGTTGTAGTTATCAATTGTTGAATTATTGACCAGTTTGGTGCCACGGACCTAACCGAGGCCCTTACGATTTAGCATGAACCGAGGACTGGCAGCCACATAACACGAGAAAATGGGAAAAGTGTTAATATGTAGTGAAAACCTAAGAAAATCTCCCGTTTCCCTCTTTTACTATCGAATCGACATAATTCCAGATCGTCACATTGGTCGCTTTTCTCTCTCAAATGGTTACATTTATCGTCTGCAAACCCTTGTCTCGTGCTGCGGTGTGCGGTGATACTACAACCTGCACAGTAGAAGACAGTAGAGGCTTCTAAGTTGATGCATCGACCAGTAAGAAGAGCGACATTTCAAGTTGTAGTTATCAGTTATTGAATTATTGCCCGGTTTGGCGCCACGGACCTGACCGAGGCCCTTATGATATAGCATGAACCGAGGACTGGCGGCCAAGTAACACGAGAAAATGTGAAAAGTGTTAATATGTAGTGAAAACCTAAGAAAATCTCCCGTTTCCGTCTTTTACTATCGAATCGACGTAATGCCAGATCGTCACATTTGTCGCGTTTCTCTCTCAAACGGTTACATTTATCGTCTGCAAGCCCTTGTCTCGTGCTGCGGTATGCGGTGACACAATTTTGTAGTTGTCACAGACACCAATTGTTTTTACTGGCAATGTCGTACAACTACAGACGACAGAACGCTGCAGTGATGATGTTAGCGCTCCATGTGGTAACATGTCACATTGGAGTGAGCAGAAGACAAGCGACTTCTTTGATCAAAACTATAGCGAGGCCCTAGATTTGATCAAATATGGGACGACATTTGACAAAGTTCCCTATTATACAAGCAAAGGGTTTTGACAAAGGGATTTGACGAACTGTTTTGACCAACTGTTTTGAGGAACTGTTTTGACAAACTGTTTCGACAAACTGTTTCGACAAACTGTTTCGACAAACTGTTTCGACAAACTGTTTCGACAAACTGTTTCGACAAACTGTTTCGACAAACTGTTTCGACAAACTGTTTCGACAAACTGTTTCGACAAACTGTTTCGACAAACTGCTTTGACAAACTGTTTTGACAAACTGATTTGACAAACTGTTTTCACAAACTGTTTTCACAAACTGTTTTGACAAACTGTTTTGACAAACTGTTTTGACAAACTGTTTTCACAAACTTGTTTCGACAAACTTGCTTCGACAAACTTGCTTCGACAAACTTGTTTCGACAAACTCCTTTTGACGAACTCGTTTTGACGAACTCGTTTTGACGAACTCGTTTTGACGAACTCGTTTTGACGAACTGTTTTGACGAACTGTTTTGACAAACTTGTTTTGACAAACTTGTTTTGACAAACTGTTTTTGACAAACAGTTTTTGTCAAAACAGTTTGTCAAAACAGTTTGTCAAAATAGTTTGTCACAACAGTTTGTCAAAACAGTTTGTCAAAACAGTTGGTCAAAACAGTTCATCAAAACCCTTTGATTGTATAATAGGGAACTTTGTCAAATGTCGCCCCATATTTGATCAAATCTAGGGCCTCGCTATAGTTTTGTACAAAGAAGTCGCTCGTCTTCTGCTCACTGCAATGTGACATGTTACCACATGGAGCGCTAACATCATCACTGCAGCGTTCTGTTGTCTGTAGTTGTACGACATTGCCAGTAAAAACAATTGGTGTCTGTCGACAACTACAAAATTGATAGAGATGTATGACGCTGATGAGGCGCTTTACAACGTGAGGCACCCTGAATACAAAAATAGATTAAGAAGATTGTAGACCTAACCTAAGCTAACATAACCTAACCCTCTCCTGTAGCAAGGAATCTTAGTTAGACAAACTGTTTTGACAAACTTCTTTGACTTGTTTAAAAAACTTGAATGACAAACTTGCCTGACAAACTTGAATGACAAACTTGCCTGACAAACTTGCCTGACAAACTTGCCTGACAAACTTGCCTGACAAACTTGCCTGACAAACTTGCCTGACAAACTTGCCTGACAAACTTGCCTGACAAACTTGCCTGACAAACTTGCCTGACAAACTTGCCTGACAAACTTGCCTGACAAACTTGCCTGACAAACTTGCCTGACAAACTTGCCTGACAAACTTGCCTGACAAACTTGCCTGACAAACTTGCCTGACAAACTTGCCTGACAAACTTGCCTGACAAACTTGCCTGACAAACTTGCCTGACAAACTTGCCTGACAAACTTGCCTGACAAACTTGCCTGACAAACTTGCCTGACAAACTTGCCTGACAAACTTGCCTGACAAACTTGCCTGACAAACTTGCCTGACAAACTTGCCTGACAAACTTGCCTGACAAACTTGCCTGACAAACTTGCCTGACAAACTTGCCTGACAAACTTGCCTGACAAACTTGCCTGACAAACTTGCCTGACAAACTTGCCTGACAAACTTGCCTGACAAACTTGCCTGACAAACTTGCCTGACAAACTTGCCTGACAAACTTGCCTGACAAACTTGCCTGACAAACTTGCCTGACAAACTTGCCTGACAAACTTGCCTGACAAACTTGCCTGACAAACTTGCCTGACAAACTTGCCTGACAAACTTGCCTGACAAACTTGCCTGACAAACTTGCCTGACAAACTTGCCTGACAAACTTGCCTGACAAACTTGCCTGACAAACTTGCCTGACAAACTTGCCTGACAAACTTGCCTGACAAACCTTGCCTGACAAACTTGCCTGACAACCTTGCCTGACAAACTTGCCTGACAAACTTGCCTGACAAACTTGCCTGACAAACTTGCCTGACAAACTTGCCTGACAACCTTGCCTGACAACCTTGCCTGACAACCTTGCCTGACAAACTTGCCTGACAAACTTGCCTGACAAACTTGCCTGACAAACTTGCCTGACAACCTTGCCTGACAACCTTGCCTGACAACCTTGCCTGACAACCTTGCCTGACAACCTTGCCTGACAAACTTGCCTGACAAACTTGCCTGACAAACTTGCCTGACAACCTTGCCTGACAACCTTGCCTGACAACCTTGCCTGACAACCTTGCCTGACAAACTTGCCTGACAAACTTGCCTGACAAACTTGCCTGACAAATTTGCCTGACAAATTTGCCTGACAAACTTGCCTGACAAACCTGTTTGACAAACCTGTTTGACAAACCTGTTTGACAAACCTGTTAGACAAACCTGTTAGACAAACCTGTTAGACAAACCTGTTTGACAAACCTGTTTGACAAACCTGTTTGACAAACCTGTTTGACAAACCTGTTTGACAAACCTGTTTGACAAACCTGTTTAACAAACTTGTTTAACAAACTTGTTTAACAAACTTGTTTAACAAACTTGTTTGACAATTTTGTTTATAGTTTGTTTGACAAACTTGTTTGATAACTTGTCTGACAACCTTTTTGTCAATCTCGTTTGAGAAACTCGTTTGTCAAACAAGATTGTCGAACAAGATTGTCGAACAAGATTGTCGAACAAGATTGTCGAACAAGATTGTCGAACAAGATTGTCGAGCAAGATTGTCGAGCAAGATTGTCGAGCAAGATTGTCGAGCAAGATTGTCGAGCAAGATTGTCGAGCAAGATTGTCGAGCAAGATTGTCGAGCAAGATTGTCGAGCAAGATTGTCGAGCAAGATTGTCGAGCAAGATTGTCGAGCAAGATTGTCGAGCAAGATTGTCGAGCAAGATTGTCGAGCAAGATTGTCGAGCAAGATTGTCGAGCAAGATTGTCGAGCAAGATTGTCGAGCAAGATTATCGAGCAAGATTGTCGAGCAAGATTGTCGAGCAAGATTGTCGAGCAAGATTGTCGAGCAAGATTGTCGAGCAAGATTGTCGAGCAAGATTGTCGAGCAAGATTGTCGAGCAAGATTGTCGAGCAAGATTGTCGAGCAAGATTGTCGAGCAAGATTGTCGAGCAAGATTGTCGAGCAAGATTGTCGAGCAAGATTGTCGAGCAAGATTGTCGAGCAAGATTGTCGAGCAAGATTGTCGAGCAAGATTGTCGATCAAGATTGTCGATCAAGATTGTCGAGCAAGATTGTCGAGCAAGATTGTCGAGCAAGATTGTCGAGCAAGATTGTCGAGCAAGATTGTCGAGCAAGATTGTCGAGCAAGATTGTCGAGCAAGATTGTCGAGCAAGATTGTCGAGCAAGATTGTCGAGCAAGATTGTCGAACAAGATTGTCGAACAAGATTGTCGAACAAGTTTGTCGAACAAGTTTGTCGAACAAGTTTGTCGAACAAGTTTGTCGAACAAGTTTGTCGAACAAGTTTGTCGAACAAGTTTGTCGAACAAGTTTGTCGAACAAGTTTGTCGAACAAGTTTGTCGAACAAGTTTGTCGAACAAGTTTGTCGAACAAGTTTGCCAAAACAGTTTGCCAAAACAGTTTGCCATAACAGTTTGCCATAACAGTTTGCCATAACAGTTTGCCAAAACAGTTTGCCAAAACAGTTTGCCAAAACAGTTTGCCAAAACAGTTTGCCAAAACAGTTTGCCAAAACAGTTTGCCAAAACAGTTTGCCAAAACAGTTTGCCAAAACAGTTTGCCAAAACAGTTTGCCAAAACAGTTTGCCAAAACAGTTTGCCAAAACAGTTTGCCAAAACAGTTTGCCAAAACAGTTTGCCAAAACAGTTTGCCAAAACAGTTTGCCAAAACAGTTGGTCAAAACAGTTGGTCAAAACAGTTCGTCAAAACCCTTTGTCAAATCCCTTTGATGGTATAATAGGGAACTTTGTCAAATGTTGTCCCATATTTGATCAAATCTAGGGCCTCGCTATAGTTTTGAACAAAGAAGTCGCTTGTCTTCTGCTCACTGCAATGTGACATGTTACCACATGGAGCCCTAACATCATCACTGCAGCGTTCTGTCGTCTGTAGTTGTACGACATTGTCAGTAAAAAAATTGGTGTCTGTCGACAACTACAAAATTGATAGAGATGTATGAGGCTGATGAGGTGCTTCACAACGTGAGGCACCCTGAATACAAAAATAGATTAAGAAGATTGTAGACCTAACCTAAGCTAACATAACCTAACCCTCTCCTGTAGCAAGGAATCTTAGTTGTTTGACAAACTGTTTTGACAAACTTCTTTGACTTACTTGTTTAAAAAACTTGAATGACAAACTTGAATGACAAACTTGAACGACAAACTTGAATGACAAACTTGTTTGACAAGCTTGTTTGAGAAACTTGTTTGACAAGCTTGTTTGACAAGCTAGTTTGACAAGCTTGTTTGACAAGCTAGTTTGACAAGCTAGTTTGACAAGCTAGTTTGACAAGCTTGTTTGACATGTCACATCGCAGTGAGCAGAAGACAAGCGACTTCTTTGTTCAAAACTATAGCGAGGCCCTAGATTTGATCAAATATGGGACGACATTTGACAAAGTTCCCTATTATACCAACAAAGGGTTTTGACAAAGGGTTTTGACGAACTGTTTTGACGAACTGTTTCGACGAACTCGTTTCGACGAACTCGTTTCGACGAACTCGTTTCGACGAACTCGTTTCGACGAACTCGTTTCGACGAACTCGTTTCGACGAACTCGTTTCGACGAACTCGTTTCGACGAACTCGTTTCGACGAACTCGTTTCGACGAACTCGTTTCGACGAACTCGTTTCGACGAACTCGTTTCGACGAACTCGTTTGACAAACTCGTTTGACAAACTCGTTTGACAAACTCGTTTGACAAACTCGTTTGACAAACTCGTTTGACAAACTCGTTTGACAAACTCGTTTGTCAGACAAGTTTGTCAGACAAGTTTGTCAGACAAGTTTGTCAGACAAGTTTGTCAAACAAGTTTGTCAAACAAGTTTGTCAAACAAGTTTGTCAAACTAGTTTGTCAAACAAGTTTGTCAAACAAGTTTGTCATTCAAGTTTTTTAAACAAGTAAGTCAAAGAAGTTTGTCAAAACAGTTTGTCAAACAACTAAGATTCCTTGCTACAGGAGAGGGTTAGGTTATGATAGCTTAGGTTAGGTCTACAATCTTCTTTATCTATTTTTGTATTCAGTGTATCTCACGTTGTAAAGCGCCTCATCAGCGTCATACATCTCTATCAATTTTGTAGTTGTCGACAGACACCAATTGTTTTTACTGACTATGTCGTACAACTACAGACGACAGAACGCTGCAGTGATGATGTTAGCGCTCCATGTGGTAACATGTCACATTGCAGTGAGGAGAAGACAAGCGACTTCTTTGTTCAAAACTATAACGAGGCCCTAGATTTGATCAAATATGGGACGACATTTGACAAAGTTCCCTATTATACCATCAAAGGGATTTGACAAAGGGTTTTGACGAACTGTTTTGACCAACTGTTTTGACGAACTGTGCATGGGGGCTTAATAAAATGTAATGCAATTACTTTTAGTAGCTGTAAGTCCGATTACGCAAGTCTCGTAAACGGCTGGCTCTGACTAGTATTATTACGCAATCTGACTGCTTAGAATGACAACAAAGAATGTAAGAAAATTTTCCTTAACACAGTTGATTAATGAAGTCCCCAGCAACTATAAAATCTACAAATCCAACAAAGCACAAGTGTAGCTGTTCTGTATGTGGTAGTATGACTCAACGCACATCTGGAACGGTTCTTCTTCAACAAGACAAGAATTTTTAAATACCGATTATACTGACGTGATAAAAGAAAATTACAAATACTATAATTGTGCAAGGAAACCAAAATTACACTCTAATACGAGAACACACGCCAGATGCTTTGTTGACTGAACCTGTAATGAAGCATTATTCAGGACACACAATAATAAGAAAATAAAGAACAGTAGTTAGTTACCTTAATTTATATTGACGAAAAGCACTCAGATCATTACAATATCTGCATTGGAACAACATCTGCTATCTCTCCCATCAATAACTGCATAAAACATGGAACAACACTCTGCACTACCACATCTCATCCCACTTCAGCTACAAGCTGTGTCCACCACAACTGCTCGGCAAGAACTCTCGGCAAGAACTGCTTGCCACTACCTCTCAATGAGCACTGCCTGCCGCTACCTCTCAACATGCACTGCCAGTGGAGGCGGCGGAACAATACCCTCTCTGGCGTGATTTTTGGCGCTGTGGCTCAGTGTAGCCACCTTTCATATGCCCTTCCTCCACGGGCTAGAATTTGATGGTATTTTTGCCAGCATTGGTGGTGAAAATACCACCAAATTCGTCAAAAAAAATACAGACAAACATAAAAGATAATATTAATACGTAAGTTTCATATAACTAGATAAAATTTTTGGCTTTGCACTGACCTTTCAATAGCCTAATATATAAAGTACACTAAGCAATACAAATTCTTTCATACATGTGACTTTACATAGTAGTTTACAGAAATATCATGTGGTTAAACAATTCAATCGATAACGTCAGCAATGACGAATATGAGCAGGTAAGAGTCTTATAACAGTAATACACAAAAAATCAGTTAATACAAATATTCACAACAAGTAATTCAGAGTTCCAGCAGTAGCACCCAGCACTGTTGAATAGGTGCTGACAGCAACAAGTGACATCATCTCAGTAGAAGCAGTTCATCAGTGGCACCCAGCATTGTGGAACAGGTGCAAACAGCAACAGGTGACATCATCTCAGTAGAATCAGTCCATCAGTGGCACCCAGCATTGTGGAACAGGTGCTGACTGCAACAACTGACATCATCTCAGTAGAAGCAGTTCATCAGTGGCCCCCAGCATTGTGGAACAGGTGCAAACAGCAACAGGTGACATCATCTCAGTAGAATCAGTTCATCAGTGGCACCCAGCATTGTGGAACAGGTGCAGACTCCAACAGGTGACATCATGTCAGTAGAAGCAGTTCCATCAGTGGCACCCAGCATTGTGGAACAGGTGCAGACTCCAACAGGTGACATCATTTCAGTAGAAGCAGTTCATCAGTGGTACCCAGCATTGTGGAGTAGGTTCAGACTCCAACAGGTGACACCATTTCAGTAGAAGCAGTCCATCAGTGGCACCCAGCAATGTTGAACAGGTGCACACAGCAACAAGTCACATTTCTCAGTAGAAGCAGTTCATCAATGGCACCCAGCATTGTTGAGTAGGTGCAGACACCGACAAGTGACATTATTTCAATAGATGCAGTCCATCAGTGGCACCCAGTAATGTGGAACAGGTGCAGACTCCAACAGGTGACATTTCAGTAGAAGCAGTCCACCAGTGGCACCCAGTAATGTTGAGTAGGTGCAGACTCCAACAGGTGACATTATTTCAATAGATGCAGTCCATCAGTGGCACCAATCATGTAGAAACAGTACAAGTAACAGTCCATAATATCCCATTATTACTCAGACAGTTCAAGCATGAACAATAGTTTGAATACACTTACAAATGCTTTTACAATGCTCTTACACTAAACATACAAATCATAACAAACACACAAATGATATCAGACAATTGTCATATTACTATTACAAGTACATAAACATCAGTAAACCTATAATATTTATTGGTGTCAGTGCAAGCCACTACAAACAAATAAAATAATATTTAGGAGATAGGTGGGTAGGATTAGGAAAGGAAAACACACAAAACACATTCACTCATCTTTCATCCACATTAAGTACTACTGTGTAATTGTATAGTGTTAACTGTCTGAATCCACTTCTGTCAAATTTCATGTTCATCATGTGTATCAAGTAGTAGTGACAGCAATGTATAACAGTCAATAATAGTTAAGTCAACGTCATAGTCATCATGTCAAGACCAATGTTTGCCAAGCCAGATTAAAATGTACTGTTACTGAACAACTGTCAGTGTGCCAAGATATGGAACTTCCTCTCTCCAAAAAAAAAAAAAAAATACATACTGCTTAGTGATTTAACAAAGTGTGTGTAGACAATCTTCCTTCCATTTTAGTGTTCTAGTCTGCTATCTTCATCCTCCTTGTTCCATATAGACCAACAACAAAAAAAATATGCACCTCACTTATTTTACCTCTTATACCCATATTCCAATCAACTTCATACAATCTCAATACCTCCATAATACCTCTTCAATACGTCGACATATAAACCTTAGCACCAATATCATTTCACTTCCATAACAACTCTTTCCTTAAGTCAGTCTCCTCGAATAAGTACACATAAAATCTTAATGCAAACCTCCTCATCCCATACAATCCGAAGACACACTGTCAACACACAACCTCTGTGTAATCCATCTGACCAATATCTTCTACTCATTATGAATTATAAACAAAGAATGCATACATGACCTCTAACAGACTTAGTTCGAATAACTCTCAGTAATTAAGTGCGATTACGGAGTGTGAATGATCCTAATATTTCACAGTGTGTACACCACTTCAAGAATTATGGCAAACAGAAGCAAACATGTGGAGTATTTCTTGTGTCAAGTGTCACTTCCTATTTCAATTGCTCACGAAAAATGCAGTGTAATAAATGTGTTGGTATGTCATGTCGTTAGCTTCCTTCAATTTTCTTATCTTAAAATATAAAGCACTGAGCGTAAGCAAAACAAGCAACAGCGAGTAAATATACCAGTAGTGAACAGAATGGCAACAAGTGGATGCAGCACAATTTCTATAACGAGGCTTCGCCAAGCGAACAATCTGTAACTAGTACCATAGTGTAACCTAAACTCTATGTTCATACACAGTACAACAGCATTGCTATATACCAAATTAAAGTATAGTTATGACAACAAGCAGAAATGTGTAAATATGCAATCCATACGCATAGCAGTAAACATATATCTTACGTACTAAACAGGTCATTAGCATCGTATAACCGTAAGCAAATAAATGTTCATATGTAATCTAATAAATAAACATGAAGGCGCAAGCAAATAAGTAAACATGAAGGCGCAAGCAGATAAATCACAAAGTATAATTTACATACCTAACCACATCAGCACAATTAATCAGGTGACAATTATAATTTAAATAAATAGGCACAGGAGGCACATAATAAAAAAAATATGACATCAGTGAAAAAGCAGTGCAGCCAAGCGATGCATAATATACACAAGTTACAACTTAGTTCATTAATAAAAATTGTCAAAATCAGTTAACGTACGCAAGCACGTCGCTTCACAAGTAATTTCATAGAACATGTAATTAGCACAAAGTATGAATCACGTAATCGCGAGCAGCAAATTACGTCTAACGTACGTACCTAAGTGGAAATATGTTATCTGAAAAATAAACTCAATTAATAATTACCTTTTTTAGTTTATTACTTTCTTCTTCGAAGTGACATTTTTCCTGAAATTTTCTCGATAGCAAGTCGTCTTAACGTCGGACACGCACAGAATTTACCTGAAGTTCTTAAATACCTTATAGAACCGTATCCTGAAAAATACTGAATGTTAATAACAGAATTCAACAAGTAACTATAGTTTTATACTGAATTTAGTCGGAGAAATTAGACTGTGTATTTATTTACGGCTGTCAGTGCATTCGCACTGAGCGCTCGATCAGCTGTAGGCGCGTGACGTAGGAAGTGATTGTTTGCGGTCAACGACTGCCCTTTGCGGCGCGCAGACTTGACTGTTGCTTTGAGTATGTGCCGCCGCCAAAACACAGCGCGGTATCCTTGTACTCTCCGTGTGTTTACATACAACTGTTAGTTTCTGAAAAGTACGTCATTCTACAAAAATTTTTCAAAAGTATATCATTCCACAAAAATTTTAACGTTAGATATATGATGTATTCCTTTAGAGCGTCGTGATTTAAGAGTTTCTACTTCGACAGTGTTATCATGAATAATTTTGCGAATTCTATATGGACCGTTATAAAGCAGAAAAAATTTGCGACACAAGCCTTTTCCTTTGTGAGACAAACGATGAGCCTTAATTAACACCTTCTGACCAACTGACAAGATTTTTAAACGACCAGGACGCTTAGCTGATTTCTCTCTTCTAGCAGCTGCAGACGCAATATTTTGCAGAGCCAGGTTGACAACTTCAGAATGCCGCAGTTTCCGTGTAGGCGGAAAAGGAACGATTTCAGAAATGCGATTTGTCGGTGCTTTGTTTTTTAATATCAGTATAGGCGGTAAAGAAGTTGAATCATTAGGGAGTTCATTCAGAATGTTTTGAAAAATATGAAGATACTGATCCCAAGTTCTGTGATTCTGATGACAATAAAGACGACACAATTTATTGATTTCCTTCATCCATCTCTCTGAAGCGTTAGATTGGGGGTGAAAAAGTGAAATGAAAATTGGTTTAATTTTACGACGCTGTAGAGTACGAAGCCAAATTTTAGAACGAAACTGTGATCCATTATCTGATATAACCTTATCAACATGACCCACTTCTTTAAGAAAATGTTTGATGAAAGCATTAGATACTGAACGAGCTGTTGCTTTGCGTAACGGTGTAAAACACACATATTTTGATGTCAACTCCACTGCTACGAAAATGTATGCAAAACCATTAGTAGATCGAACCACTGGACCGAATAAATCAACTGCAGCCATGTCCTTTAATTTTGCTGGAATGATAGGAAAGAACGGTGCTCTGTGAGAAACTGTCGGCGGTTTAGCCTTTTGACATAATTTGCATTTGGCAAGAACAAATCGAATACGTTTTTCCATATTATTGAAGTAGCAATTTTCTCGTAATTTATGAAAGCATTTTCTGGGACCAAAGTGTGCATAACTGAAATGCGTATACCAAATCAGCTTATTAACCCACTCATCAGGAATGCAAACTAACCAAACAGAGTTGTCGACCGATTTTCGTTTGAAAAGAACTTTCCAGATAGATCGCAAAAACGAGGTGTGACCAAATTGTCCAATTTAACAAGCGTCTAAGAAAATTGTAAACACCAAGGAAACTACAAACATCACGTTTTGTAGTAGGAACAGCATAATTACGAATAGCGTCTAATTTTTCTGGATCAGGAAGAATACCTTCTGTAGAAATAATGTGACCGAGAAATTTCACCTGACAACGACCAAATTCGGATTTTTCTAAGTTCACTGTAATGCCAACTCTTGCAAAAATACGTAATAATGAATCCAAAATTTTGTTGTGCTCACTCCAAGAACGTGTAGCAATAAGAATGTCGTCAACATATGACGTAATATTGTCACGAAGATGAACAGGTAAATTTTCGTTTAAACTACAAATGAATGCTGCAGAAAATATAGTAAGTCCAAACGGTAATTTACGAAATCACTTTTAGCTAAAATAGTCAAATCCGGTTATCCTTTAGCGTCTCTCTAGATAGATTGATAGTCGAAGAGTTGTTTCGATAGATGCAAAGAATAGTAAAAGAGTAGGCAGCGGTACAGAAAACGAAACGAGAAATAGCACCACTACAGCTCGAGGCCCTGTGCACGCTACAGCACATATTCACTTAAGAATAGTGAATCCCCTGAGGACTTTAATAGCTGCACATTAATTTTAGTTTGTGATTTAATGGCAAATTTAGCGGAAGTGCGTACAGAAATTGAGCTAACCATGAACATGGATGTATGTCGTTCTTAGAATTACGAAAGATCTTAAATTTACGAACAGTCAAAAAGTGTTTATAGTCAAAGTTTTCGCCTCGTGGCGACAAAGACCTACCGCGTCTGTCCCAGTCCCAATGTCGATTATTGTGAAGTTCGCGCGCCTGGCGCTCTCTTGTTGCTTCTCGTAAAGGATATAAATTATTTTCTTCAAACCCTTCTGGTATCTGTGATTCTAAATTTCTTTTGCCGTCTTTTCCTACGATTTCGCCTTCAATTTGTTTGACTTGCTTTTTTAATGCCTCAACTTCCCTTTTAACGTGTTCATTAAATTTTCCCTGATTTTCAACATGCTTATTTATGTTCTGGTACTCTTCGGTTTCTGAAAATGGCAATGGAGCTGTGTCATCTGAATCTCTGTCCCCATTTAAACTAAGATTTGTCAACTTATCTGAAATCTCCTCCACTCTTTCCGATAAGTCACCAATTTGTTCTTTCTGTTTATTTACGTCTTCCGTAAGTGTCGCGACTCGCGTTTCAGTATTAACGCATTTAGTAGTTAACTGTTCATACTGTTGTGTTAGGTTATTTAATCTGTCATTTGGTACGGAATCCTCGATTCTCTCAAATATTTCTTCCTTATCTTTTGCACGTTGTAAATTTAACTCTGAAAATTTCTGTACTATCACGCGATCTCTTTCTTCCTGTTCTCTATCCTGTTCCTTTTGTCTGATTTCTACTGCAATTAATCTATTATTGTGAGAATTCAAAATCGGTTGTACTTCTTCTCTGATTTCTTTCTTTAATTCATCTTTCATATTTTTGAAACATGTCCCTATTCGTGAATCTAACCGTGTTTCCAAAGTTCCCATCTCTGTTTTTAATTCAGATCCAAACCGTGTTTCCATTGTTCCCATTTGTGATCCCAGAGAGTCTAACCGTATTTTCATTGTTTCCCTATCTGTTTTTAATTCAGATCGTAACTGTGATCCCATCTTTTCCATATCTGTTTTTAATTCAGATCTAAACTGAGTTTGCATTGTTCCCATATTTAATATAGCACTCATCAACTGCTCCAAAGTGACTGTTTCAAAATTCTTTTCACCCCTCACATTTCCCACAAAACCGACTTCCTTCTGCATAGCCATAAGGCCATCTGTGTTCGATACCATTCCAGAATCTTCATTCGTTAATCTCGAATTCTGTTGTGAATTTTCTGATTGAGAAAAATTTTGAAATGGTACCGGACTATTTTCTCGACTTATTACATTGTTTTCCACTTCATTACCCATCATACTGTTTTCCTCTGTTGGCGAGTTCGCCATGTTAACAATTTCGTCATTCTCACTATTCATCATTTTTGCCTTTTTCATCGATCGCGTAATCATTTACAAAACATACAAAACTCGTCACTATATGAAAATTGCACACAAAGACACTTTATCTCCAACAATACCATTCACACGAAATGTTTCCCTCAAACACGATTGACGAACAATTGAAATAATTGCACTAAATTGTCAAACGCGTATACAAGACAACAAAAAAATAAATTTTGAAAAATACCATTAGAAGAATGACAATTACAAAATCTACACATGCAATCTAGACTACAATTACTAAACTACAAATTACTACAACAATACTACTGTCTACTATTTTTACAATCAGAAGAATTCCAAGGGACGATCCTGGCAGGGTCGCCACGTGCATGGGGGCTTAATAAAATGTAATGCAATTACTTTTAGTAGCTGTAAGTCCGATTACGCAAGTCTCGTAAACGGCTGGCCCTGACTAGTATTATTACGCAATCTGACTGCTTAGAATGACAACAAAGAATGTAAGAAAATTTTCCTTAACACAGTTGATTAATGAAGTCCCCAGCAACTATAAAATCTACAAATCCAACAAAGCACAAGTGTAGCTGTTCTGTATGTGGTAGTATGACTCAACGCACATCTGGCACGGTTCTTCTTCAACAAGACAAGAATTTTTAAATACCGATTATACTGACGTGATAAAAGAAAATTACAAATACTATAATTGTGCAAGAAAACCAAAATTACACTCTAATACGAGAACACACGCCAGATGCTTTGTTGACTGAACCTGTAATGAAGCATTATTCAGGACACACAATAATAAGAAAATAAAGAACAGTAGTTAGTTACCTTAATTTATATTGACGAAAAGCACTCAGATCATTACAATATCTGCATTGGAACAACATCTGCTATCTCTCCCATCAATAACTGCATAAAACATGGAACAACACTCTGCACTACCACATCTCATCCCACTTCAGCTACAAGCTGTGTCCACCACAACTGCTCGGCAAGAACTCTCGGCAAGAACTGCTTGCCGCTACCTCTCAACATGCACTGCCAGTGGAGGCGGCGGAACAATACCCTCTCTGGCGCGATTTTTGGCGCTGTGGCTCAGTGTAGCCACCTTTCAACTGTTTTGACAAACTGTTTTGACACACTGTTTTGACAAACAAGTTTGTCAAACAAGTTTGTCAAACAAGTTTGTCAAACAAATTTGTCATTCAAGTTTGTCAAACAAGTTTGTCAAACAAATTTGTCATTCGAGTTTTTTAAACAAGTATGTCAAAGAAGTTTGTCAAAACAGTTTGTCAAACAACTAAGATTCCTTGCTACAGGAGAGGGTTAGGTTATGTTAGCTTAGGTTAGGTCTACAATCTTCTTAATCTATTTTTGTATTCAGGGTGCCTCACGTTGTAAAGCGCCTCATCAGCGTCATACATATCTATCAATTTTGTAGTTGTCTACAGACACCAATTGTTTTTACTGGCAATGTCGTACAACTACAGACGACAGAATGCTTCAGTGATGATGTTAGCGCTCCATGTGGTAACATGTCACATTGCAGTGAGCAGAAGACAAGCGACTTCTTTGTTGAAAACTATAGCGAGGCCCTAGATTTGATCAAATATGGGGCGACATTTGACAAAGTTCCCTATTATACAATCAAAGGGTTTTGACAAAGGGTTTTGACGAACTGTTTTGACCAACTGTTTTGACCAACTGTTTTGTCGAAACGAGTTTGTCGAAACGAGTTTGTCGAAACGAGTTTGTCGAAACGAGTTTGTCGAAACGAGTTTGTCGAAACGAGTTTGTCGAAACGAGTTTGTCGAAACGAGTTTGTCGAAACGAGTTTGTCGAAACGAGTTTGTCGAAACGAGTTTGTCGAAACGAGTTTGTCGAAACGAGTTTGTCGAAACGAGTTTGTCGAAACGAGTTTGTCGAAACGAGTTTGTCGAAACGAGTTTGTCGAAACGAGTTTGTCGAAACGAGTTTGTCGAAACGAGTTTGTCGAAACGAGTTTGTCGAAACGAGTTTGTCGAAACGAGTTTGTCGAAACGAGTTTGTCGAAACGAGTTTGTCGAAACGAGTTTGTCGAAACGAGTTTGTCGAAACGAGTTTGTCGAAACGAGTTTGTCGAAACGAGTTTGTCGAAACGAGTTTGTCGAAACGAGTTTGTCGAAACGAGTTTGTCGAAACGAGTTTGTCGAAACGAGTTTGTCGAAACGAGTTTGTCGAAACGAGTTTGTCGAAACGAGTTTGTCGAAACGAGTTTGTCGAAACGAGTTTGTCGAAACGAGTTCGTCGAAACGAGTTCGTCGAAACGAGTTCGTCGAAACGAGTTCGTCGAAACGAGTTCGTCGAAACGAGTTCGTCGAAACAGTTTGTGAAAACAGTTTGTGAAAACAGTTTGTGAAAACAGTTTGTGAAAACAGTTTGTGAAAACAGTTTGTGAAAACAGTTTGTGAAAACAGTTTGTGAAAACAGTTTGTGAAAACAGTTTGTGAAAACAGTTTGTGAAAACAGTTTGTGAAAACAGTTTGTGAAAACAGTTTGTGAAAACAGTTTGTGAAAACAGTTTGTCAAAACAGTTTGTGAAAACAGTTTGTCAAAACAGTTTGTCAAAACAGTTTGTCAAAACAGTTTGTCAAAACAGTTTGTCAAAACAGTTTGTCAAAACAGTTTGTCAAAACAGTTTGTCAGAACAGTTCGTCAAAACAGTTGGTCAAAACAGTTCGCCAAACCCTTTGTCAAAATCCTTTGATTGTATAATAGGGAACTTTGTCAAATGTCGTCCCATATTTGATCAAATCTAGGGCCTCGCTATAGTTTTGAACAAAGAAGTCGCTTGTCTTCCGCTCACTGCAATGTGACATCTTACCACATGGAGCGCTAACATCATCACTGCAGCGTTCTGTCGTCTGTAGTTGTACGACATTGCCAGTAAATCAATTGGTGTCTGTCGACAACTAGAAAATTGATAGAGATGTATGACGCTGATGAGGCGCTTTACAACGTGAAGCACCCTGAATACAAAAATAGATTAAGAAGATTGTAGACCTAACCTAAGCTAACATAACCTAACCCTCTCCTGTAGCAAGGAATCTTAGTTGTTTGACAAACTGTTTCGACAAACTGTTTCGACAGACAAGTTTGTCAGACAAGTTTGTCAGACAAGTTTGTCAGACAAGTTTGTCAGACAAGTTTGTCAGACAAGTTTGTCAGACAAGTTTGTCAGACAAGTTTGTCAGACAAGTTTGTCAGACAAGTTTGTCAGACAAGTTTGTCAGACAAGTTTGTCAGACAAGTTTGTCAGACAAGTTTGTCAGACAAGTTTGTCAGACAAGTTTGTCAGACAAGTTTGTCAGACAAGTTTGTCAGACAAGTTTGTCAGACAAGTTTGTCAGACAAGTTTGTCAGACAAGTTAGTCAGACAAGTTAGTCAGACAAGTTAGTCAGACAAGTTAGTCAGACAAGTTAGTCAGACAAGTTAGTCAGACAAGTTAGTCAGACAAGTTTGTCAGACAAGTTTGTCAGACAAGTTTGTCAGACAAGTTAGTCAGACAAGTTAGTCAGACAAGTTAGTCAGACAAGTTAGTCAGACAAGTTAGTCAGACAAGTTAGTCAGACAAGTTAGTCAGACAAGTTAGTCAGACAAGTTAGTCAGACAAGTTAGTCAGACAAGTTAGTCAGACAAGTTAGTCAGACAAGTTAGTCAGACAAGTTAGTCAGACAAGTTAGTCAGACAAGTTAGTCAGACAAGTTAGTCAGACAAGTTAGTCAGACAAGTTAGTCAGACAAGTTAGTCAGACAAGTTAGTCAGACAAGTTAGTCAGACAAGTTAGTCAGACAAGTTAGTCAGACAAGTTAGTCAGACAAGTTAGTCAGACAAGTTAGTCAGACAAGTTAGTCAGACAAGTTAGTCAGACAAGTTAGTCAGACAAGTTAGTCAGACAAGTTAGTCAGACAAGTTAGTCAGACAAGTTAGTCAGACAAGTTAGTCAGACAAGTTAGTCAGACAAGTTAGTCAGACAAGTTAGTCAGACAAGTTAGTCAAACAAGTTAGTCAAACAAGTTAGTCAAACAAGTTAGTCAAACAAGTTAGTCAAACAAGTTAGTCAAACAAGTTAGTCAAACAAGTTAGTCAAACAAGTTAGTCAAACAAGTTAGTCAAACAAGTTAGTCAAACAAGTTAGTCAAACAAGTTAGTCAAACAAGTTAGTCAAACAAGTTAGTCAAACAAGTTAGTCAAACAAGTTAGTCAAACAAGTTAGTCAAACAAGTTAGTCAAACAAGTTTGTCAAACAAGTTTGTCAAACAAGTTTGTCAAACAAGTTTGTCAAACAAGTTTGTCAAACAAGTTTGTCAAACAAATTTGTCATTCAAGTTTTTTAAACAAGTATGTCAAAGAAGTTTGTCAAAACAGTTTGTCAAACAACTAAGATTCCTTGCTACAGGAGAGGGTTAGGTTATGTTAGCTTAGGTTAGGTCTACAATCTTCTTAATCTATTTTTGTATTCAGGGTGCCTCACATTGTAAAGCGCCTCATCAGCGTCATAGATATCTATCAATTTTGTAGTTGTCGACAGACACCAATTGCTTTTACTGGCAATGTCGTACAACTACAGACGACAGAACGCTTCAGTGATGATGTTAGCGCTCCATGTGGTAACATGTCACATAGCAGTGAGCAGAAGACAAGCGACTTCTTTGTTGAAAACTATAGCGAGGCCCTAGATTTAATCAAATATGGGGCGACATTTGACAAAGTTCCCTATTATACAATCAAAGGGTTTTGACGAACTGTTTTGACCAACTGTTTTGACAAAAACTGTTTTGACAAAAACTGTTTTGACAAAAACTGTTTTGACAAAAACTGTTTTGACAAAAACTGTTTGTCAGAGCGAGTTTGTCAGAGCGAGTTTGTCAGAGCGAGTTTGTCGAAACGAGTTTGTCAGAGCGAGTTTGTCGAAACGAGTTTGTCGAAACGAGTTTGTCGAAACGAGTTGGTCGAAACGAGTTGGTCGAAACGAGTTGGTCGAAACGAGTTGGTCGAAACGAGTTGGTCGAAACGAGTTGGTCGAGACGAGTTGGTCGAGACGAGTTGGTCGAGACGAGTTGGTCGAGACGAGTTGGTCGAGACGAGTTGGTCGAGACGAGTTGGTCGAGACGAGTTGGTCGAGACGAGTTGGTCGAGACGAGTTGGTCGAGACGAGTTGGTCGAGACGAGTTGGTCGAGACGAGTTGGTCGAGACGAGTTGGTCGAGACGAGTTGGTCGAGACGAGTTGGTCGAGACGAGTTGGTCGAGACGAGTTGGTCGAGACGAGTTGGTCGAGACGAGTTGGTCGAGACGAGTTGGTCGAGACGAGTTGGTCGAAGCGAGTTGGTCGAAGCGAGTTGGTCGAAGCGAGTTGGTCGAAGCGAGTTGGTCGAAGCGAGTTGGTCGAAGCGAGTTGGTCGAAGCGAGTTGGTCGAAGCGAGTTGGTCGAAGCGACTTGGTCGAAGCGACTTGGTCGAAGCGACTTGGTCGAAGCGACTTGGTCGAAGCGACTTGGTCGAAGCGACTTGGTCGAAGCGACTTGGTCGAAGCGACTTGGTCGAAGCGACTTGGTCGAAGCGACTTGGTCGAAGCGACTTGGTCGAAGCGACTTGGTCGAAGCGACTTGGTCGAAGCGACTTGGTCGAAGCGACTTGGTCGAAGCGACTTGGTCGAAGCGACTTGGTCGAAGCGACTTGGTCGAAGCGACTTGGTCGAAGCGACTTGGTCGAAGCGACTTGGTCGAAGCGAGTTGGTCGAAGCGAGTTGGTCGAAGCGAGTTGGTCGAAGCGAGTTGGTCGAAGCGAGTTGGTCGAAGCGAGTTGGTCGAAGCGAGTTGGTCGAAGCGAGTTGGTCGAAGCGAGTTGGTCGAAGCGAGTTGGTCGAAGCGAGTTGGTCGAAGCGAGTTGGTCGAAGCGAGTTGGTCGAAGCGAGTTGGTCGAAGCGAGTTGGTCGAAGCGAGTTGGTCGAAGCGAGTTGGTCGAAGCGAGTTGGTCGAAGCGAGTTGGTCGAAGCGAGTTGGTCGAAGCGAGTTGGTCGAAGCGAGTTGGTCGAAGCGAGTTGGTCGAAGCGAGTTGGTCGAAGCGAGTTGGTCGAAGCGAGTTGGTCGAAGCGAGTTGGTCGAATCGAGTTGGTCGAAGCGAGTTGGTCGAAGCGAGTTGGTCGAAGCGAGTTGGTCGAAGCGAGTTCGTGAAAACAGTTCGTCAAAACAGTTCGTCAAAACAGTTCGTCAAAACAGTTCGTCAAAACAGTTCGTCAAAACAGTTCGTCAAAACAGTTCGTCAAAACAGTTCGTCAAAACAGTTCGTCAAAACAGTTCGTCAAAACAGTTCGTCAAAACAGTTCGTCAAAACAGTTCGTCAAAACAGTTCGTCAAAACAGTTCGTCAAAACAGTTCGTCAAAACAGTTCGTCAAAACAGTTCGTCAAAACAGTTCGTCAAAACAGTTTGTCAAAACAGTTTGTCAAAACAGTTTGTCAAAACAGTTTGTCAAAACAGTTTGTCAAAACAGTTTGTCAAAACAGTTTGTCAAAACAGTTTGTCAAAACAGTTTGTCAAAACAGTTTGTCAAAACAGTTTGTCAAAACAGTTTGTCAAAACAGTTTGTCAAAACAGTTTGTCAAAACAGTTTGTCAAAACAGTTTGTCAAAACAGTTTGTCAAAACAGTTTGTCAAAACAGTTTGTCAAAACAGTTTGTCAAAACAGTTTGTCAAAACAGTTTGTCAAAACAGTTTGTCAAAACAGTTTGTCAAAACAGTTTGTCAAAACAGTTTGTCAAAACAGTTTGTCAAAACAGTTCGTCAAAACCCTTTGTCAAAACCCTTTGATTGTATAATAGGGAACTTTGTCAAATGTTGTCCCATATTTGATCAAATCTAGGGCCTCGCTATAGTTTTGAACAAAGAAGTCGCTTGTCTTCTGCTCACTGCAATGTGACATGTTACCACATGGAGCGCAAACATCATCACTGCAGCGTTCTGTCGTCTGTAGTTGTACGACATTGCCAGTAAAAACAATTGGTGTCTGTCGACAACTACAAAATTGATAGAGATGTATGACGCTTTACAACGTGAGGCACCCTGAATGCAAAAATAGGTTAAGAAGATTGTAGACCTAACCTAAGCTAACATAACCTAACCCTCTTCTGTAGCAAGGAATCTTAGTTGTTTGACAAACTGTTTTGACAAACTTCTTTGACATACTTGTTTAAAAAACTTGAATGACAAATTTGTTTGACAAATTTGTTTGACACACTTGTTTGACACACTCGTTTGACACACTCGAATGACACACTCGTTTGACAAACTCGTTTGACAAACTGTTTCGACGAATTCGTTTCGACGAACTCGTTTCGACGAACTCGTTTCGACGAACTCGTTTCGACGAACTCGTTTCGACGAACTCGTTTCGACGAACTCGTTCGGCGAACTCGTTCGGCGAACTCGTTCGGCGAACTCGTTCGGCGAACTCGTTCGGCGAACTCGTTCGGCAAACTCGTTCGGCAAACTCGTTCGGCAAACTCGTTCGGCAAACTCGTTCGGCAAACTCGTTCGGCAAACTCGTTCGGCAAACTCGTTCGGCAAACTCGTTCGGCAAACTCGTTCGGCAAACTCGTTCGGCAAACTCGTTCGGCAAACTCGTTCGGCAAACTCGTTCGGCAAACTCGTTCGGCAAACTCGTTCGGCAAACTCGTTCGGCAAACTCGTTCGGCAAACTCGTTCGGCAAACTCGTTCGGCAAACTCGTTCGGCAAACTCGTTCGGCAAACTCGTTCGGCAAACTCGTTCGGCAAACTCGTTCGGCAAACTCGTTCGGCAAACTCGTTCGGCAAACTCGTTCGGCAAACTCGTTCGGCAAACTCGTTCGGCAAACTCGTTCGGCAAACTCGTTCGGCAAACTCGTTCGGCAAACTCGTTCGGCAAACTCGTTCGGCAAACTCGTTCGGCAAACTCGTTCGGCAAACTCGTTTGCCAAACTCGTTTGCCAAACTCGTTTGTCAAACAAGTTTGTCAAACAGGTTTGTCAAACAGGTTTGTCAAACAGGTTTGTCATTCAAGTTTTTTAAACAAGTAAGTCAAAGAAGTTTGTCAAAACAGTTTGTCAAACAACTAAGCTTCCTTGCTACAGGAGAGGGTTAGGTTATGTTAGCTTAGGTTAGGTCTACAATCTTCTTAAGCTATTTTTGTATTCAGGGTGCCTCACGTTGTAAAGCACCTCATCAGCGTCATTTATCTCTATCAATTTTGCAGTTGTCGACATACCAATTGTTTTTACTGGCAATGTCGTACAACTACAGACGACAGAACGCTGCAGTGATGATGTTAGCGCTCCATGTGGTAACATGCCACATTGCAGTGAGCAGAAGACAAGCGACTTCTTTGTTCAAAACTATAGCGAGGCCCTAGATTTGATCAAATATGGGACGACATTTGACAAAGTTCCCTATTATACAATCAAAGGGATTTGACAAAGTGTTTTGACGAACTTTGACCAACTGTTTTGACGAACTGTTTTGACAAACTGTTTTGACAAACTGTTTCGACAAACTGTTTCGACAAACTGTTTCGACAAACTGTTTTGACAAACTGTTTTGACTGTTTTGACAAACAAGTTTGTCAAATAAGTTTGTCAAACAAATTTGTCAAACAAGTTTGTCAAACAAGTTTGTCAAACAACTTTGTCAAACAAATTTGTCATTCAAGTTTGTCAAACAAGTTTGTCATTCAAGTTTGTCAAACAAGTTTGTCAAACAAATTTGTCATTCAAGTTTTTTAAACAAGTATGTCAAAGAAGTTATGTCAAAACAGTTTGTCAAACAACTACTTTTCCTTGCTACAGGAGAGGGTTAGCTTATGTTAGCTTAGGGTAGGTCTACAATCTTCTTAAGCTATTTTTGTATTCAGGGTGCCTCACGTTGTAAGGCGCCTCATCAGCGTCATACATCTCTATCAATTTTGTAGTTGTCGACAGACACCAATTGTTTTTACTGGCAATGTCCTACAACTACAGACGACAGAACGCTGCAGTGATGATGTTAGCGCTCCATGTGGTAACATGTCACATTGCAGTGAGCAGAAGACAAGCGACTTCTTTGTTCAAAACTATAGCGAGGCCCTAGATTTGATCAAATATGGGGCGACATTTGACAAAGTTCCCTATTATACAATCAAAGGGTTTTGCCAAATGGTTTTGACGAACTGTTTTGACCAACTGTTTTGACAAACTGTTTTGACAAACTGCTTTGACAAACTGCTTTGACAAACTGTTTTGACAAACTGTTTTGACAAACTGTTTTGACAAACTGTTTTGACAAACTGTATCAATATATTTCGATACATTTCGAGAGTTTGATATATTTCGATACATTTCGAGATATCAATATATTTCGACACATATCGAGATATCGATATTTTTCGATGCATTTCGAGATATCGATTTATTTCGATTCTTACTGAGATATCGGTATATTCGATACTTTTCGAGATATCGAAATATTTCGATACATTTTGTGATATAAATATATTTCGACACACTTCGAGATGTCATTATATTTCCATATCTCGAGATATCGATTTATTCTGATGCATTTCGTGATAGCGATATATTTCAATACATTTCGAGATATCGTATATTTGATACATTTCGAGATATGATATATTTCGATGCATTTCGAGGTAATGATTACATTTCGACATATGGATATATTTCGATATATTTCGGGATATCGACAAATTTCGATACGTTTCGTGATATCGATATATTTCGTGATATCGATATATTTCAATACATTTCGAGGTATGCGGTGAAACTACAACCTGCACAGTAGAAGACAGTAGAGGCTTCTATGTTGATGCATCGACAAGTAAGAAGAGCGACATTTCAAGTTGTAGTTATCAGTTATTGAATTATTGCCCGGTTTGGCGCCACGGACCTGACCGAGGCCCTTATGATTTAGCATGAACCGAGGACTGGCAGCCACGTAACACGAGAAAATGTGAAAAGTGTTAATATGTAGTGAAAACCTAAGAAAATCTCCCGTTTCCGTCTTTTACTATCGAATCGACGTACTGCCAGATCGTCACATTGGTCGCTTTTCTCTCTCAAACGGTTACATTTATCGTCTGCAAGCCCTTGTCTCGTGCTGTGGTATGCGGTGACACTACAACCTGCACAGTAGAAGACAGTAGAGGCTTCTAAGTTGATGCATCGACCAGTAAGAAGAGCGACATTTCAAGTAGTAGTTATCAATTATTGAATTATTGCCCGGTTTGGTGCCACGGACCTGACCGAGGCCCTCATGATTTAGCATGAACCGAGGACTGGCAGCCACGTAACACGAGAAAATGTGAAAAGTGTTAATATGTAGTGAAAACCTAAGAAAACCTCCCGTTTCCGACTTTTACTATCAAATCGACGTAATGCCAGATCGTCACATTGGTCGCTTTTCTCTCTCAAACGGTTACATTTATCGTCTGCAAGCCCTTGTCTCGTGCTGCGGTATGCGGTGACACTACAACCTGCACAGTAGAAGACAGTAGAGGATTCTAAGTTGATGCATCGGCCAGTAAGAAGAGCGACTTTTCAAGTTGTAGTTATCAATTATTGAATTATTGCCCGGTTTGGTGCCACGGACCTGACCGAGGCCCTTATGATTTAGCATGAACCGAGGACTGGCAGCCACGTAACACGAGAAAATGTGAAAAGTGTTAATATGTAGTGAAAACCTAAGAAAATCTTCCGTTTCCGTCTTTTACTATCGAATCGACGTAATGCCAGATCGTCACATTGGTCGCTTTTCTCTCTCAAACGGTTACATTTATCGTCTGCAAGCCCTTGTCTCGTGCTGCGGTATGCTGTGACACTACAACCTGCACAGTAGAAGACAGTAGAGGCTTCTAAGTTGATGCATCGACCAGTAAGAAGAGCGACATTTCAAGTTGTAGTTATCAATTGTTGAATTATTGCCCAGTTTGGTGCCACGGACCTGACCGAGGCCCTTATGATTTAGCATGAACCGAGGACTGGCAGCCACGTAACACGAGAAAATGTGAAAAGTGCTAATATGTAGTGAAAACCTAAGAAAATCTCCCGTTTCCCTCTTTTACTATCGAATCGACATAATTCCAGATCGTCACATTGGTCGTTTTTCTCTCTCAAATGGTTACATTTATCGTCTGCAAGCCCTTGTCTCGTGCTGCGGTGTGCGGTGATACTACAACCTGCACAGTAGAAGACAGTAGAGGCTTCTAGGTTGATGCATCGACCAGTAAGAAGAGCGACATTTCAAGTTGTAGTTATCAGTTATTGAATTATTGCCCAGTTTGGCGCCACGGACCTGACCGAGGCCCTTATGATATAGCATGAACCGAGGACTGGCAGCCACGTAACACGAGAAAATGTGAGAAGTGTTAATATGTAGTGAAAACCTAAGAAAATCTCCCGTTTCCGTCTTTTACTATCGAATCGACGTAATGCCAGATCGTCACATTGGTCGCTTTTCTCTCTCAAACGGTTACATTTATCGTCTGCAAGCCCTTGTCTCGTGCTGCGGTATGCGGTGACACTACAACCTGCACAGTAGAAGACAGTAGAGGCTTCTAAGTTGATGCATCGACCAGTAAGAAGAGCGACATTTCAAGTTGTAGTTATCAATTATTGAATTATTGCCCGGTTTGGTGCCACGGACCTGACCGAGGCCCTCATGATTTAGCATGAACCGAGGACTGACAGCCACGTAACACGAGAAAATGTGAAAAGTGTTAATATGTAGTGAAAACCCAAGAAAATCTCCCGTTTCCGTCTTTTACTATCGAATCGACGTATAGCCAGATCGTCACATTGGTCGCTTTTCTCTCTCAAACGGTTACATTTATCGTCTGCAAGCTCTTGTCTCGTGCTGCGGTATGCGGTGACACTACAACCTGCACAGTAGGAGACAGTAGAGGCTTCTAAGTTGATGCATCGACCAGTAAGAAGAGCGACATTTCAAGTTGTAGTTATCAATTATTGAATTATTGCCCGGTTTGGTGCCACGGTCCTGACCGAGGACCTTATGATTTAGCATGAACCGAGGACTGGCAGCCACGTAACACGAGAAAATGTGAAAAGTGTTAATATGTAGTAAAAACGTAAGAAAATCTCCCGTTTCCGTCTTTTACTATCGAATCGACGTAATGCCAGTTCGTCACATTGGTCGCTTTTCTCTCTCAAACGGTTACATTTATCGTCTGCAAGCCGTTGTCTCGTGCTGCGGTATGCGGTGACACTACAACCTGCACAGTAGAAGACAGTAGAGGCTTCTAAGTTGATGCATCGACCAGTAAGAAGAGCGACATTTGAAGTTGTAGTTATTAATTATTGAATTATTGCCCGGTTTGGTGCCACGGACCTGACCGAGACCCTTATGATTTAGCATGAACCGAGGACTGGCAGCCACGTAACACGAGAAAATGTGAAAAGTGTTAATATGTAGTGAAAACCTAAGAAAATCACCCGTTTCCGTCTTTTGCTATCGAATCGACGTAATGCCAGATCGTCACATTGGTCGCTTTTCTCTCTCAAATGGTTACATTTATCGTCTGCAAGACCTTGTCTCGTGCTGCGGTATGCGGTGACACTACAACCTGCACAGTAGAAGACAGTAGAGGCTTCTATGTTGATGCATCGACCAGTAAGAAGAGCGACATTTCAAGTTGTAGTTATTAATTATTGAATTATTGACCGGTTTGGTGCCACGGACCTGACCGAGACCCTTATGATTTAGCATGAACCGAGGACTGGCAGCCACGTAACACGAGAAAATGTGAAAAGTGTTAATATGTAGTGAAAACCTAAGAAAATCACCCGTTTCCGTCTTTTACTATCGAATCGACGTAATGCCAGATCGTCACATTGGTCGCTTTTCTCTCTCAAATGGTTACATTTATCGTCTGCAAGACCTTGTCTCGTGCTGCGGTATGCGGTGACACTACAACCTGCACAGTAGAAGACAGTAGAGGCTTCTAAGTTGATGCATCGACCAGTAAGAAGAGCGACATTTCAAGTTGTAGTTATCAATTATTGAATTATTGCCCGGTTTGGTGCCACGGACCTGACCGAGACCCTTATGATTTTGCATGAACCGAGGACTGGCAGCCACGTAACGCGAGAAAATGTGAAAAGTGTTAATATGTAGTGAAAACCTAAGAAAATCTCCCGTTTCCGTCTTTTACTATCGAATCGACGTAATGCCAGATCGTCACATTGGTCGCTATTCTCTCTCAAACGGTTACATTTATCGTCTGCAAACACTTGTCTCGTGCTGCGGTATGCGGTGACACTACAACCTGCACAGTAGAACACAGTAGAGGCTTCTATGTTGATGCATCCACCAGTAAGAAGAGCGACTTTTCAAGTTGTAGTTATCAATTATTGAATTATTGCCCGGTTTGGTGCCACGGACCTGACCGAGGCCCTTATGATTTAGCATGAACCGAGGACTGGCAGCCACGTAACACGAGAAAATGTGAAAAGTGTTAATATGTAGTGAAAACCTAAGAAAATCTCCCGTTTCCGTCTTTTACTATCGAATCGACGTAATGCCAGATCGTCACATTGGTCGCTTTTCTATCTCAAACGGTTACATTGATCGTCTGCAAGCTCTTGTCTCGTGCTGCGGTATGCGGTGACAATACAATCTGCGCAGTAGAAGAGTGTGGAGGCTTCTAAGTTGATGCATCGACCAGTAAGAAGAGCGACATTTCAAGTTGTAGTTATCAATTATTGAATTATTGCCCGGTTTGGTGCCACGGACCTGACCGAGGCCCTTATGATTTAGCATGAACCGAGGACTGGCAGCCACGTAACACGAGAAAATGTGAAAAGTGTTAATATGTACTGAAAACCTAAGAAAATCTCCCGTTACCGTCTTTTACTATCGAATCGACGTAATGCCAGATCGTCACATTGGTCGCTTTTCTCTCTCAAACGGTTACATTTATCGTCTGCAAGCACTTGTCTCGTGCTGTGGTATGCAATGACACTACAACCTGCACAGTAGAAGACAGTAGAGGCTTCTAAGTTGATGCATCGACCAGTAAGAAGAGCGACATTTCAAGTTGTAGTTATCAATTATTGAATTATTGCCCGGTTTGGTGCCACGGACCTGACCGAGACCCCTATGATTTAGCATGAACCGAGGAATGGCAGCCACGTAACACGAGAAAATGTGAAAAGTGTTAATATGTAGTGAAAACCTAAGAAAATCTCCCGTTTCCGTCTTTTACTATCGAATCGACGTAATGCCAGATCGTCACATTGGTCGCTTTTCTCTCCCAAACGGTTACATTTATCGTCTGCAAGCACTTGTCTCGTGCTGTGGTATGCGGTGACACTACAACCTGCACAGTAGAAGACAGTAGAGGCTTCTAAGTTGATGCATCGACCAGTAAGAAGAGCGACATTTCAAGTTGTAGTTATCAATTATTGAATTATTGCCCGGTTTGGTGCCACGGACCTGACCGAGGCCCTTATGATTTAGCATGAACCGAGGACTGGCAGCCACGTAACACGAGAAAATGTGAAAAGTGTTAATATGTAGTGAAAACCTAAGAAAATCTCCCGTTTCCGTCTTTTACTATCGAATCGACATAATGCCAGATCGTCACATTGGTCGCTTTTCTCTCTCAAACGGTTACATTTATCGTCTGCAAGCACTTGTCTCGTGCTGTGGTATGCGGCGACACTACAACCTGCACAGTAGAAGACAGTAGAGGCTTCTAAGTTGATGCATCGACCAGTAAGAAGAGCGACATTTCAAGTTGTAGTTATCAATTATTGAATTATTGCTCGGTTTGGTGCCACGGACCTGACCGAGGCCCTTATGATTTAGGATGAACCAAGGACTGGCAGCCACGTAACACGATAAAATGTGAAAAGTGTTAATATGTAGTGAAAACCTAAGAAAATCTCCCGTTACCGTCTTTTACTATCGAATCGACGTAATGCCAGATCGTCACATTGGTCGCTTTTCTCTCACAAACGGTTACATTTATCGTCTGCAAGCACTTGTCTCGTGCTGTGGTATGCAAAGACACTACAACCTGCACAGTAGAAGACAGTAGAGGCTTCTAAGTTGATGCATCGACCAGTAAGAAGAGCGACATTTCAAGTTGTAGTTATCAATTATTGAATTATTGCCCTGTTTGGTGCCACGGACCTGACCGAGGCCCTTATGATTTAGCATGAACCGAGGACTGGCAGCCACGTAACACGAGAAAATGTGAAAAGTGTTAATATGTAGTGAAAACCTAAGAAAATCTCCCGTTTCCATCTTTTACTATCGAATCGACGTAATGCCAGATCGTCACATTGGTCGCTTTTCTCTCTCAAAGGGTTACATTTATCGTCTGCAAGCCCTTGTCTCGTGCTGCGGTATGCGGTGACACTACAACCTGCACAGTAGAAGACAGTAGAGGCTTCTAAGTTGATGCATCGACCAGTAAGAAGAGCGACATTTCAAGTTGTAGTTATCATTTATTGAATTATTGCCCGGTTTGGTGTCACGGACCTGACCGAGGCCCTTATGATTTAGCATGAACCGAGGACTGGCAGCCACGTAACACGATAAAATGTGAAAAGTGTTAATATGTAGTGAAAACCTAAGAAAATCTCCCGTTACCGTCTTTTACTATCGAATCGACGTAATGCCAGATCGTCACATTGGTCGCTTTTCTCTCACAAACGGTTATATTTATCGTCTGCAAGCACTTGTCTCGTGCTGTGGTATGCAATGACACTACAACCTGCACAGTAGAAGACAGTAGAGGCTTCTAAGTTGATGCATCGACCAGTAAGAAGAGCGACATTTCAAGTTGTAGTTATCAATTATTGAATTATTGCCCTGTTTGGTGCCACGGACCTGACCGAGGCCCTTATGATTTAGCATGAACCGAGGACTGGCAGCCACGTAACACGAGAAAATGTGAAAAGTGTTAATATGTAGTGAAAACCTAAGAAAATCTCCCGTTTCCCTCTTTTACTATCGAATCGACGTAATGCCAGATCGTCACATTGGTCGCTTTTCTCTCTCAAACGGTTACATTGATCGTCTGCAAGCTCTTGTCTCGTGCTGCGTTATGCGGTGACAATACAATCTGCGCAGTAGAAGAGTGTAGAGGCTTCTAAGTTGATGCATCGACCAGTAAGAAGAGCGACATTTCAAGTTGTAGTTATCAATTATTGAATTATTGCCCGGTTTGGTGCCACGGACCTGACCGAGGCCCTTATGATTTAGCATGAACCGAGAACTGGCAGCCACGTAACACGAGAAAATGTGAAAAGTGTTAATATGTAGTGAAAACCTAAGAAAATCTCCCGTTTCCGTCTTTTACTATCGAATCGACGTAATGCCAGATCGTCACATTGGTCGCTTTTCTCTCTCAAACGGTTACATTTATCGTCTGCAAGCTCTTGTCTCGTTCTGCGGTATGCGGTGACAATACAATCTGCGCAGTAGAAGAGTGTAGAGGCTTCTAAGTTGATGCATCGACCAGTAAGAAGAGCGACATTTCAAGTTGTAGTTATCAATTATTGAATTATTGCCCGGTTTGGTGCCACGGACCTGACCGAGGCCCTTATGATTTAGCATGAACCGAGAACTGGCAGCCACGTAACACGAGAAAATGTGAAAAGTGTTAATATGTAGTGAAAACCTAAGAAAATCTCCCGTTACCGTCTTTTACTATCGAATCGACGTAATGCCAGATCGTCACATTGGTCGCTTTTCTCTCTCAAACGGTTACATTGATCGTCTGCAAGCTCTTGTCTCGTGTTGCGGTATGCGGTGACAATACAATCTGCGCAGTAGAAGAGTGTAGAGGCTTCTAAGTTGATGCATCGACCAGTAAGAAGAGCGACATTTCAAGTAGTAGTTATCAATTATTGAATTATTGCCCGGTTTGGTGCCACGGACCTGACCGAGGCCCTTATGGTTTAGCATGAACCGAGAACTGGCAGCCACGTAACACGAGAAAATGCGAAAAGTGTTAATATGTAGTGAAAACCTAAGAAAATCTCCCGTTTCCGTCTTTTACTATCGAATCGACGTAATGCC
Organism: Schistocerca piceifrons; assembly: GCF_021461385.2. NCBI lineage: Eukaryota > Metazoa > Arthropoda > Insecta > Orthoptera > Acrididae > Schistocerca > Schistocerca piceifrons. Next base: position 208,424,492 of record NC_060146.1, on the reverse strand, counting down.
AGATCGTCACATTGGTCGCTTTTCTCTCTCAAACGGTTACATTTATCGTCTGCAAGCACTTGTCTCGTGCTGTGGTATGTAATGACACTACAACCTGCACAGTAGAAGACAGTAGAGGCTTCTAAGTTGATGCATCGACCAGTAAGAAGAGCGACATTTCAAGTTGTAGTTATCAATTATTGAATTATTGCCCGGTTTGGTGCCACGGACCTGACCGAGGCCCTTATGATTTAGCATGAACCGAGAACTGGCAGCCACGTAACACGAGAAAATGTGAAAAGTGTTAATATGTAGTGAAAACCTAAGAAAATCTCCCGTTTCCGTCTTTTACTATCGAATCGACGTAATGCCAGATCGTCACATTGGTCGCTTTTCTCTCTCAAACGGTTACATTTATCGTCTGCAAGCACTTGTCTCGTGCTGTGGTATGCAATGACACTACAACCTGCACAGTAGAAGACAGTAGAGGCTTCTAAGTAGATGCATCGACCAGTAAGAAGTGCGACATTCAAGTTGTAGTTATCAATTATTGAATTATTGCCCTGTTTGGTGCCACGGACCTGACCGAGGCCCTTATGATTTAGCATGAACCGAGGACTGGCAGCCACGTAACACGAGAAAATGTGAAAAGTGTTAATATGTAGTGAAAACCTAAGAAAATCTCCCGTTTCCATCTTTTACTATCGTTCGACGTAATGCCAGATCGTTACATTGATCGCTTTTCTCTCTCAAACGGTTACATTTATCGTCTGCAAGCCCTTGTCTCGTGCTGCGGTATGCGGTGACACTACAACCTGCACAGTAGAAGACAGTGGAGGCTTCTAAGTTGATGCATCGACCAGTAAGAAGAGCGACATTTCAAGTTGTAGTTATCAATTATTGAATTATTGCCCGGTTTGGTGCCACGGACCTGACCGAGACCCTTATGATTTAGCATGAACCGAGGACTGGCAGCCACGTAACACGAGAAAATGTGAAAAGTGTTAATATGTAGTGAAAACCTAAGAAAATCTCCCGTTTCCGTCTTTTACTATCGAATCGACGTAATGCCAGATCGTCACATTGGTCGCTTTTCTCTCTCAAACGGTTACATTTATCGTCTGCAAGCCCTTGTCTCGTGCTGCGGTATGCGGTGACACTACAACCTGCACGGTAGAAGACAGTAGAGGCTTCTAAGTTGATGCATCGACCAGTAAGAAGAGCGACATTTCAAGTTGTAGTTATCAATTATTGAATTATTGCCCGGTTTGGTGCCACAGACCTGACCGAGGCCCTTATGATTTAGCATGAACCGAGGACTGGCAGCCACGTAACACGATAAAATGTGAAAAGTGTTAATATGTAGTGAAAACCTAAGAAAATCTCCCGCTACCGTCTTTTACTATCGAATCGACGTAATGCCAGATCGTCACATTGGTCGCTTTTCTCTCTCAAACGGTTACATTTATCGTCTGCAAGCCCTTGTCTCGTGCTGCGGTATGCGGTGACACTACAACCTGCACAGTAGAAGACAGTAGAGGCTTCTAAGTTGATGCATCGACCAGTAAGAAGAGCGACATTTCAAGTTGTAGTTATCAATTATTGAATTATTGCCCTGTTTGGTGCCACGGACCTGACCGAGGCCCTTATGATTTAGCATGAACCGAGGACTGGCAGCCACGTAACACGAGAAAATGTGAAAAGTGTTAATATGTAATGAAAACCTAAGAAAATCTCCCGTTACCGTCTTTTACTATCGAATCGACGTAATGCCAGATCGTCACATTGGTCGCTTTTCTCTTTCAAACGGTTACATTTATCGTCTGCAAGCCCTTGTCTTGTGCTGCGGTATGCGGTGACACTACAACCTGCACAGTAGAAGACAGTAGAGGCTTCTAAGTTGATGCATCGACCAGTAAGAAGAGCGACATTTCAAGTTGTAGTAACCAATTATTGAATTATTGCCCGGTTTGGTGCCACGGACCTGACCGAGGCCCTTATGATTTAGCATGAACCGAGGACTGGCAGCCACGTAACACGAGAAAATGTGAAAAGTGTTAATATGTAGTGAAAACCTAAGAAAATCTCCCGTTTCCGTCTTTTACTATCGAATCGACGTAATGCCAGATCGTCACATTGGTCGCTTTTCTCTCTCAAACGGTTACATTTATCGTCTGCAAGCCCTTGTCTCGTGCTGCGATATGCTGTGACACTACAACCTGCACAGTAGAAGACAGTAGAGGCTTCTAAGTTGATGCATCGACCAGTAAGAAGAGCGACATTTCAAGTTGTAGTTATCAATTATTGAATTATTGCCCGGTTTGGTGCCACGGTCCTGACCCTTATGATTTAGCATGAACCGAGGACTGGCAGCCACGTAACACGAGAAAATGTGAAAAGTGTTAATATGTAGTGAAAACCTAAGAAAATCTCCCGTTTCCGTCTTTTACTATCGAATCGACGTAATGCCAGATCGTCACATTGGTCGCTTTCTCTCTCAAACGGTTACATTTATCGTCTGCAAGCTCTTGTCTCGTGCTGCGGTATGCGGTGACACTACAACCTGCACAGTAGAAGACAGTAGAGGCTTCTAAGTTGATGCATCGACCAGTAAGAAGAGCGACATTTCAAGTTGTAGTTATCAATTATTGAATTATTGCCCGGTTTGGTGCCACGGACCTGACCGAGGCCCTTATGATTTAGCATGAACCGAGGACTGGCAGCCACGTAACACGAGAAAATGTGAAAAGTGTTAATATGTAGTGAAAACCTAAGAAAATCTCCCGTTTCCGTCTTTTACTATCGAATCGACGTAATGCCAGATTGTCACATTGGTCGCTTTTCTCTCTCAAACGGTTACATTGATCGTCTGCAAGCTCTTGTCTCGTGCTGCGGTATGCGGTGACAATACAATCTGCGCAGTAGAAGAGTGTAGAGGCTTCTAAGTTGATGCATCGACCAGTAAGAAGAGCGACATTTCAAGTAGTAGTTATCAATTATTGAATTATTGCCCGGTTTGGTGCCACGGACCTGACCGAGGCCCTTATGATTTAGCATGAACCGAGAACTGGCAGCCACGTAACACGAGAAAATGTGAAAAGTGTTAATATGTAGTGAAAACCTAAGAAAATCTCCCGTTTCCGTCTTTTACTATCGAATCGACGTAATGCCAGATCGTCACATTGGTCGCTTTTCTCTCTCAAACGGTTACATTTATCGTCTGCAAGCACTTGTCTCGTGCTGTGGTATGCAATGACACTACAACCTGCACAGTAGAAGACAGTAGAGGCTTCTAAGTTGATGCATCGACCAGTAAGAAGAGCGACATTTCAAGTTGTAGTTATCAATTATTGAATTATTGCCCGGTTTGGTGCCACGGACCTGACCGAGGCCCTTATGATTTAGCATGAACCGAGAACTGGCAGCCACGTAACACGAGAAAATGTGAAAAGTGTTAATATGTAGTGAAAACCTAAGAAAATCTCCCGTTTCCGTCTTTTACTATCGAATCGACGTAATGCCAGATCGTCACATTGGTCGCTTTTCTCTCTCAAACGGTTACATTTATCGTCTGCAAGCACTTGTCTCGTGCTGTGGTATGCAATGACACTACAACCTGCACAGTAGAAGACAGTAGAGGCTTCTAAGTTGATGCATCGACCAGTAAGAAGTGCGACATTCAAGTTGTAGTTATCAATTATTGAATTATTGCCCTGTTTGGTGCCACGGACCTGACCGAGGCCCTTATGATTTAGCATGAACCGAGGACTGGCAGCCACGTAACACGAGAAAATGTGAAAAGTGTTAATATGTAGTGAAAACCTAAGAAAATCTCCCGTTTCCATCTTTTACTATCGTTCGACGTAATGCCAGATCGTTACATTGATCGCTTTTCTCTCTCAAACGGTTACATTTATCGTCTGCAAGCCCTTGTCTCGTGCTGCGGTATGCGGTGACACTACAACCTGCACAGTAGAAGACAGTGGAGGCTTCTAAGTTGATGCATCGACCAGTAAGAAGAGCGACATTTCAAGTTGTAGTTATCAATTATTGAATTATTGCCCGGTTTGGTGCCACGGACCTGACCGAGACCCTTATGATTTAGCATGAACCGAGGACTGGCAGCCACGTAACACGAGAAAATGTGAAAAGTGTTAATATGTAGTGAAAACCTAAGAAAATCTCCCGTTTCCGTCTTTTAGTATCGAATCGACGTAATGCCAGATCGTCACATTGGTCGCTTTTCTCTCTCAAACGGTTACATTTATCGTCTGCAAGCTCTTGTCTCGTGCTGCGGTATGCGGTGACACTACAACCTGCACAGTAGAAGACAGTAGAGGCTTCTAAGTTGATGCATCGACCAGTAAGAAGAGCGACATTTCAAGTTGTAGTTATCAATTATTGAATTATTGCCCGGTTTGGTGCCACGGACCTGACCGAGGCCCTTATGATTTAGCATGAACCGAGGACTGGCAGCCACGTAACACGATAAAATGTGAAAAGTGTTAATATGTAGTGAAAACCTAAGAAAATCTCCCGCTACCGTCTTTTACTATCGAATCGACGTAATGCCAGATCGTCACATTGGTCGCTTTTCTCTCTCAAACGGTTACATTTATCGTCTGCAAGCCCTTGTCTCGTGCTGCGGTATGCGGTGACACTACAACCTGCACAGTAGAAGACAGTAGAGGCTTCTAAGTTGATGCATCGACCAGTAAGAAGAGCGACATTTCAAGTTGTAGTTATCAATTATTGAATTATTGCCCTGTTTGGTGCCACGGACCTGACCGAGGCCCTTATGATTTAGCATGAACCGAGGACTGGCAGCCACGTAACACGAGAAAATGTGAAAAGTGTTAATATGTAATGAAAACCTAAGAAAATCTCCCGTTACCGTCTTTTACTATCGAATCGACGTAATGCCAGATCGTCACATTGGTCGCTTTTCTCTTTCAAACGGTTACATTTATCGTCTGCAAGCCCTTGTCTTGTGCTGCGGTATGCGGTGACACTACAACCTGCACAGTAGAAGACAGTAGAGGCTTCTAAGTTGATGCATCGACCAGTAAGAAGAGCGACATTTCAAGTTGTAGTAACCAATTATTGAATTATTGCCCTGTTTGGTGCCACGGACCTGACCGAGGCCCTTATGATTTAGCATGAACCGAGGACTGGCAGCCACGTAACACGAGAAAATGCGAAAAGTGTTAATATGTAGTGAAAACCTAAGAAAATCTCCCGTTTCCATCTTTTACTATCGTTCGACGTAATGCCAGATCGTTACATTGATCGCTTTTCTCTCTCAAACGGTTACATTTATCGTCTGCAAGCCCTTGTTTCGTGCTGCGGTATGCGGTGACACTACAACCTGCACAGTAGAAGACAGTGGAGGCTTCTAAGTTGATGCATCGACCAGTAAGAAGAGCGACATTTCAAGTTGTAGTTATCAATTATTGAATTATTGCCCGGTTTGGTGCCACGGACCTGACCGAGACCCTTATGATTTAGCATGAACCGAGGACTGGCAGCCACGTAACACGAGAAAATGTGAAAAGTGTTAATATGTAGTGAAAACCTAAGAAAATCTCCCGTTTCCGTCTTTTACTATCGAATCGACGTAATGCCAGATCGTCACATTGGTCGCTTTTCTCTCTCAAACGGTTACATTTATCGTCTGCAAGCTCTTGTCTCGTGCTGCGGTATGCGGTGACACTACAACCTGCACAGTAGAAGACAGTAGAGGCTTCTAAGTTGATGCATCGACCAGTAAGAAGAGCGACATTTCAAGTTGTAGTTATCAATTATTGAATTATTGCCCGGTTTGGTGCCACGGACCTGACCGAGGCCCTTATGATTTAGCATGAACCGAGGACTGGCAGCCACGTAACACGATAAAATGTGAAAAGTGTTAATATGTAGTGAAAACCTAAGAAAATCTCCCGCTACCGTCTTTTACTATCGAATCGACGTAATGCCAGATCGTCACATTGGTCGCTTTTCTCTCTCAAACGGTTACATTTATCGTCTGCAAGCCCTTGTCTCGTGCTGCGGTATGCGGTGACACTACAACCTGCACAGTAGAAGACAGTAGAGGCTTCTAAGTTGATGCATCGACCAGTAAGAAGAGCGACATTTCAAGTTGTAGTTATCAATTATTGAATTATTGCCCTGTTTGGTGCCACGGACCTGACCGAGGCCCTTATGATTTAGCATGAACCGAGGACTGGCAGCCACGTAACACGAGAAAATGTGAAAAGTGTTAATATGTAATGAAAACCTAAGAAAATCTCCCGTTACCGTCTTTTACTATCGAATCGACGTAATGCCAGATCGTCACATTGGTCGCTTTTCTCTTTCAAACGGTTACATTTATCGTCTGCAAGCCCTTGTCTTGTGCTGCGGTATGCGGTGACACTACAACCTGCACAGTAGAAGACAGTAGAGGCTTCTAAGTTGATGCATCGACCAGTAAGAAGAGCGACATTTCAAGTTGTAGTAACCAATTATTGAATTATTGCCCGGTTTGGTGCCACGGACCTGACCGAGGCCCTTATGATTTAGCATGAACCGAGGACTGGCAGCCACGTAACACGAGAAAATGTGAAAAGTGTTAATATGTAGTGAAAACCTAAGAAAATCTCCCGTTTCCGTCTTTTACTATCGAATCGACGTAATGCCAGATCGTCACATTGGTCGCTTTTCTCTCTCAAACGGTTACATTTATCGTCTGCAAGCCCTTGTCTCGTGCTGCGATATGCTGTGACACTACAACCTGCACAGTAGAAGACAGTAGAGGCTTCTAAGTTGATGCATCGACCAGTAAGAAGAGCGACATTTCAAGTTGTAGTTATCAATTATTGAATTATTGCCCGGTTTGGTGCCACGGTCCTGACCCTTATGATTTAGCATGAACCGAGGACTGGCAGCCACGTAACACGAGAAAATGTGAAAAGTGTTAATATGTAGTGAAAACCTAAGAAAATCTCCCGTTTCCGTCTTTTACTATCGAATCGACGTAATGCCAGATCGTCACATTGGTCGCTTTCTCTCTCAAACGGTTACATTTATCGTCTGCAAGCTCTTGTCTCGTGCTGCGGTATGCGGTGACACTACAACCTGCACAGTAGAAGACAGTAGAGGCTTCTAAGTTGATGCATCGACCAGTAAGAAGAGCGACATTTCAAGTTGTAGTTATCAATTATTGAATTATTGCCCGGTTTGGTGCCACGGACCTGACCGAGGCCCTTATGATTTAGCATGAACCGAGGACTGGCAGCCACGTAACACGAGAAAATGTGAAAAGTGTTAATATGTAGTGAAAACCTAAGAAAATCTCCCGTTTCCGTCTTTTACTATCGAATCGACGTAATGCCAGATTGTCACATTGGTCGCTTTTCTCTCTCAAACGGTTCCATTGATCGTCTGCAAGCTCTTGTCTCGTGCTGCGGTATGCGGTGACAATACAATCTGCGCAGTAGAAGAGTGTAGAGGCTTCTAAGTTGATGCATCGACCAGTAAGAAGAGCGACATTTCAAGTTGTAGTTATCAATTATTGAATTATTGCCCGGTTTGGTGCCACGGACCTGACCGAGGCCCTTATGATTTAGCATGAACCGAGGACTGGCAGCCACGTAACACGATAAAATGTGAAAAGTGTTAATATGTAGTGAAAACCTAAGAAAATCTCCCGTTACCGTCTTTTACTATCGAATCGACGTAATGCCAGATCGTCACATTGGTCGCTTTTCTCTCTCAAACGGTTACATTTATCGTCTGCAAGCACTTGTCTCGTGCTGTGGTATGCAATGACACTACAACCTGCACAGTAGAAGACAGTAGAGGCTTCTAAGTTGATGCATCGACCAGTAAGAAGAGCGACATTTCAAGTTGTAGTTATCAATTATTGAATTATTGCCCTGTTTGGTGCCACGGACCTGACCGAGGCCCTTATGATTTAGCATGAACCGAGGACTGGCAGCCACGTAACACGAGAAAATGTGAAAAGTGTTAATATGTAGTGAAAACCTAAGAAAATCTCCCGTTACCGTCTTTTACTATCGAATCGACGTAATGCCAGATCTTCACATTGGTCGCTTTTCTCTTTCAAACGGTTACATTTATCGTCTGCAAGCCCTTGTCTTGTGCTGCGGTATGCGGTGACACAAAAACCTGCACAGTAGAAGACAGTAGAGGCTTCTAAGTTGATGCATCGACCAGTAAGAAGAGCGACATTTCAAGTTGTAGTAACCAATTATTGAATTATTGCCCGGTTTGGTGCCACGGACCTGACCGAGGCCCTTATGATTTAGCATGAACCGAGGACTGGCAGCCACGTAACACGAGAAAATGTGAAAAGTGTTAATATGTAGTGAAAACCTAAGAAAATCTCCCGTTTCCGTCTTTTACTATCGAATCGACGTAATGCCAGATCGTCACATTGGTCGCTTTTCTCTCTCAAACGGTTACATTTATCGCCTGCAAGCCCTTGTCTCGTGCTGCGGTATGCGGTGACGCTACAACCTGCACAGTAGAAGACAGTAGAGGCTTCTAAGTTGATGCATCGACCAGTAAGAAGAGCGACATTTCAAGTTGTAGTTATCAATTATTGAATTATTGCCCGGTTTGGTGCCACGGACCTGACCGAGGCCCTTATGATTTAGCATGAACCGAGGACTGGCAGCCACGTAACACGAGAAAATGTGAAAAGTGTTAATATGTAGTGAAAACCTAAGAAAATCTCCCGTCTCCGTCTTTTACTATCGAATCGACGTAATGCCAGATCGTCACATTGGTCGCTTTTCTCTCTCAAACGGTTACATTTATCGTCTGCAAGCTCTTGTCTCGTGCTGCGTTATGCGGCGACAATACAATCTGCGCAGTAGAAGACTGTAGAGGCTTCTAAGTTGATGCATCGACCAGTAAGAAGAGCGACATTTCAAGTTGTAGTTATCAATTATTGAATTATTGCCCGGTTTGGTGCCACGGACCTGACCGAGGCCCTTATGATTTAGCATGAACCGAGGAATGGCAGCCACGTAACACGAGAAAATGTGAAAAGTGTTAATATGTAGTGAAAACCTAAGAAAATCTCCCGTTTCCGTCTTTTACTATCGAATCGACGTAATGCCAGATCGTCACATTGGTCGCTTTTCTCTCTCAAACGGTTACATTTATCGTCTGCAAGCTCTTGTCTCGTCCTGCGTTATGCGGCGACAATACAATCTGCGCAGTAGAAGACAGTAGAGGCTTCTAAGTTGATGCATCGACCAGTAAGAAGAGCGACATTTCAAGTTGTAGTTATCAATTATTGAATTATTGCCCGGTTTGGTGCCACGGACCTGACCGAGGCCCTTATGATTTAGCATGAACCGAGGACTGGCAGCCACGTAGCACGAGAAAATGTGAAAAGTGTTAATATGTAGTGAAAACCTAAGAAAATCTCCCGTTTCCGTGTTTTACTATCGAATCGACGTAATGCCAGATCGTCACATTGGTCGCTTTTCTCTCTCAAATGATTACATTTGTCGTCTGCAAGCACTTGTCTCGTGCTGTGGTATGCGGTGACACTACAACCTGCACAGTAGAAGACAGTAGAGGCTTCTAAGTTGATGCATCGACCAGTAAGAAGAGCGACATTTCAAGTTGTAGTAATCAATTGTTGAATTATTGCCCAGTTTGGTGCCACGGACCTGACCGAGGCCCTTATGATTTAGCATGAACCGAGAACTGGCAGCCACGTAACACGAGAAAATGTGAAAAGTGTTAATATGTAGTGAAAACCACAGAAAATCTCCCGTTTCCGTCTTTTACTATCTAATTGACGTAATGCCAGATCGTCACATTGGTCGCTTTTCTCTCTCAAACGGTTACATTTATCGTCTGCAAGCCCTTGTCTCGTGCTGCGGTATGCGGTGAAACTACAACCTGCACAGTAGAAGACAGTAGAGGCTTCTAAGTTGATGCATCGACCAGTAAGAAGAGCGACATTTCAAGTTGTAGTTATCAATTATTGAATTATTGCCCGGTTTGGTGCCACGGACCTGACCGAGGCCCTTATGATTTAGCATGAACCGAGGACTGGCAGCCACGTAACACGATAAAATGTGAAAAGTGTTAATATGTAGTGAAAACCTAAGAAAATCTCCCGTTACCGTCTTTTACTATCGAATCGACGTAATGCCAGATCGTCACATTGGTCGCTTTTCTCTCTCAAATGGTTACATTTATCGTCTGCAAGCACTTGTCTCGTGCTGTGGTATGCGGTGACACTACAACCTGCACAGTAGAAGACAGTAGAGGCTTCTAAGTTGATGCATCGACCAGTAAGAAGAGCGACATTTCAAGTTGTAGTTATCAATTATTGAATTATTGCCCGGTTTGGTGCCACGGACCTGACCGAGGCCCTTATGATTTAGCATGAACCGAGGACTGGCAGCCACGTAACACGAGAAAATGTGAAAAGTGTTAATATGTAGTGAAAACCTAAGAAAATCTCCCGTTTCCGTCTTTTACTATCGAATCGACGTAATGCCAGATCGTCACATTGGTCGCTTTTCTCTCTCAAATGGTTACATTTATCGTCTGCAAGCACTTGTCTCGTGCTGTGGTATGCGGTGACACTACAACCTGCACAGTAGAAGACAGTAGAGGCTTCTAAGTTGATGCATCGACCAGTAAGAATAGCAACATTTCAAGTTGTAGTTATCAATTATTGAATTATTGCCCGGTTTGGTGCCACGGACCTGACCGAGGCCCTTATGATTTAGCATGAACCGAGGACTGGCAGCCACGTAACACGAGAAAATGTGAAAAGTGTTAATATGTAGTGAAAACCTAAGAAAACCTCCCGTTTCCGTCTTTTACTATCGAATCGACGTAATGCCAGATCGTCACATTGGTCGCTTTTCTCTCTCAAACGGTTACATTTATCGTCTGCAAGCCCTTGTCTCGTGCTGCGATATGCTGTGACACTACAACCTGCACAGTAGAAGACAGTAGAGGCTTCTAAGTTGATGCATCGAACAGTAAGGAGAGCGACATTTCAAGTTGTAGTTATCAATTATTGAGTTATTGCCCAGTTTGGTGCCACGGACCTAACCGAGGCCCTTATGATTTAGCATGAACCGAGGACTGGCAGCCACGTAACACGAGAAAATGTGAAAAGTGTTAATATGTAGTGAAAACCTAAGAAAATCTCCCGTTTCCGTCTTTTACTATCGAATCGACGTAATGCCAGATCGTCACATTGCTCGCTTTTCTCTCTCAAACGGTTACATTTATCGTCTGCAAGCCCTTGTCTCGTGCTGCGGTGTGCGGTGACACTACAACCTGCACAATAGAAGACAGTAGAGGCTTCTAAGTTGATGAATCGACCAGTCAGAAGAGCGACATTTCAAGTTGTAGTTATCAATTATTGAATTATTGCCAGGTTTGGTGCCACGGACCTGACCGAGGCCCTTATGATTTAGCATGAACCGAGAACTGGCAGCCACGTAACACGAGAAAATGTGAAAAGTGTTAATATGTAGTGAAAACCTAAGAAAATCTCCCGTTTCCGTCTTTTACTATCGAATCGACGTAATGCCAGATCGTCACATTGGTCGCTTTTCTCTCTCAAACGGTTACATTTATCGTCTGCAAACCCTTGTCTCGTGCTGCGGTATGCGGCGAAACTACAACCTGCACAGTAGAAGACAGTGGAGGCTTCTAAGTTGATGCATCGACCAGTAAGAAGAGCGACATTTCAAGTTGTAGTTATCAATTATTGAATTATTGCCCGGTTTGGTGCCACGGACATGACCGAGGCCCTTATGATTTAGCATGAACCGACGACTGGCAGCCACGTAACACGAGAAAATGTGAAAAGTGTTAATATGTAGTGAAAACCTAAGAAAATCTCCCGTTTCCGTCTTTTACTATCGAATCGACGTAATGCCAGATTGTCACATTGGTCGCTTTTCTCTCTCAAACGGTTACATTTATCGCCTGCAAGCCCTTGTCTCGTGCTGCGGTATGCGGTGACACTACAACCTGCACAGTAGAAGACAGTAGAGGCTTCTAAGTTGTTGCATCGACCAGTAAGAAGAGCGACATTTCAAGTAGTAGTTATCAATTATTGAATTATTGCCCGGTTTGGTGCCACGGACATGACCGAGGCCCTTATGATTTAGCATGAACCGAGAACTGGCAGCCACGTAACACGAGAAAATGTGAAAAGTGTTAATATGTAGTGAAAACCTAAGAAAATCTCCCGTTTCCGTCTTTTACTATCGAATCGACGTAATGCCAGATCGTCACATTGGTCGCTTTTCTCTCTCAAACGGTTACATTTATCGCCTGCAAGCCCTTGTCTCGTGCTGCGGTATGCGGTGACACTACAACCTGCACAGTAGAAGACAGTAGAGGCTTCTAAGTTGATGCATCGACCAGTAAGGAGAGCGACATTTCAAGTTGTAGTTATCAATTATTGAATTATTGCCCAGTTTGGTGCCATGGACTTAACCGAGGCCCTTATGATTTAGCATGAACCGAGGACTGGCAGCCACGTAACACGAGAAAATGTGAAAAGTGTTAATATATAGTGGAAACCTAAGAAAATCTCCCGTTTCCCTCTTTTACTATCGAATCGACGTAATGCCAGATCGTCACATTGGTTGCTTTTCTCTCTCAAACGGTTACATTTATCGTCTGCAAGCCCTTGTCTCGTGCTGCGGTATGCGGTGACACTACAACCTGCACAATAGAAGACAGTAGAGGCTTCTAAGTTGATGAATCGACCAGTAAGAAGAGCGACATTTCAAGTTGTAGTTATCAATTATTGAATTATTGCCCGGTTTGGTGCCACGGACATGACCGAGGCCCTCATGATTTAGCATGAACCGAGGACTGGCAGCCACGTAACACGAGAAAATGTGAAAAGTGTTAATATGTAGTGAAAACCTAAGTAAATCTCCCGTTTCCGTCTTTTACTATCGAATCGACGTAATGCCAGATCGTCACATTGGTCGCTTTTCTCTCTCAAACGGTTACATTTATCGTCTGCAAACCCTGGTCTCGTTCTGCGGTATGCGGCGAAACTACAACCTGCACAGTAGAAGACAGTGGAGGCTTCTAAGTTGATGCATCGACCAGTAAGAAGAGCGACATTTCAAGTTGTAGTTATCAATTATTGAATTATTGCCCGGTTTGGTGCCACGGAACCTGACCGAGGCCCTTATGATTTAGCATGAACCGAGGACTGGCAGCCACGTAACACGATAAAATGTGAAAAGTGTTAATATGTAGTGAAAACCTAAGAAAATCTCACGTTTCCGTCTTTTACTATCGAATCGACGTAATGCCACATCGTCACATTGGTCGCTTTTCTCTCTCAAATGGTTACATTTATCGTCTGCAAGCACTTGTCTCGTGCTGTGGTATGCGGTGACACTACAACCTGCACAGTAGAAGACAGTAGAGGCTTCTAAGTTGATGCATCGACCAGTAAGAAGAGCGACATTTCAAGTTGTAGTTATCAATTACTGACTTATTGCCCGGTTTCGTGCCACGGACCTGACCGAGGCCCTTATGATTTTGCATGAACCGAGGACTGGTAGCCTGGTAACACGAGAAAATGTGAAAAGTGTTAATATGTAGTGAAAACCTAAGAAAATCTCCCGTTTCCGTCTTTTACTATCGAATCGACGTAATGCCAGATCGTCACATTGGTCGCTTTTCTCTCTCAAATGGTTACATTTATCGTCTGCAAGCACTTGTCTCGTGCTGTGGTATGCGGTGACACTACAACCTGCACAGTAGAAGACAGTAGAGGCTTCTAAGTTGATGCATCGACCAGTAAGAAGAGCGACATTTCAAGTTGTAGTTATCAATTATTGAATTATTGCCCGGTTTGGTGCCACGGACCTGACCGAGGCCCTTACGATTTAGCATGAACCGAGGACTGGCAGCCACGTAACACGAGAAAATGTGAAAAGTGTTAATATGTAGTGAAAACCTAAGAAAATCTCCCGTTTCCGTCTTTTACTATCGAATCGACGTAATGCCAGATCGTCACATTGGTCGCTTTTCTCTCTCAAATGGTTACATTTATCGTCTGCAAGCACTTGTCTCGTGCTGTGGTATGCGGTGACACTACAACCTGCACCATAGAAGACAGTAGAGGCTTCTAAGTTGATGCATCGACCAGTAAGAAGAGCGACATTTCAAGTTGTAGTTATCAATTATTGAATTATTGCCCGGTTTGGTGCCACGGAGCCGACCGAGGCCCTTATGATTTAGCATGAACCGAGGACTGGCAGCCACGTAACACGAGAAAATGTGAAAAGTGTTAATATGTAGTGAAAACCTAAGAAAATCTCCCGTTTCCGTCTTTTACTATCGAATCGACGTAATGCCAGATCGTCACATTGGTCGCTTGTCTCTCTCAAATGGTTACATTTATCGTCTGCAAGCACTTGTCTCGTGCTGTGGTATGCGGTGACACTACAACCTGCACAGTAGAAGACAGTAGAGGCTTCTAAGTTGATGCATCGACCAGTAAGAAGAGCGACATTTCAAGTTGTAGTTATCAATTATTGAATTATTGCCCGGTTTGGTGCCACGGAGCTGACCGAGGCCCTTATGATTTAGCATGAACCGAGGACTGGCAGCCACGTAACACGAGAAAATGTGAAAAGTGTTAATATGTAGTGAAAACCTAAGAAAATCTCCCGTTTCCGTCTTTTACTATCGAATCGACGTAATGCCAGATCGTCACATTGGTCGCTTTTCTCTCTCAAATGGTTACATTTATCGTCTGCAAGCACTTGTCTCGTGCTGTGGTATGCGGTGCCACTAGAATCTGCACAGTAGAAGACAGTAGAGGCTTCTAAGTTGATGCATCGACCAGTAAGAAGAGCGACATTTCAAGTTGTAGTTATCAATTATTGAATTATTGCCCGGTTTCGTGCCACGGACCTGACCGAGGCCCTTATGATTTAGCATGAACCGAGGACTGGCAGCCACGTAACACGATAAAATGTGAAAAGTGTTAATATGTAGTGAAAACCTAAGAAAATCTCCCGTTTCCGTCTTTTACTATCGAATCGACGTAATGCCAGATCGTCACATTGGTCGCTTGTCTCTCTCAAATGGTTACATTTATCGTCTGCAAGCCCCTGTCTCGTGCTGCGGTATGCGGTGACACTACAACCTGCACAGTGGAAGACAGTAGAGGCTTCTAAGTTGATGCATCGACCAGTAAGAAGAGCGACATTTCAAGTTGTAGTTATCAATTATTGAATTATTGCCCGGTTTGGTGCCACGGACCTGACCGAGGCCCTTATGATTTAGCATGAACCGAGGACTGGCAGCCACGTAACACGATAAAATGTGAAAAGTGTTAATATGTAGTGAAAACCTAAGAAAATCTCTCGTTTCCGTCTTTTACTATCGAATCGACGTAATGCCAGATCGTCACATTGGTCGCTTGTCTCTCTCAAATGGTTACATTTATCGTCTGCAAGCACTTGTCTCGTGCTGTGGTATGCGGTGACACTACAACCTGCACAGTAGAAGACAGTAGAGGCTTCTAAGTTGATGCATCGACCAGTAAGAAGAGCGACATTTCAAGTTGTAGTTATCAATTATTGAATTATTGCCCGGTTTGGTGCCACGGAGCTGACCAAGGCCCTTATGATTTAGCATGAACCGAGGACTGGTAGCCACGTAACACGAGAAAATGTGAAAAGTGTTAATATGTAGTGAAAACCTAAGAAAATCTCCCGTTTCCGTCTTTTACTATCGAATCGACGTAATGCCAGATCGTCACATTGGTCGCTTTTCTCTCTCAAATGGTTACATTTATCGTCTGCAAGCACTTGTCTCGTGCTGTGGTATGCGGTGACACTAGAATCTGCACAGTAGAAGACAGTAGAGGCTTCTAAGTTGATGCATCGACCAGTAAGAAGAGCGACATTTCAAGTTGTAGTTATCAATTATTGAATTATTGCCCGGTTTCGTGCCACGGACCTGACCGAGGCCCTTATGATTTAGCATGAACCGAGGACTGGCAGCCACGTAACACGATAAAATGTGAAAAGTGTTAATATGTAGTGAAAACCTAAGAAAATCTCCCGTTTCCGTCTTTTACTATCGAATCGACGTAATGCCAGATCGTCACATTGACGCTTGTCTCTCTCAAATGGTTACATTTATCGTCTGCAACACTTGTCTCGTTCTGTGGTATGCGGTGACACTACAACCTGCACAGTAGAAGACAGTAGAGGCTTCTAAGTTGATGCATCGACCAGTAAGAAGAGCGACATTTCAAGTTGTAGTTATCAATTACTGAATTATTGCCCGGTTTCGTGCCACGGACCTGACCGAGGCCCTTATGATTTTGCATGAACCGAGGACTGGTAGCCTGGTAACACGAGAAAATGTGAAAAGTGTTAATATGTAGTGAAAACCTAAGAAAATCTCCCGTTTCCGTCTTTTACTATCTAATTGACGTAATGCCAGATCGTCACATTGGTCGCTTTTCTCTCTCAAACGGTTACATTTATCGTCTGCAAGCCCTTGTCTCGTGCTGCGGTATGCGGTGAAACTACAACCTGCACAGTAGAAGACAGTAGAGGCTTCTAAGTTGATGCATCGACCAGTAAGAAGAGCGACATTTCAAGTTGTAGTTATCAATTATTGAATTATTGCCCGGTTTGGTGCCACGGACCTGACCGAGGCCCTTATGATTTAGCATGAACCGAGGACTGGCAGCCACGTAACACGAGAAAATGTGAAAAGTGTTAATATGTAGTGAAAACCTAAGAAAATCTCCCGTTTCCGTCTTTTACTATCGAATCGACGTAATGCCAGATCGTCACATTGGTCGCTTTTCTCTCTCAAATGGTTACATTTATCGTCTGCAAGCACTTGTCTCGTGCTGTGGTATGCGGTGACACTACAACCTGCACAGTAGAAGACAGTAGAGGCTTCTAAGTTGATGCATCGACCAGTAAGAAGAGCGACATTTCAAGTTGTAGTTATCAATTATTGAATTATTGCCCGGTTTGGTGCCACGGACCTGACCGAGGCCCTTATGATTTAGCATGAACCGAGGACTGGCAGCCACGTAACACGATAAAATGTGAAAAGTGTTAATATGTAGTGAAAACCTAAGAAAATCTCCCGTTTCCGTCTTTTACTATCGAATCGACGTAATGCCAGATCATCACATTGGTCGCTTTTCTCTCTCAAATGGTTACATTTATCGTCTGCAAGCACTTGTCTCGTGCTGTGGTATGCGGTGACACTACAACCTGCACAGTAGAAGACAGTAGAGGCTTCTAAGTTGATGCATCGACCAGTAAGAAGAGCGACATTTCAAGTTGTAGTTATCAATTATTGAATTATTGCCCGGTTTGGTGCCACGGACCTGACCGAGGCCCTTATGATTTAGCATGAACCGAGAACTGGCAGCCACGAAACACGAGAAAATGTGAAAAGTGTTAATATGTAGTGAAAACCTAAGAAAATCTCCCGTTTCCGTCTTTTACTATCGAATCGACGTAATGCCAGATCGCCACATTGGTCGCTTTTCTCTCTCAAATGGTTACATTTATCGTCTGCAAGCACTTGTCTCGTGCTGTGGTATGCGGTGACACTACAACCTGCACAGTAGAAGACAGTAGAGGCTTCTAAGTTGATGCATCGACCAGTAAGAAGAGCGACATTTCAAGTTGTAGTTATCAATTATTGAATTATTGCCCGGTTTGGTGCCACGGACCTGACCGAGGCCCTTATGATTTAGCATGAACCGAGAACTGGCAGCCACGTAACACGAGAAAATGTGAAAAGTGTTAATATGTAGTGAAAACCTAAGAAAATCTCCCGTTTCCGTCTTTTACTATCGAATCGACGTAATGCCAGATCGCCACATTGGTCGCTTTTCTCTCTCAAACGGTTACATTTATCGTCTGCAATCCCTTGTCTCGTTCTGCGGTATGCGGCGAAACTACAACCTGCACAGTAGAAGACAGTAGAGGCTTCTAAGTTGATGCATCGACCAGTAAGAAGAGCGACATTTCAAGTTGTAGTTATCAATTATTGAATTATTGCCCGGTTTCGTGCCACGGACCTGACCGAGGCCCTTATGATTTTGCATGAACCGAGGACTGGTAGCCACGTAACACGAGAAAATGTGAAAAGTGTTAATATGTAGTGAAAACCTAAGAAAATCTCCCGTTTCCGTCTTTTACTATCTAATTGACGTAATTCCAGATCGTCACATTGGTCGCTTTTCTCTCTCAAACGGTTACATTTATCGTCTGCAAGCCCTTGTCTCGTGCTGCGGTATGCGGTGAAACTACAACCTGCACAGCAGAAGACAGTAGAGGCTTCTAAGTTGATGCATCGACCAGTAAGAAGAGCGACATTTCAAGTTGTAGTTATCAATTATTGAATTATTGCCCGGTTTGGTGCCACGGACCTGACCGAGGCCCTTATGATTTAGCATGAACCGAGGACTGGCAGCCACGTAACACGATAAAATGTGAAAAGTGTTAATATGTAGTGAAAACCTAAGAAAATCTCCCGTTTCCGTCTTTTACTATCGAATCGACGTAATGCCAGATCGTCACATTGGTCGCTTTTCTCTCTCAAATGGTTACATTTATCGTCTGCAAGCACTTGTCTCGTGCTGTGGTATGCGGTGACACTACAACCTGCACAGTAGAAGACAGTAGAGGCTTCTAAGTTGATGCATCGACCAGTAAGAAGAGCGACATTTCAAGTTGTAGTTATCAATTATTGAATTATTGCCCGGTTTCGTGCCACGGACCTGACCGAGGCCCTTATGATTTACCATGAACCGAGGACTGGCAGCCACGTAACACGAGAAAATGTGAAAAGTGTTAATATGTAGTGAAAACCTAAGAAAATCTCCCGTTTCCATCTTTTACTATCGTTCGACGTAATGCCAGATCGTTACATTGATCGCTTTTCTCTCTCAAACGGTTGCATTTATCGTCTGCAAGCCCTTGTCTCGTGCTGCGGTATGCGGTGACACTACAACCTGCACAGTAGAAGACAGTAGAGGCTTCTACGTTGATGCATCGACCAGTAAGAAGAGCGACATTTCAAGTTGTAGTTATCAATTATTGAATTATTGCCCGGTTTGGTGCCACGGACCTGACCGAGGCCCTTATGATTTAGCATGAACCGAGGACTGGCAGCCACGTAACACGATAAAATGTGAAAAGTGTTAATATGTAGTGAAAACCTAAGAAAATCTCCCGTTTCCGTCTTTTACAATCGAATCGACGTAATGCCAGATCGTCACATTGGTCGCTTTTCTCTCTCAAATGGTTACATTTATCGTCTGCAAGCACTTGTCTCGTGCTGTGGTATGCGGTGACACAACAACCTGCACAGTAGAAGACAGTAGAGGCTTCTAAGTTGATGCATCGACCAGTAAGAAGAGCGACATTTCAAGTTGTAGTTATCAATTATTGAATTATTGCCCAGTTTGGTGCCACAGACCTGACCGAGGCCCTTATGATTTAGCATGAACCGAGGACTGGCAGCCACGTAACACGAGAAAGTGTGAAAAGTGTTAATATGTAGTGAAAACCTAAGAAAATCTCCCGTTTCCATCTTTTACTATCGTTCGACGTAATGCCAGATCGTTACATTGATCGCTTTTCTCTCTCAAACGGTTACATTTATCGTCTGCAAGCCCTTGTCTCGTGCTGCGGTATGCGGTGACTCTACAACCTGCACAGTAGAAGACAGTAGAGGCTTCTAAGTTGATGCATCGACCAGTAAGAAGAGCGACATTTCAAGTTGTAGTTATCAATTATTGAATTATTGCCCGGTTTGGTGCCACGGACCTGACCGAGGCCCTTATGATTTAGCATGAACCGAGGACTGGCAGCCACGTAACACGATAAAATGTGAAAAGTGTTAATATGTAGTGAAAACCTAAGAAAATCTCCCGTTTCCGTCTTTTACTATCGAATCGACGTAATGCCAGATCGTCACATTGGTCGCTTTTCTCTCTCAAATGGTTACATTTATCGTCTGCAAGCACTTGTCTCGTGCTGTGGTATGCGGTGACACTACAACCTGCACAGTAGAAGACAGTAGAGGCTTCTAAGTTGATGCATCGACCAGTAAGAAGAGCGACATTTCAAGTTGTAGTTATCAATTATTGAATTATTGCCCGGTTTGGTGCCATGGACCTGACCGAGGCCCTTATGATTTAGCATGAACCGAGGACTGGCAGCCACGTAACACGAGAAAATGTGAAAAGTGTTAATATGTAGTGAAAACCTAAGAAAATCTCCCGTTTCCGTCTTTTACTATCGAATCGACGTAATGCCAGATCGTCACATTGGTCGCTTTTCTCTCTCAAATGGTTACATTTATCGTCTGCAAGCACTTGTCTCGTGCTGTGGTATGCGGTGACACTACAACCTGCACAGTAGAAGACAGTAGAGGCTTCTAAGTTGATGCATCGACCAGTAAGAAGAGCGACATTTCAAGTAGTAGTTATCAATTATTGAATTATTGCCCGGTTTGGTGCCACGGACCTGACCGAGGCCCTTATGATTTAGCATGAACCGAGGACCGGCAGCCACGTAACACGAGAAAATGTGAAAAGTGTTAATATGTAGTGAAAACCTAAGAAAATCTCCCGTTTCCGTCTTTTACTATCGAATCGACGTAATGCCAGATCGTCACATTGGTCGCTTTTCTCTCTCAAATGGTTACATTTATCGTCTGCAAGCACTTGTCTCGTGCTGTGGTATGCGGTGACACTACAACCTGCACAGTAGAAGACAGTAGAGGCTTCTAAGTTGATGCATCGACCAGTAAGAAGAGCGACATTTCAAGTAGTAGTTATCAATTATTGAATTATTGCCCGGTTTGGTGCCACGGACCTGACCGAGGCCCTTATGATTTAGCATGAACCGAGGACTGGCAGCCACGTAACACGAGAAAATGTGAAAATTGTTAATATGTAGTGAAAACCTAAGAAAATCTCCCGTTTCCGTCTTTTACTATCGAATCGACGTAATGCCAGATCGTCACATTGGTCGCTTTTCTCTCTCAAATGGTTACATTTATCGTCTGCAAGCACTTGTCTCGTGCTGTGGTATGCGGTGACACTACAACCTGCACAGTAGAAGACAGTAGAGGCTTCTAAGTTGATGCATCGACCAGTAAGAAGAGCGACATTTCAAGTAGTAGTTATCAATTATTGAATTATTGCCCGGTTTGGTGCCACGGACATGACCGAGGCCCTTATGATTTAGCATGAACCGAGGACTGGCAGCCACGTAACACGAGAAAATGTGAAAAGTGTTAATATGTAGTGAAAACCTAAGAAAATCTCCCGTTTCCGTCTTTTACTATCGAATCGACGTAATGCCAGATCGTCACATTGGTCGCTTTTCTCTCTCAAATGGTTACATTTATCGTCTGCAAGATCTTGTCTCGTGCTGTGGTATGCGGTGACACTACAACCTGCACAGTAGAAGACAGTAGAGGCTTCTAAGTTGATGCATCGACCAGTAAGAAGAGCGACATTTCAAGTAGTAGTTATCAATTATTGAATTATTGCCCGGTTTGGTGCCACGGACCTGACCGAGGCCCTTATGATTTAGCATGAACCGAGGACTGGCAGCCACGTAACACGAGAAAATGTGAAAAGTGTTAATATGTAGTGAAAACCTAAGAAAATCTCCCGTTTCCATCTTTTACTATCGTTCGACGTAATGCCAGATCGTCACATTGGTCGCTTTTCTCTCTCAAACGGTTACATTTATCGCCTGCAAACCCTTGTCTCGTTCTGCGGTATGCGGCGAAACTACAACCTGCACAGTAGAAGACAGTAGAGGCTTCTAAGTTGATGCATCGACCAGTAAGAAGAGCGACATATCAAGTAGTAGTTATCAATTATTGAATTATTGCCCGGTTTGGTGCCACGGACCTGACCGAGGCCCTTATGATTTAGCATGAACCGAGGACTGGCAGCCACGTAACACGAGAAAATGTGAAAAGTGTTAATATGTAGTGAAAACCTAAGAAAATCTCCCGTTTCCATCTTTTACTATCGTTCGACGTAACGCCAGATCGTCACATTGGTCGCTTTTCTCTCTCAAACGGTTACATTTATCGTCTGCAAACCCTTGTCTCGTTCTGCGGTATGCGGCGAAACTACAACCTGCACAGTAGAAGACAGTAGAGGCTTCTAAGTTGATGCATCGACCAGTAAGAAGAGCGACATATCAAGTAGTAGTTATCAATTATTGAATTATTGCCCGGTTTGGTGCCACGGACCTGACCGAGGCCCTTATGATTTAGCATGAACCGAGGACTGGCAGCCACGTAACACGAGAAAATGTGAAAAGTGTTAATATGTAGTGAAAACCTAAGAAAATCTCCCGTTTCCATCTTTTACTAACGTTCGACGTAATGCCAGATCGTCACATTGGTCGCTTTTCTCTCTCAAACGGTTACATTTATCGTCTGCAAACCCTTGCCTCGTTCTGCGGTATGCGGCGAAACTACAACCTGCACAGTAGAAGACAGTAGAGGCTTCTAAGTTGATGCATCGACCAGTAAGAAGAGCGACATTTCAAGTTGTAGTTATCAATTATTGAATTATTGCCCGGTTTGGTGCCACGGACCTGACCGAGGCCCTTATGATTTAGCATGAACCGAGGACTGGCAGCCACGTAACACGAGAAAATGTGAAAAGTGTTAATATGTAGTGAAAACCTAAGAAAATCTCCCGTTTCCCTCTTTTACTATCGAATCGACGTAATTCCAGATCGTCACATTGGTCGCTTTTCTCTCTCAAATGGTTACATTTATCGTCTGCAAGCCCTTGTCTCGTGCTGTGGTATGCGGTGACACTACAACCTGCACAGTAGAAGACAGTAGAGGCTTCTAAGTTGATGCATCGACCAGTCAGAAGAGCGACATTTCAAGTAGTAGTTATCAATTATTGAATTATTGCCCGGTTTGGTGCCACGGACCTGACCGAGGCCCTTATGATTTAGCATGAACCGAGGACTGGCAGCCACGTAACACGAGAAAATGTGAAAAGTGTTAATATGTAGTGAAAACCTAAGAAAATCTCCCGTTTCCGTCTTTTACTATCGAATCGACGTAATGCCAGATCGTCACATTGGTCGCTTTTCTCTCTCAAATGGTTACATTTATCGTCTGCAAGCCCTTGTCTCGTGCTGTGGTATGCGGTGACACTACAACCTGCACAGTAGAAGACAGTAGAGGCTTCTAAGTTGATGCATCGACCAGTCAGAAGAGCGACATTTCAAGTAGTAGTTATCAATTATTGAATTATTGCCCGGTTTGGTGCCACGGACCTGACCGAGGCCCTTATGATTTAGCATGAACCGAGGACTGGCAGCCACGTAACACGAGAAAATGTGAAAAGTGTTAATATGTAGTGAAAACCTAAGAAAATCTCCCGTTTCCGTCTTTTACTATCGAGTCGACGTATTGCCAGATCGTCACATTGGTCGCTTTTCTCTCTCAAATGGTTACATTTATCGTCTGCAAGCACTTGTCTCGTGCTGTGGTATGCGGTGACACTACAACCTGCACAGTAGAAGACAGTAGAGGCTTCTAAGTTGATGCATCGACCAGTAAGAAGAGCGACATTTCAAGTAGTAGTTATCAATTATTGAATTATTGCCCGGTTTGGTGCCACGGACCTGACCGAGGCCCTTATGATTTAGCATGAACCGAGGACTGGCAGCCACGTAACACGAGAAAATGTGAAAAGTGTTAATATGTAGTGAAAACCTAAGAAAATCTCCCGTTTCCCTCTTTTACTATCGAATCGACGTAATTCCAGATCGTCACATTGGTCGCTTTTCTCTCTCAAATGGTTACATTTATCGTCTGCAAGCCCTTGTCTCGTGCTGTGGTATGCGGTGACACTACAACCTGCACAGTAGAAGACAGTAGAGGCTTCTAAGTTGATGCATCGACCAGTCAGAAGAGCGACATTTCAAGTAGTAGTTATCAATTATTGAATTATTGCCCGGTTTGGTGCCACGGACCTGACCGAGGCCCTTATGATTTAGCATGAACCGAGGACTGGCAGCCACGTAACACGAGAAAATGTGAAAAGTGTTAATATGTAGTGAAAACCTAAGAAAATCTCCCGTTTCCGTCTTTTACTATCGAGTCGACGTAATGCCAGATCGTCACATTGGTCGCTTTTCTCTCTCAAATGGTTACATTTATCGTCTGCAAGCACTTGTCTCGTGCTGTGGTATGCGGTGACACTACAACCTGCACAGTAGAAGACAGTAGAGGCTTCTAAGTTGATGCATCGACCAGTAAGAAGAGCGACATTTCAAGTAGTAGTTATCAATTATTGAATTATTGCCCGGTTTGGTGCCACGGACCTGACCGAGGCCCTTATGATTTAGCATGAACCGAAGACTGGCAGCCACGTAACACGAGAAAATGTGAAAAGTGTTAATATGTAGTGAAAACCTAAGAAAATCTCCCGTTTCCATCTTTTACTATCGTTCGACGTAATGCCAGATCGTCACATTGGTCGCTTTTCTCTCTCAAACGGTTACATTTATCGTCTGCAAACCCTTGCCTCGTTCTGCGGTATGCGGCGAAAGTACAACCTGCACAGTAGAAGACAGTAGAGGCTTCTAAGTTGATGCATCGACCAGTAAGAAGAGCGACATTTCAAGTAGTAGTTATCAATTATTGAATTATTGCCCGGTTTGGTGCCACGGACCTGACCGAGGCCCTTATGATTTAGCATGAACTGAGGACTGGCAGCCACGTAACACGAGAAAATGTGAAAAGTGTTAATATGTAGTGAAAACCTAAGAAAATCTCCCGTTTCCGTCTTTTACTATCGAGTCGACGTAATGCCAGATCGTCACATTGGTCGCTTTTCTCTCTCAAATGGTTACATTTATCGTCTGCAAGCATTTGTCTCGTGCTGTGGTATGCGGTGACACTACAACCTGCACAGTAGAAGACAGTAGAGGCTTCTAAGTTGATGCATCGACCAGTAAGGAGAGCGACATTTCAAGTAGTAGTTATCAATTATTGAATTATTGCCGGTTTGGTGCCACGGACCTGACCGAGGCCCTTATGATTTAGCATGAACCGAGGACTGGCAGCCACGTAACACGAGAAAATGTGAAAAGTGTTAATATGTAGTGAAAACCTAAGAAAATCTCCCGTTTCCGTCTTTTACTATCGAGTCGACGTAATGCCAGATCGTCACATTGGTCGCTTTTCTCTCTCAAACGGTTACATTTATCGTCTGCAAACCCTTGCCTCGTTCTGCGGTATGCGGCGAAACTACAACCTGCACAGTAGAAGACAGTAGAGGCTTCTAAGTTGATGCATCGACCAGTAAGAAGAGCGACATTTCAAGTAGTAGTTATCAATTATTGAATTATTGCCCGGTTTGGTGCCACGGACCTGACCGAGGCCCTTATGATTTAGCATGAACCGAGGACTGGCAGCCACGTAACACGAGAAAATGTGAAAAGTGTTAATATGTAGTGAAAACCTAAGAAAATCTCCCGTTTCCGTCTTTTACTATCGAATCGACGTAATGCCAGATCGTCACATTGGTCGCTTTTCTCTCTCAAATGGTTACATTTATCGTCTGCAAGCCCTTGTCTCGTGCTGTGGTATGTGGTGACACTACAACCTGCACAGTAGAAGACAGTAGAGGCTTCTAAGTTGATGCATCGACCAGTAAGAAGAGCGACATTTCAAGTAGTAGTTATCAATTATTGAATTATTGCCCGGTTTGGTGCCACGGACCTGACCGAGGCCCTTATGATTTAGCATGAACCGAGGACTGGCAGCCACGTAACACGAGAAAATGTGAAAAGTGTTAATATGTAGTGAAAACCTAAGAAAATCTCCCGTTTCCGTCTTTTACTATCGAATCGACGTAATGCCAGATCGTCACATTGGTCGCTTTTCTCTCTCAAATGGTTACATTTATCGTCTGCAAGCACTTGTCTCGTTCTGCGGTATGCGGCGAA
This sequence comes from Schistocerca piceifrons, assembly GCF_021461385.2. Taxonomy (NCBI): domain Eukaryota; kingdom Metazoa; phylum Arthropoda; class Insecta; order Orthoptera; family Acrididae; genus Schistocerca; species Schistocerca piceifrons. Next base: position 208,398,459 of record NC_060146.1, on the reverse strand, counting down.
ACTACAACCTGCACAGTAGAAGACAGTAGAGGCTTCTAAGTTGATGCATCGACCAGTAAGAAGAGCGACATTTCAAGTAGTAGTTATCAATTATTGAATTATTGCCCGGTTTGGTGCCACGGACCTGACCGAGGCCCTTATGATTTAGCATGAACCGAGGACTGGCAGCCACGTAACACGAGAAAATGTGAAAAGTGTTAATATGTAGTGAAAACCTAAGAAAATCTCCCGTTTCCGTCTTTTACTATCGAATCGACGTAATGCCAGATCGTCACATTGGTCGCTTTTCTCTCTCAAATGGTTACATTTATCGTCTGCAAGCACTTGTCTCGTGCTGTGGTATGCGGTGACACTACAACCTGCACAGTAGAAGACAGTAGAGGCTTCTAAGTTGATGCATCGACCAGTAAGAAGAGCGACATTTCAAGTAGTAGTTATCAATTATTGAATTATTGCCCGGTTTGGTGCCACGGACCTGACCGAGGCCCTTATGATTTAGCATGAACCGAGGACTGGCAGCCACGTAACACGAGAAAATGTGAAAAGTGTTAATATGTAGTGAAAACCTAAGAAAATCTCCCGTTTCCGTCTTTTACTATCGAATCGACGTAATGCCAGATCGTCACATTGGTCGCTTTTCTCTCTCAAATGGTTACATTTATCGTCTGCAAGCACTTGTCTCGTGCTGTGGTATGCGGTGACACTACAACCTGCACAGTAGAAGACAGTAGAGGCTTCTAAGTTGATGCATCGACCAGTAAGAAGAGCGACATTTCAAGTAGTAGTTATCAATTATTGAATTATTGCCCGGTTTGGTGCCACGGACCTGACCGAGGCCCTTATGATTTAGCATGAACCGAGGACTGGCAGCCACGTAACACGAGAAAATGTGAAAAGTGTTAATATGTAGTGAAAACCTAAGAAAATCTCCCGTTTCCGTCTTTTACTATCGAATCGACGTAATGCCAGATCGTCACATTGGTCGCTTTTCTCTCTCAAATGGTTACATTTATCGTCTGCAAGCACTTGTCTCGTGCTGTGGTATGCGGTGACACTACAACCTGCACAGTAGAAGACAGTAGAGGCTTCTAAGTTGATGCATCGACCAGTAAGAAGAGCGACATTTCAAGTAGTAGTTATCAATTATTGAATTATTGCCCGGTTTGGTGCCACGGACCTGACCGAGGCCCTTATGATTTAGCATGAACCGAGGACTGGCAGCCACGTAACACGATAAAATGTGAAAAGTGTTAATATGTAGTGAAAACCTAAGAAAATCTCCCGTTTCCGTCTTTTACTATCGAATCGACGTAATGCCAGATCGTCACATTGGTCGCTTTTCTCTCTCAAATGGTTACATTTATCGTCTGCAAGCACTTGTCTCGTGCTGTGGTATGCGGTGACACTACAACCTGCACAGTAGAAGACAGTAGAGGCTTCTAAGTTGATGCATCGACCAGTAAGAAGAGCGACATTTCAAGTAGTAGTTATCAATTATTGAATTATTGCCCGGTTTGGTGCCACGGACCTGACCGAGGCCCTTATGATTTAGCATGAACCGAGGACTGGCAGCCACGTAACACGAGAAAATGTGAAAAGTGTTAATATGTGGTGAAAACCTAAGAAAATCTCCCGTTTCCGTCTTTTACTATCGAATCGACGTAATGCCAGATCGTCACATTGGTCGCTTTTCTCTCTCAAATGGTTACATTTATCGTCTGCAAGCACTTGTCTCGTGCTGTGGTATGCGGTGACACTACAACCTGCACAGTAGAAGACAGTAGAGGCTTCTAAGTTGATGCATCGACCAGTAAGAAGAGCGACATTTCAAGTAGTAGTTATCAATTATTGAATTATTGCCCGGTTTGGTGCCACGGACATGACCGAGGCCCTTATGATTTAGCATGAACCGAGGACTGGCAGCCACGTAACACGAGAAAATGTGAAAAGTGTTAATATGTAGTGAAAACCTAAGAAAATCTCCCGTTTCCGTCTTTTACTATCGAATCGACGTAATGCCAGATCGTCACATTGGTCGCTTTTCTCTCTCAAACGGTTACATTTATCGTCTGCAAGATCTTGTCTCGTGCTGTGGTATGCGGTGAGACTACAACCTGCACAGTAGAAGACAGTAGAGGCTTCTAAGTTGATGCATCGACCAGTAAGAAGAGCGACATTTCAAGTAGTAGTTATCAATTATTGAATTATTGCCCGGTTTGGTGCCACGGACCTGACCGAGGCCCTTATGATTTAGCATGAACCGAGGACTGGCAGCCACGTAACACGAGAAAATGTGAAAAGTGTTAATATGTAGTGAAAACTCAAGAAAATCTCCCGTTTCCATCTTTTACTATCGTTCGACGTAATGCCAGATCGTCACATTGGTCGCTTTTCTCTCTCAAACGGTTACATTTATCGTCTGCAAACCCTTGTCTCGTTCTGCGGTATGCGGCGAAACTACAACCTGCACAGTAGAAGACAGTAGAGGCTTCTAAGTTGATGCATCGACCAGTAAGAAGAGCGACATATCAAGTAGTAGTTATCAATTATTGAATTATTGCCCGGTTTGGTGCCACGGACCTGACCGAGGCCCTTATGATTTAGCATGAACCGAGGACTGGCAGCCACGTAACACGAGAAAATGTGAAAAGTGTTAATATGTAGTGAAAACCTAAGAAAATCTCCCGTTTCCATCTTTTACTATCGTTCGACGTAATGCCAGATCGTCACATTGGTCGCTTTTCTCTCTCAAACGGTTACATTTATCGTCTGCAAACCCTTGTCTCGTTCTGCGGTATGCGGCGAAACTACAACCTGCACAGTAGAAGACAGTAGAGGCTTCTAAGTTGATGCATCGACCAGTAAGAAGAGCGACATATCAAGTAGTAGTTATCAATTATTGAATTATTGCACGGTTTGGTGCCACGGACCTGACCGAGGCCCTTATGATTTAGCATGAACCGAGGACTGGCAGCCACGTAACACGAGAAAATGTGAAAAGTGTTAATATGTAGTGAAAACCTAAGAAAATCTCCCGTTTCCATCTTTTACTATTGTTCGACGTAATGCCAGATCGTCACATTGGTCGCTTTTCTCTCTCAAACGGTTACATTTATCGTCTGCAAACCCTTGCCTCGTTCTGCGGTATGCGGCGAAACTGCAACCTGCACAGTAGAAGACAGTAGAGGCCTCTAAGTTGATGCATCGACCAGTAAGAAGAGCGACATTTCAAGTTGTAGTTATCAATTATTGAATTATTGCCCGGTTTGGTGCCACGGACCTGACCGAGGCCCTTATGATTTAGCATGAACCGAGGACTGGCAGCCACGTAACACGAGGAAATGTGAAAAGTGTTAATATGTAGTGAAAACCTAAGAAAATCTCCCGTTTCCCTCTTTTACTATCGAATCGACGTAATTCCAGATCGTCACATTGGTCGCTTTTCTCTCTCAAATGGTTACATTTATCGTCTGCAAGCCCTTGTCTCGTGCTGTGGTATGCGGTGAAACTACAACCTGCACAGTAGAAGACAGTAGAGGCTTCTAAGTTGATGCATCGACCAGTCAGAAGAGCGACATTTCAAGTAGTAGTTATCAATTATTGAATTATTGCCCGGTTTGGTGCCACGGACCTGACCGAGGCCCTTATGATTTAGCATGAACCGAGGACTGGCAGCCACGTAACACGATAAAATGTGAAAAGTGTTAATATGTAGTGAAAACCTAAGAAAATCTCCCGTTTCCGTCTTTTACTATCGAATCGACGTAATGCCAGATCGTCACATTGGTCGCTTTTCTCTCTCAAATGGTTACATTTTTCGTCTGCAAGCCCTTGTCTCGTGCTGTGGTATGCGGTGACACTACAACCTGCACAGTAGAAGACAGTAGAGGCTTCTAAGTTGATGCATCGACCAGTCAGAAGAGCGACATTTCAAGTAGTAGTTATCAATTATTGAATTATTGCCCGGTTTGGTGCCACGGACCTGACCGAGGCCCTTATGATTTAGCATGAACCGAGGACTGGCAGCCACGTAACACGAGAAAATGTGAAAAGTGTTAATATGTAGTGAAAACCTAAGAAAATCTCCCGTTTCCGTCTTTTACTATCGAGTCGACGTAATGCCAGATCGTCACATTGGACGCTTTTCTCTCTCAAATGGTTACATTTATCGTCTGCAAGCACTTGTCTCGTGCTGTGGTATGCGGTGACACTACAACCTGCACAGTAGAAGACAGTAGAGGCTTCTAAGTTGATGCATCGACCAGTAACAAGAGCGACATTTCAAGTAGTAGTTATCGATTATTGAATTATTGCCCGGTTTGGTGCCACGGACCTGACCGAGGCCCTTATGATTTAGCATGAACCGAGGACTGGCAGCCACGTAACACGAGAAAATGTGAAAAGTGTTAATATGTAGTGAAAACCTAAGAAAATCTCCCGTTTCCATCTTTTACTATCGTTCGACGTAATGCCAGATCGTTACATTGATCGCTTTTCTCTCTCAAATGGTTACATTTATCGTCTGCAAGCACTTGTCTCGTGCTGTGGTATGCGGTGACACTACAACCTGCACAGTAGAAGACAGTAGAGGCTTCTAAGTTGATGCATCGACCAGTAAGAAGAGCGACATTTCAAGTTGTAGTTATCAACTATTGAATTATTGCCCGGTTTGGTGCCACGGACCTGACCGAGGCCCTTATGATTTAGCATGAACCGAGGACTGGCAGCCACGTAACACGAGAAAATGTGAAAAGTGTTAATATGTAGTGAAAACCTAAGAAAATCTCCCGTTTCCATCCTTTACTATCGTTCGACGTAATGCCAGATCGTTACATTGATCGCTTTTCTCTCTCAAACGGTTGCATTTATCGTCTGCAAGCCCTTGTCTCGTGCTGTGGTATGCGGTGACACTACAACCTGCACAGTAGAAGACAGTAGAGGCTTCTAAGTTGATGCATCGATCAGTAAGAAGAGCGACATTTCAAGTTGTAGTTATCAATTATTGAATTATTGCCCGGTTTGGTGCCACGGACCTGACCGAGGCCCTTATGATTTAGCATGAACCGAGGACTGGCAGCCACGTAACACGAGAAAATGTGAAAAGTGTTAATATGTAGTGAAAACCTAAGAAAATCTCCCGTTTCCATCTTTTACTATCGTTCGACGTAATGCCAGATCGTCACATTGGTCGCTTTTCTCTCTCAAACGGTTACATTTATCGTCTGCAAACCCTTGTCTCGTTCTGCGGTATGCGGCGAAACTACAACCTCCACAGTAGAAGACAGTAGAGGCTTCTAAGTTGATGCATCGACCAGTAAGAAGAGCGACATTTCAAGTAGTAGTTATCAATTATTGAATTATTGCCCGGTTTGGTGCCACGGACCTGACCGAGGCCCTTATGATTTAGCATGAACCGAGGACTGGCAGCCACGTAACACGAGAAAATGTGAAAAGTGTTAATATGTAGTGAAAACCTAAGAAAATCTCCCGTTTCCATCTTTTACTATCGTTCAACGTAATGCCAGATCGTTACATTGATCGCTTTTCTCTCTCAAACGGTTGCATTTATCGTCTGCAAGCCCTTGTCTCGTGCTGTGGTATGCGGTGACACTACAACCTGCACAGTAGAAGACAGTAGAGGCTTCTAAGTTGATGCATCGACCAGTAAGAAGAGCGACATTTAAAGTTGTAGTTATCAATTATTGAATTATTGCCCGGTTTGGTGCCACGGACCTGACCGAGGCCCTTATGATTTAGCATGAACCGAGGACTGGCAGCCACGTAACACGAGAAAATGTGAAAAGTGTTAATATGTAGTGAAAACCTAAGAAAATCTCCCGTTTCCATCTTTTACTATCGTTCGACGTAATGCCAGATCGTTACATTGATCGCTTTTCTCTCTCAAACGGTTGCATTTATCGTCTGCAAGCCCTTGTCTCGTGCTGTGGTATGCGGTGACACTACAACCTGCACAGTAGAAGACAGTAGAGGCTTCTAAGTTGATGCACCGACCAGTAAGAAGAGCGACATTTCAAGTTGTAGTTATCAATTATTGAATTATTGCCCGGTTTGGTGCCACGGACCTGACCGAGGCCCTTATGATTTAGCATGAACCGAGGACTGGCAGCCACGTAACACGAGAAAATGTGAAAAGTGTTAATATGTAGTGAAAACCTAAGAAAATCTCCCGTTTCCATCTTTTACTATCGTTCGACGTAATGCCAGATCGTTACATTGATCGCTTTTCTCTCTCAAACGGTTGCATTTATCGTCTGCAAGCCCTTGTCTCGTGCTGTGGTATGCGGTGACACTACAACCTGCACAGTAGAAGACAGTAGAGGCTTCTAAGTTGATGCATCGACCAGTAAGAAGAGCGACATTTCAAGTTGTAGTTATCAATTATTGAATTATTGCCCGGTTTGGTGCCACGGACCTGACCGAGGCCCCTATGATTTAGCATGAACCGAGGACTGGCAGCCACGTAACACGAGAAAATGTGAAAAGTGTTAATATGTAGTGAAAACCTAAGAAAATCTCCCGTTTCCATCTTTTACTATCGTTCGACGTAATGCCAGATCGTTACATTGATCGCTTTTCTCTCTCAAACGGTTGCATTTATCGTCTGCAAGCCCTTGTCTCGTGCTGTGGTATGCGGTGACACTACAACCTGCACAGTAGAAGACAGTAGAGGCTTCTAAGTTGATGCATCGACCAGTAAGAAGAGCGACATTTCAAGTTGTAGTTATCAATTATTGAATTATTGCCCGGTTTGGTGCCACGGACCTGACCGAGGCCCCTATGATTTAGCATGAACCGAGGACTGGCAGCCACGTAACACGAGAAAATGTGAAAAGTGTTAATATGTAGTGAAAACCTAAGAAAATCTCCCGTTTCCATCTTTTACTATCGTTCGACGTAATGCCAGATCGTTACATTGATCGCTTTTCTCTCTCGAACGGTTGCATTTATCGTCTGCAAGCCCTTGTCTAGTGCTGCGGTATGCGGTGAAACTACAACCAGCACAGTAGAAGACAGTAGAGGCTTCTAAGTTGATCCATCGACCAGTAAGAAGAGCGACATTTCAAGTTGTAGTTATCAATTATTGAATTATTGCCCGGTTTGGTGCCACGGACCTGACGAGGCCCCTATGATTTAGCATGAACCGAGGACTGGCAGCCACGTAACACGAGAAAATGTGAAAAGTGTTAATATGTAGTGAAAACCTAAGAAAATCTCCCGTTTCCATCTTTTACTATCGTTCGACGTAATGCCAGATCGTTACATTGATCGCTTTTCTCTCTCAAACGGTTGCATTTATCGTCTGCAAGCCCTTGTCTAGTGCTGCGGTATGCGGTGAAACTACAACCAGCACAGTAGAAGACAGTAGAGGCTTCTAAGTTGATCCATCGACCAGTAAGAAGAGCGACATTTCAAGTTGTAGTTATCAATTATTGAATTATTGCCCGGTTTGGTGCCACGGACCTGACCGAGGCCCCTATGATTTAGCATGAACCGAGGACTGGCAGCCACGTAACACGAGAAAATGTGAAAAGTGTTAATATGTAGTGAAAACCTAAAAAAATCTCCCGTTTCCATCTTTTACTATCGTTCGACGTAATGCCAGATCGTTACATTGATCGCTTTTCTCTCTCAAACGGTTGCATTTATCGTCTGCAAGCCCTTGTCTAGTGCTGCGGTATGCGGTGAAACTACAACCAGCACAGTAGAAGACAGTAGAGGCTTCTAAGTTGATCCATCGACCAGTAAGAAGAGCGACATTTCAAGTTGTAGTTATCAATTATTGAATTATTGCCCGGTTTGGTGCCACGGACCTGACCGAGGCCATTATGATTTAGCATGAACCGAGGACTGGCAGCCACGTAACACGAGAAAATGTGAAAAGTGTTAATATGTAGTGAAAACCTAAGAAAATCTCCCGTTTCCATCTTTTACTATCGTTCGACGTAATGCCAGATCGTTACATTGATCGCTTTTCTCTCTCAAACGGTTGCATTTATCGTCTGCAAGCCCTTGTCTAGTGCTGCGGTATGCGGTGAAACTACAACCAGCACAGTAGAAGACAGTAGAGGCTTCTAAGTTGATCCATCGACCAGTAAGAAGAGCGACATTTCAAGTTGTAGTTATCAATTATTGAATTATTGCCCGGTTTGGTGCCACGGACCTGACCGAGGCCCTTATGATTTAGCATGAACCGAGGACTGGCAGCCACGTAACACGATAAAATGTGAAAAGTGTTAATATGTAGTGAAAACCTAAGAAAATCTCCCGTTTCCGTCTTTTACTATCGAATCGACGTAATGCCAGATCGTCACATTGGTCGCTTTTCTCTCTCAAATTGTTACATTTATCGTCTGCAAGCACTTGTCTCGTGCTGTGGTATGCGGTGACACTACAACCTGCACAGTAGAAGACAGTAGAGGCTTCTAAGTTGATGCATCGACCAGTAAGAAGAGCGACATTTCAAGTTGTAGTTATCAATTATTGAATTATTGCCCGGTTTGGTGCCACGGACCTGACCGAGGCCCTTATGATTTAGCATGAACCGAGGACTGGCAGCCACGTAACACGAGAAAATGTGAAAAGTGTTAATATGTAGTGAAAACCTAAGAAAATCTCCCGTTTCCATCTTTTACTATCGTTCGACGTAATGCCAGATCGTTACATTGATCGCTTTTCTCTCTCGAACGGTTGCATTTATCGTCTGCAAGCCCTTGTCTAGTGCTGCGGTATGCGGTGAAACTACAACCAGCACAGTAGAAGACAGTAGAGGCTTCTAAGTTGATCCATCGACCAGTAAGAAGAGCGACATTTCAAGTTGTAGTTATCAATTATTGAATTATTGCCCGGTTTGGTGCCACGGACCTGACGAGGCCCCTATGATTTAGCATGAACCGAGGACTGGCAGCCACGTAACACGAGAAAATGTGAAAAGTGTTAATATGTAGTGAAAACCTAAGAAAATCTCCCGTTTCCATCTTTTACTATCGTTCGACGTAATGCCAGATCGTTACATTGATCGCTTTTCTCTCTCAAACGGTTGCATTTATCGTCTGCAAGCCCTTGTCTAGTGCTGCGGTATGCGGTGAAACTACAACCAGCACAGTAGAAGACAGTAGAGGCTTCTAAGTTGATCCATCGACCAGTAAGAAGAGCGACATTTCAAGTTGTAGTTATCAATTATTGAATTATTGCCCGGTTTGGTGCCACGGACCTGACCGAGGCCCCTATGATTTAGCATGAACCGAGGACTGGCAGCCACGTAACACGAGAAAATGTGAAAAGTGTTAATATGTAGTGAAAACCTAAGAAAATCTCCCGTTTCCATCTTTTACTATCGTTCGACGTAATGCCAGATCGTTACATTGATCGCTTTTCTCTCTCAAACGGTTGCATTTATCGTCTGCAAGCCCTTGTCTAGTGCTGCGGTATGCCGTGAAACTACAACCAGCACAGTAGAAGACAGTAGAGGCTTCTAAGTTGATCCATCGACCAGTAAGAAGAGCGACATTTCAAGTTGTAGTTATCAATTATTGAATTATTGCCCGGTTTGGTGCCACGGACCTGACCGAGGCCCTTATGATTTAGCATGAACCGAAGACTGGCAGCCACGTAACACGAGAAAATGTGAAAAGTGTTAATATGTAGTGAAAACCTAAGAAAATCTCCCGTTTCCATCTTTTACTATCGTTCGACGTAATGCCAGATCGTTACATTGATCGCTTTTCTCTCTCAAACGGTTGCATTTATCGTCTGCAAGCCCTTGTCTAGTGCTGCGGTATGCGGTGAAACTACAACCAGCACAGTAGAAGACAGTAGAGGCTTCTAAGTTGATCCATCGACCAGTAAGAAGAGCGACATTTCAAGTTGTAGTTATCAATTATTGAATTATTGCCCGGTTTGGTGCCACGGACCTGACCGAGGCCCTTATGATTTAGCATGAACCGAGGACTGGCAGCCACGTAACACGATAAAATGTTAAAAGTGTTAATATGTAGTGAAAACCTAAGAAAATCTCCCGTTTCCGTCTTTTACTATCGAATCGACGTAATGCCAGATCGTCACATTGGTCGCTTTTCTCTCTCAAATTGTTACATTTATCGTCTGCAAGCACTTGTCTCGTGCTGTGGTATGCGGTGACACTACAACCTGCACAGTAGAAGACAGTAGAGGCTTCTAAGTTGATGCATCGACCAGTAAGAAGAGCGACATTTCAAGTTGTAGTTATCAATTATTGAATTATTGCCCGGTTTGGTGCCACGGACCTGACCGAGGCCCTTATGATTTAGCATGAACCGAGGACTGGCAGCCACGTAACACGAGAAAATGTGAAAAGTGTTAATATGTAGTGAAAACCTAAGAAAATCTCCCGTTTCCATCTTTTACTATCGTTCGACGTAATGCCAGATCGTTACATTGATCGCTTTTTTCTCTCAAACGGTTGCATTTATCGTCTGCAAGCCCTTGTCTCGTGCTGCGGTATGCGGTGACACTACAACCTGCACAGTAGAAGACAGTAGAGGCTTCTAAGTTGATGCATCGACCAGTAAGAAGAGCGACATTTCAAGTTGTAGTTATCAATTATTGAATTATTGCCCGGTTTGGTGCCACGGACCTGACCGAGGCCCTTATGATTTAGCATGAACCGAGGACTGGCAGCCACGTAACACGAGAAAATGTGAAAAGTGTTAATATGTAGTGAAAACCTAAGAAAATCTCCCGTTTCCATCTTTTACTATCGTTCGACGTAATGCCAGATCGTTACATTGATCGCTTTTCTCTCTCAAACGGTTGCATTTATCGTCTGCAAGCCCATGTCTCGTGCTGCAGTATGCGGTGACACTACAACCTGCACAGTAGAAGACAGTAGAGGCTTCTAAGTTGATGCATCGACCAGTAAGAAGAGCGACATTTCAAGTTGTAGTTATCAATTATTGAATTATTGCCCGGTTTGGTGCCACGGACCTGACCGAGGCCCTTATGATTTAGCATGAACCGAGGACTGGCAGCCACGTAACACGAGAAAATGTGAAAAGTGTTAATATGTAGTGAAAACCTAAGAAAATCTCCCGTTTCCATCTTTTGCTATCGTTCGACGTAATGCCAGATCGTTACATTGATCGCTTTTCTCTCTCAAACGGTTGCTTTTATCGTCTGCAAGCCCTTGTCTCGTGCTGCGGTATGCGGTGACACTACAACCTGCACAGTAGAAGACAGTAGAGGCTTCTTAGTTGATGCATCGACCAGTAAGAAGAGCGACATTTCAAGTTGTAGTTATCAATTATTGAATTATTGCCCGGTTTGGTGCCACGGACCTGACCGAGGCCCTTATGATTTAGCATGAACCGAGGACTGGCAGCCACGTAACACGAGAAAATGTGAAAAGTGTTAATATGTAGTGAAAACCTAAGACAATCTCCCGTTTCCATCTTTTACTATCGTTCGACGTAATGCCAGATCGTTACATTGATCGCTTTTCTCTCTCAAACGGTTGCATTTATCGTCTGCAAGCCCTTATCTCGTGCTGCGGTATGCGGTGACACTACAACCTGCACAGTAGAAGACAGTAGAGGCTTCTAAGTTGATGCATCGACCAGTAAGAAGAGCGACATTTCAAGTTGTAGTTATCAATTATTGAATTATTGCCCGGTTTGGTGCCACGGACCTGACCGAGGCCCTTATGATTTAGCATGAACCGAAGACTGGCCGCCACGTAACACGAGAAAATGTGAAAAGTGTTAATATGTAGTGAAAACCTAAGAAAATCTCCCGTTTCCATCTTTTACTATCGTTCGACGTAATGCCAGATCGTTACATTGATCGCTTTTCTCTCTCAAACGGTTGCATTTATCGCCTGCAAGCCCTTGTCTCGTGCTGTGGTATGCGGTGACACTACAACCAGCACAGTAGAAGACAGTAGAGGCTTCTAAGTTGATGCATCGACCAGTAAGAGGAGCGACATTTCTAGTTGTAGTTATCAATTATTGAATTATTGCCCGGTTTGGTGCCACGGACCTGACCGAGGCCCTTATGATTTAGCATGAACCGATGACTGGCAGCCACGTAACACGAGAAAATGTGAAAAGTGTTAATATGTAGTGAAAACCTAAGAAAATCTCCCGTTTCCATCTTTTACTATCGTTCGACGTAATGCCAGATCGTTACATTGATCGCTTTTCTCTCTCAAACGGTTGCATTTATCGTCTGCAAGCCCTTGTCTCGTGCTGTGGTATGCGGTGAAACTACAACCTGCACAGTAGAAGACAGTAGAGGCTTCTAAGTTGATGCATCGACCAGTAAGAAGAGCGACATTTCAAGTTGTAGTTATCAATTATTGAATTATTGCCCGGTTTGGTGCCACGGACCTGACCGAGGCCCTTATGATTTAGCATGAACCGAGGACTGGCAGCCACGTAACAC